>NW_028187899.1:0-600000 GCF_964204655.1 Triturus cristatus | reverse complement strand
TGCTGCATCTTTTAGCCCAGTACTGACAATGAAAAGTAATTCTAAGCATACTTACCAGTAACTTGTATTTCCTTCCATAAGAATCCATTGTGTGGTTTTCACCAGAAAAGTTTCTAAGTGTCCATTTTTGAAACGTACAAATATTCCTCTAAAATCAGCCAAACTACGAATTCCAATTTACTCACCTGTTATCAGGAGAGAACCCAGTGCTGCATCTTTTAGAGCAGCACTGACCCTGAAAAGTAATTCTAAGCGTACTTACCAGTAACTTGTACTTCCTTCCATAGGAATCCATTGTGTGGTTTTCACCAGAAAAGTTTCCAAGTATCCATTTTTGAAACGTACAAATATTCCTTTAAAATCAGCCGAACTATGAATTCCGATTTAATTAACTGTTATCAGGAATGAACTCAAGGCTGCATCTTTTAGCCCAGCACTGACCCTGAAATGTAATCCTAATTGTACTTACCAGTAACTTGTATTTCCTTCCATAGGAATCCATTGTGTGGTTTTCACCAGAAAAGTTTCTGATTGTCCATTTTTGAAACTTACAAATATTCCTTTAAAATCAGCCGAACTATGAATTTCGATTTACTCACCTGTTATCAGGAATGAACCCAAGGCTGCATCTTATAGCCCAGCACTGACCCTGAAACATAATCCTAATTGTACTTACCAGTAACTTGTATTTCCTTCCACAGGAATCCATTTTGTGGTTTTCACCAGAAAAGTTTCTAAGTGTTCATTTTTGAAACGTACAAATATTCCTCTAAAATCAGCCGAACTACGAATTCAGATTTTCTCACCTGTTATCAGGAGAGAAACCAGGGCTGCATCTTTAAGCCCAGCACTGACCCTGAATAATAATTCGAAGCGTACTTACCAGTAACTTGTATTTCCTTCCATAGGAATCCATTGTGTGGTTTTCACCAGAAAAGTTTCCAAGTGTCCATTTTTGAATCGTACAAATATTCCTTTAAAATCAGCCGAACTATGAATTCCGATTTACTCACCTGTTAACAGGAATGAACTCAAGGCTGCATCTTTTAGCCCAGCACTGACCCTGAAAAGTAATCCTAATAGTACTTACCAGTAACTTGTATTTCCTTCCATAGGAATCCATTGTGTGGTTTTCACCAGAAAAGTTTTTGAGTGTCCATTTTTGAAACGTACAAATATTCCTCTAAAATCAGCCGAACTACGAATTCCGATTTACTCACCTGTTATCAGGAGAGGACCCAGAGCTGCATCTTTTAGCCCAGCACTGACCCTGAAAAGTAATTATATGCATACTTACCAGTAACTTGTATTTCCTTCCATAGGAATCCATTGTGTGGTTTTCACCAGAAAAGTTTCTAAGTGTCCATTTTTGAAACGTACAAATATTCCTCTAAAATCAGCCAAACTACGAATTCTGATTTACTCACCTGTTATCAGGAGAGAACCCAGTGCTGCATCCTTTAGAGCAGCACTGACCCTGAAAAGTCATTCTAAGCGTACTTACCAGTAACTTGTATTTTCTTCTATAGGAATCCATTGTGTGGTTTTCACCAGAAAATTTTCCAAGTGTGCATTTTTTAAACTTACAAATATTCCTCTAAAATCAGTTGAACTACGAATTCTGATTTACTCACCTGATATCAGGAGAAAACCCAGTGCTGCACCCTTTAGACCAGCACTGACCATGAAAAGTAATTCTAAGTATACTTACCAGTAACTTGTATTTCCTTCCATAGGAATCCATTGTGTGGTTTTCACCAGTAAAGTTTCCAAGTGCCCATTTTTGTAACGTACACATATTCCTCTAAAATCAGCCGAACTACGAATTCCGATTTACTCACCTGTTATCAGGAGAGAACCCAGTGCTGCATCTTTTAGCCCAGCACTGACCCTGAAAAGTAATTCCAATCGTACTTACCAGTAACTTGTATTTCCTTCCATAGGAATCCATTGTGTGGTTTTCACCAGAAAAGTTTCTGAGTGTCCATTTTTGAAACGTACAAATATTCCTCTAAAATCAGCCAAAATGCGAATTCCGATTTACTCACCTGCTATCAGGAGAGAACCCAGTGCTTCATCTTTTAGAGCAGCACTGACCCTGAAAAGTAATTCTAAGCGTACTTACCAGTAACTTGTATTTCCTTCCATAGGAATCCATTGTGTGGTTTTCACCAGAAAAGTTTCCAAGTGTCCATTTTTGAAATGTACAAATATTCTTCTAAAATCAGTCGAATTCCGAATTCCGATTTACTCACCTGTTATCAGGAGAGAAACCAGGGCTGCATATTTAAGCCCTGCACTGACCCTGAAAAGTAATTCCAATCGTTCTTACCAGTAACTTGTATTTCCTTCCATATGAATCTATTGTGTGGTTTTCACCAGAAAAGTTTCTGAGTGTCCATTTTTGAAACGTAAAAATATTCCTCTAAAATCAGCCAAAATGTGAATTCCGATTTACTCACCTGTTATCAGGAGAGAACCCAGTGCTTCATCTGTTAGAGCAGCACTGACCCTGAAAAGTAATTCTAAGCATACTTACCAGTAACTTGTATTTCCTTCCATAGGAATCCATTGTGTGGTTTTCACCAGAAGAGTTTCCAAGTGTCCATTTTTGAAACGTACAAATATTCCTCTAAAATCAGTTAAACTACGAATTCCGATGTACTCACCTGTTATCATGATAGAACCCGGTGCTGCATCTTTTCGAGCAGCACTGACCCTGAAAAGTAATTGTAAGCGTACTTACCAGTAACTAGTATTTCCTTCCAAAGGAATCCATTGTGTGGTTTTCACCAGAAAAGTATCCAAGTGTCCATTTTTGAAACATACAAATATTCCTCTAAAATCAGCCAAAATGCGAATTTCGATTTACTCACCTGTTATCAGGAGAGGACCCAGTGCTGCATCTTTTAGCCCAGCACTGACCCTGAAAAGTAATTCTATGCATACTTACCAGTAACTTGTATTTCCTTCCATAGGAATCCATTGTGTGGTTTTCACCAGAAAAGTTTTGAAGTGTCCATTTTTGAAACGTACAAATATTCCTCTAAAATCAGCCAAACTACGAATTCTGATTTACTCACCTGTTATCAGGAGAGAACCCAGTGCTGCATCCTTTAGAGCAGCACTGACCCTGAAAAGTCATTCTAAGCGTACTTACCAGTAACTTGTATTTTCTTCCATAGGAATCCATTGTGTGGTTTTCACCAGAAAAGTTTCCAAGTGTGCATTTTTTAAACTTACAAATATTCCTCTAAAATCAGTTGAACTACGAATTCTGATTTACTCACCTGATATCTGGAGAAAACCCAGTGCTGCATCCTTTAGACCAGCACTGACCATGAAAAGTAATTCTAAGTGTACTTACCAGTAACTTGTACTTCCTTCCATAGGAATCCATTGTGTGGTTTTCACCAGAAAAGTTTTTAAGTGTCCATTTTTGGAACGTACACATATTCCTCTAAAATCAGCCGAACTACGAATTCCGATTTACTCACCTGTTATCAGGAGAGAACCCAGTGCTGCATCTTTTAGAGCAGCACTGACCCTGAAAAGTAATTCTAAGCGTAGTTACCAGTAACTTGTATTTCCTTCCATAGGAATCCATTGTGTGGTTTTCATCAGAAAAGTTTCCAAGTGTCCATTTTTTAAACGTACAAATATTCCTCTAAAATCAGCCGAACTACGAATTCCGATTTACTCGCCTGTTATCAGGAGAGAACCAAGTCCTGCATCTTTTAGAACAGCACTGACCCTGAAAAGTAATTCTAAGCGTACCTACCAGTAACATGTATTTCCTTCTATAGGAATCCATTGTGTGGTTTTCACCAGTAAAGTTTCTAAGTGTCCATTTTTGAAACGTACAAATATTCCTCTAAAATCAGCCGAACTGCGAAATCCGATTTATTCACCTGTTATCAGGAGAGAACCAAGTCCTGCATCTTTTAGAGCAGCACTGACCCTGAAAACTAATTCTAAGCGTACTGACCAGTAACTTGTATTTCCTTCCAATGGAATCCATTGTGTGGTTTTCACCAGAAAAGTTTCCAAGTGTCCACTTTTTTAAACTTACAAATATTCCTCTAAAATCAGCCGAACTTTGAATTCCGATTTACTCACCTGTTATCAGGAGAGAACCCAGGGCTGCATCTTTTAGCCCAGCACTGACCCTGAAAAGTAATTCCAATCGTACTTACCAGTAACTTGTATTTCCTTCCATAGTAATCCATTGTGTGGTTTTCACCAAAAACGTTTCTGAGTGTCCATTTTTGAAATGTACAAATATTCCTGCAAAATCAGCCAAAATGCGAATTCCGATTTACTCACCTGTTATCAGGAGATAACCCAGTGCTGCATCTTTTAGAGCAGCACTGACCCTGGAAAGTAATTCTAAGCGTACTTACCAGGAACTTGTATTTCCTTCCATAGGAATCCATTGTGTGGTTTTCGCCAGAAGAGTTTCCAAGTGTCCATTTTTGAAACGTACAAGTATTCCTCTAAAATCAGTTAAACTACGAATTCCCATGTACTCACCTGTTATCAGGATAGAACCCAGTGCTGCATCTTTTAGAGCAGCAATGACCCTGAAAAGTAATTGTAAGCGTACTTACCAGTAACTTGTATTTCCTTCCATAGGAATCCATTGTGTGGTTTTCACCAGAAAAGTATCCAAGTGTCCATTTTTGAAACATACAAATATTTCTCTAAAATCAGCCAAAATGTGAATTCCGATTTACTCACCTGTTATCAGGAGAAAACCCAGGGCTGCATCTTTTAGCCCAGCACTGACCCTGAAAAGTAGTTCCATGCGTACTTACCAGTAACTTGTACTTCCTTCCATAGAAATCCATTGTGTGGTTTTCACCAGAAAAGTTTCTAAGTGTCCATTTTTGAAACGTACAAATATTCCTCTAAAATCAGCCGAAATACGAATTCCGATTTACTCACCTGTTATCAGGAGAGAACCCAGGGCTGCATCTTTTAGCCCAGCACTGACCCTGAAAAGTAATTCCAATCGTTCTTACCAGTAACTTGTATTTCCTTCCATATGAATCTATTGTGTGGTTTTCACCAGAAAAGTTTCTGAGTGTCCATTTTTGAAACGTAAAAATATTCCTCTAAAATCAGCCAAAATGTGAATTCCGATTTACTCACCTGTTATCAGGAGAGAACCCAGTGCTTCATCTTTTAGAGCAGCACTGACCCTGAAAAGTAATTCTAAGCGTACTTACCAGTAACTTGTATTTCCTTCCATAGGAATCCATTGTGTGGTTTTCACCAGAAGAGTTTCCAAGTGTCCATTTTTGAAACGTACAAATATTCCTCTAAAATCAGTTAAACTACGAATTCCGATGTACTCACCTGTTATCAGGATAGAACCCGGTGCTGCATCTTTTCGAGCAGCACTGACCCTGAAAAGTAATTGTAAGCGTACTTACCAGTAACTAGTATTTCCTTCCAAAGGAATCCATTGTGTGGTTTTCACCAGAAAAGTATCCAAGTGTCCATTTTTGAAACATACAAATATTCCTCTAAAATCAGCCAAAATGCGAATTTCGATTTACTCACCTGTTATCAGGAGAGGACCCAGTGCTGCATCTTTTAGCCCAGCACTGACCCTGAAAAGTAATTCTATGCATACTTACCAGTAACTTGTATTTCCTTCCATAGGAATCCATTGTGTGGTTTTCACCAGAAAAGTTTTGAAGTGTCCATTTTTGAAACGTACAAATATTCCTCTAAAATCAGCCAAACTACGAATTCTGATTTACTCACCTGTTATCAGGAGAGAACCCAGTGCTGCATCCTTTAGAGCAGCACTGACCCTGAAAAGTCATTCTAAGCGTACTTACCAGTAACTTGTATTTTCTTCCATAGGAATCCATTGTGTGGTTTTCACCAGAAAAGTTTCCAAGTGTGCATTTTTTAAACTTACAAATATTCCTCTAAAATCAGTTGAACTACGAATTCTGATTTACTCACCTGATATCTGGAGAAAACCCAGTGCTGCATCCTTTAGACCAGCACTGACCATGAAAAGTAATTCTAAGTGTACTTACCAGTAACTTGTACTTCCTTCCATAGGAATCCATTGTGTGGTTTTCACCAGAAAAGTTTTTAAGTGTCCATTTTTGGAACGTACACATATTCCTCTAAAATCAGCCGAACTACGAATTCCGATTTACTCACCTGTTATCAGGAGAGAACCCAGTGCTGCATCTTTTAGAGCAGCACTGACCCTGAAAAGTAATTCTAAGCGTACTCACCAGTAACTTGTATTTCCTTCCATAGGAATCCATTGTGTGGTTTTCATCAGAAAAGTTTCCAAGTGTCCATTTTTTAAACGTACAAATATTCCTCCAAAATCAGCCGAACTACGAATTCCGATTTACTCGCCTGTTATCAGGAGAGAACCAAGTCCTGCATCTTTTAGAACAGCACTGACCCTGAAAAGTAATTCTAAGCGTACCTACCAGTAACATGTATTTCCTTCTATAGGAATCCATTGTGTGGTTTTCACCAGTAAAGTTTCTAAGTGTCCATTTTTGAAACGTACAAATATTCCTCTAAAATCAGCCGAACTGCGAAATCCGATTTATTCACCTGTTATCAGGAGAGAACCAAGTCCTTCATCTTTTAGAGCAGCACTGACCCTGAAAACTAATTCTAAGCGTACTTACCAGTAACTTGTATTTCCTTCCAATGGAATCCATTGTGTGGTTTTCACCAGAAAAGTTTCCAAGTGTCCACTTTTTTAAACTTACAAATATTCCTCTAAAATCAGCCGAACTTTGAATTCCGATTTACTCACCTGTTATCAGGAGAGAACCCAGGGCTGCATCTTTTAGCCCAGCACTGACCCTGAAAAGTAATTCCAATCATACTTACCAGTAACTTGTATTTCCTTCCATAGTAATCCATTGTGTGGTTTTCACCAGAAACGTTTCTGAGTGTCCATTTTTGAAACGTACAAATATTCCTGCAAAATCAGCCAAAATGCGAATTCCGATTTACTCACCTGTTATCAGGAGAGAACCCAGTGCTGCATCTTTTAGAGCAGCACTGACCCTGAAAAGTAATTCTAAGCGTACTTACCAGGAACTTGTATTTCCTTCCATAGGAATCCATTGTGTGGTTTTCGCCAGAAGAGTTTCCAAGTGTCCATTTTTGAAACGTACAAGTATTCCTCTAAAATCAGTTAAACTACGAATTCCCATGTACTCACCTGTTATCAGGATAGAACCCAGTGCTGCATCTTTTAGAGCAGCAATTACCCTGAAAAGTAATTGTAAGCGTACTTACCAGTAACTTGTATTTCCTTCCATAGGAATCCATTGTGTGGTTTTCACCAGAAAAGTTTCTAAGTGTCCATTTTTGGAACGTACACATATTCCTCTAAAATCAGCCGAACTACGAATTCCGATTTACTCACCTGTTATCAGGAGAGAACCCAGTGCTGCATCTTTTAGAGCAGCACTGACCCTGAAAAGTAATTCTAAGCGTACTTACCAGTAACTTGTATTTCCTTCCATAGGAATCCATTGTGTGGTTTTCATCAGAAAAGTTTCCAAGTGTCCATTTTTTAAACGTACAAATATTCCTCTAAAATCAGCCGAACTACGAATTCCGATTTACTCGCCTGTTATCAGGAGAGAACCAAGTCCTGCATCTTTTGGAGCAGCACTGACCCTGAAAAGTAATTCTAAGCGTACCTACCAGTAACTTGTATTTCCTTCCATAGGAATCCATTGTGTGGTTTTCACCAGTAAAGTTTCCAAGTGTCCATTTTTGAAACGTACACATATTCCTCTAAAATCAGCCGAACTACGAATTCCGATTTACTCACCTGTTATCAGGAGAGAACCCAGTGCTGCATCTTTTAGCCCAGCACTGACCCTGAAAAGTAATTCTAACCGTACTTACCAGTAACTTGTATTTCCTTCCATAGGAATCCATTGTGTGGTTTTCACCAGAAAAGTTTCCAAGTGTCCACTTTTTTAAACTTACAAATATTCCTCTAAAATCAGCCGAACTTTGAATTCCGATTTACTCACCTGTTATCAGGAGAGAACCCAGGGCTGCATCTTTTAGCCCAGCACTGACCCTGAAATGTAATTCCAATCGTACTTACCAGTAACTTGTATTTCCTTCCATAGGAATCCATTGTGTGGTTTTCACCAGAAAAGTTTCCAAGTGTCCATTTTTGAAATGTACAAATATTCTTTTAAAATCAGTCGAATTCCGAATTCCGATTTACTCACCTGTTATCAGGAGAGAAACCAGGGCTGCATCTTTTAGCCCAGCACTGACCCTGAAATGTAATTCCAATCGTACTTACCAGTAACTTGTATTTCCTTCCATAGGAATCCATTGTGTGGTTTTCACCAGAAAAGTTTCCAAGTGTCCATTTTTGAAATGTACAAATATTCTTCTAAAATCAGTCGAATTCCGAATTCCGATTTACTCACCTGTTATCAGGAGAGAAACCAAGGCTGCATCTTTAAGCCCTGCACTGACCCTGAAAAGTAATTCCAATCGTACTTACCAGTAACTTGTATTTCCTTCCATAGGAATCCATTGTGTGGTTTTCACCAGTAAAGTTTCCAAGTGTCCATTTTTAAAACATACACATATTCCTCTAAAATCAGCCGAACTACGAATTCCGATTTACTCACCTGTTATCAGGAGAGAACCCAGTGCTGCATCTTTTAGCCCAGGACTGACCCTGAAAAGTAATTCTAACCGTACTTACCAGTAACTTGTATTTCCTTCCATAGGAATCCACTGTGTGGTTTTCACCAGAAAAGTTTCCAAGTGTCCACTTTTTTAAACTTACAAATATTCCTCTAAAATCAGCCGAATTCCGAATTCCGATTTACTCACCTGTTATCAGGAGAGAAACCAGGGCTGCATCTTTTAGCCCAGCACTGACCCTGAAAAGTAATTCCAATCGTACTTACCAGTAACTTGTATTTCCTTCCATAGGAATCCATTGTGTGGTTTTCACCAGAAAAGTTTCTGAGTGTCCATTTTTGAAACGTACAAATATTCCTCTAAAATCAGCCAAAATGCGAATTCCGATTTACTCACCTGCTATCAGGAGAGAACCCAGTGCTTCATCTTTTAGAGCAGCACTGACCCTGAAAAGTAATTCTAAGCGTACTTACCAGTAAATTGTATTTCCTTCCATAGGAATCCATTGTGTCGTTTTCACCAGAAAAGTTTCCAAGTGTCCATTTTTGAAACGTACAAATATTCCTCTAAAATCAGTTAAACTACGAATTCCAATGTACTCACCTGTTATCAGGATAGAACCCGGTGCTGCATCTTTTAGAGCAGCACTGACCCTGAAAAGTAATTGTAAGCGTACTTACCAGTAACTAGTATTTCCTTCCAAAGGAATCCATTGTGTGGTTTTCACCAGAAAAGTATCCAAGTGTCCATTTTTGAAACATACAAATATTCCTCTAAAATCAGCCAAAATGCGAATTTCGATTTACTCACCTGTTATCAGTAGAGGACCCAGGGCTGCATCTTTTAGCCCAGCACTGACCCTCAAAAGTAATTCTAAGCATACTTACCAGTAACTTGTATTTCCTTCCATAGGAATCCATTGTGTGGTTTTCTCCAGAAAAGTTTCCAAGTGTCCATTTTTGAAATGTACAAATATTCTTCTAAAATCAGTCGAATTCCGAATTCCGATTTACTCACCTGTTATCAGGAGAGAAACCAGGGCTGCATCTTTAAGCCCTGCAGTGACCCTGAAAAGTAATTCCAATCGTACTTACCAGTAACTTGTATTTCCTTCCATAGGAATCCATTGTGTGGTTTTCACCAGAAAAGTTTCTGAGTGTCCATTTTTGAAACGTAAAAATATTCCTCTAAAATCAGCCAAAATGCGAATTCCGATTTACTCACCTGTTATCAGGAGAGAACCCAGTGCTTCATCTTTTAGAGCAGCACTGACTCTGAAAAGTAATTCTAAGCGTACTTACCAGTAACTTGTATTTCCTTCCATCGGAATCCATTGTGTGGTTTTCAGCAGAAGAGTTTCCAAGTGTCCATTTTTGAAACGTACAAATATTCCTCTAAAATCAGTTAAACTACGAATTCCGATGTACTCACCTGTTATCAGGATAGAACCCAGTGCTGCATCTTTTAGAGCAGCACTGACCCTGAAAAGTAATTGTAAGCGTACTTACCAGTAACTTGTATTTCCTTCCATAGGAATCATTGTGTGGTTTTCACCAGAAAAGTTTCTAAGTGTCCATTTTTGAAACGTACAAATATTCCTCTAAAATGAGCCGAACTACGAAATCCGATTTACTCACTTGTTATCAGGAGAGAACCAAGTCCTGCTTCTTTTAGGGCAGCACTGACCCTGAAAACTAATTCTAAGCGTACTTACCAGTAACTTGTATTTCCTTCCATAGGAATACATTGTGTGGTTTCCACCAGAAAAGTTTCTAAGTATCCATTTTTGAAACGTACAAATATTCCTCTAAAATTAGCCGAAATACGAATTCCGATTTACTCACCTGTTATCAGGAGAGAACCCTTGGCTGCATCTTTTAGCCCAGCACTGACCCTGAAAAGTAATTCTAAGCGTACCTACCAGTAACTTGTATTTCCTTCCATAGGAATCCATTGTGTGGTTTTCACCAGAAAAGTTTCTAAATGTCCATTTTTGAAACGTACAAATATTCCTCTAAAATCAGCCAAACTACGAATTCCAATTTACTCACCTGTTATCAGGAGAGAACCCCGTGCTGCATCTTTTAGAGCAGCACTGATCCTGTAAAGTAATTGTAAGCATACTTACCAGTAACTTGTATTTCCTTCCATAGTAACCCACTGTGTGGTTTTCACCAGAAAAGTTTCCAAGTGTCCACTTTTTTAAACTTACAAATATTCCTCTAAAATCAGCCGAACTTTGAATTCCGATTTACTCACCTGTTATCAGGAGAGAACCCAGGGCTGCATCTTTTAGCCCAGCACTGACCCTGAAAAGTAATTCCAATCGTACTTACCAGTAACTTGTATTTCCGTCCATAGGAATCAATTGTGTGGTTTTCACCAGAAAAGTTTTTAAGTGTCCATTTTTGAAACATAGACATATTCCTCTAAAATCAGCCGAACTACGAATTCCGATTTACTCACCTGTTATCAGGAGAGAACCCAGTGCTGCATCTTTTAGAGCAGCACTGACCCTGAAAAGTAATTCTGAGCGTACTTACCAGTAACTTGTATTTCCTTCCATAGAAATCCATTGTGTGGTTTTCACCAGAAAAGTTTCTAAGTGTCCATTTTTGAAACGTACAAATATTCCTCTAAAATCAGCCGAAATACGAATTCCGATGTACTCACCTGTTATCAGGAGAGAACCCAGTGCTGCATCTTTTAGAGCAGCACTGATCCTGTAAAGTAATTCTAAGCATACTTACCAGTAACTTGTATTTCCTTCCATAGTAACCCACTGTGTGGTTTTCACCAGAAAAGTTTCCAAGTGTCCATTTTTGAAATGTACAAATATTCCTCTAACATCAGCCGAACTAAGAATTCTGATTTACTCACCTGTTATCAGGAATGAACTCAAGGCTGCATCTTTTAGCCCAGCACTGACCCTGAAAAGTAATTCTAAGCGTACTTACCAGTAACTTGTATTTCTTTCCATAGGAATCCATTGTGTGGTTTTCACCAGTAAAGTTTCTAAGTGTCCATTTTTGAAACGTACAAATATTCCTCTAAAATCAGCCGAACTGCGAAATCCGATTTATTCACCTGTTATCAGGAGAGAACCAAGTCCTGCATCTTTTAGAGCAGCACTGACCCTGAAAACTAATTCTAAGCGTACTTACCAGTAACTTGTATTCCTTCCATAGGAATACATTGTGTGGTTTTCACCAGAAAAGTATCCAAGTGTCCATTTTTGAAACGTACGAATATTCCTCTAAAATCAGCCAAACTACTAATTCCGATTTACTCACTTGTTATCAGGAGAAAACCCAGTGCTGCATCTTTTAGACCAGCACTGACCATGAAAAGTAATTCTAAGCGTACTTACCAGTAACTTGTATTTCCTTCCATAGGAATCCATTGTGTGGTTTTCACCAGAAAAGTTTCTAAGTGTCCATTTTTGAAACGTGCAAATATTCCTCTAAAATCAGCCAAACTACGAATTCCAATTTACTCACCTGTTATCAGGAGAGAACCCAGTGCTGCATCTGTTAGAGCAGCACTGATCCTGTAAAGTAATTCTAAGCATACTTACCAGTAACTTGTATTTCCTTCCATAGTAACCCACTGTGTGGTTTTCACCAGAAAAGTTTCCAAGTGTCCATTTTTGAAATGTACAAATATTCCTCTAACATCAGCCGAACTATGAATTCTGATTTACTCACCTGTTATCAGGAATGAACTCAAGGCTGCATCTTTTAGCCCAGCACTGACCCTGAAAAGTAATTCTAAGCATACTTACCAGTAACTTGTATTTCCTTCCACAGGAATCCATTGTGTGGTTTTCACCAGAAAAGTTTCCAAGTGTCCATTTTTGAAATGTACAAATATTCTTCTAAAATCAGCAGAACTACTAATTCCAATTTACTCACCTGTTATCAGGAGAGAAACCAGGGCTGCATCTTTAAGCCCTGCACTGACCCTGAAAAGTAATTCTATGCATACTTACCAGTAACTTGTATTTCCTTTCATAGGAATCCATTGTGTGGTTTTCACCAGAAAAGTTTCCAAGTGTGCATTTTTTAAACTTACAAATATTCCTCTAAAATCAGTTGAACTACGAATTCTGATTTACTCACCTGTTATCAGCAGAAAACCCAGTGCTGCATCCTTTAGACCAGCACTGACCATGAAAAGTAATTCTAAGTGTACTTACCAGTAACTTGTACTTCCTTCCATAGGAATCAATTGTGTGGTTTTCACCAGAAAAGTTTTTAAGTGTCTATTTTTGAAATGTACACATATTCCTCTAAAATCAGCCGAACTACGAATTCTGATTTACTCACCTGTTATCAGGAGAGAACCCAGTGCTGCATCTTTTAGAGCAGCACTGACCCTGAAAAGTAATTCTAAGCATACTTACCAGTAACTTGTATATCCTTCCATAGGAATCCATTGTGTGGTTTTCACCAGAAAAGTTTTTAAGTGTCCATTTTTGGAACGTACACATATTCCTCTAAAATCAGCCGAACTACGAATTCCGATTTACTCACCTGTTATCAGGAGAGAACCCAGTGCTGCATCTTTTAGAGCAGCACTGACCCTGAAAAGTAATTCTAAGCGTACTCACCAGTAACTTGTATTTCCTTCCATAGGAATCCATTGTGTGGTTTTCATCAGAAAAGTTTCCAAGTGTCCATTTTTTAAACGTACAAATATTCCTCCAAAATCAGCCGAACTACGAATTCCGATTTACTCGCCTGTTATCAGGAGAGAACCAAGTCCTGCATCTTTTAGAACAGCACTGACCCTGAAAAGTAATTCTAAGCGTACCTACCAGTAACATGTATTTCCTTCTATAGGAATCCATTGTGTGGTTTTCACCAGTAAAGTTTCTAAGTGTCCATTTTTGAAACGTACAAATATTCCTCTAAAATCAGCCGAACTGCGAAATCTGATTTATTCACCTGTTATCAGGAGAGAACCAAGTCCTGCATCTTATAGAGCAGCACTGACCCTGAAAACTAATTCTAAGCGTACTTACCAGTAACTTGTATTTCCTTCCAATGGAATCCATTGTGTGGTTTTCACCAGAAAAGTTTCCAAGTGTCCACTTTTTTAAACTTACAAATATTCTTCTAAAATCAGCCGAACTTTGAATTCCGATTTACTCACCTGTTATCAGGAGAGAACCCAGGGCTGCATCTTTTAGCCCAGCACTGACCCTGAAAAGTAATTCCAATCATACTTACCAGTAACTTGTATTTCCTTCCATAGTAATCCATTGTGTGGTTTTCACCAGAAACGTTTCTGAGTGTCCATTTTTGAAACGTACAAATATTCCTGCAAAATCAGCCAAAATGCGAATTCCGATTTACTCACCTGTTATCAGGAGAGAACCCAGTGCTGCATCTTTTAGAGCAGCACTGACCCTGAAAAGTAATTCTAAGCGTACTTACCAGGAACTTGTATTTCCTTCCATAGGAATCCATTGTGTGGTTTTCGCCAGAAGAGTTTCCAAGTGTCCATTTTTGAAACATACAAGTATTCCTCTAAAATCAGTTAAACTACGAATTCCCATGTACTCACCTGTTATCAGGATAGAACCCAGTGCTGCATCTTTTAGAGCAGCAATTACCCTGAAAAGTAATTGTAAGCGTACTTACCAGTAACTTGTATTTCCTTCCATAGGAATCCATTGTGTGGTTTTCACCAGAAAAGTTTCTAAGTGTCCATTTTTGGAACGTACACATATTCCTCTAAAATCAGCCGAACTACGAATTCCGATTTACTCACCTGTTATCAGGAGAGAACCCAGTGCTGCATCTTTTAGAGCAGCACTGACCCTGAAAAGTAATTCTAAGCGTACTTACCAGTAACTTGTATTTCCTTCCATAGGAATCCATTGTGTGGTTTTCATCAGAAAAGTTTCCAAGTGTCCATTTTTTAAACGTACAAATATTCCTCTAAAATCAGCCGAACTACGAATTCCGATTTACTCGCCTGTTATCAGGAGAGAACCAAGTCCTGCATCTTTTGGAGCAGCACTGACCCTGAAAAGTAATTCTAAGCGTACCTACCAGTAACTTGTATTTCCTTCCATAGGAATCCATTGTGTGGTTTTCACCAGTAAAGTTTCCAAGTGTCCATTTTTGAAACGTACACATATTCCTCTAAAATCAGCCGAACTACGAATTCCGATTTACTCACCTGTTATCAGGAGAGAACCCAGGGCTGCATCTTTTAGCCCAGCACTGACCCTGAAATGTAATTCCAATCGTACTTACCAGTAACTTGTATTTCCTTCCATAGGAATCCATTGTGTGGTTTTCACCAGAAAAGTTTCCAAGTGTCCATTTTTGAAATGTACAAATATTCTTTTAAAATCAGTCGAATTCCGAATTCCGATTTACTCACCTGTTATCAGGAGAGAAACCAGGGCTGCATCTTTTAGCCCAGCACTGACCCTGAAATGTAATTCCAATCGTACTTACCAGTAACTTGTATTTCCTTCCATAGGAATCCATTGTGTGGTTTTCACCAGAAAAGTTTCCAAGTGTCCATTTTTGAAATGTACAAATATTCTTCTAAAATCAGTCGAATTCCGAATTCCGATTTACTCACCTGTTATCAGGAGAGAAACCAAGGCTGCATCTTTAAGCCCTGCACTGACCCTGAAAAGTAATTCCAATCGTACTTACCAGTAACTTGTATTTCCTTCCATAGGAATCCATTGTGTGGTTTTCACCAGTAAAGTTTCCAAGTGTCCATTTTTAAAACATACACATATTCCTCTAAAATCAGCCGAACTACGAATTCCGATTTACTCACCTGTTATCAGGAGAGAACCCAGTGCTGCATCTTTTAGCCCAGGACTGACCCTGAAAAGTAATTCTAACCGTACTTACCAGTAACTTGTATTTCCTTCCATAGGAATCCACTGTGTGGTTTTCACCAGAAAAGTTTCCAAGTGTCCACTTTTTTAAACTTACAAATATTCCTCTAAAATCAGCCGAATTCCGAATTCCGATTTACTCACCTGTTATCAGGAGAGAAACCAGGGCTGCATCTTTTAGCCCAGCACTTACCCTGAAAAGTAATTCCAATCGTACTTACCAGTAACTTGTATTTCCTTCCATAGGAATCCATTGTGTGGTTTTCACCAGAAAAGTTTCTGAGTGTCCATTTTTGAAACGTACAAATATTCCTCTAAAATCAGCCAAAATGCGAATTCCGATTTACTCACCTGCTATCAGGAGAGAACCCAGTGCTTCATCTTTTAGAGCAGCACTGACCCTGAAAAGTAATTCTAAGCGTACTTACCAGTAAATTGTATTTCCTTCCATAGGAATCCATTGTGTGGTTTTCACCAGAAAAGTTTCCAAGTGTCCATTTTTGAAACGTACAAATATTCCTCTAAAATCAGTTAAACTACGAATTCCGATGTACTCACCTGTTATCAGGATAGAACCCGGTGCTGCATCTTTTAGAGCAGCACTGACCCTGAAAAGTAATTGTAAGCGTACTTACCAGTAACTAGTATTTCCTTCCAAAGGAATCCATTGTGTGGTTTTCACCAGAAAAGTATCCAAGTGTCCATTTTTGAAACATACAAATATTCCTCTAAAATCAGCCAAAATGCGAATTTCGATTTACTCACCTGTTATCAGTAGAGGACCCAGGGCTGCATCTTTTAGCCCAGCACTGACCCTCAAAAGTAATTCTAAGCATACTTACCAGTAACTTGTATTTCCTTCCATAGGAATCCATTGTGTGGTTTTCACCAGAAAAGTTTCCAAGTGTCCATTTTTGAAATGTACAAATATTCTTCTAAAATCAGTCGAATTCCGAATTCCGATTTACTCACCTGTTATCAGGAGAGAAACCAGGGCTGCATCTTTAAGCCCTGCAGTGACCCTGAAAAGTAATTCCAATCGTACTTACCAGTAACTTGTATTTCCTTCCATAGGAATCCATTGTGTGGTTTTCACCAGAAAAGTTTCTGAGTGTCCATTTTTGAAACGTAAAAATATTCCTCTAAAATCAGTTGAACTACGAATTCTGATTTACTCACCTGTTATCAGCAGAAAACCCAGTGCTGCATCCTTTAGACCAGCACTGACCATGAAAAGTAATTCTAAGTGTACTTACCAGTAACTTGTACTTCCTTCCATAGGAATCAATTGTGTGGTTTTCACCAGAAAAGTTTTTAAGTGTCCATTTTTGAAACGTACACATATTCCTCTAAAATCAGCCGAACTACGAATTCTGATTTACTCACCTGTTATCAGGAGAGAACCCAGTGCTGCATCTTTTAGAGCAGCACTGACCCTGAAAAGTAATTCTAAGCATACTTACCAGTAACTTGTATATCCTTCCATAGGAATCCATTGTGTGGTTTTCATCAGAAAAGTTTCCAAGTGTCAATTTTTTAAACGTACAAATATTTCTCTAAAATCAGCCGAACTACGAATTCCGATTCACTCACCTGTTATCAGGAGAGAACCCAGTGCTGCATATTTTAGCCCAGCACTGCCCCTGAAAAGTAATTCTAAGCGTACTTACCAGTAACTTGTATTTCCTTCCATAGGAATCCATTGTGTGGTTTTCATCAGAAAAGTATCCAAGTGTCCATTTTTGAAACGTACAAATATTCCTCTAAAATCAGCCGAACTACGAATTCCGATTTACTCACCTGTTATCAGGAGAGAACCAAGTCCTGCATCTTTTAGAGCAGCACTGACCTTGAAAAGTAATTCTAAGCGTACCTACCAGTAACTTGTATTTCCTTCCATAGGAATCCATTGTGTGGTTTTCACCAGTAAAGTTTCCAAGTGTCCATTTTTGAAACGTACAAATATTCCTCTAAAATCAGCCGAACTACGAATTCCGATTTACTCACCTGGTATCAGGACAGAACTCAGTGCTGTATCTTTTAGCCCAGCACTGACCCTGAAAAGTAATGCTAACCGTACTTACCAGTAACTTGTATATCCTTCCATAGGAATCCATTGTGTGGTTTTCACCAGAAAAGTTTCCAAGTGTCCACTTTTTTAAACTTACAAATATTCCTCTAAAATCAGTTGAACTACGAATTCTGATTTACTCACCTGATATCAGGAGAAAACCCAGTGCTGCATCCTTTAGACCAGCACTGACCATGAAAAGTAATTCTAAGTGTACTTACCAGTAACTTGTACTTCCTTCCATAGGAATCCATTGTGTGGTTTTCACCAGAAAAGTTTCTAAGTGTCCATTTTTGAAACATACAATTATTCCTCTAAAATCAGCCGAACTACGAAATCAGATTTACTCACCTGTTATCAGAAGAAAACCCAGTGCTGCATCTTTTAGACCAGCACTGACCATGAAAAGTAATTCTAAGCGTACTTACCAGTAACTTGTACTTCCGTCTATAGAAATCCATTGTGTGGTTTTCACCAGAAAAGTTTCCAAGTGTCCATTTTTGAAATGTACAAATATTCCTCTAACATCAGCCGAACTATGAATTCTGATTTACTCACCTGTTCTCAGGAATGAACTCAAGGCTGCATCTTTTAGCCCAGCACTGACCCTGAAAAGTAATTCTAAGCATACTTACCAGTAACTTGTATTTCCGTCCATAGGAATCCATTGTGTGGTTTTCACCAGAAAAGTTTCCAAGTGTCCATTTTTGAAATGTACAAATATTCTTCTAAAATCAGCCGAACTACTAATTCCGATTTACTCACCTGTTATCAGGAGAGAAAACAGGGCTGCATCTTTAAGCCCTGCCCTGACCCTGAAAAGTAATTCAAATCGTACTTACCAGTAACTTGTATTTCCTTCCATAGGAATCATTGTGTGGTTTTCACCAGAAAAGTTTCCAAGTGCCCATTTTTGAAATGTACAAATATTCTTCTAAAATAAGCCGAACTACAAATTCTGATTTACTGACCTGTGATCAGGAGAGAAACCAGGGCTGCATCTTTTAGCACAGCACTGACCCTGAAAAGTAATTCTATGCATACTTACCAGTAACTTGTATTTCCTTCCATAGGAATCCATTGTGTGGTTTTCACCAGAAAAGTTTCTAAGTGTCCATTTTTGAAACATACAAATATTCCTCTAAAATCAGCCAAACTATGAATTCCGATTTACTCACCTGTTATCAGGAGAGAACAAAGTGCTGCATCCTTTAGAGCAGCACTGACCCTGAAAAGTCATTCTAAGCGTACTTACCAGTAACTTGTATTTCCTTCCATAGGAATCCATTGTGTGGTTTTCACCAGAAAAGTTTCTAAGTGTGCATTTTTTAAACTTACAAATATTCCTCTAAAATCAGTTGAACTACAAATTCTGATTTACTCACCTGATATCAGGAGAAAACCCAGTGCTGCATCCTTTAGACCAGCACTGACCATGAAAAGTAATTCTAAGTGTACTTACCAGTAACTTGTACTTCCTTCCATAGGAATCCATTGTGTGGTTTTCACCAGAAAAGTTTCTAAGTGTCCATTTTTGAAACGTACAATTATTCCTCTAAAATGAGCCGAACTTTGAATTCCGATTTACTCACCTGTTATCAGGAGAGAACCCAGGGCTGCATCTTTTAGCCCAGCACTGACCCTGAAAAGTAATTCCAATCGTACTTACCAGTAACTTGTATTTCCTTCCATAGGAATCAATTGTGTGGTTTTCACCAGAAAAGTTTTTAAGTGTCCATTTTTGAAACATAGACATATTCCTCTAAAATCAGCCGAACTACGAATTCCGATTTACTCACCTGTTATCAGGAGAGAACCCAGTGCTGCATCTTTTAGAGCAGCACTGACCCTGAAAAGTAATTCTGAGCGTACTTACCAGTAACTTGTATTTCCTTCCATAGGAATCCATTGTGTGGTTTTCATCAGAAAAGTTTCCAAGTGTCCATTTTTTAAATGTACAAATATTCCTCTAAAATCAGCCGAACTACGAATTCCGATTCACTCACCTGTTATCAGGAGAGAACCCAGTGCTGCATCTTTTAGCCCAGCACTGCCCCTGAAAAGTAATTCTAAGCTTACTTACCAGTAACTTGTATTTCCTTCCATAGGAATCCATTGTGTGGTTTTCATCAGAAAAGTATCCAAGTGTCCATTTTTGAAACATTCAAATATTCCTCTAAAATCAGCCGAACTACGAATTCCGGTTTACTCACCTGTTATCAGGAGAGAACCAAGTCCTGCATCTTTTAGAGCAGCACTGACCCTGAAAAGTAATTCTAAGCGTACCTACCAGTAACTTGTATTTCCTTCCATAGGAATCCATTGTGTGGTTTTCACCAGTAAAGTTTCCAAGTGTCCATTTTTGAAACGTACAAATATTCCTCTAAAATCAGCCAAACTACGAATTCCGATTTACTCACCTGTTATCAGGAGAGAACCCAGTGCTGCATCTTTTAGCCCAGCACTGACCCTGAAAAGTAATTCTAACCGTACATACCAGTAACTTGTATATCCTTCCATAGGAATCCATTGTATGGTTTTCACCAGAAAAGTATCCAAGTGTCCATTTTTGAAACATACAAATATTCCTCTAAAATCAGCCAAAATGCGAATTTCGATTTACTCACCTGTTATCAGTAGAGGACCCAGGGCTGCATCTTTTAGCCCAGCACTGACCCTCAAAAGTAATTCTAAGCATACTTACCAGTAACTTGTATTTCCTTCCATAGGAATCCATTGTGTGGTTTTCACCAGAAAAGTTTCCAAGTGTCCATTTTTGAAATGTACAAATATTCTTCTAAAATCAGTCGAATTCCGAATTCCGATTTACTCACCTGTTATCAGGAGAGAAACCAGGGCTGCATCTTTAAGCCCTGCAGTGACCCTGAAAAGTAATTCCAATCGTACTTACCAGTAACTTGTATTTCCTTCCATAGGAATCCATTGTGTGGTTTTCACCAGAAAAGTTTCTGAGTGTCCATTTTTGAAACGTAAAAATATTCCTCTAAAATCAGTTGAACTACGAATTCTGATTTACTCACCTGTTATCAGCAGAAAACCCAGTGCTGCATCCTTTAGACCAGCACTGACCATGAAAAGTAATTCTAAGTGTACTTACCAGTAACTTGTACTTCCTTCCATAGGAATCAATTGTGTGGTTTTCACCAGAAAAGTTTTTAAGTGTCCATTTTTGAAACGTACACATATTCCTCTAAAATCAGCCGAACTACGAATTCTGATTTACTCACCTGTTATCAGGAGAGAACCCAGTGCTGCATCTTTTAGAGCAGCACTGACCCTGAAAAGTAATTCTAAGCATACTTACCAGTAACTTGTATATCCTTCCATAGGAATCCATTGTGTGGTTTTCATCAGAAAAGTTTCCAAGTGTCAATTTTTTAAACGTACAAATATTTCTCTAAAATCAGCCGAACTACGAATTCCGATTCACTCACCTGTTATCAGGAGAGAACCCAGTGCTGCATATTTTAGCCCAGCACTGCCCCTGAAAAGTAATTCTAAGCGTACTTACCAGTAACTTGTATTTCCTTCCATAGGAATCCATTGTGTGGTTTTCATCAGAAAAGTATCCAAGTGTCCATTTTTGAAACGTACAAATATTCCTCTAAAATCAGCCGAACTACGAATTCCGATTTACTCACCTGTTATCAGGAGAGAACCAAGTCCTGCATCTTTTAGAGCAGCACTGACCTTGAAAAGTAATTCTAAGCGTACCTACCAGTAACTTGTATTTCCTTCCATAGGAATCCATTGTGTGGTTTTCACCAGTAAAGTTTCCAAGTGTCCATTTTTGAAACGTACAAATATTCCTCTAAAATCAGCCGAACTACGAATTCCGATTTACTCACCTGGTATCAGGACAGAACTCAGTGCTGTATCTTTTAGCCCAGCACTGACCCTGAAAAGTAATGCTAACCGTACTTACCAGTAACTTGTATATCCTTCCATAGGAATCCATTGTGTGGTTTTCACCAGAAAAGTTTCCAAGTGTCCACTTTTTTAAACTTACAAATATTCCTCTAAAATCAGTTGAACTACGAATTCTGATTTACTCACCTGATATCAGGAGAAAACCCAGTGCTGCATCCTTTAGACCAGCACTGACCATGAAAAGTAATTCTAAGTGTACTTACCAGTAACTTGTACTTCCTTCCATAGGAATCCATTGTGTGGTTTTCACCAGAAAAGTTTCTAAGTGTCCATTTTTGAAACATACAATTATTCCTCTAAAATCAGCCGAACTACGAAATCAGATTTACTCACCTGTTATCAGAAGAAAACCCAGTGCTGCATCTTTTAGACCAGCACTGACCATGAAAAGTAATTCTAAGCGTACTTACCAGTAACTTGTACTTCCTTCTATAGAAATCCATTGTGTGGTTTTCACCAGAAAAGTTTCCAAGTGTCCATTTTTGAAATGTACAAATATTCCTCTAACATCAGCCGAACTATGAATTCTGATTTACTCACCTGTTCTCAGGAATGAACTCAAGGCTGCATCTTTTAGCCCAGCACTGACCCTGAAAAGTAATTCTAAGCATACTTACCAGTAACTTGTATTTCCGTCCATAGGAATCCATTGTGTGGTTTTCACCAGAAAAGTTTCCAAGTGTCCATTTTTGAAATGTACAAATATTCTTCTAAAATCAGCCGAACTACTAATTCCGATTTACTCACCTGTTATCAGGAGAGAAAACAGGGCTGCATCTTTAAGCCCTGCCCTGACCCTGAAAAGTAATTCAAATCGTACTTACCAGTAACTTGTATTTCCTTCCATAGGAATCATTGTGTGGTTTTCACCAGAAAAGTTTCCAAGTGCCCATTTTTGAAATGTACAAATATTCTTCTAAAATAAGCCGAACTACAAATTCTGATTTACTGACCTGTGATCAGGAGAGAAACCAGGGCTGCATCTTTTAGCACAGCACTGACCCTGAAAAGTAATTCTATGCATACTTACCAGTAACTTGTATTTCCTTCCATAGGAATCCATTGTGTGGTTTTCACCAGAAAAGTTTCTAAGTGTCCATTTTTGAAACATACAAATATTCCTCTAAAATCAGCCAAACTATGAATTCCGATTTACTCACCTGTTATCAGGAGAGAACAAAGTGCTGCATCCTTTAGAGCAGCACTGACCCTGAAAAGTCATTCTAAGCGTACTTACCAGTAACTTGTATTTCCTTCCATAGGAATCCATTGTGTGGTTTTCACCAGAAAAGTTTCTAAGTGTGCATTTTTTAAACTTACAAATATTCCTCTAAAATCAGTTGAACTACAAATTCTGATTTACTCACCTGATATCAGGAGAAAACCCAGTGCTGCATCCTTTAGACTAGCACTGACCATGAAAAGTAATTCTAAGTGTACTTACCAGTAACTTGTACTTCCTTCCATAGGAATCCATTGTGTGGTTTTCACCAGAAAAGTTTCTAAGTGTCCATTTTTGAAACGTACAATTATTCCTCTAAAATGAGCCGAACTTTGAATTCCGATTTACTCACCTGTTATCAGGAGAGAACCCAGGGCTGCATCTTTTAGCCCAGCACTGACCCTGAAAAGTAATTCCAATCGTACTTACCAGTAACTTGTATTTCCTTCCATAGGAATCAATTGTGTGGTTTTCACCAGAAAAGTTTTTAAGTGTCCATTTTTGAAACATAGACATATTCCTCTAAAATCAGCCGAACTACGAATTCCGATTTACTCACCTGTTATCAGGAGAGAACCCAGTGCTGCATCTTTTAGAGCAGCACTGACCCTGAAAAGTAATTCTGAGCGTACTTACCAGTAACTTGTATTTCCTTCCATAGGAATCCATTGTGTGGTTTTCATCAGAAAAGTTTCCAAGTGTCCATTTTTTAAATGTACAAATATTCCTCTAAAATCAGCCGAACTACGAATTCCGATTCACTCACCTGTTATCAGGAGAGAACCCAGTGCTGCATCTTTTAGCCCAGCACTGCCCCTGAAAAGTAATTCTAAGCTTACTTACCAGTAACTTGTATTTCCTTCCATAGGAATCCATTGTGTGGTTTTCATCAGAAAAGTATCCAAGTGTCCATTTTTGAAACATTCAAATATTCCTCTAAAATCAGCCGAACTACGAATTCCGGTTTACTCACCTGTTATCAGGAGAGAACCAAGTCCTGCATCTTTTAGAGCAGCACTGACCCTGAAAAGTAATTCTAAGCGTACCTACCAGTAACTTGTATTTCCTTCCATAGGAATCCATTGTGTGGTTTTCACCAGTAAAGTTTCCAAGTGTCCATTTTTGAAACGTACAAATATTCCTCTAAAATCAGCCAAACTACGAATTCCGATTTACTCACCTGTTATCAGGAGAGAACCCAGTGCTGCATCTTTTAGCCCAGCACTGACCCTGAAAAGTAATTCTAACCGTACATACCAGTAACTTGTATATCCTTCCATAGGAATCCATTGTATGGTTTTCACCAGAAAAGTTTCCAAGTGTCCATTTTTGAAACGTACAAATATTCCTCTAAAATCAGCCAAACTACAAATTCCAATTTAGTCACCTGTTATCAGGAGAGAACCCAGGGCTGCATATTTTAGCCCATCACTGACCCTGAAAAGTAATTCCAATCGTACTTACCAGTAACTTGTATTTCCTTCCATAGGAATCCATTGTGTGGTTTTCACCAGAAAAGTTTCTGAGTGTCCATTTTTGAAACGTACAAATATTCCTCTAAAATCAGCCAAAATGCGAATTCCGATTTACTCACCTGTTATCAGGAGAGAACTCAGTGCTGCATCTTTTAGAGCAGCACTGACCCTGAAAAGTAATTCTAACAGTACTTACCAGTAACTTGTATTTCCTTCCATAGGAATCCGTTGTATGGTTTTCATCAGAAAAGTATCCAAGTGTCCATTTTTGAAACGTACAAATATTCCTCTAAAATCAGTTGAACTACAAATTCTGATTTACTCACCTGATATCAGGAGAAAACCCAGTGCTGCATCCTTTAGACCAGCACTGACCATGAAAAGTAATTCTAAGTGTACTTACCAGTAACTTGTACTTCCTTCCATAGGAATCCATTGTGTGGTTTTCACCAGAAAAGTTTCTAAGTGTCCATTTTTGAAACGTACAATTATTCCTCTAAAATGAGCCGAACTTTGAATTCCGATTTACTCACCTGTTATCAGGAGAGAACCCAGGGCTGCATCTTTTAGCCCAGCACTGACCCTGAAAAGTAATTCCAATCGTACTTACCAGTAACTTGTATTTCCTTCCATAGGAATCAATTGTGTGGTTTTCACCAGAAAAGTTTTTAAGTGTCTATTTTTGAAACATAGACATATTCCTCTAAAATCAGCCGAACTACGAATTCCGATTTACTCACCTGTTATCAGGAGAGAACCCAGTGCTGCATCTTTTAGAGCAGCACTGACCCTGAAAAGTAATTCTGAGCGTACTTACCAGTAACTTGTATTTCCTTCTATAGGAATCCATTGTGTGGTTTTCATCAGAAAAGTATCCAAGTGTCCATTTTTGAAACGTACAAATATTCCTCTAAAATCAGCCGAACTACGAATTCCGATTTACTCACCTGTTATCAGGAGAGAACCAAGTCCTGCATCTTTTAGAGCAGCACTGACCTTGAAAAGTAATTCTAAGCGTACCTACCAGTAACTTGTATTTCCTTCCATAGGAATCCATTGTGTGGTTTTCACCAGTAAAGTTTCCAAGTGTCCATTTTTGAAACGTACAAATATTCCTCTAAAATCAGCCGAACTACGAATTCCGATTTACTCACCTGTTATCAGGAGAGAACTCAGTGCTGTATCTTTTAGCCCAGCACTGACCCTGAAAAGTAATTCTAACCGTACTTACCAGTAACTTGTATATCCTTCCATAGGAATCCATTGTGTGGTTTTCACCAGAAAAGTTTCCAAGTGTCCACTTTTTTAAACTTACAAATATTCCTCTAAAATCAGTTGAACTACGAATTCTGATTTACTCACCTGATATCAGGAGAAAACCCAGTGCTGCATCCTTTAGACCAGCACTGACCATGAAAAGTAATTCTAAGTGTACTTACCAGTAACTTGTACTTCCTTCCATAGGAATCCATTGTGTGGTTTTCACCAGAAAAGTTTCTAAGCGTCCATTTTTGAAACGTACAATTATTCCTCTAAAATCAGCCGAACTACGAAATCCGATTTACTCACCTGTTATCAGAAGAAAACCCAGTGCTGCATCTTTTAGACCAGCACTGACCATGAAAAGTAATTCTAAGCGTACTTACCAGTAACTTGTATATCCTTCCATAGGAATCCATTGTATGGTTTTCACCAGAAAAGTTTCTGAGTGTCCATTTTTGAAACGTACAAATATTCCTCTAAAATCAGCCAAAATGCGAATTCCGATTTACTCACCTGTTATCAGGAGAGAACTCAGTGCTGCATCTTTTAGAGCAGCACTGACCCTGAAAAGTAATTCTAACCGTACTTACCAGTAACTTGTATTTCCTTCCATAGGAATCCATTGTATGGTTTTCACCAGAAAAGTTTCCAAGTGTCCACTTTTTTAAACTTACAAATATTCCTCTAAAATCAGCCGAACTTTGAATTCCGATTTACTCACCTGTTATCAGGAGAGAACCCAGGGCTGCATCTTTTAGCCCAGCACTGACCCTGAAAAGTAATTCCAATCGTACTTACCAGTAACTTGTATTTCCTTCCATAGGAATCAATTGTGTGGTTTTCACCAGAAAAGTTTCCAAGTGTCCATTTTTGAAACGTACAAATATTCCTCTAAAGTCAGCCAAACTACGAATTCCGATTTACTCACCTGTTATCAGGAGAGAACCCAGTGCTGCATCTTTTAGCCCAGCACTGACCCTGAAAAGTAATTCTAACCGTACTTACCAGTAACTTGTATATCCTTCCATAGGAATCCATTGTATGGTTTTCACCAGAAAAGTTTCCAAGTGTCCATTTTTGAAACGTACAAATATTCCTCTAAAATCAGCCAAACTACAAATTCCAATTTAGTCACCTGTTATCAGGAGAGAACCCAGGGCTGCATATTTTAGCCCATCACTGACCCTGAAAAGTAATTCCAATCGTACTTACCAGTAACTTGTATTTCCTTCCATAGGAATCCATTGTGTGGTTTTCACCAGAAAAGTTTCTGAGTGTCCATTTTTGAAACGTACAAATATTCCTCTAAAATCAGCCAAAATGCGAATTCCGATTTACTCACCTGTTATCAGGAGAGAACTCAGTGCTGCATCTTTTAGAGCAGCACTGACCCTGAAAAGTAATTCTAACAGTACTTACCAGTAACTTGTATTTCCTTCCATAGGAACCCGTTGTATGGTTTTCATCAGAAAAGTATCCAAGTGTCCATTTTTGAAACGTACAAATATTCCTCTAAAATCAGTTGAACTACAAATTCTGATTTACTCACCTGATATCAGGAGAAAACCCAGTGCTGCATCCTTTAGACCAGCACTGACCATGAAAAGTAATTCTAAGTGTACTTACCAGTAACTTGTACTTCCTTCCATAGGAATCCATTGTGTGGTTTTCACCAGAAAAGTTTCTAAGTGTCCATTTTTGAAACGTACAATTATTCCTCTAAAATGAGCCGAACTTTGAATTCCGATTTACTCACCTGTTATCAGGAGAGAACCCAGGGCTGCATCTTTTAGCCCAGCACTGACCCTGAAAAGTAATTCCAATCGTACTTACCAGTAACTTGTATTTCCTTCCATAGGAATCAATTGTGTGGTTTTCACCAGAAAAGTTTTTAAGTGTCCATTTTTGAAACATAGACATATTCCTCTAAAATCAGCCGAACTACGAATTCCGATTTACTCACCTGTTATCAGGAGAGAACCCAGTGCTGCATCTTTTAGAGCAGCACTGACCCTGAAAAGTAATTCTGAGCGTACTTACCAGTAACTTGTATTTCCTTCCATAGGAATCCATTGTGTGGTTTTCATCAGAAAAGTATCCAAGTGTCCATTTTTGAAACGTACAAATATTCCTCTAAAATCAGCCGAACTACGAATTCCGATTTACTCACCTGTTATCAGGAGAGAACCAAGTCCTGCATCTTTTAGAGCAGCACTGACCTTGAAAAGTAATTCTAAGCGTACCTACCAGTAACTTGTATTTCCTTCCATAGGAATCCATTGTGTGGTTTTCACCAGTAAAGTTTCCAAGTGTCCATTTTTGAAACGTACAAATATTCCTCTAAAATCAGCCGAACTACGAATTCCGATTTACTCACCTGTTATCAGGAGAGAACTCAGTGCTGTATCTTTTAGCCCAGCACTGACCCTGAAAAGTAATTCTAACCGTACTTACCAGTAACTTGTATATCCTTCCATAGGAATCCATTGTGTGGTTTTCACCAGAAAAGTTTCCAAGTGTCCACTTTTTTAAACTTACAAATATTCCTCTAAAATCAGTTGAACTACGAATTCTGATTTACTCACCTGATATCAGGAGAAAACCCAGTGCTGCATCCTTTAGACCAGCACTGACCATGAAAAGTAATTCTAAGTGTACTTACCAGTAACTTGTACTTCCTTCCATAGGAATCCATTGTGTGGTTTTCACCAGAAAAGTTTCTAAGCGTCCATTTTTGAAACGTACAATTATTCCTCTAAAATCAGCCGAACTACGAAATCCGATTTACTCACCTGTTATCAGAAGAAAACCCAGTGCTGCATCTTTTAGACCAGCACTGACCATGAAAAGTAATTCTAAGCGTACTTACCAGTAACTTGTATATCCTTCCATAGGAATCCATTGTATGGTTTTCACCAGAAAAGTTTCTGAGTGTCCATTTTTGAAACGTACAAATATTCCTCTAAAATCAGCCAAAATGCGAATTCCGATTTACTCACCTGTTATCAGGAGAGAACTCAGTGCTGCATCTTTTAGAGCAGCACTGACCCTGAAAAGTAATTCTAACCGTACTTACCAGTAACTTGTATTTCCTTCCATAGGAATCCATTGTATGGTTTTCACCAGAAAAGTTTCCAAGTGTCCACTTTTTTAAACTTACAAATATTCCTCTAAAATCAGCCGAACTTTGAATTCCGATTTACTCACCTGTTATCAGGAGAGAACCCAGGGCTGCATCTTTTAGCCCAGCACTGACCCTGAAAAGTAATTCCAATCGTACTTACCAGTAACTTGTATTTCCTTCCATAGGAATCCATTGTGTGGTTTTCACCAGAAGAGTTTCCAAGTGTCCATTTTTGAAACTTACAAATATTCCTCTAAAATCAGTTAAACTACGAATTCCGATGTACTCACCTGTTATCAGGATAGAACCCAGTGCTGCATCTTTTAGAGCAGCACTGACCCTGAAAAGTAATTGTAAGCGTACTTACCAGTAACTTGTATTTTCTTCCATAGGAATCCATTGTGTGGTTTTCACCAGAAAAGTATCCAAGTGTCCATTTTTGAAACATACAAATATTCCTCTAAATTCAGCCAAAATGCGAATTCCGATTTACTCACCTGTTATCAGGAGAGAACCCAGGGCTGCATCTTTTAGCCTAGCACTGACCCTGAAAAGTAGTTCTATGCATACTTACCAGTAACTTGTACTTCCTTCCATAGAAATCCATTGTGTGGTTTTCACCAGAAAAGTTTCTAAGTGTCCATTTTTGAAACGTACAAATATTCCTCTAAAATCAGCCGAAATGCGAATTCCGATATACTCACCTGTTATCAGGAGAGAACCCAGGGCTGCATCTTTTAGCCCAGCACTGATCCTGAAAAGTAATTCTAAGCATACTTACCAGTAACTTGAATTTCCTTCCATAGGAATCCATTGTGTGGTTTGCACCAGAAAAGTTTCCAAGTGTCCATTTTTGAAATGTACAAATATTCTTCTAAAATCAGTCGAATTACGAAATCCAATTTACTCACCTGTTATCAGGAGAGAAACCAGGGCTGTATCTTTAAGCCCTGCACTGACCCTGAAAAGTAATTCAAATCGTACTTACCAGTAACTTGTATTTCCTTCCATAGGAATCATTGTGTGGTTTTCACCAGAAAAGTTTCTGAGTGTCCATTTTTGAAATGTACAAATATTCCTCTAAAATCAGCCGAACTACGAATTCCGATTTACTTACCTGTTATCAGGAGAGGACCCAGTGCTGCATCTTTTAGCCCAGCACTGACCCTGAAAAGTAATTCTAAGCGTACTTACCAGTAACTTGTATTTCTTTCCATAGGAATCCATTGTGTGGTTTTCACCAGTAAAGTTTCTAAGTGTCCATTTTTGAAACGTACAAATATTCCTCTAAAATCAGCCGAACTACAAAATCCAATTTACTCACCTGTTATCAGGAGAGAACCAAGCCTGCATCTTTTAGAGCAGCACTGACCCTGAAAACTAATTCTAAGCGTACTTACCAGTAACTTGTATTTCCTTCCATAGGAATACATTGTGTGGTTTTCACCAGAAAAGTATCCAAGTGTCCATTTTTGAAACGTACAAATATTCCTCTAAAATCAGCCAAACTACTAATTCCGATTTACTCACCTGTTATCAGGAGAAAACCCAGTGGTGCATCTTTTAGACCAGCACTGACCATGAAAAGTAATTCTAAGCGTACTTACCAGTAACTTGTATTTCCTTCCATAGGAATTCATTGTGTGGTTTTCACCAGAAAAGTTTCTAAGTGTCCATTTTTGAAACGTACAAATATTCCTCTAAAATCAGCCAAAATGCGAATTCCGATTTACTCACCTGTTATCAGGAGAGAACCCAGTGCTGCATCTTTTAGCCAAGCACTGACCCTGAAAAGTAATTCTAACTGTACTTACCAGTAACTTGTATTTCCTTCCATAGGAATCCATTGTGTGGTTTTCACCAGAAAAGTTTCCAAGTGTCCACTTTTTTAAACTTACAAATATTCCTCTAAAATCAGCCGAACTTTGAATTCCGATTTACTCACCTGTTATCAGGAGAGAACCCAGGGCTGCATCTTTTAGCCCAGCACTGACCCTGAAAAGTAATTCCAATCGTACTTACCAGTAACTTGTATTTCCTTCCATAGGAATCAATTGTGTGGTTTTCACCAGAAAAGTTTCCAAGTGTCCATTTTTGAAACGTACAAATATTCCTCTAAAGTCAGCCAAACTACGAATTCCGATTTACTCACCTGTTATCAGGAGAGAACCCAGTGCTGCATCTTTTAGCCCAGCACTGACCCTGAAAAGTAATTCTAACCGTACTTACCAGTAACTTGTATATCCTTCCATAGGAATCCATTGTATGGTTTTCACCAGAAAAGTTTCCAAGTGTCCATTTTTGAAACGTACAAATATTCCTCTAAAATCAGCCAAACTACAAATTCCAATTTAGTCACCTGTTATCAGGAGAGAACCCAGGGCTGCATATTTTAGCCCATCACTGACCCTGAAAAGTAATTCCAATCGTACTTACCAGTAACTTGTATTTCCTTCCATAGGAATCCATTGTGTGGTTTTCACCAGAAAAGTTTCTGAGTGTCCATTTTTGAAACGTACAAATATTCCTCTAAAATCAGCCAAAATGCGAATTCCGATTTACTCACCTGTTATCAGGAGAGAACTCAGTGCTGCATCTTTTAGAGCAGCACTGACCCTGAAAAGTAATTCTAACAGTACTTACCAGTAACTTGTATTTCCTTCCATAGGAACCCGTTGTATGGTTTTCATCAGAAAAGTATCCAAGTGTCCATTTTTGAAACGTACAAATATTCCTCTAAAATCAGTTGAACTACAAATTCTGATTTACTCACCTGATATCAGGAGAAAACCCAGTGCTGCATCCTTTAGACCAGCACTGACCATGAAAAGTAATTCTAAGTGTACTTACCAGTAACTTGTACTTCCTTCCATAGGAATCCATTGTGTGGTTTTCACCAGAAAAGTTTCTAAGTGTCCATTTTTGAAACGTACAATTATTCCTCTAAAATGAGCCGAACTTTGAATTCCGATTTACTCACCTGTTATCAGGAGAGAACCCAGGGCTGCATCTTTTAGCCCAGCACTGACCCTGAAAAGTAATTCCAATCGTACTTACCAGTAACTTGTATTTCCTTCCATAGGAATCAATTGTGTGGTTTTCACCAGAAAAGTTTTTAAGTGTCCATTTTTGAAACATAGACATATTCCTCTAAAATCAGCCGAACTACGAATTCCGATTTACTCACCTGTTATCAGGAGAGAACCCAGTGCTGCATCTTTTAGAGCAGCACTGACCCTGAAAAGTAATTCTGAGCGTACTTACCAGTAACTTGTATTTCCTTCCATAGGAATCCATTGTGTGGTTTTCATCAGAAAAGTATCCAAGTGTCCATTTTTGAAACGTACAAATATTCCTCTAAAATCAGCCGAACTACGAATTCCGATTTACTCACCTGTTATCAGGAGAGAACCAAGTCCTGCATCTTTTAGAGCAGCACTGACCTTGAAAAGTAATTCTAAGCGTACCTACCAGTAACTTGTATTTCCTTCCATAGGAATCCATTGTGTGGTTTTCACCAGTAAAGTTTCCAAGTGTCCATTTTTGAAACGTACAAATATTCCTCTAAAATCAGCCGAACTACGAATTCCGATTTACTCACCTGTTATCAGGAGAGAACTCAGTGCTGTATCTTTTAGCCCAGCACTGACCCTGAAAAGTAATTCTAACCGTACTTACCAGTAACTTGTATATCCTTCCATAGGAATCCATTGTGTGGTTTTCACCAGAAAAGTTTCCAAGTGTCCACTTTTTTAAACTTACAAATATTCCTCTAAAATCAGTTGAACTACGAATTCTGATTTACTCACCTGATATCAGGAGAAAACCCAGTGCTGCATCCTTTAGACCAGCACTGACCATGAAAAGTAATTCTAAGTGTACTTACCAGTAACTTGTACTTCCTTCCATAGGAATCCATTGTGTGGTTTTCACCAGAAAAGTTTCTAAGCGTCCATTTTTGAAACGTACAATTATTCCTCTAAAATCAGCCGAACTACGAAATCCGATTTACTCACCTGTTATCAGAAGAAAACCCAGTGCTGCATCTTTTAGACCAGCACTGACCATGAAAAGTAATTCTAAGCGTACTTACCAGTAACTTGTATATCCTTCCATAGGAATCCATTGTATGGTTTTCACCAGAAAAGTTTCTGAGTGTCCATTTTTGAAACGTACAAATATTCCTCTAAAATCAGCCAAAATGCGAATTCCGATTTACTCACCTGTTATCAGGAGAGAACTCAGTGCTGCATCTTTTAGAGCAGCACTGACCCTGAAAAGTAATTCTAACCGTACTTACCAGTAACTTGTATTTCCTTCCATAGGAATCCATTGTATGGTTTTCACCAGAAAAGTTTCCAAGTGTCCACTTTTTTAAACTTACAAATATTCCTCTAAAATCAGCCGAACTTTGAATTCCGATTTACTCACCTGTTATCAGGAGAGAACCCAGGGCTGCATCTTTTAGCCCAGCACTGACCCTGAAAAGTAATTCCAATCGTACTTACCAGTAACTTGTATTTCCTTCCATAGGAATCCATTGTGTGGTTTTCACCAGAAGAGTTTCCAAGTGTCCATTTTTGAAACTTACAAATATTCCTCTAAAATCAGTTAAACTACGAATTCCGATGTACTCACCTGTTATCAGGATAGAACCCAGTGCTGCATCTTTTAGAGCAGCACTGACCCTGAAAAGTAATTGTAAGCGTACTTACCAGTAACTTGTATTTTCTTCCATAGGAATCCATTGTGTGGTTTTCACCAGAAAAGTATCCAAGTGTCCATTTTTGAAACATACAAATATTCCTCTAAATTCAGCCAAAATGCGAATTCCGATTTACTCACCTGTTATCAGGAGAGAACCCAGGGCTGCATCTTTTAGCCTAGCACTGACCCTGAAAAGTAGTTCTATGCATACTTACCAGTAACTTGTACTTCCTTCCATAGAAATCCATTGTGTGGTTTTCACCAGAAAAGTTTCTAAGTGTCCATTTTTGAAACGTACAAATATTCCTCTAAAATCAGCCGAAATGCGAATTCCGATATACTCACCTGTTATCAGGAGAGAACCCAGGGCTGCATCTTTTAGCCCAGCACTGATCCTGAAAAGTAATTCTAAGCATACTTACCAGTAACTTGAATTTCCTTCCATAGGAATCCATTGTGTGGTTTGCACCAGAAAAGTTTCCAAGTGTCCATTTTTGAAATGTACAAATATTCTTCTAAAATCAGTCGAATTACGAAATCCAATTTACTCACCTGTTATCAGGAGAGAAACCAGGGCTGTATCTTTAAGCCCTGCACTGACCCTGAAAAGTAATTCAAATCGTACTTACCAGTAACTTGTATTTCCTTCCATAGGAATCATTGTGTGGTTTTCACCAGAAAAGTTTCTGAGTGTCCATTTTTGAAATGTACAAATATTCCTCTAAAATCAGCCGAACTACGAATTCCGATTTACTTACCTGTTATCAGGAGAGGACCCAGTGCTGCATCTTTTAGCCCAGCACTGACCCTGAAAAGTAATTCTAAGCGTACTTACCAGTAACTTGTATTTCTTTCCATAGGAATCCATTGTGTGGTTTTCACCAGTAAAGTTTCTAAGTGTCCATTTTTGAAACGTACAAATATTCCTCTAAAATCAGCCGAACTACAAAATCCAATTTACTCACCTGTTATCAGGAGAGAACCAAGCCTGCATCTTTTAGAGCAGCACTGACCCTGAAAACTAATTCTAAGCGTACTTACCAGTAACTTGTATTTCCTTCCATAGGAATACATTGTGTGGTTTTCACCAGAAAAGTATCCAAGTGTCCATTTTTGAAACGTACAAATATTCCTCTAAAATCAGCCAAACTACTAATTCCGATTTACTCACCTGTTATCAGGAGAAAACCCAGTGGTGCATCTTTTAGACCAGCACTGACCATGAAAAGTAATTCTAAGCGTACTTACCAGTAACTTGTATTTCCTTCCATAGGAATTCATTGTGTGGTTTTCACCAGAAAAGTTTCTAAGTGTCCATTTTTGAAACGTACAAATATTCCTCTAAAATCAGCCAAAATGCGAATTCCGATTTACTCACCTGTTATCAGGAGAGAACCCAGTGCTGCATCTTTTAGCCAAGCACTGACCCTGAAAAGTAATTCTAACTGTACTTACCAGTAACTTGTATTTCCTTCCATAGGAATCCATTGTGTGGTTTTCACCAGAAAAGTTTCCAAGTGTCCACTTTTTTAAACTTACAAATATTCCTCTAAAATCAGCCGAACTTTGAATTCCGATTTACTCACCTGTTATCAGGAGAGAACCCAGGGCTGCATCTTTTAGCCCAGCACTGACCCTGAAAAGTAATTCCAATCGTACTTACCAGTAACTTGTATTTCCTTCCATAGGAATCCATTGTGTGGTTTTCACCAGAAAAGTTTCTGAGTGTCCATTTTTGAAATGTACAAATATTCCTCTAAAATCAGCCAAAATGCGAATTCCGATTTACTCACCTGTTATCAGGAGAGAACCCAGTGCTTCATCTTTTAGAGCAGCACTGACCCTGAATAGTAATTCTAAGCGTACTTACCAGTAACTTGTATTTCCTTCCATAGGAATCCATTGTGTTGTTTTCACCAGAAGAGTTTCCAAGTGTCCATTTTTGAAACGTACAAATATTCCTCTAAAGTCAGTTAAACTACGAATTCCAATGTACTCACCTGTTATCAGGATAGAACCCAGTGCTGCATCTTTTAGAGCAGCACTGACCCTGAAAAGTAATTGTAAGCGTACTTACTAGTAACTTGTATTTCCTTCTATAGGAATCCATTGTGTGGTTTTCACCAGTAAAGTTTCTAAGTGTCCATTTTTGAAACGTACAAATATTCCTCTAAAATCAGCCGAACTACGAAATCCGATTTACTCACCTGTTATCAGGAGAAAACCCAGTGCTGCATCTTTTAGCCCAGCACTGACCCTGAAAAGTAATTCTAAGCGTACTTACCAGTAACATGTACTTTCTTTCATAGGAATCCATTGTGTGGTTTTCACCAGAAAAGTTTCTAAGTGTCCATTTTTGAAACATACAAATATTCTTCTAAAATCAGCCAAAATACGAATTCCGATTTACTCACCTGTTATCAGGAGAGAACCCAGGGCTGCATCTTTTAGCCCAGCACTGACCCTGAAAAGTAATTCTAAGCGTACTTACCAGTAACTTGTATTTCCTTCCATAGGAATCCATTGTGTGGTTTTCACCAGAAAAGTTTCTAAGTGTCCATTTTTGAAACGTACAAATATTCCTCTAAAATCAGCCAAACTACGAATTCCAATTTACTCACCTGTTATCAGGAGAGAACCCAGTGCTGCATCTTTTAGAGCAGCACTGATCCTGTAAAGTAATTCTAAGCATACTTACCAGTAACTTGTATTTCCTTCCATAGTAACCCACTGTGTGGTTTTCACCAGAAAAGTTTCCAAGTGTCCATTTTTGAAATGTACAAATATTCCTCTAACATCAGCCGAACTATGAATTCTGATTTACTCACCTGTTATCAGGAATGAACTCAAGGCTGCATCTTTTAGCCCAGCACTGACCCTGAAAAGTAATTCTAAGCGTACTTACCAGTAACTTGTATTTCTTTCCATAGGAATCCATTGTGTGGTTTTCACCAGAAAAGTTTCCAAGTGTCCACTTTTTTAAACTTACAAATATTCCTCTAAAATCAGTTGAACTACGAATTCTGATTTACTCACCTGATATCAGGAGAAAACCCAGTGCTGCATCCTTTAGACCAGCACTGACCATGAAAAGTAATTCTAAGCGTACTTACCAGTAACTTGTATTTCCTTCCATAGGAATCCATTGTGTGGTTTTCACCAGAAGAGTTTCCAAGTGTGCATTTTTGAAACATACAAATATTCCTCTAAAATCAGTTGAACTACGAATTCCGATTTACTCACCTGTTATCAGGAGAGAACCCAGTGCTGCATCTTTTAGAGCAGCACTGACCCTAAAAAGTAATTCTAAGCGTACTTACCATTAACTTGTATTTCCTTCCATAGGAATCCAATGTGTGGTTTTCACCAGAAAAGTTTCCAAGTGTCCATTTTTGAAACGTACAAATATTCCTCTAAAATCAGCCAAACTACGAATTCCAATTTACTCACCTGTTATCAGGAGAGAACCCAGTGCTGCATCTTTTAGAGCAGCACTGACCCTGAAAAGTAATTCTAAGCGTACTTACCAGTAACTTGTATTTCCTTCCATAGGAATCCATTGTGTGGTTTTCACCAGAAAAATTTCCGAGTGTCCATTTTTGAAACGTACAAATATTCCTCTAAAATCAGCCAAACTACAAATTCCAATTTACTCACCTGTTATCAGGAGAGAACCCAGTGCTGCATCTTTTAGCCCAGCACTGCCCCTGAAAAGTAATTCTAAGCGTACTTACCAGTAACTTGTATTTCCTTCCATAGGAATCCATTGTGTGGTTTTCACCAGAAGAGTTTCCAAGTGTCCATTTTTGAAACATACAAATATTCCTCTAAAATCAGTTGAACTACGAATTCCGATTTACTCACCTGTTATCAGGGAAGAACCCAGTGCTGCATCTTTTAGAGCAGCACTGACCATGAAAAGTAATTCTAAGCGTACTTACCAGTAACTTGAACTTCCTTTCTTAGGAATCCATTGTGTGGTTTTCACCAGAAAAGTTTCCAAGTGTCCATTTTTGAAATGTACAAATATTCCTCTAAAATCAGCCAAACTACGAATTCCGATTTACTCACCTGTTATCAGGAGAAAACCCAGTGCTACATCTTTTAGACCAGCACTGACCATGAAAAGTAATTTTAAGCATACTTACCAGTAACTTGTATTTCCTTCCATAGGAATCCATTGTGTGGTTTTCACCAGAAAAGTTTCCAAGTGTCCATTTTTGAAACGTACAAATATTCCTCTAAAATCAGCCGAACTATGAATTCTGATTTACTCACCTGTTATCAGGAATGAACTCAAGGCTGCATCTTTTAGCCCAGCACTGACCCTGAAATGTAATCCTAATCGTACGTACCAGTAACTTGTATTTCCTTCCATAGGAATCCATTGTGTGGTTTTCACCAGAAAAGTTTCCAAGTGCCCATTTTTGAAATGTACAAATATTCTTCTAAAATAAGCCGAACTACAAATTCTGATTTACTGACCTGTGATCAGGAGAGAAACCAGGGCTGCATCTTTTAGCCCAGCACTGCCCCTGAAAAGTAATTCTAAGTGTACTTACCAGTAACTTGTATTTCCTTCCATAGGAATCCATTGCGTTGTTTTCACCAGAAGAGTTTCCAAGTGTCCATTTTTGAAACATACAAATATTCCTCTAAAATCAGTTGAACTACGAATTCCGATTTACTCACCTGTTATCAGGAGAGAACCCAGTGCTGCATCTTTAAGAGCAGCACTGACCCTGAAAAGTAATTCTAAGCGTACTTACAAGTAACTTGTACTTCCTTTCTTAGGAATCCATTGTGTGGTTTTGACCAGAAAAGTTTCCAAGTGTCCATTTTTGAAATGTACAAATATTCCTTTAAAATCAGCCAAACTACGAATTCCGATTTACTCACCTGTTATCAGGAGAGAACCCAGGGCTGCATCTTTTAACCCAGCACTGACCCTGAAAAGTAATTCTAAGCATACTTACCAGTAACTTGTATTTCCTTCCATAGGAATCCATTGTGTGGTTTTCACCAGAAAAGTTTCTAAGTGTCCATTTTTGAAACGTACAAATATTCCTCTAAAATCAGCCAAACTACAAATTCCAATTTACTCACCTGTTATCAGGAGAGAACCCAGTGCTGCATCTTTTAGAGCAGCACTGACCCTGAAAAGTAATTCTAAGCGTACTTACCATTAACTTGTATTTCCTTCCATAGGAATCCATTGTGTGGTTTTCACCAGAAAAGTTTCCAAGTGTCCATTTTTGAAACGTACAAATATTCCTTTAAAATCAGCCGAACTATGAATTCCGATTTAATCAACTGTTATCAGGAATGAACTCAAGGCTGCATCTTTTAGCCCAGCACTGACCCTGAAATGTCATCCTAATCGTACTTACCAGTAACTTGTATTTCCTTCCATAGGAATCCATTGTGTGGTTTTCACCAGAAAAGTTTCCAAGTGCCCATTTTTGAAATGTACAAATATTCTTCTAAAATCAGCTGAACTACGAATTCTGATTTAATCACCTGTGATCAGGAGAGAAACCAGGGCTGCATCTTTAAGCCCTGCACTGACCCTGAAAAGTAATTCAAATCATAATTACCAGTAACTTGTATTTCCTTCAATAGGTATCATTGTGTGGTTTTCACCAGAAAAGTTTCTGAGTGTCCATTTTCTGAAACGTACAAATATTCCTCTAAAATCAGTCGAACTACGAATTCCGATTTACTCACCTGTTATCAGGAGAGAACCCAGTGCTGCATCTTTTAGAGCAGCGCTGACCCTGAAAAGTAATTCTAAGTGTACTTACCAGTAACTTGTATTTCCTTCCATAGTAATCAATTGTTTGGTTTTCACCAGAAAAGTTTCTAAGTGTCATTTTTTGTAATGTACAAATATTCCTCTAAAATCAGCAGAACTCTGAATTCCGATTTACTCACCTGTTATCAGGAGAGAACCCAGTGCTGCAAATTTTAGCCCAGCACTGACCCTGAAAAGTAATTCTAAGTGTACTCACCAGTAACTTGTATTTCCTTCCATAGGAATCCATTGTGTGGTTTTCACCAGAAAAGTGTCCAAGTGTCCATTTTTGAAACTTACACATATTCCTCTAAAATCAGTTGAACTACGAATTCCGATTTACTCACCTGTTATCAGGAGAGACCCCAGTGCTGCATCTTTTAGAGCAGCACTGACCGTGAAAAGTAATTCTAAGCGTACGTACCTGTCACTTGTACTTCCTTCCATAGGAATCCATTGTGTGTTTTTCACCAGCAAAGTTTCTAAGTGTCCAATTTTGAAACGTACAAATAGTCCTCTAAAATCAGCCGAAATACGAATTCCGATTTACTGACCTGTTATCAGGAGAGAACCCAGGGCTGCATCTTTTAGCCCAGCACTGACCCTTAAAAGTAATTCCAAGCATACTTACCAGTAACTTGTATTTCGTTCCATAGGAATCAATTGTGTGGTTTTCACCAGAAAAGATTTTAAGTGTCCATTTTTGAAACATACACATATTCCTCTAAAATCAGCCGAACTACGAATTTCAATTTACTCACCTGTTATCAGGAGAGAACCCAGTGCTCCATCTTTTAGCCCAGCACTGCCCCTGAAAAGTAATTCTAAGCGTACTTACCAGTAACTTGTATTTCCTTCCATAGGAATCCATTGTGTGGTTTTCACCAGAAGAGTTTCCAAGTGTGTATTTTTGAAACATACAAATATTCCTCTAAAATCAGTTGAACTACGAATTCCGATTTACTCACCTGTTATCAGGAGAGAACCCAGTGCTGCATCTTTTAGAGCAGCACTGACCCTAAAAAGTAATTCTAAGCGTACTTACCAGTAACTTGAACTTCCTTTCTTAGGAATCCATTGTGTGGTTTTAACCAGAAAAGTTTCCAAGTGTCCATTTTTGAAATGTACAAATATTCCTCTAAAATCAGCCAAACTACGAATTCCGATTTACTCACCTGTTATCAGGAGACAACCCAGTGCTACATCTTTTAGACCAGCACTGACCATGAAAAGTAATTTTAAGCGTACTTACCAGTAACTTGTACTTCCTTCCATAGGAATCCATTGTGTGGTTTTCACCAGAAAAGTTTCTAAGTGTCCATTTTTGAAACGTACAAATATTCCTCTAAAATCAGCCGAAATACGAATTCCAATTTACTCACCTGTTATCAGGAGAGAACCCAGGGCTGTATCTTTTAACCCAGCACTGACCCTGAAAAGTAATTCTAAGCATACTTACAAGTAACTTGTACTTCCTTTCTTAGGAATCCATTGTGTGGTTTTGACCAGAAAAGTTTCCAAGTGTCCATTTTTGAAATGTACAAATATTCCTTTAAAATCAGCCAAACTACGAATTCCGATTTACTCACCTGTTATCAGGAGAGAACCCAGGGCTGCATCTTTTAACCCAGCACTGACCCTGAAAAGTAATTCTAAGCATACTTACCAGTAACTTGTATTTCCTTCCATAGGAATCCATTGTGTGGTTTTCACCAGAAAAGTTTCTAAGTGTCCATTTTTGAAACGTACAAATATTCCTCTAAAATCAGCCAAACTACAAATTCCAATTTACTCACCTGTTATCAGGAGAGAACCCAGTGCTGCATCTTTTAGAGCAGCACTGACCCTGAAAAGTAATTCTAAGCGTACTTACCATTAACTTGTATTTCCTTCCATAGGAATCCATTGTGTGGTTTTCACCAGAAAAGTTTCCAAGTGTCCATTTTTGAAACGTACAAATATTCCTTTAAAATCAGCCGAACTATGAATTCCGATTTAATCAACTGTTATCAGGAATGAACTCAAGGCTGCATCTTTTAGCCCAGCACTGACCCTGAAATGTCATCCTAATCGTACTTACCAGTAACTTGTATTTCCTTCCATAGGAATCCATTGTGTGGTTTTCACCAGAAAAGTTTCCAAGTGCCCATTTTTGAAATGTACAAATATTCTTCTAAAATCAGCTGAACTACGAATTCTGATTTAATCACCTGTGATCAGGAGAGAAACCAGGGCTGCATCTTTAAGCCCTGCACTGACCCTGAAAAGTAATTCAAATCATAATTACCAGTAACTTGTATTTCCTTCAATAGGTATCATTGTGTGGTTTTCACCAGAAAAGTTTCTGAGTGTCCATTTTCTGAAACGTACAAATATTCCTCTAAAATCAGTCGAACTACGAATTCCGATTTACTCACCTGTTATCAGGAGAGAACCCAGTGCTGCATCTTTTAGAGCAGCGCTGACCCTGAAAAGTAATTCTAAGTGTACTTACCAGTAACTTGTATTTCCTTCCATAGTAATCAATTGTTTGGTTTTCACCAGAAAAGTTTCTAAGTGTCATTTTTTGTAATGTACAAATATTCCTCTAAAATCAGCAGAACTCTGAATTCCGATTTACTCACCTGTTATCAGGAGAGAACCCAGTGCTGCAAATTTTAGCCCAGCACTGACCCTGAAAAGTAATTCTAAGTGTACTCACCAGTAACTTGTATTTCCTTCCATAGGAATCCATTGTGTGGTTTTCACCAGAAAAGTGTCCAAGTGTCCATTTTTGAAACTTACACATATTCCTCTAAAATCAGTTGAACTACGAATTCCGATTTACTCACCTGTTATCAGGAGAGACCCCAGTGCTGCATCTTTTAGAGCAGCACTGACCGTGAAAAGTAATTCTAAGCGTACATACCTGTCACTTGTACTTCCTTCCATAGGAATCCATTGTGTGTTTTTCACCAGCAAAGTTTCTAAGTGTCCAATTTTGAAACGTACAAATAGTCCTCTAAAATCAGCCGAAATACGAATTCCGATTTACTGACCTGTTATCAGGAGAGAACCCAGGGCTGCATCTTTTAGCCCAGCACTGACCCTTAAAAGTAATTCCAAGCATACTTACCAGTAACTTGTATTTCGTTCCATAGGAATCAATTGTGTGGTTTTCACCAGAAAAGATTTTAAGTGTCCATTTTTGAAACATACACATATTCCTCTAAAATCAGCCGAACTACGAATTTCAATTTACTCACCTGTTATCAGGAGAGAACCCAGTGCTCCATCTTTTAGCCCAGCACTGCCCCTGAAAAGTAATTCTAAGCGTACTTACCAGTAACTTGTATTTCCTTCCATAGGAATCCATTGTGTGGTTTTCACCAGAAGAGTTTCCAAGTGTGCATTTTTGAAACATACAAATATTCCTCTAAAATCAGTTGAACTACGAATTCCGATTTACTCACCTGTTATCAGGAGAGAACCCAGTGCTGCATCTTTTAGAGCAGCACTGACCCTAAAAAGTAATTCTAAGCGTACTTACCAGTAACTTGAACTTCCTTTCTTAGGAATCCATTGTGTGGTTTTAACCAGAAAAGTTTCCAAGTGTCCATTTTTGAAATGTACAAATATTCCTCTAAAATCAGCCAAACTACGAATTCCGATTTACTCACCTGTTATCAGGAGACAACCCAGTGCTACATCTTTTAGACCAGCACTGACCATGAAAAGTAATTTTAAGCGTACTTACCAGTAACTTGTACTTCCTTCCATAGGAATCCATTGTGTGGTTTTCACCAGAAAAGTTTCTAAGTGTCCATTTTTGAAACGTACAAATATTCCTCTAAAATCAGCCGAAATACGAATTCCAATTTACTCACCTGTTATCAGGAGAGAACCCAGGGCTGTATCTTTTAACCCAGCACTGACCCTGAAAAGTAATTCTAAGCATACTTACCAGTAACTTGTATTTCCTTCCATAGGAATCCATTGTGTGGTTTTCACCAGAAAAGTTTCTAAGTGTCCATTTTTGAAACGTACAAATATTCCTCTAAAATCAGCCAAACTACGAATTCCAATTTACTCACCTGTTATCAGGAGAGAACCCAGTGCTGCATCTTTTAGAGCAGCACTGACCCTGAAAAGTAATTCTAAGCGTACTTACCAGTAACTTGTATTTCCTTCCATAGGAATCCATTGTGTGGTTTTCACCAGAAAAATTTCCGAGTGTCCATTTTTGAAACGTACAAATATTCCTCTAAAATCAGCCAAACTATGAATTCTGATTTACTCACCTGTTATCAGGAATGAACTCAAGGCTGCATCTTTTAGCCCAGCATTGACCCTGAAATGTAATCCTAATCGTACTTACCAGTAACTTGTATTTCCTTCCATAGGAATCCATTGTGTGGTTTTCACCAGAAAAGTTTCCAAGTGCCCATTTTTGAAATGTACAAATATTCTTCTAAAATAAGCCGAACTACGAATTCTGATTTACTCACCTGTGATCAGGAGAGAAACCAGGGCTGCATCTTTAAGCCCTGCACTGACCCTGAAAAGTAATTCAAATCGTACTTACCAGTAACTTCTATTTCCTTCAATAGGAATCATTGTGTGGTTTTCACCAGAAAAGTTTCTGAGTGTCCATTTTTGAAACGTACAAATATTCCTCTAAAATCAGCCGAACAACGAATTCCGATGTACTCACCTGTTATCAGGAGAGGACCCAGTGCTGCATCTTTTAGCCCAGCACTGACCCTGAAAAGTAATTCTAAGCATACTTACCAGTAACTTGTATTTCCTTCCATAGGAATCCATTGTGTGGTTTTCACCAGAAAAGTTTCTAAGTGTCCATTTTTTAAACGTACAAATATTCCTCTAAAATCAGCTGAACTACGAATTCCAATTTACTCACCTGTTATCAGGAGAGAACCCAGTGCTGCATCTTTTAGAGTAGCACTGACCCTGAAAAGTAATTCTAAGTGTACTTACCAGTAACTTGTATTTCCTTCCATAGGAATCCATTGTGTGGTTTTCACCAGAAGAGTTTCCAAGTGTCCATTTTTGAAACATACAAATATTCATCTAAAATCAGTTGAACTACGAATTCCGATTTACTCACCTGTTATCAGGAGAGAACCCAGTGCTGCATCTTTTAGAGCAGCACTGACCCTGAAAAGTAATTCTAAGCGTACTTACCAGTAACTTGTACTTCCTTTCTTAGGAATCCATTGTGTGGTTTTGACCAGAAAAGTTTCCAAGTGTCCATTTTTGAAATGTACAAATATTCCTCTAAAATCAGCCAAACTACGAATTTCGATTTACTCACCTGTTATCAGGAGAAAACCCAGTGCTGCATCTTTTAGACCAGCACTGACCATGAAAATTAATTCTAAGCGTACTTACCAGTAACTTGTACTTCCTTCCATAGGAATCCATTGTGTGGTTTTCACCAGAAAAGTTTCTAAGTGTCCATTTTTGAAACGTACAAATATTCCTCTAAAATCAGCCGAAATACAAATTCCGATTTACTCACCTGTTATCAGGAGAGAACCCAGGGCTGCGTCTTTTAACCCAGCACTGACCCTGAAAAGTAATTCTAAGCGTATTTACCAGTAACTTGTATTTCCTTCCATAGGAATCCATTACGTGGTTTTCACCAGAAAAGTTTCCAAGTGTCCATTTTTGAAACTTACAAATATTACTCTAAAATCAGCCGAACTACGAATTCTGATTTACTCACCTGTTATCAGGAGAGAAACCAGGGCTGCATCTTTAAGACCTGCACTGACCCTGAAAAGTAATTCAAATCTTACTTACCAGTAACTTGTATTACCTTCCATAGGAATCCATTCTGTGGTTTTCACCAGAAAAGTTTCCAAGTGTCCATTTTTGAAATGTACAAATATTCTTCTAAAATCAGCCGAACTACGAATTCTGATTTACTCACCTGTGATCAGGAGAGAAACCAGGGCTGCATCTTTAAGCCCTGCACTGACCCTGAAAAGTAATTCAAATCGTACTTACCAGTAACTTGTATTTCATTCAATAGGAATCATTGTGTGGTTTTCACCAGAAAAGTTTCTAAGTGTCCATTTTTGAAATGTACAAATATTCCTCTAAAATCAGCCAAACTACGAATTCCGATTTACTCACCTGTTATCAGGAAAAAACCCAGTGCTACATCTTTTAGACCAGCACTGACCATGAAAAGTAATTTTAAGCGTACTTACCAGTAACTTGTACTTCCTTCCATAGGAATCCATTGTGTGGTTTTCACCAGAAAAGTTTCTAAGTGTCCATTTTTGAAACGTACAAATATTCCTCTAAAATCAGCCGAAATACGAATTCCGATTTACTCACCTGTTATCAGGAGAGAACCCAGGGCTGCATCTTTTAACCCAGCACTGACCCTGAAAAGTAATTCTAAGCATACTTACTAGTAACTTGTATTTCCTTCCATAGGAATCCATTGTGTGGTTTTCACCAGAAAAGTTTCTAAGTGTCCATTTTTGAAATGTACAAATATTCCTCTAAAATCAGCCAAACTACGAATTCCAATTTACTCACCTGTTATCAGGAGAGAACCCAGTGCTGCATCTTTTAGAGCAGCACTGACCCTGAAAAGTAATTCTAAGCGTACTTACCAGTAACTTGTATTTCCTTCCATAGGAATCCATTGTGTGGTTTTCACCAGAAAAGTTTCCAAGTGTCCATTTTTGAAACGTACAAATATTCCTCTAAAATCAGTCGAACTATGAATTCTGATTTACTCACCTGTTATCAGGAATGAACTCAAGGCTGCATCTTTTAGCCCAGCACTGACCCTGAAATGTAATCCTAATCGTACTTACCAGTAACTTGTATTTCCTTCCATAGGAATCCATTGTGTGGTTTTCACCAGAAAAGTTTCCAAGTGCCCATTTTTGAAATGTACAAATATTCTTCTAAAATAAGCCGAACTACAAATTCTGATTTACTGACCTGTGATCAGGAGAGAAACCAGGGCTGCATCTTTTAGCGCAGCACTGCCCCTGAAAAGTAATTCTAAGTGTACTTACCAGTAACTTGTATTTCCTTCCATAGGAATCCATTGTGTTGTTTTCACCAGAAGAGTTTCCAAGTGTGCATTTTTGAAACATACAAATATTCCTCTAAAATCAGTTGAACTACGAATTCCGATTTACTCACCTGTTATCAGGAGAGAACCCAGTGCTGCATCTTTTAGAGCAGCACTGACCCTGAAAAGTAATTCTAAGCGTACTTACCAGTAACTTGAACTTCCTTTCTTAGGAATCCATTGTGTGGTTTTCACCAGAAAAGTTTCCAAGTGTCCATTTTTGAAATGTACAAATATTCCTCTAAAATCAGCCAAACTACGAATTCCGATTTACTCACCTGTTATCAGGAGAAAACCCAGTGCTACATCTTTTAGACCAGCACTGACCATGAAAAGTAATTTTAAGCGTACTTACCAGTAACTTGTACTTCCTTCCATAGGAATCCATTGTGTGGTTTTCACCAGAAAAGTTTCTAAGTGTCCATTTTTGAAACGTACAAATATTCCTCTAAAATCAGCCGAAATACGAATTCTGATTTACTCACCTGTTATCAGGAGAGAACCCAGGGCTGTATCTTTTAACCCAGCACTGACCCTGAAAAGTAATTCTAAGCATACTTACCAGTAACTTGTATTTCCTTCCATAGGAATCCATTGTGTGGTTTTCACCAGAAAAGTTTCTAAGTGTCCCTTTTTGAAACGTACAAATATTCCTCTAAAATCAGCCAAACTACGAATTCCAATTTACTCAACTGTTATCAGGAGAGAACCCAGTGCTGCATCTTTTAGAGCAGCACTGACCCTGAAAAGTAATTCTAAGCCTACTTACCAGTAACTTGTATTTCCTTCCATAGGAATCCATTGTGTGGTTTTCACCAGAAAAGTTTACAAGTGCCCATTTTTGAAATGTACAAATATTCTTCTAAAATCAGCTGAACTACGAATTCCGATTTAATCACCTGTGATCAGGAGAGAAACCAGGGCTGCATCTTTAAGCCCTGCACTGACCCTGAAAAGTAATTCAAATCATACTTACCAGTAACTTGTATTTCCTTCAATAGGTATCATTGTGTGGTTTTCACCAGAAAAGTTTCAGAGTGTCCATTTTTTAAACATACAAATATTCCTCTAAAATCAGTCGAACTACGAATTCCGATTTACTCACCTGTTATCAGGAGAGAACCCAGTGCTGCATCTTTTAGAGCAGCGCTGACCCTGAAAAGTAATTCTAAGCGTACTTACCAGTAACTTGTATTTCCTTCCATAGTAATCAATTGTGTGGTTTTCACCAGAAAAGTTTCTAAGTGTCAATTTTTGTAATGTACAAATATTCCTCTAAAATCAGCAGAACTCTGAATTCCGATTTACTCACCTGTTATCAGGAGAGAACCCAGTGCTGCAAATTTTAGCCCAGCACTGACCCTGAAAAGTAATTCTAAGTGTACTCACAGTAACTTGTATTTCCTTCCATAGGAATCCATTGTGTGGTTTTCACCAGAAAAGTGTCCAAGTGTCCATTTTTGAAACTTACACATATTCCTCTAAAATCAGTTGAACTACGAATTCCGATTTACTCACCTGTTATCAGGAGAGACCCCAGTGCTGCATCTTTTAGAGCAGCACTGACCGTGAAAAGTAATTCTAAGCATACATACCTGTCACTTGTACTTCCTTCCATAGGATTCCATTGTGTGTTTTTCACCAGCAAAGTTTCTAAGTGTCCAATTTTGAAACGTACAAATAGTCCTCTAAAATCAGCTGAAATACGAATTCCGATTTACTGACCTGTTATCAGGAGAGAACCCAGGGCTGCATCTTTTAGCCCAGCACTGACCCTTAAAAGTAATTCTAAGCATACTTACCAGTAACTTGTATTTCGTTCCATAGGAATCAATTGTGTGGTTTTCACCAGAAAAGATTTTAAGTGTCCATTTTTGAAACATACACATATTCCTCTAAAATCAGCCGAACTACGAATTTCAATTTACTCACCTGTTATCAGGAGAGAACCCAGTGCTCCATCTTTTAGCCCAGCACTGCCCCTAAAAAGTAATTCTAAGCGTACTTACCAGTAACTTGTATTTCCTTCCATAGGAATCCATTGTGTGGTTTTCACCAGAAGAGTTTCCAAGTGTCCATTTTTGAAACATACAAATATTCCTCTAAAATCAGTTGAACTACGAATTCCGATTTACTCACCTGTTATCAGGAGAGAACCCAGTGCTGCATCTTTTAGAGCAGCACTGACCCTGAAAAGTAATTCTAAGCGTACTTACCAGTAACTTGAACTTCCTTTCTTAGGAATCCATTGTGTGGTTTTCACCAGAAAAGTTTCCAAGTGTCCATTTTTGAAATGTACAAATATTCCTCTAAAATCAGCCAAACTACGAATTCCGATTTACTCACCTGTTATCAGGAGAAAACCCAGTGCTACATCTTTTAGACCAGCACTGACCATGAAAAGTAATTTTAAGCATACTTACCAGTAACTTGTATTTCCTTCCATAGGAATCCATTGTGTGGTTTTCACCAGAAAAGTTTCTAAGTGTCCATTTTTGAAACGTACAAATATTCCTCTAAAATCAGCCAAACTACGAATTCCAATTTACTCACCTGTTATCAGGAGAGAACCCAGTGCTGCATCTTTTAGAGCAGCACTGACCCTGAAAAGTAATTCTAAGCGTACTTACCAGTAACTTGTATTTCCTTTCATAGGAATCCATTGTGTGGTTTTCACCAGAAAAGTTTCCAAGTGTCCATTTTTGAAACGTACAAATATTCCTCTAAAATCAGCCGAACTATGAATTCTGATTTACTCACCTGTTATCAGGAATGAACTCAAGGCTGCATCTTTTAGCCCAGCACTGACCCTGAAATGTAATCCTAATCGTACTTACCAGTAACTTGTATTTCCTTCCATAGGAATCCATTGTGTGGTTTTCACCAGAAAAGTTTCCAAGTGCCCATTTTTGAAATGTACAAATATTCTTCTAAAATAAGCCGAACTACAAATTCTGATTTACTGACCTGTGATCAGGAGAGAAACCAGGGCTGCATCTTTTAGCCCAGCACTGCCCCAGAAAAGTAATTCTAAGTGTACTTACCAGTAACTTGTATTTCCTTCCATAGGAATCCATTGCGTTGTTTTCACCAGAAGAGTTTCCAAGTGTCCATTTTTGAAACATACAAATATTCCTCTAAAATCAGTTGAACTACGAATTCCGATTTACTCACCTGTTATCAGGAGAGAACCCAGTGCTGCATCTTTAAGAGCAGCACTGACCCTGAAAAGTAATTCTAAGCGTACTTACAAGTAACTTGTACTTCCTTTCTTAGGAATCCATTGTGTGGTTTTGACCAGAAAAGTTTCCAAGTGTCCATTTTTGAAATGTACAAATATTCCTTTAAAATCAGCCAAACTACGAATTCCGATTTACTCACCTGTTATCAGGAGAGAACCCAGGGCTGCATCTTTTAACCCAGCACTGACCCTGAAAAGTAATTCTAAGCATACTTACCAGTAACTTGTATTTCCTTCCATAGGAATCCATTGTGTGGTTTTCACCAGAAAAGTTTCTAAGTGTCCATTTTTGAAACGTACAAATATTCCTCTAAAATCAGCCAAACTACAAATTCCAATTTACTCACCTGTTATCAGGAGAGAACCCAGTGCTGCATCTTTTAGCCCAGCACTGACCCTGAAATGTCATCCTAATCGTACTTACCAGTAACTTGTATTTCCTTCCATAGGAATCCATTCTGTGGTTTTCACCAGAAAAGTTTCCAAGTGCCCATTTTTGAAATGTACAAATATTCTTCTAAAATCAGCTGAACTACGAATTCTGATTTAATCACCTGTGATCAGGAGAGAAACCAGGGCTGCATCTTTAAGCCCTGCACTGACCCTGAAAAGTAATTCAAATCATACTTACCAGTAACTTGTATTTCCTTCAATAGGTATCATTGTGTGGTTTTCACCAGAAAAGTTTCTGAGTGTCCATTTTCTGAAACGTACAAATATTCCTCTAAAATCAGTCGAACTACGAATTCCGATTTACTCACCTGTTATCAGGAGAGAACCCAGTGCTGCATCTTTTAGAGCAGCGCTGACCCTGAAAAGTAATTCTAAGTGTACTTACCAGTAACTTGTATTTCCTTCCATAGTAATCAATTGTGTGGTTTTCACCAGAAAAGTTTCTAAGTGTCATTTTTTGTAATGTACAAATATTCCTCTAAAATCAGCAGAACTCTGAATTCCGATTTACTCACCTGTTATCAGGAGAGAACCCAGTGCTGCAAATTTTAGCCCAGCACTGACCCTGAAAAGTAATTCTAAGTGTACTCACCAGTAACTTGTATTTCCTTCCATAGGAATCCATTGTGTGGTTTTCACCAGAAAAGTGTCCAAGTGTCCATTTTTGAAACTTACACATATTCCTCTAAAATCAGTTGAACTACGAATTCCGATTTACTCACCTGTTATCAGGAGAGACCCCAGTGCTGCATCTTTTAGAGCAGCACTGACCGTGAAAAGTAATTCTAAGCGTACATACCTGTCACTTGTACTTCCTTCCATAGGAATCCATTGTGTGTTTTTCACCAGCAAAGTTTCTAAGTGTCCAATTTTGAAACGTACAAATAGTCCTCTAAAATCAGCCGAAATACGAATTCCGATTTACTGACCTGTTATCAGGAGAGAACCCAGGGCTGCATCTTTTAGCCCAGCACTGACCCTTAAAAGTAATTCCAAGCATACTTACCAGTAACTTGTATTTCGTTCCATAGGAATCAATTGTGTGGTTTTCACCAGAAAAGATTTTAAGTGTCCATTTTTGAAACATACACATATTCCTCTAAAATCAGCCGAACTACGAATTTCAATTTACTCACCTGTTATCAGGAGAGAACCCAGTGCTCCATCTTTTAGCCCAGCACTGCCCCTGAAAAGTAATTCTAAGCGTACTTACCAGTAACTTGTATTTCCTTCCATAGGAATCCATTGTGTGGTTTTCACCAGAAGAGTTTCCAAGTGTCCATTTTTGAAACATACAAATATTCCTCTAAAATCAGTTGAACTACGAATTCCGATTTACTCACCTGTTATCAGGAGAGAACCCAGTGCTGCATCTTTTAGAGCAGCACTGACCCTGAAAAGTAATTCTAAGCGTACTTACCAGTAACTTGAACTTCCTTTCTTAGGAATCCATTGTGTGGTTTTCACCAGAAAAGTTTCCAAGTGTCCATTTTTGAAATGTACAAATATTCCTCTAAAATCAGCCAAACTACGAATTCCGATTTACTCACCTGTTATCAGGAGAAAACCCAGTGCTACATCTTTTAGACCAGCACTGACCATGAAAAGTAATTTTAAGCATACTTACCAGTAACTTGTATTTCCTTCCATAGGAATCCATTGTGTGGTTTTCACCAGAAAAGTTTCTAAGTGTCCATTTTTGAAACGTACAAATATTCCTCTAAAATCAGCCAAACTACGAATTCCAATTTACTCACCTGTTATCAGGAGAGAACCCAGTGCTGCATCTTTTAGAGCAGCACTGACCCTGAAAAGTAATTCTAAGCGTACTTACCAGTAACTTGTATTTCCTTTCATAGGAATCCATTGTCTGGTTTTCACCAGAAAAGTTTCTAAGTGTCCATTTTTGAAACGTACAAATATTCCTCTAAAATCAGCCGAAATACGAATTCCGATTTACTCACCTGTTATCAGGAGAGAACCCAGGGCTGCATCTTTTAACCCAGCACTGACCCTGAAAAGTAATTCTAAGCATACTTACTAGTAACTTGTATTTCCTTCCATAGGAATCCATTGTGTGGTTTTCACCAGAAAAGTTTCTAAGTGTCCATTTTTGAAATGTACAAATATTCCTCTAAAATCAGCCAAACTACGAATTCCAATTTACTCACCTGTTATCAGGAGAGAACCCAGTGCTGCATCTTTTAGAGCAGCACTGACCCTGAAAAGTAATTCTAAGCGTACTTACCAGTAACTTGTATTTCCTTCCATAGGAATCCATTGTGTGGTTTTCACCAGAAAAGTTTCCAAGTGTCCATTTTTGAAACGTACAAATATTCCTCTAAAATCAGTCGAACTATGAATTCTGATTTACTCACCTGTTATCAGGAATGAACTCAAGGCTGCATCTTTTAGCCCAGCACTGACCCTGAAATGTAATCCTAATCGTACTTACCAGTAACTTGTATTTCCTTCCATAGGAATCCATTGTGTGGTTTTCACCAGAAAAGTTTCCAAGTGCCCATTTTTGAAATGTACAAATATTCTTCTAAAATAAGCCGAACTACAAATTCTGATTTACTGACCTGTGATCAGGAGAGAAACCAGGGCTGCATCTTTTAGCGCAGCACTGCCCCTGAAAAGTAATTCTAAGTGTACTTACCAGTAACTTGTATTTCCTTCCATAGGAATCCATTGTGTTGTTTTCACCAGAAGAGTTTCCAAGTGTGCATTTTTGAAACATACAAATATTCCTCTAAAATCAGTTGAACTACGAATTCCGATTTACTCACCTGTTATCAGGAGAGAACCCAGTGCTGCATCTTTTAGAGCAGCACTGACCCTGAAAAGTAATTCTAAGCGTACTTACCAGTAACTTGAACTTCCTTTCTTAGGAATCCATTGTGTGGTTTTCACCAGAAAAGTTTCCAAGTGTCCATTTTTGAAATGTACAAATATTCCTCTAAAATCAGCCAAACTACGAATTCCGATTTACTCACCTGTTATCAGGAGAAAACCCAGTGCTACATCTTTTAGACCAGCACTGACCATGAAAAGTAATTTTAAGCGTACTTACCAGTAACTTGTACTTCCTTCCATAGGAATCCATTGTGTGGTTTTCACCAGAAAAGTTTCTAAGTGTCCATTTTTGAAACGTACAAATATTCCTCTAAAATCAGCCGAAATACGAATTCCGATTTACTCACCTGTTATCAGGAGAGAACCCAGGGCTGTATCTTTTAACCCAGCACTGACCCTGAAAAGTAATTCTAAGCATACTTACCAGTAACTTGTATTTCCTTCCATAGGAATCCATTGTGTGGTTTTCACCAGAAAAGTTTCTAAGTGTCCCTTTTTGAAACGTACAAATATTCCTCTAAAATCAGCCAAACTACGAATTCCAATTTACTCAACTGTTATCAGGAGAGAACCCAGTGCTGCATCTTTTAGAGCAGCACTGACCCTGAAAAGTAATTCTAAGCCTACTTACCAGTAACTTGTATTTCCTTCCATAGGAATCCATTGTGTGGTTTTCACCAGAAAAGTTTACAAGTGCCCATTTTTGAAATGTACAAATATTCTTCTAAAATCAGCTGAACTACGAATTCCGATTTAATCACCTGTGATCAGGAGAGAAACCAGGGCTGCATCTTTAAGCCCTGCACTGACCCTGAAAAGTAATTCAAATCATACTTACCAGTAACTTGTATTTCCTTCAATAGGTATCATTGTGTGGTTTTCACCAGAAAAGTTTCAGAGTGTCCATTTTTTAAACATACAAATATTCCTCTAAAATCAGTCGAACTACGAATTCCGATTTACTCACCTGTTATCAGGAGAGAACCCAGTGCTGCATCTTTTAGAGCAGCGCTGACCCTGAAAAGTAATTCTAAGCGTACTTACCAGTAACTTGTATTTCCTTCCATAGTAATCAATTGTGTGGTTTTCACCAGAAAAGTTTCTAAGTGTCAATTTTTGTAATGTACAAATATTCCTCTAAAATCAGCAGAACTCTGAATTCCGATTTACTCACCTGTTATCAGGAGAGAACCCAGTGCTGCAAATTTTAGCCCAGCACTGACCCTGAAAAGTAATTCTAAGTGTACTCACCAGTAACTTGTATTTCCTTCCATAGGAATCCATTGTGTGGTTTTCACCAGAAAAGTGTCCAAGTGTCCATTTTTGAAACTTACACATATTCCTCTAAAATCAGTTGAACTACGAATTCCGATTTACTCACCTGTTATCAGGAGAGACCCCAGTGCTGCATCTTTTAGAGCAGCACTGACCGTGAAAAGTAATTCTAAGCATACATACCTGTCACTTGTACTTCCTTCCATAGGATTCCATTGTGTGTTTTTCACCAGCAAAGTTTCTAAGTGTCCAATTTTGAAACGTACAAATAGTCCTCTAAAATCAGCTGAAATACGAATTCCGATTTACTGACCTGTTATCAGGAGAGAACCCAGGGCTGCATCTTTTAGCCCAGCACTGACCCTTAAAAGTAATTCTAAGCATACTTACCAGTAACTTGTATTTCGTTCCATAGGAATCAATTGTGTGGTTTTCACCAGAAAAGATTTTAAGTGTCCATTTTTGAAACATACACATATTCCTCTAAAATCAGCCGAACTACGAATTTCAATTTACTCACCTGTTATCAGGAGAGAACCCAGTGCTCCATCTTTTAGCCCAGCACTGCCCCTAAAAAGTAATTCTAAGCGTACTTACCAGTAACTTGTATTTCCTTCCATAGGAATCCATTGTGTGGTTTTCACCAGAAGAGTTTCCAAGTGTCCATTTTTGAAACATACAAATATTCCTCTAAAATCAGTTGAACTACGAATTCCGATTTACTCACCTGTTATCAGGAGAGAACCCAGTGCTGCATCTTTTAGAGCAGCACTGACCCTGAAAAGTAATTCTAAGCGTACTTACCAGTAACTTGAACTTCCTTTCTTAGGAATCCATTGTGTGGTTTTCACCAGAAAAGTTTCCAAGTGTCCATTTTTGAAATGTACAAATATTCCTCTAAAATCAGCCAAACTACGAATTCCGATTTACTCACCTGTTATCAGGAGAAAACCCAGTGCTACATCTTTTAGACCAGCACTGACCATGAAAAGTAATTTTAAGCATACTTACCAGTAACTTGTATTTCCTTCCATAGGAATCCATTGTGTGGTTTTCACCAGAAAAGTTTCTAAGTGTCCATTTTTGAAACGTACAAATATTCCTCTAAAATCAGCCAAACTACGAATTCCAATTTACTCACCTGTTATCAGGAGAGAACCCAGTGCTGCATCTTTTAGAGCAGCACTGACCCTGAAAAGTAATTCTAAGCGTACTTACCAGTAACTTGTATTTCCTTTCATAGGAATCCATTGTGTGGTTTTCACCAGAAAAGTTTCCAAGTGTCCATTTTTGAAACGTACAAATATTCCTCTAAAATCAGCCGAACTATGAATTCTGATTTACTCACCTGTTATCAGGAATGAACTCAAGGCTGCATCTTTTAGCCCAGCACTGACCCTGAAATGTAATCCTAATCGTACTTACCAGTAACTTGTATTTCCTTCCATAGGAATCCATTGTGTGGTTTTCACCAGAAAAGTTTCCAAGTGCCCATTTTTGAAATGTACAAATATTCTTCTAAAATAAGCCGAACTACAAATTCTGATTTACTGACCTGTGATCAGGAGAGAAACCAGGGCTGCATCTTTTAGCCCAGCACTGCCCCAGAAAAGTAATTCTAAGTGTACTTACCAGTAACTTGTATTTCCTTCCATAGGAATCCATTGCGTTGTTTTCACCAGAAGAGTTTCCAAGTGTCCATTTTTGAAACATACAAATATTCCTCTAAAATCAGTTGAACTACGAATTCCGATTTACTCACCTGTTATCAGGAGAGAACCCAGTGCTGCATCTTTAAGAGCAGCACTGACCCTGAAAAGTAATTCTAAGCGTACTTACAAGTAACTTGTACTTCCTTTCTTAGGAATCCATTGTGTGGTTTTGACCAGAAAAGTTTCCAAGTGTCCATTTTTGAAATGTACAAATATTCCTTTAAAATCAGCCAAACTACGAATTCCGATTTACTCACCTGTTATCAGGAGAGAACCCAGGGCTGCATCTTTTAACCCAGCACTGACCCTGAAAAGTAATTCTAAGCATACTTACCAGTAACTTGTATTTCCTTCCATAGGAATCCATTGTGTGGTTTTCACCAGAAAAGTTTCTAAGTGTCCATTTTTGAAACGTACAAATATTCCTCTAAAATCAGCCAAACTACAAATTCCAATTTACTCACCTGTTATCAGGAGAGAACCCAGTGCTGCATCTTTTAGAGCAGCACTGACCCTGAAAAGTAATTCTAAGCGTACTTACCATTAACTTGTATTTCCTTCCATAGGAATCCATTGTGTGGTTTTCACCAGAAAAGTTTCCAAGTGTCCATTTTTGAAACGTACAAATATTCCTTTAAAATCAGCCGAACTATGAATTCCGATTTAATCAACTGTTATCAGGAATGAACTCAAGGCTGCATCTTTTAGCCCAGCACTGACCCTGAAATGTCATCCTAATCGTACTTACCAGTAACTTGTATTTCGTTCCATAGGAATCCATTGTGTGGTTTTCACCAGAAAAGTTTCCAAGTGCCCATTTTTGAAATGTACAAATATTCTTCTAAAATCAGCTGAACTACGAATTCTGATTTAATCACCTGTGATCAGGAGAGAAACCAGGGCTGCATCTTTAAGCCCTGCACTGACCCTGAAAAGTAATTCAAATCATACTTACCAGTAACTTGTATTTCCTTCAATAGGTATCATTGTGTGGTTTTCACCAGAAAAGTTTCTGAGTGTCCATTTTCTGAAACGTACAAATATTCCTCTAAAATCAGTCGAACTACGAATTCCGATTTACTCACCTGTTATCAGGAGAGAACCCAGTGCTGCATCTTTTAGAGCAGCGCTGACCCTGAAAAGTAATTCTAAGTGTACTTACCAGTAACTTGTATTTCCTTCCATAGTCATCAATTGTGTGGTTTTCACCAGAAAAGTTTCTAAGTGTCATTTTTTGTAATGTACAAATATTCCTCTAAAATCAGCAGAACTCTGAATTCCGATTTACTCACCTGTTATCAGGAGAGAACCCAGTGCTGCAAATTTTAGCCCAGCACTGACCCTGAAAAGTAATTCTAAGTGTACTCACCAGTAACTTGTATTTCCTTCCATAGGAATCCATTGTGTGGTTTTCACCAGAAAAGTGTCCAAGTGTCCATTTTTGAAACTTACACATATTCCTCTAAAATCAGTTGAACTACGAATTCCGATTTACTCACCTGTTATCAGGAGAGACCCCAGTGCTGCATCTTTTAGAGCAGCACTGACCGTGAAAAGTAATTCTAAGCGTACATACCTGTCACTTGTACTTCCTTCCATAGGAATCCATTGTGTGTTTTTCACCAGCAAAGTTTCTAAGTGTCCAATTTTGAAACGTACAAATAGTCCTCTAAAATCAGCCGAAATTCGAATTCCGATTTACTGACCTGTTATCAGGAGAGAACCCAGGGCTGCATCTTTTAGCCCAGCACTGACCCTTAAAAGTAATTCCAAGCATACTTACCAGTAACTTGTATTTCGTTCCATAGGAATCAATTGTGTGGTTTTCACCAGAAAAGATTTTAAGTGTCCATTTTTGAAACATACACATATTCCTCTAAAATCAGCCGAACTACGAATTTCAATTTACTCACCTGTTATCAGGAGAGAACCCAGTGCTCCATCTTTTAGCCCAGCACTGCCCCTGAAAAGTAATTCTAAGCGTACTTACCAGTAACTTGTATTTCCTTCCATAGGAATCCATTGTGTGGTTTTCACCAGAAGAGTTTCCAAGTGTCCATTTTTGAAACATACAAATATTCCTCTAAAATCAGTTGAACTACGAATTCCGATTTACTCACCTGTTATCAGGAGAGAACCCAGTGCTGCATCTTTTAGAGCAGCACTGACCCTGAAAAGTAATTCTAAGCGTACTTACCAGTAACTTGAACTTCCTTTCTTAGGAATCCATTGTGTGGTTTTCACCAGAAAAGTTTCCAAGTGTCCATTTTTGAAATGTACAAATATTCCTCTAAAATCAGCCAAACTACGAATTCCGATTTACTCACCTGTTATCAGGAGAAAACCCAGTGCTACATCTTTTAGACCAGCACTGACCATGAAAAGTAATTTTAAGCATACTTACCAGTAACTTGTATTTCCTTCCATAGGAATCCATTGTGTGGTTTTCACCAGAAAAGTTTCCAAGTGCCCATTTTTGAAATGTACAAATATTCTTCTAAAATCAGCCGAACTACGAATTCCGATTTAATCACCTGTGATCAGGAGAGAAACCAGGGCTGCATCTTTAAGCCCTGCACTGACCCTGAAAAGTAATTCAAATCATACATACCAGTAACTTGTATTTCCTTCAATAGGTATCATTGTGTGGTTTTCACCAGAAAAGTTTCTGAGTGTCCATTTTTGAAATGTACAAATATTCCTCTAAAATCAGCAGAACTCTGAATTCCGATTTACTCACCTGTTATCAGGAGAGAATCCAGTGCTGCAAATTTTAGCCCAGCACTGACCCTGAAAAGTAATTCTAAGTATACTCACCAGTAACTTGTATTTGCTTCCATAGGAATCCATTGTGTGGTTTTCACCAGAAAAGTTTCCAAGTGTCCATTTTTGAAACTTACACATATTCCTCTAAAATCAGTTGAACTACGAATTCCGATTTACTCACCTGTTATCAGGAGAGACCCCAGTGCTGCATCTTTTAGAGCAGCACAGACCGTGAAAAGTAATTCTAAGCGTACATACCTGTAACTTGTACTTCCTTCCATAGGAATCCATTATGTGTTTTTCACCAGCAAAGTTTCTAAGTGTCCAATTTTGAAACGTACAAATAGTCCTCTAAAATCAGCTGAAATACGAATTCCGATTTACTGACCTGTTATCAGGAGAGAACCCAGGGCTGCATCTATTAGCCCAGCACTGACCCTTAAAAGTAATTCCAAGCATACTTACCAGTAACTTGTATTTCGTTCCATAGGAATCAATTGTGTGGTTTTCACCAGAAAAGATTTTAAGTGTCCATTTTTTAAACATACACATATTCCTCTAAAATCAGCCGAACTACGAATTTCAATTTACTCACCTGTTATCAGGAGAGAACCCAGTGCTCCATCTTTTAGCCCAGCACTGCCCCTGAAAAGTAATTCTAAGCGTACTTACCAGTAACTTGTATTTCTTTCCATAGGAATCCATTGTGTGGTTTTCACCAGAAAAGTTTCTAAGTGTCCATTTTTGAAACGTACAAATATTCCTCTAAAATCAGCCGAAATACGAATTCCGATTTACTCACCTGTTATCAGGAGAAAACCCAGTGCTACATCTTTTAGAGCAGCACTGACCCTGAAAAGTAATTCTAAGCGTACTTACCAGTAACTTGTATTTCCTTCCATAGGAATCCATTGTGTGGTTTTCACCAGAAAAGTTTCCAAGTGTCCATTTTTGAAACTTACACATATTCCTCTAAAATCAGTTGAACTACGAATTCCGATTTACTCACCTGTTATCAGGAGAGACCCCAGTGCTGCATCTTTTAGAGCAGCACAGACCGTGAAAAGTAATTCTAAGCGTACATACCTGTAACTTGTACTTCCTTCCATAAGAATCCATTATGTGTTTTTCACCAGCAAAGTTTCTAATTGTCCAATTTTGAAACGTACAAATAGTCCTCTAAAATCAGCTGAAATACGAATTCCGATTTACTGACCTGTTATCAGGAGAGAACCCAGGGCTGCATCTTTTAGCCCAGCACTGACCCTTAAAAGTAATTCCAAGCATACTTACCAGTAACTTGTATTTCGTTCCATAGGAATCAATTGTGTGGTTTTCACCAGAAAAGATTTTAAGTGTCCATTTTTGAAACATACACATATTCCTCTAAAATCAGCCGAACTACGAATTTCAATTTACTCACCTGTTATCAGGAGAGAACCCAGTGCTCCATCTTTTAGCCCAGCACTGCCCCTGAAAAGTAATTCTAAGCGTACTTACCAGTAACTTGTATTTCCTTTCATAGGAATCCATTGTGTGGTTTTCACCAGAAAAGTTTCCAAGTGTCCATTTTTGAAACGTACAAATATTCCTCTAAAATCAGCCGAAATACGAATTCCGATTTACTCACCTGTTATCAGGAGAGAACCCAGGGCTGCATCTTTTAACCCAGCACTGACCCTGAAAAGTAATTCTAAGCATACTTACTAGTAACTTGTATTTCCTTCCATAGGAATCCATTGTGTGGTTTTCACCAGAAAAGTTTCTAAGTGTCCATTTTTGAAATGTACAAATATTCCTCTAAAATCAGCCAAACTACGAATTCCAATTTACTCACCTGTTATCAGGAGAGAACCCAGTGCTGCATCTTTTAGAGCAGCACTGACCCTGAAAAGTAATTCTAAGCGTACTTACCAGTAACTTGTATTTCCTTCCATAGGAATCCATTGTGTGGTTTTCACCAGAAAAGTTTCCAAGTGTCCATTTTTGAAACGTACAAATATTCCTCTAAAATCAGTCGAACTATGAATTCTGATTTACTCACCTGTTATCAGGAATGAACTCAAGGCTGCATCTTTTAGCCCAGCACTGACCCTGAAATGTAATCCTAATCGTACTTACCAGTAACTTGTATTTCCTTCCATAGGAATCCATTGTGTGGTTTTCACCAGAAAAGTTTCCAAGTGCCCATTTTTGAAATGTACAAATATTCTTCTAAAATAAGCCGAACTACAAATTCTGATTTACTGACCTGTGATCAGGAGAGAAACCAGGGCTGCATCTTTTAGCGCAGCACTGCCCCTGAAAAGTAATTCTAAGTGTACTTACCAGTAACTTGTATTTCCTTCCATAGGAATCCATTGTGTTGTTTTCACCAGAAGAGTTTCCAAGTGTGCATTTTTGAAACATACAAATATTCCTCTAAAATCAGTTGAACTACGAATTCCAATTTACTCACCTGTTATCAGGAGAGAACCCAGTGCTGCATCTTTTAGAGCAGCACTGACCCTGAAAAGTAATTCTAAGCGTACTTACCAGTAACTTGAACTTCCTTTCTTAGGAATCCATTGTGTGGTTTTCACCAGAAAAGTTTCCAAGTGTCCATTTTTGAAATGTACAAATATTCCTCTAAAATCAGCCAAACTACGAATTCCGATTTACTCACCTGTTATCAGGAGAAAACCCAGTGCTACATCTTTTAGACCAGCACTGACCCTGAAATGTAATCCTAATCGTACTTACCAGTAACTTGTATTTCCTTCCATAGGAATCCATTGTGTGGTTTTCACCAGAAAAGTTTCCAAGTGCCCATTTTTGAAACGTACAAATATTCCTCTAAAATCAGCCGAAATACGAATTCCGATTTACTCACCTGTTATCAGGAGAGAACCCAGGGCTGTATCTTTTAACCCAGCACTGACCCTGAAAAGTAATTCTAAGCATACTTACCAGTAACTTGTATTTCCTTCCATAGGAATCCATTGTGTGGTTTTCACCAGAAAAGTTTCTAAGTGTCCCTTTTTGAAACGTACAAATATTCCTCTAAAATCAGCCAAACTACGAATTCCAATTTACTCAACTGTTATCAGGAGAGAACCCAGTGCTGCATCTTTTAGAGCAGCACTGACCCTGAAAAGTAATTCTAAGCCTACTTACCAGTAACTTGTATTTCCTTCCATAGGAATCCATTGTGTGGTTTTCACCAGAAAAGTTTACAAGTGCCCATTTTTGAAATGTACAAATATTCTTCTAAAATCAGCTGAACTACGAATTCCGATTTAATCACCTGTGATCAGGAGAGAAACCAGGGCTGCATCTTTAAGCCCTGCACTGACCCTGAAAAGTAATTCAAATCATACTTACCAGTAACTTGTATTTCCTTCAATAGGTATCATTGTGTGGTTTTCACCAGAAAAGTTTCAGAGTGTCCATTTTTTAAACATACAAATATTCCTCTAAAATCAGTCGAACTACGAATTCCGATTTACTCACCTGTTATCAGGAGAGAACCCAGTGCTGCATCTTTTAGAGCAGCGCTGACCCTGAAAAGTAATTCTAAGCGTACTTACCAGTAACTTGTATTTCCTTCCATAGTAATCAATTGTGTGGTTTTCACCAGAAAAGTTTCTAAGTGTCAATTTTTGTAATGTACAAATATTCCTCTAAAATAAGCAGAACTCTGAATTCCGATTTACTCACCTGTTATCAGGAGAGAACCCAGTGCTGCAAATTTTAGCCCAGCACTGACCCTGAAAAGTAATTCTAAGTGTACTCACCAGTAACTTGTATTTCCTTCCATAGGAATCCATTGTGTGGTTTTCACCAGAAAAGTGTCCAAGTGTCCATTTTTGAAACTTACACATATTCCTCTAAAATCAGTTGAACTACGAATTCCGATTTACTCACCTGTTATCAGGAGAGACCCCAGTGCTGCATCTTTTAGAGCAGCACTGACCGTGAAAAGTAATTCTAAGCATACATACCTGTCACTTGTACTTCCTTCCATAGGATTCCATTGTGTGTTTTTCACCAGCAAAGTTTCTAAGTGTCCAATTTTGAAACGTACAAATAGTCCTCTAAAATCAGCTGAAATACGAATTCCGATTTACTGACCTGTTATCAGGAGAGAACCCAGGGCTGCATCTTTTAGCCCAGCACTGACCCTTAAAAGTAATTCTAAGCATACTTACCAGTAACTTGTATTTCGTTCCATAGGAATCAATTGTGTGGTTTTCACCAGAAAAGATTTTAAGTGTCCATTTTTGAAACATACACATATTCCTCTAAAATCAGCCGAACTACGAATTTCAATTTACTCACCTGTTATCAGGAGAGAACCCAGTGCTCCATCTTTTAGCCCAGCACTGCCCCTAAAAAGTAATTCTAAGCGTACTTACCAGTAACTTGTATTTCCTTCCATAGGAATCCATTGTGTGGTTTTCACCAGAAGAGTTTCCAAGTGTCCATTTTTGAAACATACAAATATTCCTCTAAAATCAGTTGAACTACGAATTCCGATTTACTCACCTGTTATCAGGAGAGAACCCAGTGCTGCATCTTTTAGAGCAGCACTGACCCTGAAAAGTAATTCTAAGCGTACTTACCAGTAACTTGAACTTCCTTTCTTAGGAATCCATTGTGTGGTTTTCACCAGAAAAGTTTCCAAGTGTCCATTTTTGAAATGTACAAATATTCCTCTAAAATCAGCCAAACTACGAATTCCGATTTACTCACCTGTTATCAGGAGAAAACCCAGTGCTACATCTTTTAGACCAGCACTGACCATGAAAAGTAATTTTAAGCATACTTACCAGTAACTTGTATTTCCTTCCATAGGAATCCATTGTGTGGTTTTCACCAGAAAAGTTTCTAAGTGTCCATTTTTGAAACGTACAAATATTCCTCTAAAATCAGCCAAACTACGAATTCCAATTTACTCACCTGTTATCAGGAGAGAACCCAGTGCTGCATCTTTTAGAGCAGCACTGACCCTGAAAAGTAATTCTAAGCGTACTTACCAGTAACTTGTATTTCCTTTCATAGGAATCCATTGTGTGGTTTTCACCAGAAAAGTTTCCAAGTGTCCATTTTTGAAACGTACAAATATTCCTCTAAAATCAGCCGAACTATGAATTCTGATTTACTCACCTGTTATCAGGAATGAACTCAAGGCTGCATCTTTTAGCCCAGCACTGACCCTGAAATGTAATCCTAATCGTACTTACCAGTAACTTGTATTTCCTTCCATAGGAATCCATTGTGTGGTTTTCACCAGAAAAGTTTCCAAGTGCCCATTTTTGAAATGTACAAATATTCTTCTAAAATAAGCCGAACTACAAATTCTGATTTACTGACCTGTGATCAGGAGAGAAACCAGGGCTGCATCTTTTAGCCCAGCACTGCCCCAGAAAAGTAATTCTAAGTGTACTTACCAGTAACTTGTATTTCCTTCCATAGGAATCCATTGCGTTGTTTTCACCAGAAGAGTTTCCAAGTGTCCATTTTTGAAACATACAAATATTCCTCTAAAATCAGTTGAACTACGAATTCCGATTTACTCACCTGTTATCAGGAGAGAACCCAGTGCTGCATCTTTAAGAGCAGCACTGACCCTGAAAAGTAATTCTAAGCGTACTTACAAGTAACTTGTACTTCCTTTCTTAGGAATCCATTGTGTGGTTTTGACCAGAAAAGTTTCCAAGTGTCCATTTTTGAAATGTACAAATATTCCTTTAAAATCAGCCAAACTACGAATTCCGATTTACTCACCTGTTATCAGGAGAGAACCCAGGGCTGCATCTTTTAACCCAGCACTGACCCTGAAAAGTAATTCTAAGCATACTTACCAGTAACTTGTATTTCCTTCCATAGGAATCCATTGTGTGGTTTTCACCAGAAAAGTTTCTAAGTGTCCATTTTTGAAACGTACAAATATTCCTCTAAAATCAGCCAAACTACAAATTCCAATTTACTCACCTGTTATCAGGAGAGAACCCAGTGCTGCATCTTTTAGAGCAGCACTGACCCTGAAAAGTAATTCTAAGCGTACTTACCATTAACTTGTATTTCCTTCCATAGGAATCCATTGTGTGGTTTTCACCAGAAAAGTTTCCAAGTGTCCATTTTTGAAACGTACAAATATTCCTTTAAAATCAGCCGAACTATAAATTCCGATTTAATCAACTGTTATCAGGAATGAACTCAAGGCTGCATCTTTTAGCCCAGCACTGACCCTGAAATGTCATCCTAATCGTACTTACCAGTAACTTGTATTTCCTTCCATAGGAATCCATTGTGTGGTTTTCACCAGAAAAGTTTCCAAGTGCCCATTTTTGAAATGTACAAATATTCTTCTAAAATCAGCTGAACTACGAATTCTGATTTAATCACCTGTGATCAGGAGAGAAACCAGGGCTGCATCTTTAAGCCCTGCACTGACCCTGAAAAGTAATTCAAATCATACTTACCAGTAACTTGTATTTCCTTCAATAGGTATCATTGTGTGGTTTTCACCAGAAAAGTTTCTGAGTGTCCATTTTCTGAAACGTACAAATATTCCTCTAAAATCAGTCGAACTACGAATTCCGATTTACTCACCTGTTATCAGGAGAGAACCCAGTGCTGCATCTTTTAGAGCAGCGCTGACCCTGAAAAGTAATTCTAAGTGTACTTACCAGTAACTTGTATTTCCTTCCATAGTCATCAATTGTGTGGTTTTCACTAGAAAAGTTTCTAAGTGTCATTTTTTGTAATGTACAAATATTCCTCTAAAATCAGCAGAACTCTGAATTCCGATTTACTCACCTGTTATCAGGAGAGAACCCAGTGCTGCAAATTTTAGCCCAGCACTGACCCTGAAAAGTAATTCTAAGTGTACTCACCAGTAACTTGTATTTCCTTCCATAGGAATCCATTGTGTGGTTTTCACCAGAAAAGTGTCCAAGTGTCCATTTTTGAAACTTACACATATTCCTCTAAAATCAGTTGAACTACGAATTCCGATTTACTCACCTGTTATCAGGAGAGACCCCAGTGCTGCATCTTTTAGAGCAGCACTGACCGTGAAAAGTAATTCTAAGCGTACATACCTGTCACTTGTACTTCCTTCCATAGGAATCCATTGTGTGTTTTTCACCAGCAAAGTTTCTAAGTGTCCAATTTTGAAACGTACAAATAGTCCTCTAAAATCAGCCGAAATACGAATTCCGATTTACTGACCTGTTATCAGGAGAGAACCCAGGGCTGCATCTTTTAGCCCAGCACTGACCCTTAAAAGTAATTCCAAGCATACTTACCAGTAACTTGTATTTCGTTCCATAGGAATCAATTGTGTGGTTTTCACCAGAAAAGATTTTAAGTGTCCATTTTTGAAACATACACATATTCCTCTAAAATCAGCCGAACTACGAATTTCAATTTACTCACCTGTTATCAGGAGAGAACCCAGTGCTCCATCTTTTAGCCCAGCACTGCCCCTGAAAAGTAATTCTAAGCGTACTTACCAGTAACTTGTATTTCCTTCCATAGGAATCCATTGTGTGGTTTTCACCAGAAGAGTTTCCAAGTGTCCATTTTTGAAACATACAAATATTCCTCTAAAATCAGTTGAACTACGAATTCCGATTTACTCACCTGTTATCAGGAGAGAACCCAGTGCTGCATCTTTTAGAGCAGCACTGACCCTGAAAAGTAATTCTAAGCGTACTTACCAGTAACTTGAACTTCCTTTCTTAGGAATCCATTGTGTGGTTTTCACCAGAAAAGTTTCCAAGTGTCCATTTTTGAAATGTACAAATATTCCTCTAAAATCAGCCAAACTACGAATTCCGATTTACTCACCTGTTATCAGGAGAAAACCCAGTGCTACATCTTTTAGACCAGCACTGACCATGAAAAGTAATTTTAAGCATACTTACCAGTAACTTGTATTTCCTTCCATAGGAATCCATTGTGTGGTTTTCACCAGAAAAGTTTCCAAGTGCCCATTTTTGAAATGTACAAATATTCTTCTAAAATCAGCCGAACTACGAATTCCGATTTAATCACCTGTGATCAGGAGAGAAACCAGGGCTGCATCTTTAAGCCCTGCACTGACCCTGAAAAGTAATTCAAATCATACTTACCAGTAACTTGTATTTCCTTCAATAGGTATCATTGTGTGGTTTTCACCAGAAAAGTTTCTGAGTGTCCATTTTTGAAATGTACAAATATTCCTCTAAAATCAGCAGAACTCTGAATTCCGATTTACTCACCTGTTTTCAGGAGAGAATCCAGTGCTGCAAATTTTAGCCCAGCACTGACCCTGAAAAGTAATTCTAAGTATACTCACCAGTAACTTGTATTTGCTTCCATAGGAATCCATTGTGTGGTTTTCACCAGAAAAGTTTCCAAGTGTCCATTTTTGAAACTTACACATATTCCTCTAAAATCAGTTGAACTACGAATTCTGATTTACTCACCTGTTATCAGGAGAGACCCCAGTGCTGCATCTTTTAGAGCAGCACAGACCGTGAAAAGTAATTCTAAGCGTACATACCTGTAACTTGTACTTCCTTCCATAGGAATCCATTATGTGTTTTTCACCAGCAAAGTTTCTAAGTGTCCAATTTTGAAACGTACAAATAGTCCTCTTAAATCAGCTGAAATACGAATTCCGATTTACTGACCTGTTATCAGGAGAGAACCCAGGGCTGCATCTATTAGCCCAGCACTGACCCTTAAAAGTAATTCCAAGCATACTTACCAGTAACTTGTATTTCGTTCCATAGGAATCAATTGTGTGGTTTTCACCAGAAAAGATTTTAAGTGTCCATTTTTTAAACATACACATATTCCTCTAAAATCAGCCGAACTACGAATTTCAATTTACTCACCTGTTATCAGGAGAGAACCCAGTGCTCCATCTTTTAGCCCAGCACTGCCCCTGAAAAGTAATTCTAAGCGTACTTACCAGTAACTTGTATTTCTTTCCATAGGAATCCATTGTGTGGTTTTCACCAGAAAAGTTTCTAAGTGTCCATTTTTGAAACGTACAAATATTCCTCTAAAATCAGCCGAAATACGAATTCCGATTTACTCACCTGTTATCAGGAGAAAACCCAGTGCTACATCTTTTAGAGCAGCACTGACCCTGAAAAGTAATTCTAAGCGTACTTACCAGTAACTTGTATTTCCTTCCATAGGAATCCATTGTGTGGTTTTCACCAGAAAAGTTTCCAAGTGTCCATTTTTGAAACTTACACATATTCCTCTAAAATCAGTTGAACTACGAATTCCGATTTACTCACCTGTTATCAGGAGAGACCCCAGTGCTGCATCTTTTAGCCCAGCACTGACCCTTAAAAGTAATTCCAAGCATACTTACCAGTAACTTGTATTTCGTTCCATAGGAATCAATTGTGTGGTTTTCACCAGAAAAGATTTTAAGTGTCCATTTTTGAAACATACCCATATTCCTCTAAAATCAGCCGAACTACGAATTTCAATTTACTCACCTGTTATCAGGAGAGAACCCAGTGCTCCATCTTTTAGCCCAGCACTGCCCCTGAAAAGTAATTCTAAGCGTACTTACCAGTAACTTGTATTTCTTTCCATAGGAATCCATTGTGTGGTTTTCACCAGAAAAGTTTCTAAGTGTCCATTTTTGAAACGTACAAATATTCCTCTAAAATCAGCCGAAAAACGAATTCCGATTTACTCACCTGTTATCAGGAGAAAACCCGGTGCTACATCTTTTAGAGCAGCACTGACCCTGAAAAGTAATTCTAAGCGTACTTACCAGTAACTTGTATTTCCTTCCATAGGAATCCATTGTGTGGTTTTCACCAGAAAAGTTTCCAAGTGTCCATTTTTGAAACTTACACATATTCCTCTAAAATCAGTTGAACTACGAATTCCGATTTACTCACCTGTTATCAGGAGAGACCCCAGTGCTGCATCTTTTAGAGCAGCACAGACCGTGAAAAGTAATTCTAAGCGTACATACCTGTAACTTGTACTTCCTTTGTGGTAAATAAAAATACCGGACTGAATTTCATACGGAATCTTAAAATAAAGTAAATAGCTCAAAATAACAAGAGGCAGAATCCGTGGTATAAGAGGTTTTCTAATGGGCTTTATTCCATTCAAAATGGCCGACTCGAGTCGCGGCCTTCAGGTTCCGTCACCACGAGGGTTCAGGAAGTGAAGTACAATAATTTATTAACAGACATGTATTTTTATAATAAGTACATTACAATGAAACGAATGTAGAAGGCGTAACATTTGATAAGAAAAGTGACAAAACAGTGACATAATCGAAACTAGGCGTAATAAGGAATAAAAGAAACATGATTGGTTAGAATTATCAGACATAGGTGGATCTATAAGATAATACTTGGCATAGATGCGCGCGCGGCAGCATGACGTGTAATTGACGTGCAACTAGGGGGTGAAGGGGACTTGACATTTAGCTCTACATGTGGAGACGAGAAGTCTGGGGGTCAAGTCAACCTAATCCCAAATCATATCTAACATCCTATGTTTAAAGAACTATGTTATCCACAAGGAAGAGACTCTCGGACAGAATCTATTCTATACTGACTGTGTACGTGTACAAGCGTCTAAGTGTCTATATGAGATGCGAGGGATAGAAAACTTTCCATGGCAACAGGGCTATGAATCACTTGCAGGAGGACGGAAAGGCTGAGTCCTTTGCTTGTGAGCTAAAGGAAATGTTTACCTAAATCACTGGACAGGAATGCATCGGCTGGAGAGCAAAATAGATAATTCGAAGGTGAAATACAACTTCTTGGCAGACAGGCGAAAACTGGCCGAGGCAGGCACCGTTAGCTGCACAGGGAGTAGGACAAAGTTCATGGATACAGATGCGAGCTCAAGCTGAAGCTGTCAGAGACAGAGAGCAGGGAAAGGCTTGAGGACAGAATCGGGCCTACTTGCCTGAACTGTAAAAATGAAGTAACTTAGCCATATAAAGTCGGTGGCCTTTCATACTTAGGAATCGAATATCCAACCCTGTGATGGCGGATCTGACAGAGAACATGTCGACGGTAGACACACATATGTTTGCGTCTTAGAAACTGGAACTGGAGGGAACATACATGTACTTGTAACATGCATATAGAACCGTTGGGGTCCAAGATAGGGGACATAACTGATCAGGAAAATCCACATTTCCACATTCCCTCCTTGTCCCCTTCTTGCCCTTCACGAGACATCAATCTTCATCATTCCATTGATTTGCTCATGGAGCATCATTTCTTCTTCCTTCCGGCATTCTGAACGGGACCTGTGATGTGGAATGCATGATGTGGCACACAGACCACAAATCGCTGGTCCACCTTGCAGGCATAAACAACAACTGAAGAGCATAAGAAGGCCAATACCTAGGAAGGATAAAACTCTCCATCCCCAGGCTGATATCACACTCCAAAACCACCCGGACCACGTCCAAGTGCCTGGATTTTCGTGTATCTGGCTTACAATCTTATGAAGGTGTGTTATAGCTTTATATACAGATGGCGAATTTTCTGGTATGAATATGCAGCAGCTGGATCCGATGACCCTGCAAGCTCCGCCCCTATCGGCCAGGATGACGTCAAGGACAAGACGATTCTGGAGAACAACAATTCTCATCACTGATTGTTCCTCTGTCAGATTGCCTAGGGCGGCTATAGTCTCGTTTACTACAGCTTCAAGAGTCTTGGTGAGTCTGCGTATCAGCTTACTATTTGATATTGTACCTATATAGGGAAAGATACCTTTATTGAAATCTACATACTTGTCCCATGCTGTCTCAGTATAATCGACAACTGGGAGATCTCTTTGCTCTCTATTGTGTACTAAATGAACATTTCGATAATAATCAGGGGGAGCTAGGAAAACAGGTGGCAAAAGGAATGCTATGTAACAGGTACCATCCCAATCTAGAGGCAGACGCATATATGCCGTCTGACCACATATGAAGTAAGAATGGCGAGAAGCTCTAAATGAAGATTTACCTTGATCACTATATTCTACTGTAGTAACGCATTGGCTATGGCCCATATGTATGGAACCAACTTTTCTTACACATAATTCACCCTTAACTGGAAATACTGACATAGTGGGCAGAATTAGTTCAACTTCGGATTTGACATTCAGAATCATAAGATTAGGCGTAAAATTACCTAATTTATACACTTCATTTTCTAAATCAGTTCCTGTTCTACTGGGGTGACCCTCCTTATTAGGGTGACAGACTTTGAATAAAACTAGATTCAGATTTCCCCATATCCAATGTTGTTGATAAACTGCTGTGTCTGGGTCTATGGAATTTAATAAACTAAACCATGCTCCACAGGAGCCATTGTGTGTGAATGGATGTGGAAAGAAAGGCAGAACTCCTTTGTTATTCTGATAGGGAGGAAGTCGGCCACACACCCAACAATTGGTCGCATTACTAGTCTGATGGGAATGATGTAACATACTAATGAAGGTGTTATTGCGCAGCGCAAGTCTATAAGATAATTCATGTGGCGGTAGGTCACTAAAAGAATGTTCTGCAGCAACATTATAAACATGTCTAGAGATAGGATGATATATGTGCAAAATCACACTCGTAATAATTACTAAAATACTCAATAAAAACAAAATTAATAATGTCCTCATACAGTAGCTACGCAGTGATTTACAATACGCCTGTCGTTTCAACATTTCTCGGGTATTTTCTCTACTCAGGTCCAAGGGATACATGTCGGAGACAATTCAACCGCTTCACCTTGGAGAGGACTTAAACAATCAAATTGCTCGACTGTTTGGGCCTAAGCTTTAATTTATAGTACTGAGAGTCATTCTGTTCAACAAAAGGAAGTTTTGAATCAGTCTGTGAGGGAGTGCAGGGCACAGTGTCTATATCTGAAGGTAGTCCATGAAATTTTTTGACGTGACTTGAATGAATCCACCCTTTGCGTCCCTCGATCTTCACGGCTGTTCTTGTGGTCAACAGGACCAACTTGGGTGCTTTCCACCTGGGCTCCAGTTGACTTTTCCTGTCGAAATTTCTCACAAAGACAAGATTACCCGGAACAACGTCATGGGGTTTCGCCTCAGTGTTGTCGGGAAAGGCTGCAGCTACCTGTGAACGAGAAGATTGTAGTGCAGACATCAAGGAAGCCAAGTAATCTGTCAGCATGTTACAGTCAATGTCAGTTATTTTGCGTGGTATAGGCGTCCCCCACATATTCGGTGGTCTACCAAAGATCACCTCATACGGGGATAGCCCTGTTCTAGAGTGTGCTACCATTCTCATGTAAAAGAGTGCAACTGGTAATGCTACTATCCAGTCGACACCTTTCTCTCTACATATTTTGGACAGTCTGATTTTCAGTGTCTGGTTATGTCTTTCTACGAGACCTGCTGCCTCGGGGTGTCGGACACAGTGGAATTTCCACTGATATCCCAACAAGAGTGAGACATGTTTCATTAATTCGGATGAGAAAGGCTGACCGTTATCTGAATATACAACACGTGGTAAACCGTACCGTGGGAAGAATTCTCGAACTAGCTGCTTGGCAGTAGTCGGGGCAGTGTAATCTGATACGGGATACGCCTCTGTCCAACGGGAGAGAGCGCAGACAACTACGAGGACATATTTGAATCCTCGACAACGTTCCATCTGAATATAATCCATCTGGAGGACTTCAAAAGGATGGTCAGGAGGCTGAAATCCACCCTGCTCTACGGGAACACTCTTTCCTGGATTAAACTGACAACATATCATACAGGTACGAACTTTTTGTTTAGCTGCTGCTCGTAAATGTTTGTTGAACCAAATGTGCTGAATGCTGTCTAGCATAGCCTTCTCTCCTAAATGTGCTGGACTGTGAACTGTAGCTATAATGGCTTGAACCATGGAATCAGGGAGAAACCATACAGATTTCTCCTTCGTCATCCACCCTTGATCTGTCTGGATCCCTCCTAGTTCAGTCCACTTCTTTATTTCTTCTGCTGTGGCATGTGTCTGTATGTCAATTACGTCAAGTGCGGGATCCTTAATTGTCATACACTGTGTTGGTGTCTGAACTATTGGCTTTGTCATGTCTAATGTGCGATTCTGAGCAGTCTGTTTAGCTGTTTTGTCAGCTAAATCATTGCCTTGAGAAATGGTATCAGTAACCTTCGTGTGTGCTTTACATTTCATAATCGATATAGCAGTGGGTAGATGTATTGCATCTAACAAAGCATGAATGAGGGGCCCGTGCTGAATGTGGGCACCATGGGACGTTAAATAACCTCTCTCTCGCCACAGCACGCCGAAGTCGTGTACAACTCCGAATGCATAACGTGAGTCAGTGTATACATTAACTTTCTTATTTGTGGCTTGAATACAGGCTTGCGTTAGAGCAATAAGTTCTGCTGCTTGGGCTGACAGAGTATCTATACAATGTGTCTCAATAACTTCAGTGTCTGTTGTGACTGCATACGCGGCCACTAAATCTCCTGTACTTGCTCTCATGCATGATCCGTCTACATACAACGTCAGGTCTGGATCTAACAATGGAACGTCTGTCAAGTCTTGTCTAGGTTTCGTCTTTATTTCAATGATTTCAACACAATCATGAGCTAGTGGGTCTGTTCCAATTACAGGTAATAGTGTAGCAGGATTCAATGTATTACACCGTCGTATCTCTATGTGTGGTTGAAACAATGTCAGTTCATAACCGGTAAGTCTTGCTATGGTCAAGTGTTGTGTTTGTGTTCGGTTCACAAGAACCTCTACTGCATGTGGTACTTGAACTGTCAATGGGTGTCCTAATACTATGGCATCGCTTTGTCTGATTGCTAAAGCTGTCGCTGCCACTGATTTCAGGCATGCAGGCAAAGCCTGAGCTACGGGATCTAATGTACTGGAAAAATAAGCACATGGCTTGCATGATCCTGCTTGATCCTGAGTGAGTACTGACAAGGCAGTACCTTCGCGTTCTGTAACAAAGAGTGTAAAAGGTTTGCTATAACATGGTGTTGCTAAAACAGGTGCTTGACATAAAGCTTCCTTTAGGCTTTCAAAAGCTTGTGTATGTTCCTGAGTCCAAGGGAGAACAGTCGATGTGGCTGCCTCCTGTGTGGTTAACTGAATGAGTGGTTTTGCTAGAAATGCGTACTGAGGGATCCACTGCCTACAATATGAAGTGAGGCCTATGAAAGCTCGCACCTCCTTTTGTGTCCGGGGTATTGACATGTTAGCAATTAACTGGATGCGATCTGGTGTAAGCTGCCTTCCCTCCTTGGACAGCGAGTGACCAAGATAAATAACTCGCTGAACACAGAATTGCAGCTTAGAAGGGGACACCTTGTGCCCCTTGTCGGCTAGGAAATGTAAAACTGTCAGAGAAGCTTTTTCACATTCTGACTCGCTTCTCGCGGTGATCAGCAGATCATCGACATATTGAAGCAGTGCAGTATTGACTGGCATGTGGATACTGTCAAGTTCTCGTTTCAATGCTTGGCTGTAGATGCTGGGGCTTTCTGTGAATCCTTGGGGAGCGCGTGAGAATTTAAAACTGCGCCCATTTAAACTGAATCCGAACAAGTATTGGCTTTCCGGATCTATTGGGACGCTGAAAAAGGCATTCTTGAGATCAATTACAGTAAAGAATGTTGCTTCGGAATCAATTGCTGTCAACAATGATGATATATCAGGGACCACAGGGAATTGTGGTACAATACACTTGTTTAGTTCACGCAAATCAATAACCAATCGGTATACTGGCGGAGCAGTAGGATCAGTTCGTTTAAGAATCGGAATTATCGGTGAATTACATACATTGGAGTCTGTTTCTACAACTACTCCCTGGGCAATCAGCTCATCAATGATTTTCAACAAAGCCACTACAGCATCATGCGGTAACTTGTATTGTCGCATTCGTGGTAGTACCACTCCTGCTTTCAATGTAACTCGATAGGGTGTAATGTTCATGCAGCCAACATCCGTAGGGCCTTGTGCCCATAGATGTACTGGTAAAGTCTGTAGTCGGGGATCCATGTCTCTGGACACATAGTGACCTTTAAAATCACGTAAAAACAACCTTACTCCTTCCGGAGAACAACATATTATGGCTCCTAGTGCTTTCAGAGTCTTAATTCCTAACAGATTTTCTGGGCATGATTTAGTAAGCAATAAATCTGTAGTTCGTGTCAAAGGTCCTATCGTAAGTGGTAGAGGCTGTGATACTTCATTAACAATAGGTTTTCCCGAAAAACCAAGGGAAACATTTTGAGAGCCTGAGAGGGGTGCCCCTGGAACTTCACTACGTTTTATGGTTGTTCGACTTGCCCCTGTATCGAGTAAGAATTTTCTATCTTGACCTAATAATTCACTATGTACATAAGGTCCTTCTTGATCTACAGGAATCTCGATAAGCGGTAAGTCAACTTCCCTCTCTAGGCTGGTTCATGCGTAACGCTGATACTCAGGGTATTCATACTGTGCAGTCTGATACATTTGTCGTGTTGTGGTTTGTGTGGCAGTAGCAGGCAACGGTGGTGCAGCTGGCACAAACTGTATGGGTTGCTGTGAGGCTGGCATGGACTGTTGCTGAACTGGCATGGACTGTCCATGCTGCATAGCTCCTTGTTCATTCTGATCTTGTCTAACTAATCGTGGTCTCTCTTTTGCAATACCTGTAGCTATATTACGTTTCAGGACTGGACAATCGTGTACATAATGGCCTAGTTGTTTACAGTAATTGCAGGTTCCTTTTACAGGAACTGCAGAATCACCAGAATGTGTCACACCCTTTTTGTGACCATCTGCTGGTACTGTCTGAGAAACTAGCATTTTCATTTTTGTATCCTTCATGCGTCTATGCTCGTGTTCTTGTTCATCCCTAATTCTATTGTGATGATACTGTAACATTTGTAGCATTTGCGACGGAGTGTTACTTTGCCAGGTACTCTCGAATTTCAATATTCTATTCTTTACTGGAGGTAATGCATTTTCCACTAATTTTGTCACAAATAAATGTGGATATGAATCACTACTTGCTTTTATACCACTATTTATACCAAAACATTTTTCAAATCGAGCATAATAATCGCTTGTGTCTTCATCTTGCTTTTGTTTACAGGCTGTGATTGCACCCCAATCTTCCTTTTTTGTAGTTAATAAACGTGGCAGTACCTGTACTAGTAAACCTGGTAATAGTTTAACTTTATCCCCGAGCCCTGAACCTGCAGCTCGGCCCCTTTCTTCCTCTGCTAATGCTGTCCAGTCTATCTTTTGGTCTCCCACTTCCCACTCTTTTTCTTTCAGTTTTTCATATATGCCAGCAGGCAAAAGCACCTTTAATATCGTCATAATATCAGGAAAGGTGTACTCTCCCATCAGTAACATGTCTTTAATTTCTCGGTGGAAACCCGCTGGGTCTTTGTCATGACTAGGTACTACTTTTTTCATTTCTAATAATTCCATTTTTGATATGGGTGTGTAAACAAATACACGGTGAAACTCATTGTCTTCGCCTTTTATTGGGTGCACTTCTCGTAGGGGATTTTGTCTATCCATATAGTACGGCGCTCTTTCTCTGTGGGGCAGCGAGAGAGAATCCGGACTTACAAAAAGGACATACTGCTTACGTGACACTAATATCTCTTTAATTAGCTTGTTACTAGAACCTCTCCATCTGTTCGTGAGTAGTTCCGTTAATATATCAGGTAAAGGACCAGGGTCAGCATGTTGGCTCTTATATAATATGAGGAGTTGCTGAATCATATATATTCCAGCTAAACGTTGTTCATCTGTACTGAGGTTAAAAAACGTGTGTGCTACGGTCTCATCACCGTATTTTTCAGGACTGTCAATCCAGTGAACGGCTGATCTGGCTAATTCTTGCTCATCCATGGAATCGAGGAGGTGGTAACCTCTTCGTTCTCGTAGTATTTTATCTGCGGCTTGAAACGAATGTTCAGGAGATTTCAGATTTATTACAGGCGTCGGATACGTTCTGCTATTATTTGGACATACAGAGTGTATGGGATCAGAAAAACATCTAGTATTTTCACAGTATCTTCCTCTGCCTACATAGGCTATGGTCTCTGACTGTCTTGCGGAATTCCCTGATTCGGACACTTCATCTTGCTCAAACTCGTCTGTTCCCAATCTCTCTTCATGAATACGCTCTATTTCTTTACGTATTTTTCGGCACATGGCTATTATACAATTTTGCTTATCGTGTCTCCCTTCTGATATATTCTGACTCCATCTTGTAAGAATAAGCATTGCATTCGGGTCTACCCCCGGACGATCTTGATTTCTGATTACACAGTTTATGAGGAAACGTAACAGTTCCCCCTGTATCTCTACTTTCTGGAATTCCATAGCTCTGTTAATACATCCTGGATCTCGTCCTGTTTGAACAAAATGATATATGTTATCTAGATGCGTAGTCATCCCTGGTAACCTTGCTAAATACTCTGCGGCTCGCCTGATACGTAATGATGCCAGGACCATTTCGTCCTCTTTACCAACCACTGGGTCATATCTACAATTTACAAGGAGTTCCTTAAGCGTACGTTCACTTACGAATTTAGGTGTACGTGAATGCGCTGACTCTTGAAAAACAAGTTTATTTATTCTGGGTGGTGTAAAGGTACTGCTAGCACCTCCCGTGGCCCCATCTGGGGCGTCGGGTGTGAATGGATTCGTTGAACGTGACACAGCAACTACGGGTGTCGATACCCCTATAGGATCGACTGCGGAGACAGATGCGGAAACAGATGTGCTTGCCGAAGCTTGTATCGGGACTTGCTGTTGCACGGGGACAGATACCTGATCCTGACGTTGAACCCCTCCGCCAGACGGTCTATGTGGTGTGGCGTTAGCATACTCGGGAGCTGCATCGTCTAGATATGAGGAAAGAAAAACATCTTCTGCGGTTCTGGGATGCCCCTTTGGATGTACCTTAATTGGAAATAATGGGGGTGGCAAGTCTTTTGGCATCTCTGTAACAGCCTTAGGTAGTCCTTCGGCTAGAAGGGGATACATACCATTCATAAGAGCATTTCTTTGTCTATTCACTTGTTCTGATTTCACTCGGATACCTTCCTCAATTAATAGATTTTCTTGAACTTTATTTGAACTTTCTTTACTCCTCTCTTCTTGTCTACGTGCTTTTTCTGTTCGTCTATGAGATTCTTTACGCCATAACTCAACAGCGTCTTTCTGTGACTGTCTGACCTTTCTTTTCCATAACTCTTCCTCCACTTTCATGATGCACTCTGCATCCCAGGTTCCCGCTATGGGCCACCTTTGACTTTCCGGTAATCCTTTGGTATAATCTACCCATAGATCAAGAAACAATATGGCATCTAAGCCATGTTTATGGTACATAAAATGCCCTGGGGTGTCCCTAGGAGGAATAGGAACTGCTTCTTCAAGCACCCCTTTTCTGGTAGTAATCTGTCTTAACTTCGAGAAGAGCGGCATATTGACAACTGATCTGATACTTACTCTTGAATTTTCTTAATACGAAAAACACCATAAATGAACAGTGAACAATGAACAGTCATTCATACCACAATATGCAAGACATTTCTGAATACTTTAAACATTAAACATTAAACATTATAACAATGATCGACAATGATGACAGTCTGCCTAACTAATCACCACGCTGAATTCTTGACAATAACTGAATACTTCGGAATACTTGATATACTGCTAAACAGTACATATACACTGCTAAACAGTGCAGACCGGATTTGTGTACCCAAATCCGTCTTGACCGGCACAACCTATGTGCGCGTCAACACGCCTCCCCGGCGATGGTACTCACCGAGTAGCTCCTTGAAACGGAAGGCCTCAGAGAATGGACAGGACTCGATAACTGCGGACATCGGACCCTCTGGACGTCGGGATTTCGGAAAACCTGGTGGGCCTCTGTATACCTCGGATCTTGCTCTCTCAGCTAGGCTCTGGTCGGGATACTTCGCACTTCTCACCGCCTCGTCTGGGTTGATCGCAGCCTCAGTCGCCCCCGCTTGACCGGAGGGAGCTTACAGGAAATCCTGCTGGTACGCGTTTATGGTCCGTCCAGCTGTGGCAGGAGACCGGGCCTGCAACGCACCGCCGGCGCGTGAGATGAGAAAGTGTCCCTGTTCGGGCGCCATTATGTGGTAAATAAAAATACCGGACTGAATTTCATACGGAATCTTAAAATAAAGTAAATAGCTCAAAATAACAAGAGGCAGAATCCGTGGTATAAGAGGTTTTCTAATGGGCTTTATTCCATTCAAAATGGCCGACTCGAGTCGCGGCCTTCAGGTTCCGTCACCACGAGGGTTCAGGAAGTGAAGTACAATAATTTATTAACAGACATGTATTTTTATAATAAGTACATTACAATGAAACGAATGTAGAAGGCGTAACATTTGATAAGAAAAGTGACAAAACAGTGACATAATCGAAACTAGGCGTAATAAGGAATAAAAGAAACATGATTGGTTAGAATTATCAGACATAGGTGGATCTATAAGATAATACTTGGCATAGATGCGCGCGCGGCAGCATGACGTGTAATTGACGTGCAACTAGGGGGTGAAGGGGACTTGACATTTAGCTCTACATGTGGAGACGAGAAGTCTGGGGGTCAAGTCAACCTAATCCCAAATCATATCTAACATCCTATGTTTAAAGAACTATGTTATCCACAAGGAAGAGACTCTCGGACAGAATCTATTCTATACTGACTGTGTACGTGTACAAGCGTCTAAGTGTCTATATGAGATGCGAGGGATAGAAAACTTTCCATGGCAACAGGGCTATGAATCACTTGCAGGAGGACGGAAAGGCTGAGTCCTTTGCTTGTGAGCTAAAGGAAATGTTTACCTAAATCACTGGACAGGAATGCATCGGCTGGAGAGCAAAATAGATAATTCGAAGGTGAAATACAACTTCTTGGCAGACAGGCGAAAACTGGCCGAGGCAGGCACCGTTAGCTGCACAGGGAGTAGGACAAAGTTCATGGATACAGATGCGAGCTCAAGCTGAAGCTGTCAGAGACAGAGAGCAGGGAAAGGCTTGAGGACAGAATCGGGCCTACTTGCCTGAACTGTAAAAATGAAGTAACTTAGCCATATAAAGTCGGTGGCCTTTCATACTTAGGAATCGAATATCCAACCCTGTGATGGCGGATCTGACAGAGAACATGTCGACGGTAGACACACATATGTTTGCGTCTTAGAAACTGGAACTGGAGGGAACATACATGTACTTGTAACATGCATATAGAACCGTTGGGGTCCAAGATAGGGGACATAACTGATCAGGAAAATCCACATTTCCACACCTTCCATAGGAATCCATTATGTGTTTTTCACCAGCAAAGTTTCTAAGTGTCCAATTTTGAAACGTACAAATAGTCCTCTAAAATCAGCTGAAATACGAATTCCGATTTACTGACCTGTTATCAGGAGAGAACCCAGGGCTGCATCTTTTAGCCCAGCACTGACCCTTAAAAGTAATTCCAAGCATACTTACCAGTAACTTGTATTTCGTTCCATAGGAATCAATTGTGTGGTTTTCACCAGAAAAGATTTTAAGTGTCCATTTTTGAAACATACACATATTCCTCTAAAATCAGCCGAACTACGAATTTCAATTTACTCACCTGTTATCAGGAGAGAACCCAGTGCTCCATCTTTTAGCCCAGCACTGCCCCTGAAAAGTAATTCTAAGCGTACTTACCAGTAACTTGTATTTCCTTCCATAGGAATCCATTGTGTGGTTTTCACCAGAAAAGTTTCTAAGTGTCCATTTTTGAAACGTACAAATATTCCTCTAAAATCAGCCGAAATACGAATTTCGATTTACTCACCTGTTATCAGGAGAAAACCCAGTGCTACATCTTTTAGAGCAGCACTGACCCTGAAAAGTAATTCTAAGCGTACTTACCAGTAACTTGTATTTCCTTCCATAGGAATCCATTGTGTGGTTTTCACCAGAAAAGTTTCCAAGTGTCCATTTTTGAAACGTACAAATATTCCGCTAAAATCAGCCGAACTATGAATTCTGATTTACTCACCTGTTATCAGGAATGAACTCAAGGCTGCATCTTTTAGCCCAGCACTGACCCTGAAATGTAATCCTAATCGTACTTACCAGTAACTTGTATTTCCTTCCATAGGAATCCATTGTGTGGTTTTCACCAGAAAAGTTTCCAAGTGCCCATTTTTGAAATGTACAAATATTCTTCTAAAATAAGCCGAACTACGAATTCTGATTTACTCACCTGTGATCAGGAGAGAAACCAGGGCTGCATCTTTAAGCCCTGCACTGACCCTGAAAAGTAATTCAAATCGTACCTACCAGTAACTTCTATTTCCATCAATAGGAATCATTGTGTGGTTTTCACCAGAAAAGTTTCTGAGTGTCCATTTTTGAAACGTACAAACATTCCTCTTAAATCAGCCGAACAACGAATTCCGATTTACTCACCTGTTATCAGGAGAGGACCCAGTGCTGCATCTTTTAGCCCAGCACTGACCCTGAAAAGTAATTCTAAGCATACTTACCAGTAACTTGTATTTCCTTCCATAGGAATCCATTGTGTGGTTTTCACCAGAAAAGTTTCCAAGTGTCCATTTTTGAAACGTACAAATATTCCTCTAAAATCAGCCGAACTACGAATTCCGATTTACTCACCTGTTATCAGGAGAGGACCCAGTGCTGCATCTTTTAGCCCAGCACTGCCCCTGAAAAGTAATTCTAAGTGTACTTACCAGTAACTTGTATTTCCTTCCATAGGAATCCATTGTGTGGTTTTCACCAGAAGAGTTTCCAAGTGTCCATTTTTGAAACATACAAATATTCCTCTAAAATCAGTTGAACTACGAAATCCGATTTACTCACCTGTTATCAGGAGAGAACCCAGTGCTGCATCTTTTAGAGCAGCACTGACCCTGAAAAGTAATTCTAAGCGTACTTACCAGTAACTTGTACTTCCTTTCTTAGGAATCCATTGTGTGGTTTTGACCAGAAAAGTTTCCAAGTGTCCATTTTTGAAATGTACAAATATTCCTCTAAAATCAGCCAAACTACGAATTCCGATTTACTCACCTGTTATCAGGTGTAAACCCAGTGCTGCATCTTTTAGACCAGCACTGACCATGAAAAGTAATTCTAAGCGTACTTACCAGTAACTTGTACTTCCTTCCATAGGAATCCATTGTGTGGTTTTCACCAGAAAAGTTTCTAAGTGTCCATTTTTGAAACGTACAAATATTCCTCTAAAATCAGCCAAACTATTAATTCCGATTTACTCACCTGTCATCAGGAATGAACTCAAGGCTGCATCTTTTAGCCCAGCACTGACCCTGAAATGTAATCCTAATCGTACTTACCAGTAACTTGTACTTCCTTCCATAGGAATCCATTGTGTGGTTTTCACCAGAAAAGTTTCTAAGTGTCCATTTTTGAAACGTACAAATATTCCTCTAAAATCAGCCGAAATACGAATTCCGATTTACTCACCTGTTATCAGGAGAGAACCCAGGGCTGCGTCTTTTAACCCAGCACTGACCCTGAAAAGTAATTCTAAGCATACTTACCAGTAACTTGTATTTTCTTCCATAGGAATCCATTGTGTGGTTTTCACCAGAAAAGTTTCTAAGTGTCCATTTTTGAAACGTACAAATATTCCTCTAAAATCAGCCGACCTACGAATTCAAATTTACTCACCTGTTATCAGGAGAGAAACCAGTGCTGCATCTTTTAGATCAGCACTGACCCTGAAAAGTAATTCTAAGCGTACTTACCAGTAACTTGTATTTCCTTCCTTAGGAATCCATTGTGTGGTTTTCATCAGAAAAGTTTCCAAGTGTCCATTTCTGAAACGTACAAATATTCTTCTAAAATCAGCCGAACTATGCATTCTGATTTACTCACCTGTTATCAGGAATGAACTCAAGGCTGCATCTTTTAGCCCAGCACTGACCCTGAAATATAATCCTAATCGTACTTACCAGTAACTTGTATTTCCTTCCATAGGAATCCATTGTGTGGTTTTCACCAGAAAAGTTTCCAAGTGCCCATTTTTGAAATGTACAAATATTCTTCTAAAATAAGCCGAACTACGAATTCCGATTTACTCACCTGTGATCAGGAGAGAAACCAGGGCTGCATCTTTAAGCCCTGCACTGACCCTGAAAAGTAATTCAAATCGTACTTACCAGTAACTTGTATTTCCTTCAATAGGAATCATTGTGTGGTTTTCACCAGAAAAGTTTCTGAGTGTCCATTTTTGAAACGTACAAAAATTCCTCTAAAATCAGCCGAACAACAAATTCCGATTTACTCACCTGTTGTCAGGAGAGGACCCAGTGCTGCATCTTTTAGCCCAGCACTGACCCTGAAAAGTAATTCTAAGCATACTTACCAGTAACTTGTATTTCCTTCCATAGGAATCCATTGTGTGGTTTTCACCAGAAAAGTTTCTAAGTGTCCATTTTTGAAACGTACAAATATTCCTTTAAAATCAGCTGAACTACGAATTCCAATTTACTCACCTGTTATCAGGAGAGAACCCAGTGCTGCATCTTTTAGAGCAGCACTGACCCTGAAAAGTAATTCTAAGTGTACTTACCAGTAACTTGTATTTCCTTCCATAGGAATCCATTACGTGGTTTTCACCAGAAAAGTTTCCAAGTGTCCATTTTTGAAACGTACAAATATTCCTCTAAAATCAGCCAAACTATGAATTCTGATTTACTCACCTGTTATCAGGAATGAACTCAAGGCTGCATCTTTTAGCCCAGCACTGACCCTGAAATGTAATCCTAATCGTACTTACCAGTAACTTGTATTTCCTTCCATAGGAATCCATTGTGTGGTTTTCACCAGAAAATTTCCAAGTGCCCATTTTTGAAATGTACAAATATTCTTCTAAAATAAGCCGAACTACGAATTCTGATTTACTCACCTGTTATCAGGAGAGAAACCAGGGCTGCATCTTTAAGACCTGCACTGACCCTAAAAAGTAATTCAAATCGTACTTACCAGTAACTTGTATTTCATTCAATAGGAATCATTGTGTGGTTTTCACCAGAAAAGTTTCCAAGTGTCCATTTTTGAAATGTACAAATATTCCTCTAAAATCAGCCAAACTACGAATTCCGATTTACTCACCTGTTATCAGGAGAAAACCCAGTGCTACATCTTTTAGACCAGCACTGACCATGAAAAGTAATTTTAAGCGTACTTACCAGTAACTTGTACTTCCTTCCGTAGGAATCCATTGTGTGGTTTTCACCGGAAAAGTTTCTAAGTGTCCATTTTTGAAACGTACAAATATTCCTCTAAAATCAGCCGAAATACGAATTCCGATTTACTCACCTGTTATCAGGAGAGAACCCAGGGCTGCATCTTTTAACCCAGCACTGACCCTGAAAAGTAATTCTAAGCATACTTACCAGTAACTTGTATTTCCTTCCATAGGAATCCATTGTGTGGTTTTCACCAGAAAAGTTTCTAAGTGTCCATTTTTGAAACGTACAAATATTCCTCTAAAATCAGCCAAACTACGAATTCCAATTTACTCACCTGTTATCAGGAGAGAACCCAGTGCTGCATCTTTTAGAGCAGCACTGACCCTGAAAAGTAATTCTAAGCGTACTTACCAGTAACTTGTATTTCCTTCCATAGGAATCCATTGTGTGGTTTTCACCAGAAAAGTTTCCAAGTGTCCATTTTTGAAACGTACAAATATTCCTCTAAAATCAGCCGAACTATGAATTCTGATTTACTCACCTGTTATCAGGAATGAACTCAAGGCTGCATCTTTTAGCCCAGCACTGACCCTGAAATGTAATCCTAATCGTACTTACCAGTAACTTGTATTTCCTTCCATAGGAATCCATTGTATGGTTTTCACCAGAAAAGTTTCCAAGTGCCCATTTTTGAAATGTACAAATATTCTTCTAAAATAAGCCGAACTACAAATTCTGATTTACTGACCTGTTATTAGGAGAGAACCCAGTGCTGCATCTTTTAGAGCAGCACTGACCCTGAAAAGTAATTCTAAGCGTACTTACCAGTAACTTGTACTTCCTTTCTTAGGAATCCATTGTGTGGTTTTGACCAGAAAAGTTTCCAAGTGTCCATTTTTGAAATGTACAAATATTCCTTTAAAATCAGCCAAACTACGAATTCTGATTTACTCACCTGTTATCAGGAGAAAACCCAGTGCTGCATCTTTTAGACCAGCACTGACCATGAAAAGTAATTCTAAGCGTACTTACCAGTAACTTGTATTTCCTTCCATAGGAATCCATTGTGTGGTTTTCACCAGAAAAGTTTCTAAGTGTCCATTTTTGAAACGTACAAATATTCCTCTAAAATCAGCCAAACTACGAATTCCAATTTACTCACCTGTTATCAGGAGAGAACCCAGTGCTGCATCTTTTAGAGCAGCACTGACCTTGAAAAGTAATTCTAAGCGTACTTACCAGTAACTTGTATTTCCTTCCATAGGAATCCATTGTGTGGTTTTCATCAGAAGAGTTTCCAAGTGTCCATTTTTGAAACATACAAATATTCCTCTAAAATCAGTTGAACTACGAATTCCGATTTACTCACCTGTTATTAGGAGAGAACCCAGTGCTGCATCTTTTAGAGCAGCACTGACCCTGAAAAGTAATTCTAAGCGTACTTACCAGTAACTTGTACTTCCTTTCTTAGGAATCCATTGTGTGGTTTTGACCAGAAAAGTTTCCAAGTGTCCATTTTTGAAATGTACAAATATTCCTTTAAAATCAGCCAAACTACGAATTCTGATTTACTCACCTGTTATCAGGAGAAAACCCAGTGCTGCATCTTTTAGACCAGCACTGACCATGAAAAGTAATTCTAAGCGTACTTACCAGTAACTTGTACTTCCTTCCATAGGAATCCATTGTGTGGTTTTCACCAGAAAAGTTTCTAAGTGTCCACTTTTGAAACGTACAAATATTCCTCTAAAATCAGCCGAAATACGAATTCCGATTTACTCACCTGTTATCAGGAGAGAACCCAGGGCTGCATCTTTTAACCCAGCACTGACCCTGAAAAGTAATTCTAAGCATACTTACCAGTAACTTGTATTTCCTTCCATAGGAATCCATTGTGTGGTTTTCACCAGAAAAGTTTCTAAGTGTCCATTTTTGAAATGTACAAATATTCCTCTAAAATCAGCCGAACTATGAATTCTGATTTACTCACCTGTTATCAGGAATGAACTCAAGGCTGCATCTTTTAGCCCAGCACTGACCCTGAAATGTAATCCTAATCGTACTTACCAGTAACTTGTACTTCCTTCCATAGGAATCCATTGTGTGGTTTTCACCAGAAAAGTTTCTGAGTATCCATTTTTGAAACGTACAAATATTCCTCTAAAATCAGCCGAACTACGAATTCTGATTTACTTACCTGTTATCAGGAGAGGACCCAGTGCTGCATCTTTTAGCCCAGCACTGACCCTGAAAAGTAATTCTAAGCGTACTTACCAGTAACTTGTATTTCTTTCCATAGGAAACCATTGTGTGGTTTTCACCAGTAAAGTTTCTAAGTGTCCATTTTTGAAACGTACAAATATTCCTCTAAAATCAGCCGAACTACGAATTCCGATTTACTCACCTGTTATCAGGAGAGGACCCAGTGCTGCATCTTTTAGCCCAGCACTGCCCCTGAAAAGTAATTCTAAGTGTACTTACCAGTAACTTGTATTTCCTTCCATAGGAATCCATTGTGTGGTTTTCACCAGAAGAGTTTCCAAGTGTCTATTTTTGAAACATACAAATATTCCTCTAAAATCAGTTGAACTACGAATTCCGATTTACTCACCTGTTATCAGGAGAGAACCCAGTGCTGCATCTTTTAGAGCAGCACTGACCCTGAAAAGTAATTCTAAGCGTACTTACAAGTAACTTGTACTTCCTTTCTTAGGAATCCATTGTGTGGTTTTGACCAGAAAAGTTTCCAAGTGTCCATTTTTGAAATGTACAAATATTCCTCTAAAATCAGCCAAACTACGAATTCCGATTTACTCACCTGTTATCAGGAGAAAACCCAGTGCTGCGTCTTTTAGACCAGCACTGACCATGAAAAGTAATTCTAAGCGTACTTACCAGTAACTTGTACTTCCTTCCATAGGAATCCATTGTGTGGTTTTCACCAGAAAAGTTTCTAAGTGTCCATTTTTGAAACCTACAAATATTCCTCTAAAATCAGCCGAAATACGAATTCCGATTTACTCACCTGTTATCAGGAGAGAACCCAGGGCTTCGTCTTTTAACCCAGCACTGACCCTGAAAAGTAATTCTAAGCATACTTACCAGTAACTTGTATTTTCTTCCATAGGAATCCATTGTGTGGTTTTCACCAGAAAAGTTTCTAAGTGTCCATTTTTGAAACGTACAAATATTCCTCTAAAATCAGCTGAACTACGAATTCCAATTTACTCACTTGTTATCAGGAGAGAACCCAGTGCTGCATCTTTTAGATCAGCACTGACCCTGAAAAGTAATTCTAAGCGTACTTACCAGTAACTTGTATTTCCTTCCTTAGGAATCCATTGTGAGGTTTTCACCAGAAAAGTTTCCAAGTGTCCATTTTTTAAACGTACAAATATTCCTCTAAAATCAGCCGAACTATGCATTCTGATTTACTCACCTGTTATCAGGAATGAACTCAAGGCTGCATCTTTTAGCCTAGCACTGACCCTGAAATGTAATCCTAATCATACTTACCAGTAACTTGTATTTCCTTCAATAGGAATCCATTGTGTGGTTTTCACCAGAAAAGTTTCCAAGTGCCCATTTTTGAAATGTACAAATATTCTTCTAAAATAAGCCGAACTACGAATTCTGATTTACTCACCTGTGATCAGAAGAGAAACCAGGGCTGCATCTTTAAGCCCTGCACTGACCCTGAAAAGTAATTCAAATCGTACTTACCAGTAACTTGTATTTCCTTCAATAGGAATCATTGTGTGGTTTTCACCAGAAAAGTTTCTGAGTGTCCATTTTTGAAACGTACAAATATTCCTCTAAAATCAGCCGAACAACGAATTCCGATTTACTCACCTGTTGTCAGGAGAGGACCCAGTGCTGCATCTTTTAGCCCAGCACTGACCCTGAAAAGTAATTCTAAGCATACTTACCAGTAACTTGTATTTCCTTCCATAGGAATCCATTGTGTGGTTTTCACCAGAAAAGTTTCCAAGTGTCCATTTTTGAAACGTACAAATATTCCTCTAAAATCAGTTGAACTACGAATTCTGATTTACTCACCTGTTATCAGGAGAGAACCCAGTGCTGCATCTTTTAGAGCAGCACTGACCCTGAAAAGTAATTCTAAGCGTACTTACAAGTAACTTGTACTTCCTTTCTTAGGAATCCATTGTGTGGTTTTGACCAGAAAAGTTTCCAAGTGTCCATTTTTGAAATGTACAAATATTCCTCTAAAATCAGCCAAACTACGAATTCCGATTTACTCACCTGTTATCAGGAGAAAACCCAGTGCTGCATCTTTTAGACCAGCACTGACCATGAAAAGTAATTCTAAGCGTACTTACCAGTAACTTGTACTTCCTTCAATAGGAATCATTGTGTGGTTTTCACCAGAAAAGTTTCTAAGTTTACATTTTTGAAACGTACAAATATTCCTCTAAAATCAGCCGAACTACGAATTCCAATTTACTCACCTGTTATCAGGAGAGAACCCAGTGCTGCATCTTTTAGATCAGCACTGACCCTGAAAAGTAATTCTAAGCGTACTTACCAGTAACTTGTATTTCCTTCCATAGGAATCCATTGTTTGGTTTTCACCAGAAAAATTTCCAAGTGTCCATTTCTGAAACGTACAAATATTCCTCTAAAATCAGCCGAACTATGCATTCTGATTTACTCACCTGTTATCAGGAATGAACTCAAGGCTGCATCTTTTAGCCCAGCACTGACCCTGAAATGTAATCCTAATCGTACTTACCAGTAACTTGTATTTCCTTCCATAGGAATCCATTGTGTGGTTTTCACCAGAAAAGTTTCCAAGTGTCCATTTTTGAAATGTACAAATATTCTTCTAAAATCAGCCGAACTACGAATTCTGATTTACTCACCTGTTATCAGGAGAGAAACCAGGGCTGCATCTTTAAGCCCTGAACTGACCCTGAAAAGTAATTTAAATCGTACTTACCAGTAACTTGTATTTCATTCAATAGGAATCATTGTGTGGTTTTCACCAGAAAAGTTTCTGAGTGTCCATTTTTGAAACGTACAAATATTCCTCTAAAATCAGCCGAACTACGAATTCCGATTTACTCACCTGTTATCAGGAGAGGACCCAGTGTTGCATCTTTTAGCCCAGCACTGACCCTGAAAAGTAATTCTAAGCGTACTTACCAGTAACTTGTATTTCCTTCCATAGGAATCCATTGTGTGGTTTTCACCAAGAAAAGTTTCTAAATGTCCATTTTTGAAACGTACAAATATTCCTCTAAAAACAGCCGAACTACGAATTCCGATTTACTCACCTGTTATCAGGAGAGGACCCAGTGCTGCATCTTTTAGCCCAGCACTGCCCCTGAAAAGTAATTTTAAGTGTACTTACCAGTAACTTGTATTTCCTTCCATAGGAATCCAATGTGTTGTTTTCACCAGAAGAGTTTCCAAGTGTCCATTTTTGAAACATACAAATATTCCTCTAAAATCAGTTGAACTACGAATTCTGATTTACTCACCTGTTATCAGGAGAGAACCCAGTGCTGCATCTTTTAGAGCAGCACTGACCCTGAAAAGTAATTCTAAGCATACTTACCAGCAACTTGTACTTCCGTTCTTAGGAATCCATTGTGTGGTTTTGACCAGAAAAGTTTCCAAGTGTCCATTTTTGAAATGTACAAATATTCCTCTAAAATCAGCCAAACTACGAATTCCGATTTACTCACCTGTTATCAGGAGAAAACCCAGTGCTGCATCTTTTAGACCAGCACTGACCATGAAAAGTAATTCTAAGCTTACTTACCAGTAACTTGTACTTCCTTCAATAGGAATCATTGTGTGGTTTTCACCAGAAAAGTTTCTGAGTGTCCATTTTTGAAACGTACAAATATTCCTCTAAAACCAGCCGAACAACGAATTCCGATTTAATCACCTGTTGTCAGGAGAGGACCCAGTGCTGCATCTTTTAGCCCAGCACTGACCCTGAAAAGTAATTCTAAGCATACTTACCAGTAACTTGTATTTCCTTCCATAGGAATCCATTGTGTGGTTTTCACCAGAAAAGTTTCTAAGTTTACATTTTTGAAACGTACAAATATTCCTCTAAAATCAGCCGAACTACGAATTCCAATTTACTCACCTGTTATCAGGAGAGAACCCAGTGCTGCATCTTTTAGATCAGCACTGACCCTGAAAAGTAATTCTAAGCATACTTACCAGTAACTTGTATTTCCTTCCATAGGAATCCATTGTGTGGTTTTCACCAGAAAAGTTTCCAAGTGTCCATTTCTGAAACGTACAAATATTCCTCTAAAATCAGCCGAACTATGCATTCTGATTTACTCATCTGTCATCAGGAATAAACTCAAGGCTGCATCTTTTAGCCCAGCACTGACCCTGAAATGTAATCCTAATCGTACTTACCAGTAACTTGTATTTCCTTTCATAGGAATCCATTCTGTGGTTTTCACCAGAAAAGTTTCCAAGTGTCCATTTTTGAAATGTACAAATATTCTTCTAAAATAAGCCGAACTACGAATTCTGATTTACTCACCTGTTATCAGGAGAGAAACCAGGGCTGCATCTTTAAGCCCTGAACTGACCCTGAAAAGTAATTCAAATCGTAATTACCAGTGACTTGTATTTCATTCAATAGGAATCATTGTGTGGTTTTCACCAGAAAAGTTTCTGAGTGTCCATTTTTGAAACGTACAAATATTCCTCTAAAATCAGCCGAACTACGAATTCCAATTTACTCACCTGTTATCAGGAGAGGACCCAGTGTTGCATCTTTTAGCCCAGCACTGACTCTGAAAAGTAATTCTAAGCGTACTTACCAGTAACTTCTATTTCCTTCCATAGGAATCCATTGTGTGGTTTTCACCAAGAAAAGTTTCTAAATGTCCATTTTTGAAATGTACAAATATTCCTCTAAAAACAGCCGAACTACGAATTCCGATTTACTCACCTGTTATCAGGAGAGGACCCAGTGCTGCATCTTTTAGCCCAGCACAGCCCCTGAAAAGTAATTCTAAGTGTACTTACCAGTAACTTGTATTTCCTTCCATAGGAATCCATTGTGTGGTTTTCACCAGAAAAGTTTCTAAGTGTCCATTTTTGAAATGTACAAATATTCCTCTAAAATCAGCCGAACTATGAATTATGATTTACTCACCTGTTATCAGGAATGAACTCAAGGCTGCATCTTTTAGCCCAGCACTGACCCTGAAATGTAATCCTAATCGTACTTACCAGTAACTTGTACTTCCTTCCATAGGAATCCATTGTGTGGTTTTCACCAGAAAAGTTTCTGAGTATCCATTTTTGAAACGTACAAATATTCCTCTAAAATCAGCCGAACTACGAATTCTGATTTACTTACCTGTTATCAGGAGAGGACCCAGTGCTGCATCTTTTAGCCCAGCACTGACCCTGAAAAGTAATTCTAAGCGTACTTACCAGTAACTTGTATTTCTTTCCATAGGAAACCATTGTGTGGTTTTCACCAGTAAAGTTTCTAAGTGTCCATTTTTGAAACGTACAAATATTCCTCTAAAATCAGCCGAACTACGAATTCCGATTTACTCACCTGTTATCAGGAGAGGACCCAGTGCTGCATCTTTTAGCCCAGCACTGCCCCTGAAAAGTAATTCTAAGTGTACTTACCAGTAACTTGTATTTCCTTCCATAGGAATCCATTGTGTGGTTTTCACCAGAAGAGTTTCCAAGTGTCCATTTTTGAAACATACAAATATTCCTCTAAAATCAGTTGAACTACGAATTCCGATTTACTCACCTGTTATCAGGAGAGAACCCAGTGCTGCATCTTTTAGAGCAGCACTGACCCTGAAAAGTAATTCTAAGCGTACTTACAAGTAACTTGTACTTCCTTTCTTAGGAATCCATTGTGTGGTTTTGACCAGAAAAGTTTCCAAGTGTCCATTTTTGAAATGTACAAATATTCCTCTAAAATCAGCCAAACTATGAATTCCGATTTACTCACCTGTTATCAGGAGAAAACCCAGTGCTGCATCTTTTAGACCAGCACTGACCATGAAAAGTAATTCTAAGCGTACTTACCAGTAACTTGTACTTCCTTCCATAGGAATCCATTGTGTGGTTTTGACCAGAAAAGTTTCCAAGTGTCCATTTTTGAAACGTACAAATATTCCTCTAAAATCAGCCGAAATACGAATTCCGATTTACTCACCTGTTATCAGGAGAGAACCCAGGGCTGCGTCTTTTAACCCAGCACTGACCCTGAAAAGTAATTCTAAGCATACTTACCAGTAACTTGTATTTTCTTCCATAGGAATCCATTGTGTGGTTTTCACCAGAAAAGTTTCTAAGTGTCCATTTTTGAAACGTACAAATATTCCTCTAAAATTAGCCGAACTACGAATTCCAATTTACTCACTTGTTATCAGGAGAGAACCCAGTGCTGCATCTTTTAGATCAGCACTGACCCTGAAAAGTAATTCTAAGCGTACTTACCAGTAACTTGTATTTCCTTCCTTAGGAATCCATTGTGTGGTTTTCACCAGAAAAGTTTCCAAGTGTCCATTTTTTAAACGTACAAATATTCCTCTAAAATCAGCCGAACTATGCATTCTGATTTACTCACCTGTTATCAGGAATGAACTCAAGGCTGCATCTTTTAGCCTAGCACTGACCCTGAAATGTAATCCTAATCATACTTACCAGTAACTTGTATTTCCTTCAATAGGAATCCATTGTGTGGTTTTCACCAGAAAAGTTTCCAAGTGCCCATTTTTGAAATGTACAAATATTCTTCTAAAATAAGCCGAACTACGAATTCTGATTTACACACCTGTGATCAGAAGAGAAACCAGGGCTGCATCTTTAAGCCCTGCACTGACCCTGAAAAGTAATTCAAATCGTACTTACCAGTAACTTGTATTTCCTTCAATAGGAATCATTGTGTGGTTTTCACCAGAAAAGTTTCTGAGTGTCCATTTTTGAAACGTACAAATATTCCTCTAAAATCAGCCGAACAACGAATTCCGATTTACTCACCTGTTGTCAGGAGAGGACCCAGTGCTGCATCTTTTAGCCCAGCACTGACCCTGAAAAGTAATTCTAAGCATACTTACCAGTAACTTGTATTTCCTTCAATAGGAATCATTGTGTGGTTTTCACCAGAAAAGTTTCTGAGTGTCCATTTTTGAAACGTACAAATATTCCTCTAAAATCAGTTGAACTACGAATTCTGATTTACTCACCTGTTATCAGGAGAGAACCCAGTGCTGCATCTTTTAGAGCAGCACTGACCCTGAAAAGTAATTCTAAGCGTACTTACCAGTAACTTGTACTTCCTTTCTTAGGAATCCAGTGTGTGGTTTTGACCAGAAAAGTTTCCAAGTGTCCATTTTTGAAATGTACAAATATTCCTCTAAAATCAGCCAAACTACGAATCCCGATTTACTCACCTGTTATCAGGAGAAAACCCAGTGCTGCATCTTTTAGATCAGCACTGACCCTGAAAAGTAATTCTAAGCGTACTTACCAGTAACTTGTATTTCCTTCCATAGGAATCCATTGTGTGGTTTTCACCAGAAAAATTTCCAAGTGTCCATTTCTGAAACGTACAAATATTCCTCTAAAATCAGCCGAACTATGCATTCTGATTTACTCACCTGTTATCAGGAATGAACTCAAGGCTGCATCTTTTAGCCCAGCACTGACCCTGAAATGTAATCCTAATCGTACTTACCAGTAACTTGTATTTCCTTCCATAGGAATCCATTGTGTGGTTTTCACCAGAAAAGTTTCCAAGTGTCCATTTTTGAAATGTACAAATATTCTTCTAAAATCAGCCGAACTACGAATTCTGATTTACTCACCTGTTATCAGGAGAGAAACCAGGGCTGCATCTTTAAGCCCTGAACTGACCCTGAAAAGTAATTTAAATCGTACTTACCAGTAACTTGTATTTCATTCAATAGGAATCATTGTGTGGTTTTCACCAGAAAAGTTTCTGAGTGTCCATTTTTGAAACGTACAAATATTCCTCTAAAATCAGCCGAACTACGAATTCCGATTTACTCACCTGTTATCAGGAGAGGACCCAGTGTTGCATCTTTTAGCCCAGCACTGACCCTGAAAAGTAATTCTAAGCGTACTTACCAGTAACTTGTATTTCCTTCCATAGGAATCCATTGTGTGGTTTTCACCAAGAAAAGTTTCTAAATGTCCATTTTTGAAACGTACAAATATTCCTCTAAAAACAGCCGAACTACGAATTCCGATTTACTCACCTGTTATCAGGAGAGGACCCAGTGCTGCATCTTTTAGCCCAGCACTGCCCCTGAAAAGTAATTTTAAGTGTACTTACCAGTAACTTGTATTTCCTTCCATAGGAATCCAATGTGTTGTTTTCACCAGAAGAGTTTCCAAGTGTCCATTTTTGAAACATACAAATATTCCTCTAAAATCAGTTGAACTACGAATTCTGATTTACTCACCTGTTATCAGGAGAGAACCCAGTGCTACATCTTTTAGAGCAGCACTGACCCTGAAAAGTAATTCTAAGCATACTTACCAGCAACTTGTACTTCCGTTCTTAGGAATCCATTGTGTGGTTTTGACCAGAAAAGTTTCCAAGTGTCCATTTTTGAAATGTACAAATATTCCTCTAAAATCAGCCAAACTACGAATTCCGATTTACTCACCTGTTATCAGGAGAAAACCCAGTGCTGCATCTTTTAGACCAGCACTGACCATGAAAAGTAATTCTAAGCTTACTTACCAGTAACTTGTACTTCCTTCAATAGGAATCATTGTGTGGTTTTCACCAGAAAAGTTTCTGAGTGTCCATTTTTGAAACGTACAAATATTCCTCTAAAATCAGCCGAACAACGAATTCCGATTTAATCACCTGTTGTCAGGAGAGGACCCAGTGCTGCATCTTTTAGCCCAGCACTGACCGTGAAAAATAATTCTAAGCATACTTACCAGTAACTTGTATTTCCTTCCATAGGAATCCATTGTGTGGTTTTCACCAGAAAAGTTTCTAAGTTTACATTTTTGAAACGTACAAATATTCCTCTAAAATCAGCCGAACTACGAATTCCAATTTACTCACCTGTTATCAGGAGAGAACCCAGTGCTGCATCTTTTAGATCAGCACTGACCCTGAAAAGTAATTCTAAGCATACTTACCAGTAACTTGTATTTCCTTCCATAGGAATCCATTGTGTGGTTTTCACCAGAAAAGTTTCCAAGTGTCCATTTCTGAAACGTACAAATATTCCTCTAAAATCAGCCGAACTATGCATTCTGATTTACTCATCTGTCATCAGGAATAAACTCAAGGCTGCATCTTTTAGCCCAGCACTGACCCTGAAATGTAATCCTAATCGTACTTACCAGTAACTTGTATTTCCTTTCATAGGAATCCATTCTGTGGTTTTCACCAGAAAAGTTTCCAAGTGTCCATTTTTGAAATGTACAAATATTCTTCTAAAATAAGCCGAACTACGAATTCTGATTTACTCACCTGTTATCAGGAGAGGACCCAGTGCTGCATCTTTTAGCCCAGCACTGCCCCTGAAAAGTAATTCTAAGTGTACTTACCAGTAACTTGTATTTCCTTCCATAGGAATCCATTGTGTGGTTTTCACCAGAAGAGTTTCCAAGTGTCCATTTTTGAAACATACAAATATTCCTCTAAAATCAGTTGAACTATGAATTCCGATTTACTCACCTGTTATCAGGAGAGAACCCAGTGCTGCATCTTTTAGAGCAGCACTGACCCTGAAAAGTAATTCTAAGCGTACTTACAAGTAACTTGTACTTCCTTTCTTAGGAATCCATTGTGTGGTTTTGACCAGAAAAGTTTCCAAGTGTCCATTTTTGAAATGTACAAATATTCCTCTAAAATCAGCCAAACTACGAATTCCGATTTTCTCACCTGTTATCAGGAGAAAACCCAGTGCTGCATCTTTTAGACCAGCACTGACCATGAAAAGTAATTCTAAGCGTACTTACCAGTAACTTGTACTTCCTTCCATAGGAATCCACTGTGTGGTTTTCACCAGAAAAGTTTCTAAGTGTCCATTTTTGAAACGTACAAATATTCCTCTAAAATCAGCCGAAATACGAATTCCGATTTACTCACCTGTTATCAGGAGAGAACCCAGGGCTGCGTCTTTTAACCCAGCACTGACCCTGAAAAGTAATTCTAAGCATACTTACCAGTAACTTGTATTTTCTTCCATAGGAATCCATTGTGTGGTTTTCACCAGAAAAGTTTCTAAGTGTCCATTTTTGAAACGTACAAATATTCCTCTAAAATCAGCCGAACTACGAATTCCAATTTACTCACTTGTTATCAGGAGAGAACCCAGTGCTGCATCTTTTAGATCAGCACTGACCCTGAAAAGTAATTCTAAGCGTACTTACCAGTAACTTGTATTTCCTTCCTTAGGAATCCATTGTGTGGTTTTCACCAGAAAAGTTTCCAAGTGTCCATTTTTTAAACGTACAAATATTCCTCTAAAATCAGCCGAACTATGCATTCTGATTTACTCACCTGTTATCAGGAATGAACTCAAGGCTGCATCTTTTAGCCTAGCACTGACCCTGAAATGTAATCCTAATCATACTTACCAGTAACTTGTATTTCCTTCAATAGGAATCCATTGTGTGGTTTTCACCAGAAAAGTTTCCAAGTGCCCATTTTTGAAATGTACAAATATTCTTCTAAAATAAGCCGAACTACGAATTCTGATTTACTCACCTGTGATCAGAAGAGAAACCAGGGCTGCATCTTTAAGCCCTGCACTGACCCTGAAAAGTAATTCAAATCGTACTTACCAGTAACTTGTATTTCCTTCAATAGGAATCATTGTGTGGTTTTCACCAGAAAAGTTTCTGAGTGTCCATTTTTGAAACGTACAAATATTCCTCTAAAATCAGCCGAACAACGAATTCCGATTTACTCACCTGTTGTCAGGAGAGGACCCAGTGCTGCATCTTTTAGCCCAGCACTGACCTTGAAAAGTAATTCTAAGCATACTTACCAGTAACTTGTATTTCCTTCCATAGGAATCCATTGTGTGGTTTTCACCAGAAAAGTTTCCAAGTGTCCATTTTTGAAACGTACAAATATTCCTCTAAAATCAGTTGAACTACGAATTCTGATTTACTCACCTGTTATCAGGAGAGAACCCAGTGCTGCATCTTTTAGAGCAGCACTGACCCTGAAAAGTAATTCTAAGCGTACTTACCAGTAACTTGTACTTCCTTTCTTAGGAATCCAGTGTGTGGTTTTGACCAGAAAAGTTTCCAAATGTCCATTTTTGAAATGTACAAATATTCCTCTAAAATCAGCCAAACTACGAATCCCGATTTACTCACCTGTTATCAGGAGAAAACCCAGTGCTGCATCTTTTAGACCAGCACTGACCATGAAAAGTAATTCTAAGCGTACTTACCAGTAACTTGTACTTCCTTCAATAGGAATCATTGTGTGGTTTTCACCAGAAAAGTTTCTAAGTTTACATTTTTGAAACGTACAAATATTCCTCTAAAATCAGCCGAACTACGAATTCCAATTTACTCACCTGTTATCAGGAGAGAACCCAGTGCTGCATCTTTTAGATCAGCACTGACTCTGAAAAGTAATTCTAAGCGTACTTACCAGTAACTTGTATTTCCTTCCATAGGAATCCATTGTGTGGTTTTCACCAGAAAAATTTCCAAGTGTCCATTTCTGAAACGTACAAATATTCCTCTAAAATCAGCCGAACTATGCATTCTGATTTACTCACCTGTTATCAGGAATGAACTCAAGGCTGCATCTTTTAGCCCAGCACTGACCCTGAAATGTAATCCTAATCGTACTTACCAGTAACTTGTATTTCCTTCCATAGGAATCCATTGTGTGGTTTTCACCAGAAAAGTTTCCAAGTGTCCATTTTTGAAATGTACAAATATTCTTCTAAAATCAGCCGAACTACGAATTCTGATTTCTCACCTGTTATCAGGAGAGAAACCAGGGCTGCATCTTTAAGCCCTGAACTGACCCTGAAAAGTAATTTAAATCCTACTTACCAGTAACTTGTATTTCATTCAATAGGAATCATTGTGTGGTTTTCACCAGAAAAGTTTCTGAGTGTCCATTTTTGAAACGTACAAATATTCCTCTAAAATCAGCCGAACTACGAATTCCGATTTACTCACCTGTTATCAGGAGAGGACCCAGTGTTGCATCTTTTAGCCCAGCACTGACCCTGAAAAGTAATTCTAAGCGTACTTACCAGTAACTTGTATTTCCTTCCATAGGAATCCATTGTGTGGTTTTCACCAAGAAAAGTTTCTAAATGTCCATTTTTGAAACGTACAAATATTCCTCTAAAAACAGCCGAACTACGAATTCCGATTTACTCACCTGTTATCAGGAGAGGACCCAGTGCTGCATCTTTTAGCCCAGCACTGCCCCTGAAAAGTAATTTTAAGTGTACTTACCAGTAACTTGTATTTCCTTCCATAGGAATCCAATGTGTTGTTTTCACCAGAAGAGTTTCCAAGTGTCCATTTTTGAAACATACAAATATTCCTCTAAAATCAGTTGAAATATGAATTCTGATTTACTCACCTGTTATCAGGAGAGAACCCAGTGCTGCATCTTTTAGAGCAGCACTGACCCTGAAAAGTAATTCTAAGCATACTTACCAGCAACTTGTACTTCCGTTCTTAGGAATCCATTGTGTGGTTTTGACCAGAAAAGTTTCCAAGTGTCCATTTTTGAAATGTACAAATATTCCTCTAAAATCAGCCAAACTACGAATTCCGATTTACTCACCTGTTATCAGGAGAAAACCCAGTGCTGCATCTTTTAAACCAGCACTGACCATGAAAAGTAATTCTAAGCTTACTTACCAGTAACTTGTACTTCCTTCAATAGGAATCATTGTGTGGTTTTCACCAGAAAAGTTTCTGAGTGTCCATTTTTGAAACGTACAAATATTCCTCTAAAATCAGCCGAACAACGAATTCCGATTTAATCACCTGTTGTCAGGAGAGGACCCAGTGCTGCATCTTTTAGCCCAGCACTGACCCTGAAAAGTAATTCTAAGCATACTTACCAGTAACTTGTATTTCCTTCCATAGGAATCCATTGTGTGGTTTTCACCAGAAAAGTTTCTAAGTTTACATTTTTGAAACGTACAAATATTCCTCTAAAATCAGCCGAACTACGAATTCCAATTTACTCACCTGTTATCAGGAGAGAACCCAGTGCTGCATCTTTTAGATCAGCACTGACCCTGAAAAGTAATTCTAAGCATACTTACCAGTAACTTGTATTTCCTTCCATAGGAATCCATTGTGTGGTTTTCACCAGAAAAGTTTCCAAGTGTCCATTTCTGAAACGTACAAATATTCCTCTAAAATCAGCCGAACTATGCATTCTGATTTACTCATCTGTCATCAGGAATAAACTCAAGGCTGCATCTTTTAGCCCAGCACTGACCCTGAAATGTAATCCTAATCGTACTTACCAGTAACTTGTATTTCCTTTCATAGGAATCCATTCTGTGGTTTTCACCAGAAAAGTTTCCAAGTGTCCATTTTTGAAATGTACAAATATTCTTCTAAAATAAGCCGAACTACGAATTCTGATTTACTCACCTGTTATCAGGAGAGAAACCAGGGCTGCATCTTTAAGCCCTGAACTGACCCTGAAAAGTAATTCAAATCGTAATTACCAGTGACTTGTATTTCATTCAATAGGAATCATTGTGTGGTTTTCACCAGAAAAGTTTCTGAGTGTCCATTTTTGAAACGTACAAATATTCCTCTAAAATCAGCCGAACTACGAATTCCAATTTACTCACCTGTTATCAGGAGAGGACCCAGTGTTGCATCTTTTAGCCCAGCACTGACTCTGAAAAGTAATTCTAAGCGTACTTACCAGTAACTTCTATTTCCTTCCATAGGAATCCATTGTGTGGTTTTCACCAAGAAAAGTTTCTAAATGTCCATTTTTGAAATGTACAACTATTCCTCTAAAAACAGCCGAACTACGAATTCCGATTTACTCACCTGTTATCAGGAGAGGACCCAGTGCTGCATCTTTTAGCCCAGCACAGCCCCTGAAAAGTAATTCTAAGTGTACTTACCAGTAACTTGTATTTCCTTCTATAGGAATCCATTGTGTTGTTTTCACCAGAAGAGTTTCCAAGTGTCCATTTTTGAAACATACAACTATTCCTCTAAAAGCAGTTGAACTACGAATTCTGATTTACTCACCTGTTATCAGGAGAGAACCCAGTGCTGCATCTTTTAGAGCAGCACTGACCCTGAAAAGTAATTCTAAGCGTACTTACCAGTAACTTGTACTTCCGTTCTTAGGAATCCATTGTGTGGTTTTGACCAGAAAAGTTTCCAAGTGTCCATTTTTGAAACGTACAAATATTCCTCTAAAATCAGCCGAACAACGAATTCCGATTTAATCACCTGTTGTCAGGAGAGGACCCAGTGCTGCATCTTTTAGCCCAGCACTGACCCTGAAAAGTAATTCTAAGCATACTTACCAGTAACTTGTATTTCCTTCCATAGGAATCCATTGTGTGGTTTTCACCAGAAAAGTTTCTAAGTTTACATTTTTGAAACGTACAAATATTCCTCTAAAATCAGCCGAACTACGAATTCCAATTTACTCACCTGTTATCAGGAGAGAACCCAGTGCTGCATCTTTTAGATCAGCACTGACCCTGAAAAGTAATTCTAAGCGTACTTACCAGTAACTTGTATTTCCTTCCATAGGAATCCATTGTGTGGTTTTCACCAGAAAAGTTTCCAAGTGTCCATTTCTGAAACGTACAAATATTCCTCTAAAATCAGCCGATCTATGCATTCTGATTTACTCATCTGTTATCAGGAATAAACTCAAGGCTGCATCTTTTAGCCCAGCACTGACCCTGAAATGTAATCCTAATCGTACTTACCAGTAACTTGTATTTCCTTCCATAGGAATCCATTCTGTGGTTTTCACCAGAAAAGTTTCCAAGTGTCCATTTTTGAAATGTACAAATATTCTTCTAAAATCAGCCGAACTACGAATTCTGATTTACTCACCTGTTATCAGGAGAGAAACCAGGGCTGCATCTTTAAGCCCTGAACTGACCCTGAAAAGTAATTCAAATCGTACTTACCAGTAACTTGTATTTCATTCAATAGGAATCATTGTGTGGTTTTCACCAGAAAAGTTTCTGAGTGTCCATTTTTGAAACGTACAAATATTCCTCTAAAATCAGCCGAACTACGAATTCCAATTTACTCACCTGTTATCAGGAGAGAACCCAGTGCTGCATCTTTTAGCCCAGCACTGCCCCTGAAAAGTAATTCTAAGTGTACTTACCAGTAACTTGTATTTCCTTCCATAGGAATCCATTGTGTTGTTTTCACCAGAAGAGTTTCCAAGTGTCCATTTTTGAAAAATACAAATATTCCTCTAAAATCAGTTGAACTACGAATTCCGATTTCCTCACCTGTTATCAGGAGAGAACCCAGTGCTGCATCTTTTAGAGCAGCACTGACCCTGAAAAGTAATTCTAAGCGTACTTACCAGTAACTTGTACTTCCTTTCTTAGGAATCCATTGTGTGGTTTTGACCAGAAAAGTTTCCAAGTGTCCATTTTTGAAATGTACAAATATTCCTCTAAAACCAGCCAAACTACGAATTTCGATTTACTCACCTGTTATCAGGAGAAAACCCAGTGCTGCATCTTTTAGAGCAGCACTGACCCTGAAATGTAATTCCAATCGTACTTACCAGTAACTTGTATTTCCTTCCATAGGAATCCATTGTGTGGTTTTCACCAGAAAAGTTTCCAAGTGTCCATTTTTGAAATGTACAAATATTCTTCTAAAATCAGTCGAATTCCGAATTCCGATTTACTCACCTGTTATCAGGAGAGAAACCAAGGCTGCATCTTTAAGCCCTGCACTGACCCTGAAAAGTAATTCCAATCGTACTTACCAGTAACTTGTATTTCCTTCCATAGGAATCCATTGTGTGGTTTTCACCAGTAAAGTTTCCAAGTGTCCATTTTTAAAACATACACATATTCCTCTAAAATCAGCCGAACTACGAATTCCGATTTAATCACCTGTTATCAGGAGAGAACCCAGTGCTGCATCTTTTAGCCCAGGACTGACCCTGAAAAGTAATTCTAACCGTACTTACCAGTAACTTGTATTTCCTTCCATAGGAATCCACTGTGTGGTTTTCACCAGAAAAGTTTCCAAGTGTCCACTTTTTTAAACTTACAAATATTCCTCTAAAATCAGCCGAATTCCGAATTCCGATTTACTCACCTGTTATCAGGAGAGAAACCAGGGCTGCATCTTTTAGCCCAGCACTGACCCTGAAAAGTAATTCCAATCGTACTTACCAGTAACTTGTATTTCCTTCCATAGGAATCCATTGTGTGGTTTTCACCAGAAAAGTTTCTGAGTGTCCATTTTTGAAACGTACAAATATTCCTCTAAAATCAGCCAAAATGAGAATTCCGATTTACTCACCTGCTATCAGGAGAGAACCCAGTGCTTCATCTTTTAGAGCAGCACTGACCCTGAAAAGTAATTCTAAGCGTACTTACCAGTAAATTGTATTTCCTTCCATAGGAATCCATTGTGTGGTTTTCACCAGAAAAGTTTCCAAGTGTCCATTTTTGAAACGTACAAATATTCCTCTAAAATCAGTTAAACTACGAATTCCGATGTACTCACCTGTTATCAGGATAGAACCCGGTGCTGCATCTTTTAGAGCAGCACTGACCCTGAAAAGTAATTGTAAGCGTACTTACCAGTAACTAGTATTTCCTTCCAAAGGAATCCATTGTGTGGTTTTCACCAGAAAAGTATCCAAGTGTCCATTTTTGAAACATACAAATATTCCTCTAAAATCAGCCAAAATGCGAATTCCGATTTACTCACCTGTTATCAGGAGAGAAACCAGGGCTGCATCTTTAAGCCCTGCAGTGACCCTGAAAAGTAATTCCAATCGTACTTACCAGTAACTTGTATTTCCTTCCATAGGAATCCATTGTGTGGTTTTCACCAGAAAAGTTTCTGAGTGTCCATTTTTGAAACGTAAAAATATTCCTCTAAAATCAGCCAAAATGCGAATTCCGATTTACTCACCTGTTATCAGGAGAGAACCCAGTGCTTCATCTTTTAGAGCAGCACTGACTCTGAAAAGTAATTCTAAGCGTACTTACCAGTAACTTGTATTTCCTTCCATCGGAATCCATTGTGTGGTTTTCAGCAGAAGAGTTTCCAAGTGTCCATTTTTGAAACGTACAAATATTCCTCTAAAATCAGTTAAACTACGAATTCCGATGTACTCACCTGTTATCAGGATAGAACCCAGTGCTGCATCTTTTAGAGCAGCACTGACCCTGAAAAGTAATTGTAAGCGTACTTACCAGTAACTTGTATTTCCTTCCATAGGAATCATTGTGTGGTTTTCACCAGAAAAGTTTCTAAGTGTCCATTTTTGAAACGTACAAATATTCCTCTAAAATGAGCCGAACTACGAAATCCGATTTACTCACTTGTTATCAGGAGAGAACCAAGTCCTGCTTCTTTTAGGGCAGCACTGACCCTGAAAACTAATTCTAAGCGTACTTACCAGTAACTTGTATTTCCTTCCATAGGAATACATTGTGTGGTTTCCACCAGAAAAGTTTCTAAGTATCCATTTTTGAAACGTACAAATATTCCTCTAAAATTAGCCGAAATACGAATTCCGATTTACTCACCTGTTATCAGGAGAGAACCCTTGGCTGCATCTTTTAGCCCAGCACTGACCCTGAAAAGTAATTCTAAGCGTACCTACCAGTAACTTGTATTTCCTTCCATAGGAATCCATTGTGTGGTTTTCACCAGAAAAGTTTCTAAATGTCCATTTTTGAAACGTACAAATATTCCTCTAAAATCAGCCAATCTACGAATTCCAATTTACTCACCTGTTATCAGGAGAGAACCCAGTGCTGCATCTTTTAGAGCAGCACTGATCCTGTAAAGTAATTGTAAGCATACTTACCAGTAACTTGTATTTCCTTCCATAGTAACCCACTGTGTGGTTTTCACCAGAAAAGTTTCCAAGTGTCCACTTTTTTAAACTTACAAATATTCCTCTAAAATCAGCCGAACTTTGAATTCCGATTTACTCACCTGTTATCAGGAGAGAACCCAGGGCTGCATCTTTTAGCCCAGCACTGACCCTGAAAAGTAATTCCAATCGTACTTACCAGTAACTTGTATTTCCGTCCATAGGAATCAATTGTGTGGTTTTCACCAGAAAAGTTTTTAAGTGTCCATTTTTGAAACATAGACATATTCCTCTAAAATCAGCCGAACTACGAATTCCGATTTACTCACCTGTTATCAGGAGAGAACCCAGTGCTGCATCTTTTAGAGCAGCACTGACCCTGAAAAGTAATTCTGAGCGTACTTACCAGTAACTTGTATTTCCTTCCATAGAAATCCATTGTGTGGTTTTCACCAGAAAAGTTTCTAAGTGTCCATTTTTGAAACGTACAAATATTCCTCTAAAATCAGCCGAAATACGAATTCCGATGTACTCACCTGTTATCAGGAGAGAACCCAGTGCTGCATCTTTTAGAGCAGCACTGATCCTGTAAAGTAATTCTAAGCATACTTACCAGTAACTTGTATTTCCTTCCATAGTAACCCACTGTGTGGTTTTCACCAGAAAAGTTTCCAAGTGTCCATTTTTGAAATGTACAAATATTCCTCTAACATCAGCCGAACTAAGAATTCTGATTTACTCACCTGTTATCAGGAATGAACTCAAGGCTGCATCTTTTAGCCCAGCACTGACCCTGAAAAGTAATTCTAAGCGTACTTACCAGTAACTTGTATTTCTTTCCATAGGAATCCATTGTGTGGTTTTCACCAGTAAAGTTTCTAAGTGTCCATTTTTGAAACGTACAAATATTCCTCTAAAATCAGCCGAACTGCGAAATCCGATTTATTCACCTGTTATCAGGAGAGAACCAAGTCCTGCATCTTTTAGAGCAGCACTGACCCTGAAAACTAATTCGAAGCGTACTTACCAGTAACTTGTATTCCTTCCATAGGAATACATTGTGTGGTTTTCACCAGAAAAGTATCCAAGTGTCCTTTTTTGAAACGTACAAATATTCCTCTAAAATCAGCCAAACTACTAATTCCGATTTACTCACTTGTTATCAGGAGAAAACCCAGTGCTGCATCTTTTAGACCAGCACTGACCATGAAAAGTAATTCTAAGCGTACTTACCAGTAACTTGTATTTCCTTCCATAGGAATCCATTGTGTGGTTTTCACCAGAAAAGTTTCTAAGTGTCCATTTTTGAAACGTGCAAATATTCCTCTAAAATCAGCCAAACTACGAATTCCAATTTACTCACCTGTTATCAGGAGAGAACCCAGTGCTGCATCTGTTAGAGCAGCACTGATCCTGTAAAGTAATTCTAAGCATACTTACCAGTAACTTGTATTTCCTTCCATAGTAACCCACTGTGTGGTTTTCACCAGAAAAGTTTCCTAGTGTCCATTTTTGAAATGTACAAATATTCCTCTAACATCAGCCGAACTATGAATTCTGATTTACTCACCTGTTATCAGGAATGAACTCAAGGCTGCATCTTTTAGCCCAGCACTGACCCTGAAAAGTAATTCTAAGCATACTTACCAGTAACTTGTATTTCCTTCCACAGGAATCCATTGTGTGGTTTTCACCAGAAAAGTTTCCAAGTGTCCATTTTTGAAATGTACAAATATTCTTCTAAAATCAGCCGAAGTACTAATTCCAATTTACTCACCTGTTATCAGGAGAGAAACCAGGGCTGCATCTTTAAGCCCTGCACTGACCCTGAAAAGTAATTCAAATCGTACTTACCAGTAACTTGTATTTCCTTCCATAGGAATCATTGTGTTGTTTTCACCAGAAAAGTTTCTGAGTGTCCATTTTTGAAACGTCCAAATATTCCTCTAAAATCAGCCGAACTACGAATTCCGATTTACTCACCTGTTATCAGGAGAGGACCCAGTGCTGCATCTTTTAGCCCAGCACTGACCCTGAAAAGTAATTCTATGCATACTTACCAGTAACTTGTATTTCCTTTCATAGGAATCCATTGTGTGGTTTTCACCAGAAAAGTTTCCAAGTGTGCATTTTTTAAACTTACAAATATTCCTCTAAAATCAGTTGAACTACGAATTCTGATTTACTCACCTGTTATCAGCAGAAAACCCAGTGCTGCATCCTTTAGACCAGCACTGACCATGAAAAGTAATTCTAAGTGTACTTACCAGTAACTTGTACTTCCTTCCATAGGAATCAATTGTGTGGTTTTCACCAGAAAAGTTTTTAAGTGTCCATTTTTGAAACGTACACATATTCCTCTAAAATCAGCCGAACTACGAATTCTGATTTACTCACCTGTTATCAGGAGAGAACCCAGTGCTGCATCTTTTAGAGCAGCACTGACCCTGAAAAGTAATTCTAAGCATACTTACCAGTAACTTGTATATCCTTCCATAGGAATCCATTGTGTGGTTTTCATCAGAAAAGTTTCCAAGTGTCAATTTTTTAAACGTACAAATATTTCTCTAAAATCAGCCGAACTACGAATTCCGATTCACTCACCTGTTATCAGGAGAGAACCCAGTGCTGCATATTTTAGCCCAGCACTGCCCCTGAAAAGTAATTCTAAGCGTACTTACCAGTAACTTGTATTTCCTTCCATAGGAATCCATTGTGTGGTTTTCATCAGAAAAGTATCCAAGTGTCCATTTTTGAAACGTACAAATATTCCTCTAAAATCAGCCGAACTACGAATTCCGATTTACTCACCTGTTATCAGGAGAGAACCAAGTCCTGCATCTTTTAGAGCAGCACTGACCTTGAAAAGTAATTCTAAGCGTACCTACCAGTAACTTGTATTTCCTTCCATAGGAATCCATTGTGTGGTTTTCACCAGTAAAGTTTCCAAGTGTCCATTTTTGAAACGTACAAATATTCCTCTAAAATCAGCCGAACTACGAATTCCGATTTACTCACCTGTTATCAGGAGAGAACTCAGTGCTGTATCTTTTAGCCCAGCACTGACCCTGAAAAGTAATGCTAACCGTACTTACCAGTAACTTGTATATCCTTCCATAGGAATCCATTGTGTGGTTTTCACCAGAAAAGTTTCCAAGTGTCCACTTTTTTAAACTTACAAATATTCCTCTAAAATCAGTTGAACTACGAATTCTGATTTACTCACCTGATATCAGGAGAAAACCCAGTGCTGCATCCTTTAGACCAGCACTGACCATGAAAAGTAATTCTAAGTGTACTTACCAGTAACTTGTACTTCCTTCCATAGGAATCCATTGTGTGGTTTTCACCAGAAAAGTTTCTAAGTGTCCATTTTTGAAACGTACAATTATTCCTCTAAAATCAGCCGAACTACGAAATCCGATTTACTCACCTGTTATCAGAAGAAAACCCAGTGCTGCATCTTTTAGACCAGCACTGACCATGAAAAGTAATTCTAAGCGTACTTACCAGTAACTTGTACTTCCTTCTATAGAAATCCATTGTGTGGTTTTCACCAGAAAAGTTTCTAAGTGTCCATTTTTGAAACTTACAAATATTCCTCTAAAATGAGCCGAAATACGAATTCCGATTTACTCACCTGTTATCAGGAGAGAACCCAGGGCTGCATCTTTTAACCCAGCACTGACCCTGTAAAGTAATTCTAAGCATACTTACCAGTAACTTGTATTTCCTTCCATAGTAACCCACTGTGTGGTTTTCACCAGAAAAGTTTCCAAGTGTCCATTTTTGAAATGTACAAATATTCCTCTAACATCAGCCGAACTATGAATTCTGATTTACTCACCTGTTCTCAGGAATGAACTCAAGGCTGCATCTTTTAGCCCAGCACTGACCCTGAAAAGTAATTCTAAGCATACTTACCAGTAACTTGTATTTCCGTCCATAGGAATCCATTGTGTGGTTTTCACCAGAAAAGTTTCCAAGTGTCCATTTTTGAAATGTACAAATATTCTTCTAAAATCAGCCGAACTACTAATTCCGATTTACTCACCTGTTATCAGGAGAGAAAACAGGGCTGCATCTTTAAGCCCTGCCCTGACCCTGAAAAGTAATTCAAATCGTACTTACCAGTAACTTGTATTTCCTTCCATAGGAATCATTGTGTGGTTTTCACCAGAAAAGTTTCCAAGTGCCCATTTTTGAAATGTACAAATATTCTTCTAAAATAAGCCGAACTACAAATTCTGATTTACTGACCTGTGATCAGGAGAGAAACCAGGGCTGCATCTTTTAGCACAGCACTGACCCTGAAAAGTAATTCTATGCATACTTACCAGTAACTTGTATTTCCTTCCATAGGAATCCATTGTGTGGTTTTCACCAGAAAAGTTTCTAAGTGTCCATTTTTGAAACATACAAATATTCCTCTAAAATCAGCCAAACTATGAATTCCGATTTACTCACCTGTTATCAGGAGAGAACAAAGTGCTGCATCCTTTAGAGCAGCACTGACCCTGAAAAGTCATTCTAAGCGTACTTACCAGTAACTTGTATTTCCTTCCATAGGAATCCATTGTGTGGTTTTCACCAGAAAAGTTTCCAAGTGTGCATTTTTTAAACTTACAAATATTCCTCTAAAATCAGTTGAACTACAAATTCTGATTTACTCACCTGATATCAGGAGAAAACCCAGTGCTGCATCCTTTAGACCAGCACTGACCATGAAAAGTAATTCTAAGTGTACTTACCAGTAACTTGTACTTCCTTCCCTAGGAATCCATTGTGTGGTTTTCACCAGAAAAGTTTCTAAGTGTCCATTTTTGAAACGTACAATTATTCCTCTAAAATTAGCCGAACTTTGAATTCCGATTTACTCACCTGTTATCAGGAGAGAACCCAGGGCTGCATCTTTTAGCCCAGCACTGACCCTGAAAAGTAATTCCAATCGTACTTACCAGTAACTTGTATTTCCTTCCATAGGAATCAATTGTGTGGTTTTCACCAGAAAAGTTTTTAAGTGTCCATTTTTGAAACATAGACATATTCCTCTAAAATCAGCCGAACTACGAATTCCGATTTACTCACCTGTTATCAGGAGAGAACCCAGTGCTGCATCTTTTAGAGCAGCACTGACCCTGAAAAGTAATTCTGAGCGTACTTACCATTAACTTGTATTTCCTTCCATAGGAATCCATTGTGTGGTTTTCATCAGAAAAGTTTCCAAGTGTCCATTTTTTTAATGTACAAATATTCCTCTAAAATCAGCCGAACTACGAATTCCGATTCACTCACCTGTTATCAGGAGAGAACCCAGTGCTGCATCTTTTAGCCCAGCACTGCCTTTGAAAAGTAATTCTAAGCTTACTTACCAGTAACTTGTATTTCCTTCCATAGGAATCCATTGTGTGGTTTTCATCAGAAAAGTATCCAAGTGTCCATTTTTGAAACATTCAAATATTCCTCTAAAATCAGCCGAACTACGAATTCCGGTTTACTCACCTGTTATCAGGAGAGAACCAAGTCCTGCATCTTTTAGAGCAGCACTGACCCTGAAAAGTAATTCTAAGCGTACCTACCAGTAACTTGTATTTCCTTCCATAGGAATCCATTGTGTGGTTTTCACCAGTAAAGTTTCCAAGTGTCCATTTTTGAAACGTACAAATATTCCTCTAAAATCAGCCAAACTACGAATTCCGATTTACTCACCTGTTATCAGGAGAGAACCCAGTGCTGCATCTTTTAGCCCAGCACTGACCCTGAAAAGTAATTCTAACCGTACTTACCAGTAACTTGTATATCCTTCCATAGGAATCCATTGTATGGTTTTCACCAGAAAAGTTTCCAAGTGTCCATTTTTGAAACGTACAAATATTCCTCTAAAATCAGCCAAACTACAAATTCCAATTTAGTCACCTGTTATCAGGAGAGAACCCAGGGCTGCATATTTTAGCCCATCACTGACCCTGAAAAGTAATTCCAATCGTACTTACCAGTAACTTGTATTTCCTTCCAAAGGAATCCATTGTGTGGTTTTCACCAGAAAAGTTTCTGAGTGTCCATTTTTGAAACGTACAAATATTCCTCTAAAATCAGCCAAAATGCGAATTCCGATTTACTCACCTGTTATCAGGAGAGAACTCAGTGCTGCATCTTTTAGAGCAGCACTGACCCTGAAAAGTAATTCTAACAGTACTTACCAGTAACTTGTATTTCCTTCCATAGGAATCCGTTGTATGGTTTTCATCAGAAAAGTATCCAAGTGTCCATTTTTGAAACGTACAAATATTCCTCTAAAATCAGTTGAACTACAAATTCTGATTTACTCACCTGATATCAGGAGAAAACCCAGTGCTGCATCCTTTAGACCAGCACTGACCATGAAAAGTAATTCTAAGTGTACTTACCAGTAACTTGTACTTCCTTCCATAGGAATCCATTGTGTGGTTTTCACCAGAAAAGTTTCTAAGTGTCCATTTTTGAAACGTACAATTATTCCTCTAAAATGAGCCGAACTTTGAATTCCGATTTACTCACCTGTTATCAGGAGAGAACCCAGGGCTGCATCTTTTAGCCCAGCACTGACCCTGAAAAGTAATTCCAATCGTACTTACCAGTAACTTGTATTTCCTTCCATAGGAATCAATTGTGTGGTTTTCACCAGAAAAGTTTTTAAGTGTCCATTTTTGAAACATAGACATATTCCTCTAAAATCAGCCGAACTACGAATTCCGATTTACTCACCTGTTATCAGGAGAGAACCCAGTGCTGCATCTTTTAGAGCAGCACTGACCCTGAAAAGTAATTCTGAGCGTACTTACCAGTAACTTGTATTTCCTTCCATAGGAATCCATTGTGTGGTTTTCATCAGAAAAGTATCCAAGTGTCCATTTTTGAAACGTACAAATATTCCTCTAAAATCAGCCGAACTACGAATTCCGATTTACTCACCTGTTATCAGGAGAGAACCAAGTCCTGCATCTTTTAGAGCAGCACTGACCTTGAAAAGTAATTCTAAGTGTACCTACCAGTAACTTGTATTTCCTTCCATAGGAATCCATTGTGTGGTTTTCACCAGTAAAGTTTCCAAGTGTCCATTTTTGAAACGTACAAATATTCCTCTAAAATCAGCCGAACTACGAATTCCGATTTACTCACCTGTTATCAGGAGAGAACTCAGTGCTGTATCTTTTAGCCCAGCACTGACCCTGAAAAGTAATTCTAACCGTACTTACCAGTAACTTGTATATCCTTCCATAGGAATCCATTGTGTGGTTTTCACCAGAAAAGTTTCCAAGTGTCCACTTTTTTAAACTTACAAATATTCCTCTAAAATCAGTTGAACTACGAATTCTGATTTACTCACCTGATATCAGGAGAAAACCCAGTGCTGCATCCTTTAGACCAGCACTGACCATGAAAAGTAATTCTAAGTGTACTTACCAGTAACTTGTACTTCCTTCCATAGGAATCCATTGTGTGGTTTTCACCAGAAAAGTTTCTAAGCGTCCATTTTTGAAACGTACAATTATTCCTCTAAAATCAGCCGAACTACGAAATCCGATTTACTCACCTGTTATCAGAAGAAAACCCAGTGCTGCATCTTTTAGACCAGCACTGACCATGAAAAGTAATTCTAAGCGTACTTACCAGTAACTTGTATATCCTTCCATAGGAATCCATTGTATGGTTTTCACCAGAAAAGTTTCCAAGTGTCCATTTTTGAAACGTACAAATATTCCTCTAAAATCAGCCAAACTACGAATTCCAATTTAGTCACCTCTTATCAGGAGAGAACCCAGGGCTGCATCTTTTAGCCCATCACTGACCCTGAAAAGTAATTCCAATCGTACTTACCAGTAACTTGTATTTCCTTCCATAGGAATCCATTGTGTGGTTTTCACCAGAAAAGTTTCTGAGTGTCCATTTTTGAAACGTACAAATATTCCTCTAAAATCAGCCAAAATGCGAATTCCGATTTACTCACCTGTTATCAGGAGAGAACTCAGTGCTGCATCTTTTAGAGCAGCACTGACCCTGAAAAGTAATTCTAACCGTACTTACCAGTAACTTGTATTTCCTTCCATAGGAATCCATTGTATGGTTTTCACCAGAAAAGTTTCCAAGTGTCCACTTTTTTAAACTTACAAATATTCCTCTAAAATCAGCCGAACTTTGAATTCCGATTTACTCACCTGTTATCAGGAGAGAACCCAGGGCTGCATCTTTTAGCCCAGCACTGACCCTGAAAAGTAATTCCAATCGTACTTACCAGTAACTTGTATTTCCTTCCATAGGAATCCATTGTGTGGTTTTCACCAGAAGAGTTTCCAAGTGTCCATTTTTGAAACTTACAAATATTCCTCTAAAATCAGTTAAACTACGAATTCCGATGTACTCACCTGTTATCAGGATAGAACCCAGTGCTGCATCTTTTAGAGCAGCACTGACCCTGAAAAGTAATTGTAAGCGTACTTACCAGTAACTTGTATTTTCTTCCATAGGAATCCATTGTGTGGTTTTCACCAGAAAAGTATCCAAGTGTCCATTTTTGAAACATACAAATATTCCTCTAAATTCAGCCAAAATGCGAATTCCGATTTACTCACCTGTTATCAGGAGAGAACCCAGGGCTGCATCTTTTAGCCTAGCACTGACCCTGAAAAGTAGTTCTATGCATACTTACCAGTAACTTGTACTTCCTTCCATAGAAATCCATTGTGTGGTTTTCACCAGAAAAGTTTCTAAGTGTCCATTTTTGAAACGTACAAATATTCCTCTAAAATCAGCCGAAATGTGAATTCCGATATACTCACCTGTTATCAGGAGAGAACCCAGGGCTGCATCTTTTAGCCCAGCACTGATCCTGAAAAGTAATTCTAAGCATACTTACCAGTAACTTGAATTTCCTTCCATAGGAATCCATTGTGTGGTTTTCACCAGTAAAGTTTCTAAGTGTCCATTTTTGAAACGTACAAATATTCCTCTAAAATCAGTCGAATTACAAAATCCGATTTACTCACCTGTTATCAGGAGAGAACCAAGCCTGCATCTTTTAGAGCAGCACTGACCCTGAAAACTAATTCTAAGCGTACTTACCAGTAACTTATATTTCCTTCCATAGGAATACATTGTGTGGTTTTCACCAGAAAAGTATCCAAGTGTCCATTTTTGAAACGTACAAATATTCCTCTAAAATCAGCCAAACTACTAATTCCGATTTACTCACCTGTTATCAGGAGAAAACCCAGTGGTGCATCTTTTAGACCAGCACTGACCATGAAAAGTAATTCTAAGCGTACTTACCAGTAACTTGTATTTCTTTCCATAGGAATTCATTGTGTGGTTTTCACCAGAAAAGTTTCTAAGTGTCCATTTTTGAAACGTACAAATATTCCTCTAAAATCAGCCAAAATGCGAATTCCGATTTACTCACCTGTTATCAGGAGAGAACCCAGTGCTGCATCTTTTAGCCAAGCACTGACCCTGAAAAGTAATTCTAACTGTACTTACCAGTAACTTGTATTTCCTTCCATAGGAATCCATTGTGTGGTTTTCACCAGAAAAGTTTCCAAGTGTCCACTTTTTTAAACTTACAAATATTCCTCTAAAATCAGCCGAACTGCGAATTCCGATTTACTCACCTGTTATCAGGAGAGAACCCAGTGCTGCATCTTTTAGCCAAGCACTGACCCTGAAAAGTAATTCTAACTGTACTTACCAGTAACTTGTATTTCCTTCCATAGGAATCCATTGTGTGGTTTTCACCAGAAAAGTTTCTAAGTGTCCATTTTTGAAACGTACAAATATTCCTCTAAAATCAGCCAAAATGCGAATTCCGATTTACTCACCTGTTATCAGGAGAGAACCCAGTGCTGCATCTTTTAGCCAAGCACTGACCCTGAAAAGTAATTCTAACTGTACTTACCAGTAACTTGTATTTCCTTCCATAGGAATCCATTGTGTGGTTTTCACCAGAAAAGTTTCCAAGTGTCCATTTTTGAAATGTACAAATATTCCTCTAAAATCAGCCAAAATGCGAATTCCGATTTACTCACCTGTTATCAGGAGAGAACCCAGTGCTTCATCTTTTAGAGCAGCACTGACCCTGAATAGTAATTCTAAGCGTACTTACCAGTAACTTGTATTTCCTTCCATAGGAATCCATTGTGTTGTTTTCACCAGAAGAGTTTCCAAGTGTCCATTTTTAAAACGTACAAATATTCCTCTAAAGTCAGTTAAACTACGAATTCCAATGTACTCACCTGTTATCAGGATAGAACCCAGTGCTGCATCTTTTAGAGCAGCACTGACCCTGAAAAGTAATTGTAAGCGTACTTACTAGTAACTTGTATTTCCTTCTATAGGAATCCATTGTGTGGTTTTCACCAGTAAAGTTTCTAAGTGTCCATTTTTGATACGTACAAATATTCCTCTAAAATCAGCCGAACTACGAAATCCGATTTACTCACCTGTTATCAGGAGAAAACCCAGTGCTGCATCTTTTAGCCCAGCACTGACCCTGAAAAGTAATTCTAAGCGTACTTACCAGTAACATGTACTTTCTTTCATAGGAATCCATTGTGTGGTTTTCACCAGAAAAGTTTCTAAGTGTCCATTTTTGAAACATACAAATATTCTTCTAAAATCAGCCAAAATACGAATTCCGATTTACTCACCTGTTATCAGGAGAGAACCCAGGGCTGCATCTTTTAGCCCAGCACTGACCCTGAAAAGTAATTCTAAGCGTACTTACCAGTAACTTGTATTTCTTTCCATAGGAATCCATTGTGTGGTTTTCACCAGTAAAGTTTCTAAGTGTCCATTTTTGAAACGTACAAATATTCCTCTAAAATCAGCCGAACTACAAAATCCGATTTACTCACCTGTTATCAGGAGAGAACCAAGCCTGCATCTTTTAGAGCAGCACTGACCCTGAAAACTAATTCTAAGCGTACTTACCAGTAACTTGTATTTCCTTCCATAGGAATACATTGTGTGGTTTTCACCAGAAAAGTATCCAAGTGTCCATTTTTGAAACGTACAAATATTCCTCTAAAATCAGCCAAACTACTAATTCCGATTTACTCACCTGTTATCAGGAGAAAACCCAGTGGTGCATCTTTTAGACCAGCACTGACCATGAAAAGTAATTCTAAGCGTACTTACCAGTAACTTGTATTTCCTTCCATAGGAATTCATTGTGTGGTTTTCACCAGAAAAGTTTCTAAGTGTCCATTTTTGAAACGTACAAATATTCCTCTAAAATCAGCCAAAATGCGAATTCCGATTTACTCACCTGTTATCAGGAGAGAACCCAGTGCTGCATCTTTTAGCCAAGCACTGACCCTGAAAAGTAATTCTAACTGTACTTACCAGTAACTTGTATTTCCTTCCATAGGAATCCATTGTGTGGTTTTCACCAGAAAAGTTTCCAAGTGTCCACTTTTTTAAACTTACAAATATTCCTCTAAAATCAGCCGAACTTTGAATTCCGATTTACTCACCTGTTATCAGGAGAGAACCCAGGGCTGCATCTTTTAGCCCAGCACTGACCCTGAAAAGTAATTCCAATCGTACTTACCAGTAACTTGTATTTCCTTCCATAGGAATCCATTGTGTGGTTTTCACCAGAAAAGTTTCTGAGTGTCCATTTTTGAAATGTACAAATATTCCTCTAAAATCAGCCAAAATGCGAATTCCGATTTACTCACCTGTTATCAGGAGAGAACCCAGTGCTTCATCTTTTAGAGCAGCACTGACCCTGAATAGTAATTCTAAGCGTACTTACCAGTAACTTGTATTTCCTTCCATAGGAATCCATTGTGTTGTTTTCACCAGAAGAGTTTCCAAGTGTCCATTTTTAAAACGTACAAATATTCCTCTAAAGTCAGTTAAACTACGAATTCCAATGTACTCACCTGTTATCAGGATAGAACCCAGTGCTGCATCTTTTAGAGCAGCACTGACCCTGAAAAGTAATTGTAAGCGTACTTACTAGTAACTTGTATTTCCTTCTATAGGAATCCATTGTGTGGTTTTCACCAGTAAAGTTTCTAAGTGTCCATTTTTGATACGTACAAATATTCCTCTAAAATCAGCCGAACTACGAAGTCCGATTTACTCACCTGTTATCAGGAGAAAACCCAGTGCTGCATCTTTTAGCCCAGCACTGACCCTGAAAAGTAATTCTAAGCGTACTTACCAGTAACATGTACTTTCTTTCATAGGAATCCATTGTGTGGTTTTCACCAGAAAAGTTTCTAAGTGTCCATTTTTGAAACGTACAAATATTCCTCTAAAATCAGCCGAACTACAAAATCCGATTTACTCACCTGTTATCAGGAGAGAACCAAGCCTGCATCTTTTAGAGCAGCACTGACCCTGAAAACTAATTCTAAGCGTACTTACCAGTAACTTGTATTTCCTTCCATAGGAATACATTGTGTGGTTTTCACCAGAAAAGTATCCAAGTGTCCATTTTTGAAACGTACAAATATTCCTCTAAAATCAGCCAAACTACTAATTCCGATTTACTCACCTGTTATCAGGAGAAAACCCAGTGGTGCATCTTTTAGACCAGCACTGACCATGAAAAGTAATTCTAAGCGTACTTACCAGTAACTTGTATTTCCTTCCATAGGAATTCATTGTGTGGTTTTCACCAGAAAAGTTTCTAAGTGTCCATTTTTGAAACGTACAAATATTCCTCTAAAATCAGCCAAAATGCGAATTCCGATTTACTCACCTGTTATCAGGAGAGAACCCAGTGCTGCATCTTTTAGCCAAGCACTGACCCTGAAAAGTAATTCTAACTGTACTTACCAGTAACTTGTATTTCCTTCCATAGGAATCCATTGTGTGGTTTTCACCAGAAAAGTTTCCAAGTGTCCACTTTTTTAAACTTACAAATATTCCTCTAAAATCAGCCGAACTTTGAATTCCGATTTACTCACCTGTTATCAGGAGAGAACCCAGGGCTGCATCTTTTAGCCCAGCACTGACCCTGAAAAGTAATTCCAATCGTACTTACCAGTAACTTGTATTTCCTTCCATAGGAATCCATTGTGTGGTTTTCACCAGAAAAGTTTCTGAGTGTCCATTTTTGAAATGTACAAATATTCCTCTAAAATCAGCCAAAATGCGAATTCCGATTTACTCACCTGTTATCAGGAGAGAACCCAGTGCTTCATCTTTTAGAGCAGCACTGACCCTGAATAGTAATTCTAAGCGTACTTACCAGTAACTTGTATTTCCTTCCATAGGAATCCATTGTGTTGTTTTCACCAGAAGAGTTTCCAAGTGTCCATTTTTAAAACGTACAAATATTCCTCTAAAGTCAGTTAAACTACGAATTCCAATGTACTCACCTGTTATCAGGATAGAACCCAGTGCTGCATCTTTTAGAGCAGCACTGACCCTGAAAAGTAATTGTAAGCGTACTTACTAGTAACTTGTATTTCCTTCTATAGGAATCCATTGTGTGGTTTTCACCAGTAAAGTTTCTAAGTGTCCATTTTTGATACGTACAAATATTCCTCTAAAATCAGCCGAACTACGAAATCCGATTTACTCACCTGTTATCAGGAGAAAACCCAGTGCTGCATCTTTTAGCCCAGCACTGACCCTGAAAAGTAATTCTAAGCGTACTTACCAGTAACATGTACTTTCTTTCATAGGAATCCATTGTGTGGTTTTCACCAGAAAAGTTTCTAAGTGTCCATTTTTGAAACATACAAATATTCTTCTAAAATCAGCCAAAATACGAATTCCGATTTACTCACCTGTTATCAGGAGAGAACCCAGGGCTGCATCTTTTAGCCCAGCACTGACCCTGAAAAGTAATTCTAAGCGTACTTACCAGTAACTTGTATTTCCTTCCATAGGAATCCATTGTGTGGTTTTCACCAGAAAAGTTTCTAAGTGTCCATTTTTGAAACGTACAAATATTCCTCTAAAATCAGCCAAACTACGAATTCCAATTTACTCACCTGTTATCAGGAGAGAACCCAGTGCTGCATCTTTTAGAGCAGCACTGATCCTGTAAAGTAATTCTAAGCATACTTACCAGTAACTTGTATTTCCTTCCATAGTAACCCACTGTGTGGTTTTCACCAGAAAAGTTTCCAAGTGTCCATTTTTGAAATGTACAAATATTCCTCTAACATCAGCCGAACTATGAATTCTGATTTACTCACCTGTTATCAGGAATGAACTCAAGGCTGCATCTTTTAGCCCAGCACTGACCCTGAAAAGTAATTCTAAGCGTACTTACCAGTAACTTGTATTTCTTTCCATAGGAATCCATTGTGTGGTTTTCACCAGAAAAGTTTCCAAGTGTCCACTTTTTTAAACTTACAAATATTCCTCTAAAATCAGTTGAACTACGAATTCTGATTTACTCACCTGATATCAGGGGAAAACCCAGTGCTGCATCCTTTAGACCAGCACTGACCATGAAAAGTAATTCTAAGTGTACTTACCAGTAACTTGTACTTCCTTCCATAGGAATCCATTGTGTGGTTTTCACCAGAAAAGTTTCTAAGTGTCCATTTTTGAAACGTACAAATATTCCTCTAAAATCAGCCGAACTACGAATTCCGATTAACTCACCTGTTATCAGGAGAGAACCCAGTGCTGCATCTTTTAGCCCAGCACTGCCCCTGAAAAGTAATTCTAAGCTTACTTACCAGTAACTTGTATTTCCTTCCATAGGAATCCATTGTGTGGTTTTCATCAGAAAAGTATCCAAGTGTCCATTTTTGAAACGTACAAATATTCTTCTAAAATCAGCCGAACTACTAATTCCGATTTACTCACCTGTTATCAGGAGAGAAACCAGGGCTGCATCTTTAAGCCCTGCACTGACCCTGAAAAGTAATTCAAATCGTACTTACCAGTAACTTGTATTTCCTCCCATAGGAATCATTGGGTGGTTTTCACCAGAAAAGTTTCTGAGTATCCATTTTTGAAACATACAAATATTCCTCTAAAATCAGCCGAACTACGAATTCCGATTTACTCACCTGTTATCAGGAGAGGACCCAGTGCTGCATCTTTTAGCCCAGCACTGACCCTGAAAAGTAATTCTATGCATACTTACCAGTAACTTGTATTTCCTTCCATAGGAATCCATTGTGTGGTTTTCACCAGAAAAGTTTCTAAGTGTCCATTTTTGAAACGTACAAATATTCCTCTAAAATCAGCCAAACTACGAATTCTGATTTACTCACCTGATATTAGGAGAAAACCCAGTGCTGCATCCTTTAGACCAGCACTGACCATGAAAAGTAATTCTAAGTGTACTTACCAGTAACTTGTACTTCCTTCCATAGGAATCCATTGTGTGGTTTTCACCAGAAAAGTTTCTAAGTGTCCATTTTTGAAACGTACAATTATTCCTCTAAAATGAGCCGAACTTTGAATTCCGATTTACTCACCTGTTATCAGGAGAGAACCCAGGGCTGCATCTTTTAGCCCAGCACTGACCCTGAAAAGTAATTCCAATCGTACTTACCAGTAACTTGTATTTCCTTCCATAGGAATCAATTGTGTGGTTTTCACCGGAAAAGTTTTTAAGTGTCCATTTTTGAAACATAGAAATATTCCTCTAAAATCAGCCGAACTACGAATTCCGATTTACTCACCTGTTATCAGGAGAGAACCCAGTGCTGCATCTTTTAGCCTAGCACTGCCCCTGAAAAGTAATTCTAAGCTTACTTACCAGTAACTTGTATTTCCTTCCATAGGAATCCATTGTGTGGTTTTCATCAGAAAAGTATCCAAGTGTCCACTTTTGAAACGTACAAATATTCCTCTAAAATCAGCCGAACTACGAATTCTGATTTACTCACCTGTTATCAGGAGAGAACCAAGTCCTGCATCTTTTAGAGCAGCACTGACCCTGAAAAGTAATTCTAAGCGTACCTACCAGTAACTTATATATCCTTCCATAGGAATCCATTGTATGGTTTTCACCAGAAAAGTTTCCAAGTGTCCATTTTTGAAACGTACAAATATTCCTCTAAAATCAGCCAAACTACGAATTCCAATTTAGTCACCTGTTATCAGGAGAGAACCCAGGGCTGCATTTTTTAGCCCATCACTGACCCTGAAAAGTAATTCCAATCGTACTTACCAGTAACTTGTATTTCCTTCCATAGGAATCCATTGTGTGGTTTTCACCAGAAAAGTTTCTGAGTGTCCATTTTTGAAACGTACAAATATTCCTCTAAAATCAGCCAACATGCGAATTCCGATTTACTCACCTGTTATCAGGAGAGAACTCAGTGCTGCATCTTTTAGAGCAGCACTGACCCTGAAAAGTAATTCTAACCGTACTTACCAGTAACTTGTATTTCCTTCCATAGGAATCAATTGTGTGGTTTTCACCGGAAAAGTTTTTAAGTGTCCATTTTTGAAACATAGAAATATTCCTCTAAAATCAGCCGAACTACGAATTCCGATTTACTCACCTGTTATCAGGAGAGAACCCAGTGCTGCATCTTTTAGCCCAGCACTGCCCCTGAAAAGTAATTCTAAGCTTACTTACCAGTAACTTGTATTTCCTTCCATAGGAATCCATTGTGTGGTTTTCATCAGAAAAGTATCCAAGTGTCCACTTTTGAAACGTACAAATATTCCTCTAAAATCAGCCGAACTACGAATTCCGATTTACTCACCTGTTATCAGGAGAGAACCAAGTCCTGCGTCTTTTAGAGCAGCACTGACCCTGAAAAGTAATTCTAAGCGTACCTACCAGTAACTTGTATATCCTTCCATAGGAATCCATTGTATGGTTTTCACCAGAAAAGTTTCCAAGTGTCCATTTTTGAAACGTACAAATATTCCTCTAAAATCAGCCAAACTACGAATTCCAATTTAGTCACCTGTTATCAGGAGAGAACCCAGGGCTGCATTTTTTAGCCCATCACTGACCCTGAAAAGTAATTCCAATCGTACTTACCAGTAACTTGTATTTCCTTCCATAGGAATCCATTGTATGGTTTTCACCAGAAAAGTTTCCAAGTGTCCATTTTTGAAATGTACAAATATTCTTCTAAAATCAGTCCAATTACGAATTCCAATTTACTCACCTGTTATCAGGAGAGAAACCAGGGCTGCATCTTTAAGCCCTGCACTGACCCTGAAAAGTAATTCAAATCGTACTTACCAGTAACTTGTATTTCCTTCCATAGGAATCATTGTGTGGTTTTCACCAGAAAAGTTTCTGAGTGTCCATTTTTGAAATGTACAAATATTCCTCTAAAATCAGCCGAACTACGAATTCCGATTTACTTACCTGTTATCAGGAGAGGACCCAGTGCTGCATCTTTTAGCCCAGCACTGACCCTGAAAAGTAATTCTAAGCATACTTACCAGTAACTTGTATTTCTTTCCATAGGAATCCATTGTGTGGTTTTCACCAGTAAAGTTTCTAAGTGTCCATTTTTGAAACGTACAAATATTCCTCTAAAATCAGCCGAACTACGAATTCCGATTTACTCACCTGTTATCAGGAGAGAACTCAGTGCTGCATCTTTTAGAGCAGCACTGACCCTGAAAAGTAATTCTAAGCGTACTTACCAGTAACTTGTATTTCCTTCCATAGGAATCCATTGTGTGGTTTTCATCAGAAAAGTTTCCAAGTGTCCATTTTTTAAACGTACAAATATTCCTCTAAAATCAGCCGAACTACGAATTCCGATTCACTCACCTGATATCAGGAGAAAACCCATTGCTGCATCCTTTAGACCAGCACTGACCATGAAAAGTAATTCTAAGTGTACTTACCAGTAACTTGTACTTCCTTCCATAGAAATCCATTGTATGGTTTTCACCAGAAAAGTTTCCAAGTGTCCATTTTTGAAACGTACAAATATTCCTCTAAAATCAGCCAAAATACGAATTCCGATGTACTCACCTTTTATCAGGAGAGAAACCAGGGCTGCATCTTTAAGCCCTGCACTGACCCTGAAAAGTAATTCAAATTGTACTTACCAGTAACTTGTATTTCCTTCCATAGGAATCATTGTGTGGTTTTCACCAGAAAAGTTTCTGAGTGTCCATTTTTGAAACGTACAAATATTCCTCTAAAATCAGCCGAACTACGAATTCCGATTGACTCACCTGTTATCAGGAGAGGACCCAGTGCTGCATCTTTTAGCCCAGCACTGACCCTGAAAAGTAATTCTATGCATACTTACCAGTAACTTGTATTTCCTTCCATAGGAATCCATTGTGTGGTTTTCACCAGAAAAGTTTCTAAGTGTCCATTTTTGAAACGTACAAATATTCCTCTAAAATCAGCCAAACTACGAATTCCGATTTACTCACCTGTTATCAGGAGAGAACCCAGTGCTGCATCCTTTAGAGCAGCACTGACCCTGAAAAGTCATTCTAAGCGTACTTACCAGTAACTTGTATTTCCTTCCATAGGAATCCATTGTGTGGTTTTCATCAGAAAAGTTTCCAAGTGTCCATTTTTTAAACGTACAAATATTCCTCTAAAATCAGCCGAACTACGAATTCCGATTAACTCACCTGTTATCAGGAGAGAACCCAGTGCTGCATCTTTTAGCCCAGCACTGCCCCTGAAAAGTAATTCTAAGCTTACTTACCAGTAACTTGTATTTCCTTCCATAGGAATCCATTGTGTGGTTTTCATCAGAAAAGTATCCAAGTGTCCATTTTTGAAACGTACAAATATTCCTCTAAAATCAGCCGAACTACGAATTCCGATTTACTTACCTGTTATCAGGAGAGGACCCAGTGCTGCATCTTTTAGCCCAGCACTGACCCTGAAAAGTAATTCTAAGCATACTTACCAGTAACTTGTATTTCTTTCCATAGGAATCCATTGTGTGGTTTTCACCAGTAAAGTTTCTAAGTGTCCATTTTTGAAACGTACAAATATTCCTCTAAAATCAGCCGAACTACGAAATCCGATTTACTCACCTGTTATCAGGAGAGAACCAAGCCTGCATCTTTTAGAGCAGCACTGACCCTGAAAACTAATTCTAAGCGTACTTACCAGTAACTTGTATTTCCTTCCATAGGAATACATTGTGTGGTTTTCACCAGAAAAGTATCCAAGTGTCCATTTTTGAAACGTACAAATATTCCTCTAAAATCAGCCAAACTACTAATTCCGATTTACTCACCTGTTATCAGGAGAAAACCCAGTGGTGCATCTTTTAGACCAGCACTGACCATGAAAAGTAATTCTAAGCGTACTTACCAGTAACTTGTACTTCCTTTCATAGGAATCCATTGTGTGGTTTTCACCAGAAAAGTTTTTAAGTGTCCATTTTTGAAACGTACAAATATTCCTCTAAAATCAGCCGAAATACAAATTCCGATTTACTCACCTCTTATCAGGAGAGAACCCAGGGCTGCATCTTTTAGCCCAGCACTGACCCTGAAAAGTAATTCTAAGCATACTTACCAGTAACTTGTATTTCCTTCCATAGGAATCCATTGTGTGGTTTTCATCAGAAAAGTTTCCAAGTGTCCATTTTTTAAACGTACAAATATTCCTCTAAAATCAGCCGAACTACGAATTCCGATTAACTCACCTGTTATCAGGAGAGAACCCAGTGCTGCATCTTTTAGCCCAGCACTGCCCCTGAAAAGTAATTCTAAGCTTACTTACCAGTAACTTGTATTTCCTTCCATAGGAATCCATTGTGTGGTTTTCATCAGAAAAGTATCCAAGTGTCCATTTTTGAAACGTACAAATATTCCTCTAAAATCAGCCGAACTACGAATTCCGATTTACTCACCTGTTATCAGGAGAGAACCAAGTCCTGCATCTTTTAGAGCAGCACTGACCCTGAAAAGTAATTCTAAGTGTACCTACCAGTAACTTTTATATCCTTCCATAGGAATCCATTGTATGGTTTTCACCAGAAAAGTTTCCAAGTGTCCATTTTTGAAACGTACAAATATTCCTCTAAAATCAGCCAAACTACGAATTCCAATTTAGTCACCTGTTATCAGGAGAGAACCCAGGGCTGCATTTTTTAGCCCAACACTAACCCTGAAAAGTAATTCCAATCGTACCTACCAGTAACTTGTATTTCCTTCCATAGGAATCCATTGTGTGGTTTTCACCAGAAAAGTTTCTGAGTGTCCATTTTTGAAACGTACAAATATTCCTCTAAAATCAGCCAACATGCGAATTCCGATTTACTCACCTGTTATCAGGAGATAACTCAGTGCTGCATCTTTTAGAGCAGCACTGACCCTGAAAAGTAATTCTAACCGTACTTACCAGTAACTTGTATTTCCTTCCATAGGAATCCATTGTATGGTTTTCACCAGAAAAGTTTCCAAGTGTCATTTTTGAAATGTACAAATATTCTTCTAAAATCAGTCAAATTACGAATTCCAATTTACTCACCTGTTATCAGGAGAGAAACCAGGGCTGCATCTTTAAGCCCTGCACTGACCCTGAAAAGTAATTCAAATCGTACTTACCAGTAACTTGTATTTCCTTCCATAGGAATCATTGTGTGGTTTTCACCAGAAAAGTTTCTGAGTGTCCATTTTTGAAATGTACAAATATTCCTCTAAAATCAGCCGAACTACGAATTCCGATTTACTTACCTGTTATCAGGAGAGGACCCAGTGCTGCATCTTTTAGCCCAGCACTGACCCTGAAAAGTAATTCTAAGCGTACTTACCAGTAACTTGTATTTCTTTCCATAGGAATCCATTGTGTGGTTTTCACCAGTAAAGTTTCTAAGTGTCCATTTTTGAAACGTACAAATATTCCTCTAAAATCAGCCGAACTACGAAATCCGATTTACTCACCTGTTATCAGGAGAGAACCAAGCCTGCATCTTTTAGAGCAGCACTGACCCTGAAAACTAATTCTAAGCGTACTTACCAGTAACTTGTATTTCCTTCCATAGGAATACATTGTGTGGTTTTCACCAGAAAAGTATCCAAGTGTCCATTTTTGAAACGTACAAATATTCCTCTAAAATCAGCCAAACTACTAATTCCGATTTACTCACCTGTTATCAGGAGAAAACCCAGTGGTGCATCTTTTAGACCAGCACTGACCATGAAAAGTAATTCTAAGCGTACTTACCAGTAACTTGTACTTCCTTTCATAGGAATCCATTGTGTGGTTTTGACCAGAAAAGTTTTTAAGTGTCCATTTTTGAAACGTACAAATATTCCTCTAAAATCAGCCGAAATACAAATTCTGATTTACTCACCTCTTATCAGGAGAGAACCCAGGGCTGCATCTTTTAGCCCAGCACTGACCCTGAAAAGTAATTCTAAGCGTACTTACCAGTAACTTGTATTTCCTTCCATAGGAATCCATTGTGTGGTTTTCACCAGAAAAGTTTCCAAGTGTCCACTTTTTTAAACTTACAAATATTCCTCTAAAATCAGCCGAACTTTGAATTCTGATTTACTCACCTGTTATCAGGAGAGAACCCAGGGCTGCATCTTTTAGCCCAGCACTGACCCTGAAAAGTAATTCCAATCGTACTTACCAGTAACTTGTATTTCCTTCCATAGGAATCTATTGTGTGGTTTTCACCAGAAAAGTTTCTTAGTGTCCATTTTTGAAATGTACAAATATTCCTCTAAAATCAGCCAAAATGCGAATTCCGATTTACTCACCTGTTATCAGGAGAGAACCCAGTGCTTCATCTTTTAGAGCAGCACTGACCCTGAAAAGTAATTCTAAGCGTACTTACCAGTAACTTGTATTTCCTTCCATAGGAATCCATTGTGTGGTTTTCACCAGAAGAGTTTCCAAGTGTCCATTTTTGAAACGTACAAATATTCCTCTAAAGTCAGTTAAACTACGAATTCCGATGTACTCACCTATTATCAGGATAGAACCCAGTGCTGTATCTTTTAGAGCAGCACTGACCCTGAAAAGTAATTGTAAGCGTACTTACCAGTAACTTGTATTTCCTTCCATAGGAATCCATTGTGTGGTTTTCACCAGTAAAGTTTCTAAGTGTCCATTTTTGAAACGTACAAATATTCCTCTAAAATCAGCCGAACTACGAAATCCGATTTACTCACCTGTTATCAGGAGAAAACCCAGTGCTGCATCTTTTAGCCCAGCACTGACCATGAAAAGTAATTCTAAGCGTACTTACCAGTAACATGTACTTCCTTCCATAGGAATCCATTGTGTGGTTTTCACCAGAAAAGTTTCTAAGTGTCCATTTGTGAAACATACAAATATTCCTCTAAAATCAGCCAAACTACGAATTCCAATTTACTCACCTGTTATCAGGAGAGAACCCAGTGCTGCATCTTTTAGAGCAGCACTGACCCTGAAAAGTAATTCTAAGCGTACTTACCAGTAACTTGTATTTCCTTCCATAGGAATCCATTGTGTGGTTTTCACCAGAAAAGTTTCCAAGTGTCCATTTTTGAAACGTACAAATATTCCTCTAAAATCAGCCGAACTATGAATTCTGATTTACTCACCTGTTATCAGGAATGAACTCAAGGCTGCATCTTTTAGCCCAGCACTGACCCTGAAATGTAATCCTAATCGTACTTACCAGTAACTTGTATTTCCTTCCATAGGAATCCATTGTGTGGTTTTCACCAGAAAAGTTTCCAAGTGCCCATTTTTGAAATGTACAAATATTCTTCTAAAATAAGCCGAACTACAAATTCTGATTTACTGACCTGTGATCAGGAGAGAAACCAGGGCTGCATCTTTTAGCCCAGCACTGCCCCTGAAAAATAATTCTAAGTGTACTTACCAGTAACTTGTATTTCCTTCCATAGGAATCCATTGCGTTGTTTTCACCAGAAGAGTTTCCAAGTGTCCATTTTTGAAACGTACAAATATTCCTCTAAAATCAGCCAAACTACGAATTCCAATTTACTCACCTGTTATCAGGAGATAACCCAGTGCTGCATCTTTTAGGGCAGCACTGATCCTGTAAAGTAATTCTAAGCATACTCACCAGTAACTTGTATTTCCTTCCATAGGAACCCACTGTGTGGTTTTCACCAGAAAAGTTTCCAAGTGTCCATTTTTGAAATGTACAAATATTCCTCTAACATCAGCCGAACTATGAATTCTGATTTACTCACCTGTTATCAGGAATGAACTCAAGGCTGCATCTTTTAGCCCAGCACTGACCCTGAAAAGTAATTCTAAGCGTACTTACCAGTAACTTGTATTTCTTTCCACATGAATCCATTGTGTGGTTTTCACCAGAAAAGTTTCCAAGTGTCCACTTTTTTAAACTTACAAATATTCCTCTAAAATCAGTTGAACTACGAATTCTGATTTACTCACCTGATATCAGGAAAAAACCCAGTGCTGCATCCTTTAGACCAGCACTGACCATGAAAAGTAATTCTAAGTGTACTTACCAGTAACTTGTACTTCCTTCCATAGAAATCCATTGTGTGGTTTTCACCAGAAAAGTTTCTAAGTGTCCATTTTTGAAACGTACAAATATTCCTCTAAAATCAGCCGAAATACGAATTCCGATGTACTCACCTGTTATCAGGAGAGAACCCAGTGCTGCATCTTTTAGAGCAGCACTGATCCTGTAAAGTAATTCTAAGCATACTTACCAGTAACTTGTATTTCCTTCCATAGTAACCCACTGTGTGGTTTTCACCAGAAAAGTTTCCAAGTGTCCATTTTTGAAATGTACAAATATTCCTCTAACATCAGCCGAACTATGAATTCTGATTTACTCGCCTGTTATCAGGAATGAACTCAAGGCTGCATCTTTTAGCCCAGCACTGACCCTGAAAAGCAATTCTAAGCGTACTTACCAGTAACTTGTATTTCTTTCCATAGGAATCCATTGTGTGGTTTTCACCAGTAAAGTTTCTAAGTGTCCATTTTTGAAACGTACAAATATTCCTCTAAAATCAGCCAAACTACGAATTCCAATTTACTCACCTGTTATCAGGAGAGAACCCAGTGCTGCATCTTTTAGAGCAGCACTGATCCTGTAAAGTAATTCTAAGCATACTTACCAGTAACTTGCATTTCCTTCCATAGTAACCCACTGTGTGGTTTTCACCAGAATTGTTTCCAAGTGTCCATTTTTGAAATGTACAAATATTCCTCTAACATCAGCCGAACTATGAATTCTGATTTACTCACCTGTTCTCAGGAATGAACTCAAGGCTGCACCTTTTAGCCCAGCACTGACCCTGAAAAGTAATTCTAAGCATACTTACCAGTAACTTGTATTTCCTTCCATAGGAATCCATTGTGTGGTTTTCACCAGAAAAGTTTCCAAGTGTCCATTTTTGAAATGTACAAATATTCTTCTAAAATCAGCCAAACTACTAATTCCGATTTACTCACCTGTTATCAGGAGAGAAACCAGGGCTGCATCTTTAAGCCCTGCACTGACCCTGAAAAGTAATTCAAATTGTACTTACCAGTAACTTGTATTTCCTTCCATAGGAATCATTGTGTGGTTTTCACCAGAAAAGTTTCTGAGTGTCCATTTTTGAAACGTACAAATATTCCTCTAAAATCAGCCGAACTACGAATTCCGATTTACTCACCTGTTATCAGGAGAGGACCCAGTGCTGCATCTTTTAGCCCAGCACTGACCCTGAAAAGTAATTCTATGCATACTTACCAGTAACTTGTATTTCCTTCCATAGGAATCCATTGTGTGGTTTTCACCAGAAAAGTTTCTAAGTGTCCATTTTTTAAACGTACAAATATTCCTCTAAAATCAGCCAAACTACGAATTCCGATTAACTCACCTGTTATCAGGAGAGAACCCAGTGCTGCATCTTTTAGCCCAGCACTGCCCCTGAAAAGTAATTCTAAGCTTACTTACCAGTAACTTGTATTTCCTTCCATAGGAATCCATTGTGTGGTTTTCATCAGAAAAGTATCCAAGTGTCCATTTTTGAAACGTACAAATATTCCTCTAAAATCAGCCGAACTACGAATTCCGATTTACTCACCTGTTATCAGGAGAGAACCAAGTCCTGCATCTTTTAGAGCAGCACTGACACTGAAAAGTAATTCTAAGCGTACCTACCAGTAACTTGTATATCCTTCCATAGTAATCCATTGTATGGTTTTCACCAGAAAAGTTTCCAAGTGTCCATTTTTGAAACGTACAAATATTCCTCTAAAATCAGCCAAACTACGAATTCCAATTTAGTCACCTGTTATCAGGAGAGAACCGAGGGCTGCATTTTTTAGCCCATCACTGACCCTGAAAAGTAATTCCAATCGTACTTACCAGTAACTTGTATTTCCTTCCATAGGAATCCATTGTGTGGTTTTCACCAGAAAAGTTTCTGAGTGTCCATTTTTGAAACGTACAAATATTCCTCTAAAATCAGCCAACATGCGAATTCCGATTTACTCACCTGTTATCAGGAGAGAACTCAGTGCTGCATCTTTGAGAGCAGCACTGACCCTGAAAAGTAATTCTTACCGTACTTACCAGTAACTTGTATTTCCTTCCATAGGAATCCATTGTGTGGTTTTCACCAGAAAAGTTTCTAAGTGTCCATTTTTGAAACGTACAAATATTCCTCTAAAATCAGCCAAACTACGAATTCCGATTTACTCACCTGTTATCAGGAGAGAACCCAGTGCTGCATCCTTTAGAGCAGCACTGACCCTGAAAAGTCATTCTAAAAGTACTTACCAGTAACTTGTATTTCCTTCCATAGGAATCCATTGTGTGGTTTTCATCAGAAAAGTTTCCAAGTGTCCATTTTTTAAACGTACAAATATTCCTCTAAAATCAGCCGAACTACGAATTCCGATTAACTCACCTGTTATCAGGAGAGAACCCAGTGCTGCATCTTTTAGCCCAGCACTGCCCCTGAAAAGTAATTCTAAGCTTACTTACCAGTAACTTGTATTTCCTTCCATAGGAATCCATTGTGTGGTTTTCATCAGAAAAGTATCCAAGTGTCCATTTTTGAAACGTACAAATATTCCTCTAAAATCAGCCGAACTACGAATTCCGATTTACTCACCTGTTATCAGGAGAGAACCAAGTCCTGCATCTTTTAGAGCAGCACTGACCCTGAAAAGTAATTCTAAGCGTACCTACCAGTAACTTGTATATCCTTCCATAGGAATCCATTGTATGGTTTTCACCAGAAAAGTTTCCAAGTGTCCATTTTTGAAACGTACAAATATTCCTCTAAAATAAGCCAAACTACGAATTCCAATTTAGTCACCTGTTATCAGGAGAGAACCGAGGGCTGCATTTTTTAGCCCATCACTGACACTGAAAAGTAATTCCAATCGTACTTACCAGTAACTTGTATTTCCTTCCATAGGAATCCATTGTGTGGTTTTCACCAGAAAAGTTTCCAAGTGTCCATTTTTGAAATGTACAAATATTCTTCTAAAATCAGCCAAACTACTAATTCCGATTTACTCACCTGTTATCAGGAGAGAAACCAGGGCTGCATCTTTAAGCCCTGCACTGACCCTGAAAAGTAATTCAAATTGTACTTACCAGTAACTTGTATTTCCTTCCATAGGAATCATTGTGTGGTTTTCACCAGAAAAGTTTCTGTGTCCATTTTTGAAACGTACAAATATTCCTCTAAAATCAGCCGAACTACGAATTCCGATTTACTCACCTGTTATCAGGAGAGGACCCAGTGCTGCATCTTTTACCCCAGCACTGACCCTGAAAAGTAATTCTATGCATACTTACCAGTAACTTGTATTTCCTTCCATGGGAATCCATTGTGTGGTTTTCATCAGAAAAGTATCCAAGTGTCCATTTTTGAAACGTACAAATATTCCTCTAAAATCAGCCGAACTACGAATTCCGATTTACTCACCTGTTATCAGGAGAGAACCCAGTGCTGCATCCTTTAGAGCAGCACTGACCCTGAAAAGTCATTCTAAGCGTACTTACCAGTAACTTGTATTTCCTTCCATAGGAATCCATTGTGTGGTTTTCATCAGAAAAGTTTCCAAGTGTCCATTTTTTAAACGTACAAATATTCCTCTAAAATCAGCCGAACTACGAATTCCGATTAACTCACCTGTTATCAGGAGAGAACCCAGTGCTGCATCTTTTAGCCCAGCACTGCCCCTGAAAAGTAATTCTAAGCTTACATACCAGTAACTTGTATTTCCTTCCATAGGAATCCATTGTGTGGTTTTCATCAGAAAAGTATCCAAGTGTCCATTTTTGAAACGTACAAATATTCCTCTAAAATCAGCCGAACTACGAATTCCGATTTACTCACCTGTTATCAGGAGAGAACCAAGTCCTGCATCTTTTAGAGCAGCACTGACCCTGAAAAGTAATTCTAAGCGTACCTACCAGCAACTTGTATATCCTTCCATAGGAATCCATTGTATCGTTTTCACCAGAAAAGTTTCCAAGTGTCCATTTTTGAAACGTACAAATATTCCTCTAAAATCAGCCAAACTACGAATTCCAATTTAGTCACCTGTTATCAGGAGAGAACCCAGGGCTGCATTTTTTAGCCCATCACTGACCCTGAAAAGTAATTCCAATCGTACCTCTCAGTAACTTGTATTTCCTTCCATAGGAATCCATTGTGTGGTTTTCACCAGAAAAGTTTCTGAGTGTCCATTTTTGAAACGTACAAATATTCCTCTAAAATCAGCCAACATGCGAATTCCGATTTACTCACCTGTTATCAGGAGAGAACTCAGTGCTGTATCTTTTAGAGCAGCACTGACCCTGAAAAGTAATTCTAACCGTACTTACCAGTAACTTGTATTTCCTTCCATAGGAATCCATTGTATGGTTTTCACCAGAAAAGTTTCCAAGTGTCCATTTTTGAAATGTACAAATATTCTTCTAAAATCAGTCAAATTACGAATTCCAATTTACTCACCTGTTATCAGGAGAGAAACCAGGGCTGCATCTTTAAGCCCTGCACTGACCCTGAAAAGTAATTCAAATCGTACTTACCAGTAACTTGTATTTCCTTCCATAGGAATCATTGTGTGGTTTTCACCAGAAAAGTTTCTGAGTGTCCATTTTTGAAATGTACAAATATTCCTCTAAAATCAGCCGAACTACGAATTCCGATTTACTTACCTGTTATCAGGAGAGGACCCAGTGCTGCATCTTTTAGCCCAGCACTGACCCTGAAAAGTAATTCTAAGCGTACTTACCAGTAACTTGTATTTCTTTCCATAGGAATCCATTGTGTGGTTTTCACTAGTAAAGTTTCTAAGTGTCCATTTTTGAAACGTACAAATATTCCTCTAAAATCAGCCGAACTACGAAATCCGATTTACTCACCTGTTATCAGGAGAGAACCAAGCCTGCATCTTTTAGAGCAGCACTGACCCTGAAAACTAATTCTAAGCGTACTTACCAGTAACTTGTATTTCCTTCCATAGGAATACATTGTGTGGTTTTCACCAGAAAAGTATCCAAGTGTCCATTTTTGAAACGTACAAATATTCCTCTAAAATCAGCCAAACTACTAATTCCGATTTACTCACCTGTTATCAGGAGAAAACCCAGTGGTGCATCTTTTAGACCAGCACTGACCATGAAAAGTAATTCTAAGCGTACTTACCAGTAACTTGTACTTCCTTTCATAGGAATCCATTGTGTGGTTTTCACCAGAAAAGTTTTTAAGTGTCCATTTTTGAAACGTACAAATATTCCTCTAAAATCAGCCGAAATACAAATTCCGATTTACTCACCTCTTATCAGGAGAGAACCCAGGGCTGCATCTTTTAGCTCAGCACTGACCCTGAAAAGTAATTCTAAGCGTACTTACCAGTAACTTGTATTTCCTTCCATAGGAATCCATTGTGTGGTTTTCATCAGAAAAGTTTCCAAGTGTCCATTTTTTAAACGTACAAATATTCCTCTAAAATCAGCCGAACTACGAATTCCGATTAACTCACCTGTTATCAGGAGAGAACCCAGTGCTGCATCTTTTAGCCCAGCACTGCCCCTGAAAAGTAATTCTAAGCTTACTTACCAGTAACTTGTATTTCCTTCCATAGGAATCCATTGTGTGGTTTTCATCAGAAAAGTATCCAAGTGTCCATTTTTGAAACGTACAAATATTCCTCTAAAATCAGCCGAACTACGAATTCCGATTTACTCACCTGTTATCAGGAGAGAACCAAGTCCTGCATCTTTTAGAGCAGCACTGACCCTGAAAAGTAATTCTAAGCGTACCTACCAGTAACTTGTATATCCTTCCATAGGAATCCATTGTATGGTTTTCACCAGAAAAGTTTCCAAGTGTCCATTTTTGAAACGTACAAATATTCCTCTAAAATCAGCCAAACTACGAATTCCAATTTAGTCACCTGTTATCAGGAGAGAACCCAGGGCTGCATTTTTTAGCCCATCACTGACCCTGAAAAGTAATTCCAATCGTACCTACCAGTAACTTGTATTTCCTTCCATAGGAATCCATTGTGTGGTTTTCACCAGAAAAGTTTCTGAGTGTCCATTTTTGAAACGTACAAATATTCCTCTAAAATCAGCCAACATGCGAATTCCGATTTACTCACCTGTTATCAGGAGATAACTCAGTGCTGCATCTTTTAGAGCAGCACTGACCCTGAAAAGTAATTCTAACCGTACTTACCAGTAACTTGTATTTCCTTCCATAGGAATCCATTGTATGGTTTTCACCAGAAAAGTTTCCAAGTGTCCATTTTTGAAATGTACAAATATTCTTCTAAAATCAGTCAAATTACGAATTCCAATTTACTCACCTGTTATCAGGAGAGAAACCAGGGCTGCATCTTTAAGCCCTGCACTGACCCTGAAAAGTAATTCAAATTGTACTTACCAGTAACTTGTATTTCCTTCCATAGGAATCATTGTGTGGTTTTCACCAGAAAAGTTTCTGAGTGTCCATTTTTGAAATGTACAAATATTCCTCTAAAATCAGCCGAACTACGAATTCCGATTTACTTACCTGTTATCAGGAGAGGACCCAGTGCTGCATCTTTTAGCCCAGCACTGACCCTGAAAAGTAATTCTAAGCGTACTTACCAGTAACTTGTATTTCTTTCCATAGGAATCCATTGTGTGGTTTTCCCCAGTAAAGTTTCTAAGTGTCCATTTTTGAAACGTACAAATATTCCTCTAAAATCAGCCGAACTACGAAATCCGATTTACTCACCTGTTATCAGGAGAGAACCAAGCCTGCATCTTTTAGAGCAGCACTGACCCTGAAAACTAATTCTAAGCGTACTTACCAGTAACTTGTATTTCCTTCCATAGGAATACATTGTGTGGTTTTCACCAGAAAAGTATCCAAGTGTCCATTTTTGAAACGTACAAATATTCCTCTAAAATCAGCCAAACTACTAATTCCGATTTACTCACCTGTTATCAGGAGAAAACCCAGTGGTGCATCTTTTAGACCAGCACTGACCATGAAAAGTAATTCTAAGCGTACTTACCAGTAACTTGTACTTCCTTTCATAGGAATCCATTGTGTGGTTTTCACCAGAAAAGTTTTTAAGTGTCCATTTTTGAAACGTACAAATATTCCTCTAAAATCAGTCGAAATACAAATTCCGATTTACTCACCTCTTATCAGGAGAGAACCCAGGGCTGCATCTTTTAGCCCAGCACTGACCCTGAAAAGTAATTCTAAGCGTACTTACCAGTAACTTGTATTTCCTTCCATAGGAATCCATTGTGTGGTTTTCACCAGAAAAGTTTCCAAGTGTCCACTTTTTTAAACTTACAAATATTCCTCTAAAATCAGCCGAACTTTGAATTCTGACTTACTCACCTGTTATCAGGAGAGAACCCAGGGCTGCATCTTTTAGCCCAGCACTGACCCTGAAAAGTAATTCCAATCGTACTTACCAGTAACTTGTATTTCCTTCCATAGGAATCTATTGTGTGGTTTTCACCAGAAAAGTTTCTTAGTGTCCATTTTTGAAATGTACAAATATTCCTCTAAAATCAGCCAAAATGCGAATTCCGATTTACTCACCTGTTATCAGGAGAGAACCCAGTGCTTCATCTTTTAGAGCAGCACTGACCCTGAAAAGTAATTCTAAGCGTACTTACCAGTAACTTGTATTTCCTTCCATAGGAATCCATTGTGTGGTTTTTACCAGAAGAGTTTCCAAGTGTCCATTTTTGAAACGTACAAATATTCCTCTAAAGTCAGTTAAACTACGAATTCCGATGTACTCACCTGTTATCAGGATAGAACCCAGTGCTGCATCTTTTAGAGCAGCACTGACCCTGAAAAGTAATTGTAAGCGTACTTACCAGTAACTTGTATTTCCTTCCATAGGAATCCATTGTGTGGTTTTCACCAGTAAAGTTTCTAAGTGTCCATTTTTGAAACGTACAAATATTCCTCTAAAATCAGCCGAACTACGAAATCCGATTTACTCACCTGTTATCAGGAGAAAACCCAGTGCTGCATCTTTTAGACCAGCACTGACCATGAAAGTAATTCTAAGCGTACTTACCAGTAACATGTACTTCCTTCCATAGGAATCCATTGTGTGGTTTTCACCAGAAAAGTTTCTAAGTGTCCATTTGTGAAACGTACAAATATTCCTCTAAAATCAGCCAAACTACGAATTCCAATTTACTCACCTGTTATCAGGAGAGAACCCAGTGCTGCATCTTTTAGAGCAGCACTGACCCTGAAAAGTAATTCTAAGCGTACTTACCAGTAACTTGTATTTCCTTCCATAGGAATCCATTGTGTGGTTTTCACCAGAAAAGTTTCCAAGTGTCCATTTTTGAAACGTACAAATATTCCTCTAAAATCAGCCGAACTATGAATTCTGATTTACTCACCTGTTATCAGGAATGAACTCAAGGCTGCATCTTTTAGCCCAGCACTGACCCTGAAATGTAATCCTAATCGTACTTACCAGTAACTTGTATTTCCTTCCATAGGAATCCATTGTGTGGTTTTCACCAGAAAATTTTCCAAGTGCCCATTTTTGAAATGTACAAATATTCTTCTAAAATAAGCCGAACTACAAATTCTGATTTACTGACCTGTGATCAGGAGAGAAACCAGGGCTGCATCTTTTAGCCCAGCACTGCCCCTGAAAAGTAATTCTAAGTGTACTTACCAGTAACTTGTATTTCCTTCCATAGGAATCCATTGCGTTGTTTTCACCAGAAGAGTTTCCAAGTGTCCATTTTTGAAACGTACAAATATTCCTCTAAAATCAGCCAAACTACGAATTCCAATTTACTCACCTGTTATCAGGAGATAACCCAGTGCTGCATCTTTTAGGGCAGCACTGATCCTGTAAAGTAATTCTAAGCATACTCACCAGTAACTTGTATTTCCTTCCATAGTAACCCACTGTGTGGTTTTCACCAGAAAAGTTTCCAAGTGTCCATTTTTGAAATGTACAAATATTCCTCTAACATCAGCCGAACTATGAATTCTGATTTACTCACCTGTTATCAGGAATGAACTCAAGGCTGCATCTTTTAGCCCAGCACTGACCCTGAAAAGTAATTCTAAGCGTACTTATCAGTAACTTGTATTTCTTTCCACAGGAATCCATTGTGTGGTTTTCACCAGAAAAGTTTCCAAGTGTCCACTTTTTTAAACTTACAAATATTCCTCTAAAATCAGTTGAACTACGAATTCTGATTTACTCACCTGATATCAGGAAAAAACCCAGTGCTGCATCCTTTAGACCAGCACTGACCATGAAAAGTAATTCTAAGTGTACTTACCAGTAACTTGTACTTCCTTCCATAGAAATCCATTGTGTGGTTTTCACCAGAAAAGTTTCTAAGTGTCCATTTTTGAAACGTACAAATATTCCTCTAAAATCAGCCGAAATACGAATTCCGATGTACTCACCTGTTATCAGGAGAGAACCCAGTGCTGCATCTTTTAGAGCAGCACTGATCCTGTAAAGTAATTCTAAGCATACTTACCAGTAACTTGTATTTCCTTCCATAGTAACCCACTGTGTGGTTTTCACCAGAAAAGTTTCCAAGTGTCCATTTTTGAAATGTACAAATATTCCTCTAACATCAGCCGAACTATGAATTCTGATTTACTCACCTGTTATCAGGAATGAACTCAAGGCTGCATCTTTTAGCCCAGCACTGACCCTGAAAAGCAATTCTAAGCGTACTTACCAGTAACTTGTATTTCTTTCCATAGGAATCCATTGTGTGGTTTTCACCAGTAAAGTTTCTAAGTGTCCATTTTTGAAACGTACAAATATTCCTCTAAAATCAGCCAAACTACGAATTCCAATTTACTCACCTGTTATCAGGAGAGAACCCAGTGCTGCATCTTTTAGAGCAGCACTGATCCTGTAAAGTAATTCTAAGCATACTTACCAGTAACTTGTATTTCCTTCCATAGTAACCCACTGTGTGGTTTTCACCAGAATTGTTTCCAAGTGTCCATTTTTGAAATGTACAAATATTCCTCTAACATCAGCCGAACTATGAATTCTGATTTACTCACCTGTTCTCAGGAATGAACTCAAGGCTGCACCTTTTAGCCCAGCACTGACCCTGAAAAGTAATTCTAAGCATACTTACCAGTAACTTGTATTTCCTTCCATAGGAATCCATTGTGTGGTTTTCACCAGAAAAGTTTCCAAGTGTCCATTTTTGAAATGTACAAATATTCTTCTAAAATCAGCCAAACTACTAATTCCGATTTACTCACCTGTTATCAGGAGAGAAACCAGGGCTGCATCTTTAAGCCCTGCACTGACCCTGAAAAGTAATTCAAATTGTACTTACCAGTAACTTGTATTTCCTTCCATAGGAATCATTGTGTGGTTTTCACCAGTTATCAGGAGAGGACCCAGTGCTGCATCTTTTAGCCCAGCACTGACCCTGAAAAGTAATTCTATGCATACTTACCAGTAACTTGTATTTCCTTCCATAGGAATCCATTGTGTGGTTTTCACCAGAAAAGTTTCTAAGTGTCCATTTTTGAAACGTACAAATATTCCTCTAAAATCAGCCAAACTACGAATTCCGATTTACTCACCTGTTATCAGGAGAGAACCCAGTGCTGCATCCTTTAGAGCAGCACTGACCCTGAAAAGTCATTCCAAGCGTACTTACCAGTAACTTGTATTTCCTTCCATAGGAATCCATTGTGTGGTTTTCATCAGAAAAGTTTCCAAGTGTCCATTTTTGAAACGTACAAATATTCCTCTAAAATCAGCCAAACTACTAATTCCGATTTACTCACCTGTTATCGGGAGAAAACCCAGTGGTGCATCTTTTAGACCAGCACTGACCATGAAAAGTAATTCTAAGTGTACTTACCAGTAACTTGTACTTCCTTTCATAGGAATCCATTGTATGGTTTTCACCAGAAAAGTTTCTAAGTGTTCATTTTTGAAACATACAAATATTCCTCTAAAATCAGCCGAAATACGAATTCTGATTTACTCACCTCTTATCAGGAGAGAACCCAGGGCTGCATCTTTTAGCCCAGCACTGACCCTGAAAAGTAATTCTAAGCGTACTTACCAGTAACTTGTATTTCCTTCCATAGGAATCCATTGTGTGGTTTTCACCAGAAAAGTTTCCAAGTGTCCACTTTTTTAAACTTACAAATATTCCTCTAAAATCAGCCGAACTTTGAATTCCGATTTACTCACCTGTTATCAGGAGAGAACCCAGTGGTGCATCTTTTAGACCAGCACTGACCCTGAAAAGTAATTCTAAGCGTACTTACCAGTAACTTGTATTTCCTTCCATAGGAATCCATTGTGTGGTTTTCACCAGAAAAGTTTCCAAATGTCCATTTTTGAAACGTACAAATATTCCTCTAAAATCAGCCAAAATGCGAATTCCGATTTACTCACCTATTATCAGGAGAGAACCCAGTGCTGCATCTTTTAGCCCAGCACTGACCCTGAAAAGTAATTCTAACTGTACTTACCAGTAACTTGTATTTCCTTCCATAGGAATCCATTGTGTGGTTTTCACCAGAAAAGTTTCCAAGTGTCCACTTTTTTAAACTTACAAATATTCCTCTAAAATCAGCCGAAATACGAATTCTGATTTACTCACCTGTTATCAGGAGAGAACCCAGGGCTGCATCTTTTAGCCCAGCACTGACCCTGAAAAGTAATTGTAAGCATACTTACCAGTAACTTGTATTTCCTTCCATAGGAATCCATTGTGTGGTTTTCACCAGAAAAGTTTCTAAGTGTCCATTTTTGAAACGTACAAATATTCCTCTAAAATCAGCCAAAATGCGAATTCCGATTTACTCACCTATTATCAGGAGAGAACCCAGTGCTGCATCTTTTAGCCCAGCACTGACCCTGAAAAGTAATTCTAACTGTACTTACCAGTAACTTGTATTTCCTTCCATAGGAATCCATTGTGTGGTTTTCACCAGCAAAGTTTCCAAGTTTCCACTTTTTTAAACTTACAAATATTCCTCTAAAATCAGCCGAACTTTGAATTCCGATTTACTCACCTGTTATCAGGAGAGAACCCAGTGGTGCATCTTTTAGACCAGCACTGACCCTGAAAAGTAATTCTAAGCATACTTACCAGTAACTTGTATTTCCTTCCATAGGAATCCATTGTGTGGTTTTCACCAGAAAAGTTTCTGAGTGTCCATTTTTGAAATGTACAAATATTCCTCTAAAATCAGCCAAAATGTGAATTCCGATTTACTCACCTGTTATCAGGAGAGAACCCAGTGCTTCATCTTTTAGAGCAGCACTGACCCTGAAAAGTAATTCTAAGCGTACTTACAAGTAACTTGTATTTCCTTCCATAGGAATCCATTGTGTGGTTTTCAAAAGAAGAGTTTCCAAGTGTCCATTTTTGAAAAGTACAAATATTCCTCTAAAGTCAGTTAAACTACGAATTCCGATGTACTCACCTGTTATCAGGATAGAACCCAGTGCTGCATCTTTTAGAGCAGCACTGACCCTGAAAAGTAATTCTAAGCGTATTTACCAGTAACTTGTATTTCCTTCCATAGGAATCCATTGTGTGGTTTTCACCAGAAAAGTTTCCAAATGTCCATTTTTTAGACTTACAAATATTCCTCTAAAATCAGTTGAATTACGAATTCCGATTTACTCACCTGATATCAGGAGAAAACCCAGTGCTGCATCTTTTAGACCAGCACTGACCATGAAAAGTAATTCTAAGCGTACTTACCAGTAACTTGTATTTCCTTCCATAGGAATCCATTGTGTGGTTTTCACCAGAAGAGTTTCCAAGTGTCCATTTTTGAAACGTACAAATATTCCTCTAAAATCAGCCGAACTACGAATTCCGATTTACTCGCCTGTTATCAGGAGAGAACCAAGTCCTGCATCTTTTAGAACAGCACTGACCCTGAAAAGTAATTCTAAGCGTACCTACCAGTAACATGTATTTTCTTCTATAGGAATCCATTGTGTGGTTTTCACCAGAAAAGTTTCTAAGTGTCCATTTTTGAAACGTACAAATATTCCTCTAAAATCAGCCAAAATGCGAATTCCGATTTACTCACCTATTATCAGGAGAGAACCCAGTGCTGCATCTTTTAGCCCAGCACTGACCCCGAAAAGTAATTCTAACTGTACTTACCAGTAACTTGTATTTCCTTCCATAGGAATCCATTGTGTGGTTTTCACCAGAAAAGTTTCCAAGTGTCCATTTTTGAAATGTACAAATATTCTTCTAAAATCAGCCGAAATACGAATTTTGATTTACACACCTCTTATCAGGAGAGAACCCAGGGCTGCATCTTTTAGCCCAGCACTGACCCTGAAAAGTAATTCTAAGCGTACTTACCAGTAACTTGTATTTCCTTCCATAGGAATCCATTGTGTGGTTTTCACCAGAAAAGTTTCTAAGTGTCCATTTTTGAAACGTACAAATATTCCTCTAAAATCAGCCAAAATGCGAATTCCGATTTACTCACCTATTATCAGGAGAGAACCCAGTGCTGCATCTTTTAGCCCAGCACTGACCCTGAAAAGTAATTCTAACTGTACTTACCAGTAACTTGTATTTCCTTCCATAGGAATCCATTGTGTGGTTTTCACCAGAAAAGTTTCCAAGTGTCCACTTTTTTAAACTTACAAATATTCCTCTAAAATCAGCCAAACTTTGAATTCCGATTTACTCACCTGTTATCAGGAGAGAACCCAGGGCTGCATCTTTTAGCCCAGCACTGACCCTGAAAAGTAATTCTAAGCGTACTTACCAGTAACTTGTATTTCTTTCCATAGGAATCCATTGTGTGGTTTTCACCAGTAAAGTTTCTAAGTGTCCATTTTTGAAACGTACAAATATTCCTCTAAAATCAGCCAAACTACTAATTCCGATTTACTCACCTGTTATCAGGAGAAAACCCAGTGGTGCATCTTTTAGACCAGCACTGACCATGAAAAGTAATTCTAAGCGTACTTACCAGTAACTTGTACTTCCTTTCATAGGAATCCATTGTGTGGTTTTCACTAGAAAAGTTTCTAAGTGTTCATTTTTGAAACGTACAAATATTCCTATAAAATCAGCCGAAATACGAATTCTGATTTACTCACCTCTTATCAGGAGAGAACCCAGGGCTGCATCTTTTAGCCCAGCACTGACCCTGAAAAGTAATTCTAAGTGTACTTACCAGTAACTTGTATTTCCTTCCATAGGAATCCATTGTGTGGTTTTCACCAGAAAAGTTTCCAAGTGTCCACTTTTTTAAACTTACAAATATTCCTCTAAAATCAGCCGAAATACGAATTCCGATTTACTCACCTGTTATCAGGAGAGAACCCAGGGCTGCATCTTTTAGCCCAGCACTGACCCTGAAAAGTAATTCTAAGCATACTTACCAGTAACTTGAAATTCCTTCCATAGGAATCCATTGTGTGGTTTGCACCAGAAAAGTTTCCAAGTGTCCATTTTTGAAATGTAGAAATATTCTTCTAAAATCAGCCGAACTACGAATTCCGATTTACTTACCTGTTATCAGGAGAGGACCCAGTGCTGCATCTTTTAGCCCAGCACTGACCCTGAAAAGTAATTCTAAGCGTACTTACCAGTAACTTGTATTTCTTTCCATAGGAATCCATTGTGTGGTTTTCACCAGTAAAGTTTCTAAGTGTCCATTTTTGAAACGTACAAATATTCCTCTAAAATCAGCCGAACTACGAAATCCGATTTACTCACCTGTTATCAGGAGAGAACCAAGCCTGCATCTTTTAGAGCAGCACTGACCCTGAAAAGTAATTCTAAGCGTACTTACCAGTAACTTGTACTTCATTTCATAGGAATCCATTGTGTGGTTTTCACCAGAAAAGTTTCTAAGTGTCCATTTTTAAAACGTACAAATATTCCTCTAAAATCAGCCGAAATACGAATTCTGATTTACTCACCTCTTATCAGGAGAGAACCCAGGGCTGCATCTTTTAGCCCAGCACTGACCCTGAAAAGTAATTCTAAGCGTACTTACCAATAACTTGTATTTCCTTCCATAGGAATCCATTGTGTGGTTTTCACCAGAAAAGTTTCTGAGTGTCCATTTTTGAAACGTACAAATATTCCTCTAAAATCAGCCAAAATGCGAATTCCGATTTACTCACCTATTATCAGGAGAGAACCCAGTGCTGCATCTTTTAGCCCAGCACTGACCCTGAAAAGTAATTCTAAGCGTACTTACCAGTAACTTGTATTTCTTTCCATAGGAATCCATTGTGTGGTTTTCACCAGTAAAGTTTCTAAGTGTCCATTTTTGAAACGTACAAATATTCCTCTAAAATCAGCCAAACTACTAATTCTGATTTACTCACCTGTTATCGGGAGAAAACCCAGTGGTGCATCTTTTAGACCAGCACTGACCATGAAAAGTAATTCTAAGTGTACTTACCAGTAACTTGTACTTCCTTTCATAGGAATCCATTGTATGGTTTTCACCAGAAAAGTTTCTAAGTGTTCATTTTTGAAACATACAAATATTCCTCTAAAATCAGCCGAAATACGAATTCTGATTTACTCACCTCTTATCAGGAGAGAACCCAGGGCTGCATCTTTTAGCCCAGCACTGACCCTGAAAAGTAATTCTAAGCGTACTTACCAGTAACTTGTATTTCCTTCCATAGGAATCCATTGTGTGGTTTTCACCAGAAAAGTTTCCAAGTGTCCACTTTTTTAAACTTACAAATATTCCTCTAAAATCAGCCGAACTTTGAATTCCGATTTACTCACCTGTTATCAGGAGAGAACCCAGTGGTGCATCTTTTAGACCAGCACTGACCCTGAAAAGTAATTCTAAGCGTACTTACCAGTAACTTGTATTTCCTTCCATAGGAATCCATTGTGTGGTTTTCACCAGAAAAGTTTCTAAGTGTCCATTTTTGAAACGTACAAATATTCCTCTAAAATCAGCCAAAATGCGAATTCCGATTTACTCACCTATTATCAGGAGAGAACCCAGTGCTGCATCTTTTAGCCCAGCACTGACCCTGAAAAGTAATTCTAACTGTACTTACCAGTAACTTGAATTTCCTTCCATAGGAATCCATTGTGTGGTTTTCACCAGAAAAGTTTCCAAGTGTCCACTTTTTTAAACTAACAAATATTCCTCTAAAATCAGCCGAAATACGAATTCTGATTTACTCACCTGTTATCAGGAGAGAACCCAGGGCTGCATCTTTTAGCCCAGCACTGACCCTGAAAAGTAATTCTAAGCGTACTTACCAGTAACTTTTATTTCCTTCCATAGGAATCCATTGTGTGGTTTTCACCAGAAAAGTTTCTAAGTGTCCATTTTTGAAACGTACAAATATTCCTCTAAAATCAGCCAAAATGCGAATTCCGATTTACTCACCTATTATCAGGAGAGAACCCAGTGCTGCATCTTTTAGCCCAGCACTGACCCTGAAAAGTAATTCTAACTGTACTTACCAGTAACTTGTATTTCCTTCCATAGGAATCCATTGTGTGGTTTTCACCAGAAAAGTTTCCAAGTGTCCATTTTTGAAATGTACAAATATTCTTCTAAAATCAGCCGAAATACGAATTTTGATTTACTCACCTCTTATCAGGAGAGAACCCAGGGCTGCATCTTTTAGCCCAGCACTGACCCTGAAAAGTAATTCTAAGCGTACTTACCAGTAACTTGTATTTCCTTCCATAGGAATCCATTGTGTGGTTTTCACCAGAAAAGTTTCTAAGTGTCCATTTTTGAAACGTACAAATATTCCTCTAAAATCAGCCAAAATGCGAATTCCGATTTACTCACCTATTATCAGGAGAGAACCCAGTGCTGCATCTTTTAGCCCAGCACTGACCCTGAAAAGTAATTCTAACTGTACTTACCAGTAACTTGTATTTCCTTCCATAGGAATCCATTGTGTGGTTTTCACCAGAAAAGTTTCCAAGTTTCCACTTTTTTAAACTTACAAATATTCCTCTAAAATCAGCCGAACTTTGAATTCCGATTTACTCACCTGTTATCAGGAGAGAACCAAGTCCTGCATCTTTTAGAACAGCACTGACCCTGAAAAGTAATTCTAAGCGTACCTACCAGTAACATGTATTTCCTTCTATAGGAATCCATTGTGTGGTTTTCACCAGTAAAGTTTCTAAGTGTCCATTTTTGAAACGTACAAATATTCCTCTAAAATCAGCCGAAATAAGACTTCCGATTTACTCACCTGTTATCAGGAGAGAACCCAGGGCTGCATCTTTTAGCCCAGCACTGACCCTGAAAAGTAATTCTAAGCGTACTTACCAGTAACTTGTATTTACTTCCATAGGAATCCATTGTGTGGGTTTCACCAGAAAAGTTTTTAAGTGTCCATTTTTGAAACGTACAAATATTCCTCTAACATCAGCCGAACTACGAATTCCGATTTACTCACCAGTTATCAGGAGAGAACCCAGTGATGCATCTTTTAGAGCAGCACTGACCCTGAAAAGTAATTCTAAGCGTATTTACCAGTAACTTGTATTTCCTTCTATAGGAATCCATTGTGTGGTTTTCACCAGAAAAGTTTCCAAGTGTCCATTTTTTAGACTTACAAATATTCCTCTAAAATCAGTTGAAATACGAATTCCGATTTACTCACCTGTTATCAGGAGAGAACCCAGTGCTGCATCTTTTAGAGCAGCACTGACCCTGAACAGTAATTCTAAGTGTATTTACCAGTAACCTGTATTTCCTTCCATAGGAATCCATTGTGTGGTTTTCACTAGAAAAGTTTCCAAGTGTCCATTTTTGAAGCGTACAAATATTCCTCTAAAATCACCCGAACTGCGAATTCTGATTTACTCACCTGTTATCAGGAGAAAACCCAGTGCTGCATCTTTTAGGCCAGCACTGACCATGAAAAGTAATTCTAAGTGTACTTACCAGTAACTTGTACTTCCTTCCATAGGAATCCATTGTGTGGTTTTCACCAGAAAAGTTTCTAAGTGTCCATTTTTGAAACGTACAAATATTCCTCTAAAATCAGCCGAACTACGAATTTCGATTTATTCACCTGTTATCAGGAGAGAACCCAGTGCTGCATCTTTTAGAGCAGCACTGACCCTGAAAAGTAATTCTAAGCGTACTTACAAGTAACTTGTATTTACTTCAATAGGAATCCATTGTGTGGTTTTCACCAGAAAAGTTTCTAAGTGTCCATTTTTGAAACGTACAAATATTCCTCTAAAATCAGCCGAACTACGAATTTCGATTTACTCACCTGTTATCAGGAGAGAACCCAGTGCTGCATCTTTTAGAGCAGCACTGACCCTGAAAAGTACTTCTAAGCGTATTTACCAGTAACTTGTATTTCCTTCCATATGAATCCATTGTGTGGTTTTCACCAGAAAAGTTTCCAAGTGTCCATTTTTGAAGCGTACAAATATTCCTCTAAAATCAGCCGAACTACGAATTCTGATTTACTCACCTGTTATCAGGAGAAAACCCAGTGCTGCATCTTTTAGACCAAAACTGACCATGAAAAGTAATTCTCAGCGTACTTACCAGTAACATGTACTTCCTTTCATAGGAATCCATTGTGTGGTTTTCACCAGAAAAGTTTCTAAGTGTCCATTTTTGAAATGTACAAATATTCCTCTAAAATCAGCCGAACTACGAATTCCGATTTACTCACCTGTTATCAGGAGAGAACCCAGTGCTGCATCTTTTAGAGCAGCACTGACCCTGAAAAGTAATTCTAAGCGTATTTACCAGTAACTTGTATTTCCTTCCATAGGAATCCATTGTGTGGTTTTCACCAGAAAAGTTTCCAAATGTCCATTTTTTAGACTTACAAATATTCCTCTAAAATCAGTTGAATAACGAATTCCGATTTACTCACCTGATATCAGGAGAAAACCCAGTGCTGCATCTTTTAGACCAGCACTGACCATGAAAAGTAATTCTAAGCATACTTACCAGTAACTTGTACTTCCTTCCATAGGAATCCATTGTGTGGTTTTCACCAGAAAAGTTTCTAAGTGTCCATTTTTGAAACGTACAAATATTCCTCTAAAATCAGCCGAAATAAGACTTCCGATTTACTCACCTGTTATCAGGAGAGAACCCAGGGCTGCATCTTTTAGCCCAGCACTGACCCTGAAAAGTAATTCTAAGCGTACTTACCAGTAACTTGTATTTACTTCCATAGGAATCCATTGTGTGGGTTTCACCAGAAAAGTTTTTAAGTGTCCATTTTTGAAACGTACAAATATTCCTCTAACATCAGACGAACTACGAATTCCGATTTACTCACCAGTTATCAGGAGAGAACCCAGTGCTGCATCTTTTAGAGCAGCACTGACCCTGAAAAGTAATTCTAAGCGTATTTACCAGTAACTTGTATTTCCTTCTATAGGAATCCATTGTGTGGTTTTCACCAGAAAAGTTTCCAAGTGTCCATTTTTTAGACTTACAAATATTCCTCTAAAATCAGTTGAAATACGAATTCCGATTTACTCACCTGTTATCAGGAGAGAACCCAGTGCTGCATCTTTTAGAGCAGCTCTGACCCTGAACAGTAATTCTAAGTGTATTTACCAGTAACTTGTATTTCCTTCCATATGAATCCATTGTGTGGTTTTCACCAGAAAAGTTTTCAAGTGTCCATTTTTGAAGCGTACAAATATTCCTCTAAAATCACCCGAACTGCGAATTCTGATTTACTCACCTGTTATCAGGAGAAAACCCAGTGCTGCATCTTTTAGGCCAGCACTCACCATGAAAAGTAATTCTAAGTGTACTTACCAGTAACTTGTACTTCCTTCCATAGGAATCCATTGTGTGGTTTTCACCAGAAAAGTTTCTAAGTGTCCATTTTTGAAACGTACAAATATTCCTCTAAAATCAGCCGAACTACGAATTTCGATTTACTCACCTGTTATCAGGAGAGAACCCAGTGCTGCATCTTTTAGAGCAGCACTGACCCTGAAAAGTAATTCTAAGCGTACTTACAAGTAACTTGTATTTACTTCAATAGGAATCCATTGTGTGGTTTTCACCAGAAAAGTTTCTAAGTGTCCATTTTTGAAACGTACAAATATTCCTCTAAAATCAGCCGAACTACGAATTTCGATTTACTCACCTGTTATCAGGAGAGAACCCAGTGCTGCATCTTTTAGAGCAGCACTGACCCTGAAAAGTACTTCTAAGCGTATTTACCAGTAACTTGTATTTCCTTCCATATGAATCCATTGTGTGGTTTTCACCAGAAAAGTTTCCAAGTGTCCATTTTTGAAGCGTACAAATATTCCTCTAAAATCAGCCGAACTATGAATTCTGATTTACTCACCTGTTATCAGGAGAAAACCCAGTGCTGCATCTTTTAGACCAGAACTGACCATGAAAAGTAATTCTCAGCGTACTTACCAGTAACTTGTACATCCTTACATAGGAATCCATTGTGTGTTTTTCACCAGAAAAGTTTCTAAGTGTCCATTTTTGAAATGTACAAATATTCCTCTAAAATCAGCCGAACTACGAATTCCAATTTACTCACCTGTTATCAGGAGAGAACCCAGTGCCGCATCTTTTAGAGCAGCACTGACCCTGAAAAGTAATTCTAAGCGTACTTTCCAGTAACTTGTATTTCCTTCCTTAGGAATCCATTGTGTGGTTTTCACCAGAAAAGTTTCCAAGTGTCTATTTATGAAACGTACAAATATTCCTTTAAAATCAGCCGAACAACGAATTCCGATTTACTCACCTGTTATCAGGAGAGAACCCAGTGCCGCATCTTTTAGAGCAGCACTGACCCTGAAAAGTAATTCTAAGCGTATTTACCAGTACCTTGTATTTCCTTCCATAGGAATCCATTGTGTGGTTTTCACCAGAAAAGTTTCCAAGTGTCCATTTTTGAAGCGTACAAATATTCCTCTAAAATCACCCGAACTGCGAATTCCGATTTACTCACCTGTTATCAGGAGAGAACCCAGTGCTGCATCTTTTAGAGCAGCACGGACCCTGAAAAGTAATTCTAAGCGTATTTACCAGTAACTTGTATTTCCTTCCATAGGAATCCATTGTGTGGTTTTCACCAGAAAAGTTTCCAAGTGTCCATTTTTTAGACTTACAAATATTCCTCTAAAATCAGCCGAACTACGAATTCCGATTTACTCACCTGTTATCAGGAGAGAACCCAGTGCTGCATCTTTTAGAGCAGCACTGACCCTGAACAGTAATTCTAAGTGTATTTACCAGTAACTTGTATTTCCTTCCATAGGAATCCATTGTGTGGTTTTCACCAGAAAAGTTTCCAAGTGTCCATTTTTGAAGCGTACAAATCTTCCTCTAAAATCACCCGAACTGCGAATTCTGATTTACTCACCTGTTATCAGGAGAAAACCCAGTGCTGCATCTTTTAGGCCAGCACTGACCATGAAAAGTAATTCTAAGTGTACTTACCAGTAACTTGTACTTCCTTCCATAGGAATCCATTGTGTGGTTTCACCAGAAAAGTTTCTAAGTGTCCATTTTTGAAACGTACAAATATTCCTCTAAAATCAGCCGAACTACGAATTTCGATTTACTCACCTGTTATCAGGAGAGAACCCAGTGCTGCATCTTTTAGAGCAGCACTGACCCTGAAAAGTACTTCTAAGCGTATTTACCAGTAACTTGTATTTCCTTCCATATGAATCCATTGTGTGGTTTTCACCAGAAAAGTTTCCAAGTGTCCATTTTTGAAGCGTACAAATATTCCTCTAAAATCAGCCGAACTACGAATTCTGATTTACTCACCTGTTATCAGGAGAAAACCCAGTGCTGCATCTTTTAGACCAGAACTGACCATGAAAAGTAATTCTCAGCGTACTTACCAGTAACATGTACTTCCTTTCATAGGAATCCATTGTGTGGTTTTCACCAGAAAAGTTTCTAAGTGTCCATTTTTGAAATGTACAAATATTCCTCTAAAATCAGCCGAACTACGAATTCCGATTTACTCACCTGTTATCAGGAGAGAACCCAGTGCTGCATCTTTTAGAGCAGCACTGACCCTGAAAAGTAATTCTAAGCGTATTTACCAGTAACTTGTATTTCCTTCCATAGGAATCCATTGTGTGGTTTTCACCAGAAAAGTTTCCAAATGTCCATTTTTTAGACTTACAAATATTCCTCTAAAATCAGTTGAATTTCGAATTCCGATTTACTCACCTGATATCAGGAGAAAACCCAGTGCTGCATCTATTAGACCAGCACTGACCATGAAAAGTAATTCTAAGCGTACTTACCAGTAACTTGTACTTCCTTCCATAGGAATCCATTGTGTGGTTTTCACCAGAAAAGTTTCTAAGTGTCCATTTTTGAAACGTACAAATATTCCTCTAAAATCAGCCGAAATAAGACTTCTGATTTACTCACCTGTTATCAGGAGAGAACCCAGGGCTGCATCTTTTAGCCCAGCACTGACCCTGAAAAGTAATTCTAAGCGTACTTACCAGTAACTTGTATTTACTTCCATAGGAATCCATTGTGTGGGTTTCACCAGAAAAGTTTTTAAGTGTCCATTTTTGAAACGTACAAATATTCCTCTAACATCACATGAACTACGAATTCCGATTTACTCACCAGTTATCAGGAGAGAACCCAGTGCTGCATCTTTTAGAGCAGCACTGACCCTGAAAAGTAATTCTAAGCGTATTTACCAGTAACTTGTATTTCCTTCTATAGGAATCCATTGTGTGGTTTTCACCAGAAAAGTTTCCAAGTGTCCATTTTTTAGACTTACAAATATTCCTCTAAAATCAGTTGAAATACGAATTCCGATTTACTCACCTGTTATCAGGAGAGAACCCAGTGCTGCATCTTTTAGAGCAGCACTGACCCTGAACAGTAATTCTAAGTGTATTTACCAGTAACTTGTATTTCCTTCCATAGGAATCCATTGAGTGGTTTTCACCAGAAAAGTTTCCAAGTGTCCATTTTTGAAGCGTACAAATATTCCTCTAAAATCACCCGAACTGCGAATTCTGATTTACTCACCTGTTATCAGGAGAAAACCCAGTGCTGCATCTTTTAGGCCAGCACTGACCATGAAAAGTAATTCTAAGTGTACTTACCAGTAACTTGTACTTCCTTCCATAGGAATCCATTGTGTGGTTTTCACCAGAAAAGTTTCTAAGTGTCCATTTTTGAAACGTACAAATATTCCTCTAAAATCAGCCGAACTACGAATTTCGATTTACTCACCTGTTATCAGGAGAGAACCCAGTGCTGCATCTTTTAGAGCAGCACTGACCCTGAAAAGTAATTCTAAGCGTACTTACAAGTAACTTGTATTTACTTCAATAGGAATCCATTGTGTGGTTTTCACCAGAAAAGTTTCTAAGTGTCCATTTTTGAAACGTACAAATATTCCTCTAAAATCAGCCGAACTACGAATTTCGATTTACTCACCTGTTATCAGGAGAGAACCCAGTGCTGCATCTTTTAGAGCAGCACTGACCCTGAAAAGTACTTCTAAGCGTATTTACCAGTAACTTGTATTTCCTTCCATATGAATCCATTGTGTGGTTTTCACCAGAAAAGTTTCCAAGTGTCCATTTTTGAAGCGTACAAATATTCCTCTAAAATCAGCCGAACTACGAATTCTGATTTACTCACCTGTTATCAGGAGAAAACCCAGTGCTGCATCTTTTAGACCAGAACTGACCATGAAAAGTAATTCTCAGCGTACTTACCAGTAACTTGTACATCCTTACATAGGAATCCATTGTGTGTTTTTCACCAGAAAAGTTTCTAAGTGTCCATTTTTGAAATGTACAAATATTCCTCTAAAATCAGCCGAACTACGAATTCCAATTTACTCACCTGTTATCAGGAGAGAACCCAGTGCTGCATCTTTTAGAGCAGCACTGACCCTGAAAAGTAATTCTAAGAGTACTTTCCAGTAACTTGTATTTCCTTCCTTAGGAATCCATTGTGTGGTTTTCACCAGAAAAGTTTCCAAGTGTCTATTTATGAAACGTACAAATATTCCTTTAAAATCAGCCGAACTACGAATTCCGATTTACTCACCTGTTATCAGGAGAGAACCCAGTGCTGCATCTTTTAGAGCAGCACTGACCCTGAAAAGTAATTCTAAGCGTATTTACCAGTACCTTGTATTTCCTTCCATAGGAATCCATTGTGTGGTTTTCACCAGAAAAGTTTCCAAGTGTCCATTTTTGAAGCGTACAAATATTCCTCTAAAATCACCCGAACTGCGAATTCCGATTTACTCACCTGTTATCAGGAGAGAACCCAGTGCTGCATCTTTTAGAGCAGCACGGACCCTGAAAAGTAATTCTAAGCGTATTTACCAGTAACTTGTATTTCCTTCCATAGGAATCCATTGTGTGGTTTTCACCAGAAAAGTTTCCAAGTGTCCATTTTTTAGACTTACAAATATTCCTCTAAAATCAGCCGAACTACGAATCCGATTTACTCACCTGTTATCAGGAGAGAACCCAGTGCTGCATCTTTTAGAGCAGCACTGACCCTGAAAAATAATTCTAAGTGTATTTACCAGTAACTTGTATTTCCTTCCATAGGAATCCATTGTGTGGTTTTCACCAGAAAAGTTTCCAAGTGTCCATTTTTGAAGCGTACAAATATTCCTCTCAAATCACCCGAAATACGAATTCTGATTTACTCACCTGTTATCAGGAGAAAACCCAGTGCTGCATCTTTTAGGCCAGCACTGACCATGAAAAGTAATTCTAAGCGTACTTACCAGTAACTTGTACTTCCTTCTATAGGAATCCATTGTGTGGTTTTCACCAGTAAAGTTTCTATGTGTCCATTTTTGAAACGTACAAATATTCCTCTAAAATCAGCCGAAATACAAATTCCTGTTTACTCACCTGTTATCAGGAGAGAACCCAGGGCTGCATATTTTAGCCCAGCACTGACCCTGAAAAGTAATTCTAAGCGTACTTACCAGTAACTTGTATTTCCTTCCATAGGAATCTATTGTGTGGTTTTCACCAGAAAAGTTTCTAAGTGTCCATTTTTGAATTGTACAAATATTCCTCTAAAATCAGCCGAACTACGAATTCCGATTTACTCACCTGTTATCAGGAGAGAACCCAGTGCTGCATCTTTTAGAGCAGCACTGACCCTGAAAAGTAATTCTAAGCGTGTTTACCAGTAACTTGTATTTCCTTCCATAGGAATCCATTGTGTGGTTTTCACCAGAAAAGTTTCCAAATGTACATTTTTTAGACTTACAAATATTCCTCTAAAATCAGTTGAATTACGAATTCCGATTTACTCACCTGATATCAGGAGAAAACCCAGTGCTGCATCTTTTAGACCAGCACTGACCATGAAAAGTAATTCTAAGCGTACTTACCAGTAACTTGTATTTACTTCCATAGGAATCCATTGTGTGGTTTTCACCAGAAAAGTTTTTAAGTGTCCATTTTTGAAACGTACAAATATTCCTCTAACATCAGCCGAACTACGAATTCCGATTTACTCACCAGTTATCAGGAGAGAACCCAGTGCTGCATCTTTTAGAGCAGCACTGACCCTGAAAAGTAATTCTAAGCGTATTTACCATAAACTTGTATTTCCTTCCATAGGAATCCATTGTGTGGTTTTCACCAGAAAAGTTTCCAAGTGTCCATTTTGTAGACTTACAAATATTCCTCTAAAATCAGCCGAACTACGAATTTCGATTTACTCACCTGTTATCAGGAGAGAACCCAGTGCTGCATCTTTTAGAGCAGCATTGACCCTGAAAAGTAATTCTAAGCGTACTTACAAGTAACTTGTATTTACTTCAATAGGAATCCATTGTGTGGTTTTCACCAGAAAAGTTTCTAAGTGTCCATTTTTGAAACGTACAAATATTCCTCTAAAATCAGCCGAACTACGAATTTCGATTTACTCACCTGTTATCAGGAGAGAACCCAGTGCTGCATCTTTTAGAGCAGCACTGACCCTGAAAAGTAATTCTAAGCGTATTTACCAGTAACTTGTATTTCCTTCCATATGAATCCATTGTGTGGTTTTCACCAGAAAAGTTTCCAAGTGTCCATTTTTGAAGCGTACAAATATTCCTCTAAAATCAGCCGAACTACGAATTCTGATTTATTCACCTGTTATCAGGAGAAAACCCAGTGCTGCATCTTTTAGACCAGCACTGACCATGAAAAGTAATTCTCAGCGTACTTACCAGTAACTTGTACATCCTTACATAGGAATCCATTGTGTGGTTTTCACCAGAAAAGTTTCCAAGTGTCTATTTATGAAACGTACAAATATTCCTTTAAAATCAGCCGAACTACGAATTCCGATTTACTCACCTGTTATCAGGAGAGAACCCAGTGCTGCATCTTTTAGAGCAGCACTGACCCTGAAAAGTAATTCTAAGCGTATTTACCAGTACCTTGTATTTCCTTCCGTAGGAATCCATTGTGTGGTTTTCACCAGAAAAGTTTCCAAGTGTCCATTTTTGAAGCGTACAAATATTCCTCTAAAATCACCCGAACTGAGAATTCCGAATTACTCACCTGTTATCAGGAGAGAACCCAGTGCTGCATCTTTTAGAGCATCAATGACCCTCAAAAGTAATTCTAAGCGTATTTACCAGTAACTTGTATTTCCTTCTATAGGAATCCATTGTGTGGTTTTCACCAGAAAAGTTTCTAAGTGTCCATTTTTGAAGAGTACACATATTCCTCTAAAATCAGCCGAAATACGAATTCTGATTTACTCACCTTTTATCAGGAGAAAACCCAGTGCTGCATCTTTTAGACCAGCACTGACCATGAAAAGTAATTCTCAGTGTACTTACCAGTAACTTGTACATCCTTCCATAGGAATCCATTGTGTGTTTTTCACCAGAAAAGTTTCTAAGTGTCCATTTTTGAAACGTACAAATATTCCTCTAAAATCAGCCGCACTACGAATTCCAATTTATTCACCTGTTATCAGGAGAGAACCCAGTGCCGCATCTTTTAGAGCAGCACTGACCCTGAAAAGTAATTCTAAGCGTACTTTCCAGTAACTTGTATTTCCTTCCTTAGGAATCCATTGTGTGGTTTTCACCAGAAAAGTTTCCAAGTGTCTATTTATGAAACGTACAAATATTCCTTTAAAATCAGCCGAATTACGAATTCCGATTTACTCACCTGTTATCAGGAGAGAACCCAGTGCTGCATCTTTTAGAGCATCACTGACCCTCAAAAGTAATTCTAAGCATATGTACCAGTAACTTGTATTTCCTTCCAAAGGTATCCATTGTGTGGTTTTCACCAGAAAAGTTTCCAAATGTCCATTTTTTATACTTAAAAATATTCCTCTAAAATCAGTTGAACTACGAATTCCGATTTACTCACCTGATATCAGGAGAGAACCCAGTGCTGCATCTTTTAGAGCATCACTGACCCTCAAAAGTAATTCTAAGTGTATTTACCAGTAACTTGTATTTCCTTCCATAGGAATCCATTGTGTGGTTTTCACCAGAAAAGTTTCTAAGTGTCCATTTTTGAAACGTACAAATATTCCTCTAAAATCAGCCGAACTACGAATTCTGATTTACTCACCTGTTATCAGGAGAGAACCCAGTGCTGCATCTTTTAGAGCAGCACTGACCCTGAAAAGTAATTCTAAGCGTATTTACCAGTAACTTGTATTTCCTTCCATAGGAATCCATTGTGTGGTTTTCACCAGAAAAGTTTCCAAATGTCCATTTTTGAAACGTACAACTATTCCTCTAAAATCAGCCGAACTATGAATTTTGATTTACTCACCTGTTATCAGGAATGAACTCAAGGCTGCATCTTTTAGCCCAGCACTGACCCTGAAAAGTAATCCTAATCGTACTTACCAGTAACTTGTATTTCCTTCCATAGGAATCCATTGTGTGGTTTTCACCAGAAAAGTTTCCAAGTGTCCATTTTTTAGACTTACAAATATTCCTCTAAAATCAGCCGAACTACGAATTCCGATTTACTCACCTGTTATCAGGAGAGAACCCAGTGCTGCATCTTTTAGAGCAGCACTAACCCTGAAAAGTAATTCTAAGTGTATTTACCAGTAACTTGTATTTCCTTCCATAGGAATCCATTGTGTGGTTTTCACCAGAAAAGTTTCCAAGTGTCCATTTATGAAGCGTACAAATATTCCTCTAAAATCAGCCGAACTACGAATTCTGATTTACTCACCTGTTATCAGGAGAAAACCCAGTGCTGCATCTTTTAGACCAGCACTGACTATGAAAAGAAATTCTAAGCGTACTTACCAGTAACTTGTACTTCCTTCCATAGGAATCCATTGTGTGGTTTTCACCAGAAAAGTTTCTAAGTGTCCATTTTTGAAACGTACAAATATTCCTCTAAAATCAGCCGAACTACGAATTTCGATTTACTCACCTGTTATCAGGAGAGAACCCAGTGCTGCTTTTTTTAGAGCAGCACTGACCCTGAAAAGTAATTCTAAGCGTACTTACAAGTAACTTGTATTTACTTCAATAGGAATCCATTGTGTGGTTTTCACCAGAAAAGTTTCTAAGTGTCCATTTTTGAAACGTACAAATATTCCTCTAAAATCAGCCGAACTACGAATTTCGATTTACTCACCTGTTATCAGGAGAGAACCCAGTGCTGCATCTTTTAGAGCAGCACTGACCCTGAAAAGTACTTCTAAGCGTATTTACCAGTAACTTGTATTTCCTTCCATATGAATCCATTGTGTGGTTTTCACCAGAAAAGTTTCCAAGTGTCCATTTTTGAAGCGTACAAATATTCCTCTAAAATCAGCCGAACTATGAATTCTGATTTACTCACCTGTTATCAGGAGAAAACCCAGTGCTGCATCTTTTAGACCAGAACTGACCATGAAAAGTAATTCTCAGCGTACTTACCAGTAACTTGTACATCCTTACATAGGAATCCATTGTGTGTTTTTCACCAGAAAAGTTTCTAAGTGTCCATTTTTGAAATGTACAAATATTCCTCTAAAATCAGCCGAACTACGAATTCCAATTTACTCACCTGTTATCAGGAGAGAACCCAGTGCCGCATCTTTTAGAGCAGCACTGACCCTGAAAAGTAATTCTAAGCGTACTTTCCAGTAACTTGTATTTCCTTCCTTAGGAATCCATTGTGTGGTTTTCACCAGAAAAGTTTCCAAGTGTCTATTTATGAAACGTACAAATATTCCTTTAAAATCAGCCGAATTACGAATTCCGATTTACTCACCTGTTATCAGGAGAGAACCCAGTGCTGCATCTTTTAGAGCATCAATGACCCTCAAAAGTAATTCTAAGCGTATTTACCAGTAACTTGTATTTCCTTCTATAGGAATCCATTGTGTGGTTTTCACCAGAAAAGTTTCTAAGTGTCCATTTTTGAAGAGTACACATATTCCTCTAAAATCAGCCGAAATACGAATTCTGATTTACTCACCTGTTATCAGGAGAAAACCCAGTGCTGCATCTTTTAGACCAGCACTGACCATGAAAAGTAATTCTCAGTGTACTTACCAGTAACTTGTACATCCTTCCATAGGAATCCATTGTGTGTTTTTCACCAGAAAAGTTTCTAAGTGTCCATTTTTGAAACGTACAAATATTCCTCTAAAATCAGCCGAACTACGAATTCCAATTTATTCACCTGTTATCAGGAGAGAACCCAGTGCCGCATCTTTTAGAGCAGCACTGACCCTGAAAAGTAATTCTAAGCGTACTTTCCAGTAACTTGTATTTCCTTCCTTAGGAATCCATTGTGTGGTTTTCACCAGAAAAGTTTCCAAGTGTCTATTTATGAAACGTACAAATATTCCTTTAAAATCAGCCGAATTACGAATTCCGATTTACTCACCTGTTATCAGGAGAGAACCCAGTGCTGCATCTTTTAGAGCATCACTGACCCTCAAAAGTAATTCTAAGCATATGTACCAGTAACTTGTATTTCCTTCCAAAGGTATCCATTGTGTGGTTTTCACCAGAAAAGTTTCCAAATGTCCATTTTTTATACTTAAAAATATTCCTCTAAAATCAGTTGAACTACGAATTCCGATTTACTCACCTGATATCAGGAGAGAACCCAGTGCTGCATCTTTTAGAGCATCACTGACCCTCAAAAGTAATTCTAAGTGTATTTACCAGTAACTTGTATTTCCTTCCATAGGAATCCATTGTGTGGTTTTCACCAGAAAAGTTTCTAAGTGTCCATTTTTGAAACGTACAAATATTCCTCTAAAATCAGCCGAACTACGAATTCTGATTTACTCACCTGTTATCAGGAGAGAACCCAGTGCTGCATCTTTTAGAGCAGCACTGACCCTGAAAAGTAATTCTAAGCGTATTTACCAGTAACTTGTATTTCCTTCCATAGGAATCCATTGTGTGGTTTTCACCAGAAAAGTTTCCAAATGTCCATTTTTGAAACGTACAACTATTCCTCTAAAATCAGCCGAACTATGAATTTTGATTTACTCACCTGTTATCAGGAATGAACTCAAGGCTGCATCTTTTAGCCCAGCACTGACCCTGAAAAGTAATCCTAATCGTACTTACCAGTAACTTGTATTTCCTTCCATAGGAATCCATTGTGTGGTTTTCACCAGAAAAGTTTCCAAGTGTCCATTTTTTAGACTTACAAATATTCCTCTAAAATCAGCCGAACTACGAATTCCGATTTACTCACCTGTTATCAGGAGAGAACCCAGTGCTGCATCTTTTAGAGCAGCACTAACCCTGAAAAGTAATTCTAAGTGTATTTACCAGTAACTTGTATTTCCTTCCATAGGAATCCATTGTGTGGTTTTCACCAGAAAAGTTTCCAAGTGTCCATTTATGAAGCGTACAAATATTCCTCTAAAATCAGCCGAACTACGAATTCTGATTTACTCACCTGTTATCAGGAGAAAACCCAGTGCTGCATCTTTTAGACCAGCACTGACTATGAAAAGAAATTCTAAGCGTACTTACCAGTAACTTGTACTTCCTTCCATAGGAATCCATTGTGTGGTTTTCACCAGAAAAGTTTCTAAGTGTCCATTTTTGAAACGTACAAATATTCCTCTAAAATCAGCCGAACTACGAATTTCGATTTACTCACCTGTTATCAGGAGAGAACCCAGTGCTGCTTTTTTTAGAGCAGCACTGACCCTGAAAAGTAATTCTAAGCGTACTTACAAGTAACTTGTATTTACTTCAATAGGAATCCATTGTGTGGTTTTCACCAGAAAAGTTTCTAAGTGTCCATTTTTGAAACGTACAAATATTCCTCTAAAATCAGCCGAACTACGAATTTCGATTTACTCACCTGTTATCAGGAGAGAACCCAGTGCTGCATCTTTTAGAGCAGCACTGACCCTGAAAAGTACTTCTAAGCGTATTTACCAGTAACTTGTATTTCCTTCCATATGAATCCATTGTGTGGTTTTCACCAGAAAAGTTTCCAAGTGTCCATTTTTGAAGCGTACAAATATTCCTCTAAAATCAGCCGAACTATGAATTCTGATTTACTCACCTGTTATCAGGAGAAAACCCAGTGCTGCATCTTTTAGACCAGAACTGACCATGAAAAGTAATTCTCAGCGTACTTACCAGTAACTTGTACATCCTTACATAGGAATCCATTGTGTGTTTTTCACCAGAAAAGTTTCTAAGTGTCCATTTTTGAAATGTACAAATATTCCTCTAAAATCAGCCGAACTACGAATTCCAATTTACTCACCTGTTATCAGGAGAGAACCCAGTGCCGCATCTTTTAGAGCAGCACTGACCCTGAAAAGTAATTCTAAGCGTACTTTCCAGTAACTTGTATTTCCTTCCTTAGGAATCCATTGTGTAGTTTTCACCAGAAAAGTTTCCAAGTGTCTATTTATGAAACGTACAAATATTCCTTTAAAATCAGCCGAACAACGAATTCCGATTTACTCACCTGTTATCAGGAGAGAACCCAGTGCTGCATCTTTTAGAGCAGCACTGACCCTGAAAAGTAATTCTAAGCGTATTTACCAGTACCTTGTATTTCCTTCCATAGGAATCCATTGTGTGGTTTTCACCAGAAAAGTTTCCAAGTGTCCATTTTTGAAGCGTACAAATATTCCTCTAAAATCACCCGAACTGCGAATTCCGATTTACTCACCTGTTATCAGGAGAGAACCCAGTGCTGCATCTTTTAGAGCAGCACGGACCCTGAAAAGTAATTCTAAGCGTATTTACCAGTAACTTGTATTTCCTTCCATAGGAATCCATTGTGTGGTTTTCACCAGAAAAGTTTCCAAGTGTCCATTTTTTAGACTTACATATATTCCTCTAAAATCAGCCGAACTACGAATTCCGATTTACTCACCTGTTATCAGGAGAGAACCCAGTGCTGCATCTTTTAGAGCAGCACTGACCCTGAACAGTAATTCTAAGTGTATTTACCAGTAACTTGTATTTCCTTCCATAGGAATCCATTGTGTGGTTTTCACCAGAAAAGTTTCCAAGTGTCCATTTTTGAAGCGTACAAATCTTCCTCTAAAATCACCCGAACTGCGAATTCTGATTTACTCACCTGTTATCAGGAGAAAACCCAGTGCTGCATCTTTTAGGCCAGCACTGACCATGAAAAGTAATTCTAAGTGTACTTACCAGTAACTTGTACTTCCTTCCATAGGAATCCATTGTGTGGTTTCACCAGAAAAGTTTCTAAGTGTCCATTTTTGAAACGTACAAATATTCCTCTAAAATCAGCCGAACTACGAATTTCGATTTACTCACCTGTTATCAGGAGAGAACCCAGTGCTGCATCTTTTAGAGCAGCACTGACCCTGAAAAGTACTTCTAAGCGTATTTACCAGTAACTTGTATTTCCTTCCATATGAATCCATTGTGTGGTTTTCACCAGAAAAGTTTCCAAGTGTCCATTTTTGAAGCGTACAAATATTCCTCTAAAATCAGCCGAACTACGAATTCTGATTTACTCACCTGTTATCAGGAGAAAACCCAGTGCTGCATCTTTTAGACCAGAACTGACCATGAAAAGTAATTCTCAGCGTACTTACCAGTAACATGTACTTCCTTTCATAGGAATCCATTGTGTGGTTTTCACCAGAAAAGTTTCTAAGTGTCCATTTTTGAAATGTACAAATATTCCTCTAAAATCAGCCGAACTACGAATTCCGATTTACTCACCTGTTATCAGGAGAGAACCCAGTGCTGCATCTTTTAGAGCAGCACTGACCCTGAAAAGTAATTCTAAGCGTATTTACCAGTAACTTGTATTTCCTTCCATAGGAATCCATTGTGTGGTTTTCACCAGAAAAGTTTCCAAATGTCCATTTTTTAGACTTACAAATATTCCTCTAAAATCAGTTGAATTACGAATTCCGATTTACTCACCTGATATCAGGAGAAAACCCAGTGCTGCATCTTTTAGACCAGCACTGACCATGAAAAGTAATTCTAAGCGTACTTACCAGTAACTTGTACTTCCTTCCATAGGAATCCATTGTGTGGTTTTCACCAGAAAAGTTTCTAAGTGTCCATTTTTGAAACGTACAAATATTCCTCTAAAATCAGCCGAAATAAGACTTCTGATTTACTCACCTGTTATCAGGAGAGAACCCAGGGCTGCATCTTTTAGCCCAGCACTGACCCTGAAAAGTAATTCTAAGCGTACTTACCAGTAACTTGTATTTACTTCCATAGGAATCCATTGTGTGGGTTTCACCAGAAAAGTTTTTAAGTGTCCATTTTTGAAACGTACAAATATTCCTCTAACATCACATGAACTACGAATTCCGATTTACTCACCAGTTATCAGGAGAGAACCCAGTGCTGCATCTTTTAGAGCAGCACTGACCCTGAAAAGTAATTCTAAGCGTATTTACCAGTAACTTGTATTTCCTTCTATAGGAATCCATTGTGTGGTTTTCACCAGAAAAGTTTCCAAGTGTCCATTTTTTAGACTTACAAATATTCCTCTAAAATCAGTTGAAATACGAATTCCGATTTACTCACCTGTTATCAGGAGAGAACCCAGTGCTGCATCTTTTAGAGCAGCACTGACCCTGAACAGTAATTCTAAGTGTATTTACCAGTAACTTGTATTTCCTTCCATAGGAATCCATTGAGTGGTTTTCACCAGAAAAGTTTCCAAGTGTCCATTTTTGAAGCGTACAAATATTCCTCTAAAATCACCCGAACTGCGAATTCTGATTTACTCACCTGTTATCAGGAGAAAACCCAGTGCTGCATCTTTTAGGCCAGCACTGACCATGAAAAGTAATTCTAAGTGTACTTACCAGTAACTTGTACTTCCTTCCATAGGAATCCATTGTGTGGTTTTCACCAGAAAAGTTTCTAAGTGTCCATTTTTGAAACGTACAAATATTCCTCTAAAATCAGCCGAACTACGAATTTCGATTTACTCACCTGTTATCAGGAGAGAACCCAGTGCTGCATCTTTTAGAGCAGCACTGACCCTGAAAAGTAATTCTAAGCGTACTTACAAGTAACTTGTATTTACTTCAATAGGAATCCATTGTGTGGTTTTCACCAGAAAAGTTTCTAAGTGTCCATTTTTGAAACGTACAAATATTCCTCTAAAATCAGCCGAACTACGAATTTCGATTTACTCACCTGTTATCAGGAGAGAACCCAGTGCTGCATCTTTTAGAGCAGCACTGACCCTGAAAAGTACTTCTAAGCGTATTTACCAGTAACTTGTATTTCCTTCCATATGAATCCATTGTGTGGTTTTCACCAGAAAAGTTTCCAAGTGTCCATTTTTGAAGCGTACAAATATTCCTCTAAAATCAGCCGAACTACGAATTCTGATTTACTCACCTGTTATCAGGAGAAAACCCAGTGCTGCATCTTTTAGACCAGAACTGACCATGAAAAGTAATTCTCAGCGTACTTACCAGTAACTTGTACATCCTTACATAGGAATCCATTGTGTGTTTTTCACCAGAAAAGTTTCTAAGTGTCCATTTTTGAAATGTACAAATATTCCTCTAAAATCAGCCGAACTACGAATTCCAATTTACTCACCTGTTATCAGGAGAGAACCCAGTGCTGCATCTTTTAGAGCAGCACTGACCCTGAAAAGTAATTCTAAGCGTACTTTCCAGTAACTTGTATTTCCTTCCTTAGGAATCCATTGTGTGGTTTTCACCAGAAAAGTTTCCAAGTGTCTATTTATGAAACGTACAAATATTCCTTTAAAATCAGCCGAACTACGAATTCCGATTTACTCACCTGTTATCAGGAGAGAACCCAGTGCTGCATCTTTTAGAGCAGCACTGACCCTGAAAAGTAATTCTAAGCGTATTTACCAGTACCTTGTATTTCCTTCCATAGGAATCCATTGTGTGGTTTTCACCAGAAAAGTTTCCAAGTGTCCATTTTTGAAGCGTACAAATATTCCTCTAAAATCACCCGAACTGCGAATTCCGATTTACTCACCTGTTATCAGGAGAGAACCCAGTGCTGCATCTTTTAGAGCAGCACGGACCCTGAAAAGTAATTCTAAGCGTATTTACCAGTAACTTGTATTTCCTTCCATAGGAATCCATTGTGTGGTTTTCACCAGAAAAGTTTCCAAGTGTCCATTTTTTAGACTTACAAATATTCCTCTAAAATCAGCCGAACTACGAATCCGATTTACTCACCTGTTATCAGGAGAGAACCCAGTGCTGCATCTTTTAGAGCAGCACTGACCCTGAAAAATAATTCTAAGTGTATTTACCAGTAACTTGTATTTCCTTCCATAGGAATCCATTGTGTGGTTTTCACCAGAAAAGTTTCCAAGTGTCCATTTTTGAAGCGTACAAATATTCCTCTCAAATCACCCGAAATACGAATTCTGATTTACTCACCTGTTATCAGGAGAAAACCCAGTGCTGCATCTTTTAGGCCAGCACTGACCATGAAAAGTAATTCTAAGCGTACTTACCAGTAACTTGTACTTCCTTCTATAGGAATCCATTGTGTGGTTTTCACCAGTAAAGTTTCTATGTGTCCATTTTTGAAACGTACAAATATTCCTCTAAAATCAGCCGAAATACAAATTCCTGTTTACTCACCTGTTATCAGGAGAGAACCCAGGGCTGCATATTTTAGCCCAGCACTGACCCTGAAAAGTAATTCTAAGCGTACTTACCAGTAACTTGTATTTCCTTCCATAGGAATCTATTGTGTGGTTTTCACCAGAAAAGTTTCTAAGTGTCCATTTTTGAATTGTACAAATATTCCTCTAAAATCAGCCGAACTACGAATTCCGATTTACTCACCTGTTATCAGGAGAGAACCCAGTGCTGCATCTTTTAGAGCAGCACTGACCCTGAAAAGTAATTCTAAGCGTGTTTACCAGTAACTTGTATTTCCTTCCATAGGAATCCATTGTGTGGTTTTCACCAGAAAAGTTTCCAAATGTCCATTTTTTAGACTTACAAATATTCCTCTAAAATCAGTTGAATTACGAATTCCGATTTACTCACCTGATATCAGGAGAAAACCCAGTGCTGCATCTTTTAGACCAGCACTGACCCTGAAAAGTACTTCTAAGCGTATTTACCAGTAACTTGTATTTCCTTCCATATGAATCCATTGTGTGGTTTTCACCAGAAAAGTTTCCAAGTGTCCATTTTTGAAGCGTACAAATATTCCTCTAAAATCAGCCGAACTACGAATTCTGATTTACTCACCTGTTATCAGGAGAAAACCCAGTGCTGCATCTTTTAGACCAGAACTGACCATGAAAAGTAATTCTCAGCGTACTTACCAGTAACTTGTACATCCTTACATAGGAATCCATTGTGTGTTTTTCACCAGAAAAGTTTCTAAGTGTCCATTTTTGAAATGTACAAATATTCCTCTAAAATCAGCCGAACTACGAATTCCAATTTACTCACCTGTTATCAGGAGAGAACCCAGTGCTGCATCTTTTAGAGCAGCACTGACCCTGAAAAGTAATTCTAAGCGTACTTTCCAGTAACTTGTATTTCCTTCCTTAGGAATCCATTGTGTGGTTTTCACCAGAAAAGTTTCCAAGTGTCTATTTATGAAACGTACAAATATTCCTTTAAAATCAGCCGAACTACGAATTCCGATTTACTCACCTGTTATCAGGAGAGAACCCAGTGCTGCATCTTTTAGAGCAGCACTGACCCTGAAAAGTAATTCTAAGCGTATTTACCAGTACCTTGTATTTCCTTCCATAGGAATCCATTGTGTGGTTTTCACCAGAAAAGTTTCCAAGTGTCCATTTTTGAAGCGTACAAATATTCCTCTAAAATCACCCGAACTGCGAATTCCGATTTACTCACCTGTTATCAGGAGAGAACCCAGTGCTGCATCTTTTAGAGCAGCACGGACCCTGAAAAGTAATTCTAAGCGTATTTACCAGTAACTTGTATTTCCTTCCATAGGAATCCATTGTGTGGTTTTCACCAGAAAAGTTTCCAAGTGTCCATTTTTTAGACTTACAAATATTCCTCTAAAATCAGCCGAACTACGAATCCGATTTACTCACCTGTTATCAGGAGAGAACCCAGTGCTGCATCTTTTAGAGCAGCACTGACCCTGAAAAATAATTCTAAGTGTATTTACCAGTAACTTGTATTTCCTTCCATAGGAATCCATTGTGTGGTTTTCACCAGAAAAGTTTCCAAGTGTCCATTTTTGAAGTGTACAAATATTCCTCTCAAATCACCCGAAATACGAATTCTGATTTACTCACCTGTTATCAGGAGAAAACCCAGTGCTGCATCTTTTAGGCCAGCACTGACCATGAAAAGTAATTCTAAGCGTACTTACCAGTAACTTGTACTTCCTTCTATAGGAATCCATTGTGTGGTTTTCACCAGTAAAGTTTCTATGTGTCCATTTTTGAAACGTACAAATATTCCTCTAAAATCAGCCGAAATACAAATTCCTGTTTACTCACCTGTTATCAGGAGAGAACCCAGGGCTGCATATTTTAGCCCAGCACTGACCATGAAAAGTAATTCTAAGCGTACTTACCTGTAACTTGTATTTACTTCCATAGGAATCCATTGTGTGGTTTTCACCAGAAAAGTTTTTAAGTGTCCATTTTTGAAACGTACAAATATTCCTCTAACATCAGCCGAACTACGAATTCCGATTTACTCACCAGTTATCAGGAGAGAACCCAGTGCTGCATCTTTTAGAGCAGCACTGACCCTGAAAAGTAATTCTAAGCGTATTTACCATAAACTTGTATTTCCTTCCATAGGAATCCATTGTGTGGTTTTCACCAGAAAAGTTTCCAAGTGTCCATTTTGTAGACTTACAAATATTCCTCTAAAATCAGCCGAACTACGAATTTCGATTTACTCACCTGTTATCAGGAGAGAACCCAGTGCTGCATCTTTTAGAGCAGCATTGTCCCTGAAAAGTAATTCTAAGCGTACTTACAAGTAACTTGTATTTACTTCAATAGGAATCCATTGTGTGGTTTTCACCAGAAAAGTTTCTAAGTGTCCATTTTTGAAACGTACAAATATTCCTCTAAAATCAGCCGAACTACGAATTTCGATTTACTCACCTGTTATCAGGAGAGAACCCAGTGCTGCATCTTTTAGAGCAGCACTGACCCTGAAAAGTAATTCTAAGCGTATTTACCAGTAACTTGTATTTCCTTCCATATGAATCCATTGTGTGGTTTTCACCAGAAAAGTTTCCAAGTGTCCATTTTTGAAGCGTACAAATATTCCTCTAAAATCAGCCGAACTACGAATTCTGATTTACTCACCTGTTATCAGGAGAAAACCCAGTGCTGCATCTTTTAGACCAGCACTGACCATGAAAAGTAATTCTCAGCGTACTTACCAGTAACTTGTACATCCTTACATAGGAATCCATTGTGTGGTTTTCACCAGAAAAGTTTCCAAGTGTCTATTTATGAAACGTACAAATATTCCTTTAAAATCAGCCGAACTACGAATTCCGATTTACTCACCTGTTATCAGGAGAGAACCCAGTGCTGCATCTTTTAGAGCAGCACTGACCCTGAAAAGTAATTCTAAGCGTATTTACCAGTACCTTGTATTTCCTTCCGTAGGAATCCATTGTGTGGTTTTCACCAGAAAAGTTTCCAAGTGTCCATTTTTGAAGCGTACAAATATTCCTCTAAAATCACCCGAACTGAGAATTCCGAATTACTCACCTGTTATCAGGAGAGAACCCAGTGCTGCATCTTTTAGAGCATCAATGACCCTCAAAAGTAATTCTAAGCGTATTTACCAGTAACTTGTATTTCCTTCTATAGGAATCCATTGTGTGGTTTTCACCAGAAAAGTTTCTAAGTGTCCATTTTTGAAGAGTACACATATTCCTCTAAAATCAGCCGAAATACGAATTCTGATTTACTCACCTGTTATCAGGAGAAAACCCAGTGCTGCATCTTTTAGACCAGCACTGACCATGAAAAGTAATTCTCAGTGTACTTACCAGTAACTTGTACATCCTTCCATAGGAATCCATTGTGTGTTTTTCACCAGAAAAGTTTCTAAGTGTCCATTTTTGAAACGTACAAATATTCCTCTAAAATCAGCCGAACTACGAATTCCAATTTATTCACCTGTTATCAGGAGAGAACCCAGTGCCGCATCTTTTAGAGCAGCACTGACCCTGAAAAGTAATTCTAAGCGTACTTTCCAGTAACTTGTATTTCCTTCCTTAGGAATCCATTGTGTGGTTTTCACCAGAAAAGTTTCCAAGTGTCTATTTATGAAACGTACAAATATTCCTTTAAAATCAGCCGAATTACGAATTCAGATTTACTCACCTGTTATCAGGAGAGAACCCAGTGCTGCATCTTTTAGAGCATCACTGACCCTCAAAAGTAATTCTAAGCATATGTACCAGTAACTTGTATTTCCTTCCAAAGGTATCCATTGTGTGGTTTTCACCAGAAAAGTTTCCAAATGTCCATTTTTTATACTTAAAAATATTCCTCTAAAATCAGTTGAACTACGAATTCCGATTTACTCACCTGATATCAGGAGAGAACCCAGTGCTGCATCTTTTAGAGCATCACTGACCCTCAAAAGTAATTCTAAGTGTATTTACCAGTAACTTGTATTTCCTTCCATAGGAATCCATTGTGTGGTTTTCACCAGAAAAGTTTCTAAGTGTCCATTTTTGAAACGTACAAATATTCCTCTAAAATCAGCCGAACTACGAATTCTGATTTACTCACCTGTTATCAGGAGAGAACCCAGTGCTGCATCTTTTAGAGCAGCACTGACCCTGAAAAGTAATTCTAAGCGTATTTACCAGTAACTTGTATTTCCTTCCATAGGAATCCATTGTGTGGTTTTCACCAGAAAAGTTTCCAAATGTCCATTTTTGAAACATACAACTATTCCTCTAAAATCAGCCGAACTATGAATTTTGATTTACTCACCTGTTATCAGGAATGAACTCAAGGCTGCATCTTTTAGCCCAGCACTGACCCTGAAAAGTAATCCTAATCGTACTTACCAGTAACTTGTATTTCCTTCCATAGGAATCCATTGTGTGGTTTTCACCAGAAAAGTTTCCAAGTGTCCATTTTTTAGACTTACAAATATTCCTCTAAAATCAGCCGAACTACGAATTCCGATTTACTCACCTGTTATCAGGAGAGAACCCAGTGCTGCATCTTTTAGAGCAGCACTAACCCTGAAAAGTAATTCTAAGTGTATTTACCAGTAACTTGTATTTCCTTCCATAGGAATCCATTGTGTGGTTTTCACCAGAAAAGTTTCCAAGTGTCCATTTATGAAGCGTACAAATATTCCTCTAAAATCAGCCGAACTACGAATTCTGATTTACTCACCTGTTATCATGAGAGAACCCAGGGCTGCATCTTTTAACCCAGCACTGACTGTGAAAAGTAATTCTTAGCGTACTTACCAGTAACTTGTATTTACTTCCATAGGAATCCATTGTGTGGTTTTCACCAGAAAAGTTTCCAAGTGTCCATTTTTTAGACTTACAAATATTCCTCTTAAATCAGTTGAACTACGAATTCCGATTTACTCACCTGTTATCAGGAGGGAACCCAGTGCTGCATCTTTTAGAGCAGCACTGACCCTGAAAAGTAATTCTAAGTGTATTTACCAGTAACTTGTATTTCCTTCCATAGGAATCCGTTGTGTGTTTTTCACCAGAAAAATTTCCAAGTGTCCATTTTTGAAGCGTACAAATATTCCTCTAAAATCACCCGAACTGCGAATTCTGATTTACTCACCTGTTATCAGGAGAAAACCCAGTGCTGCATCTTTTAGACCAGCACTGACTATGAAAAGTAATTCTAAGCGTACTTACCAGTAACTTGTACTTCCTTCCATAGGAATCCATTGTGTGGTTTTCACCAGAAAAGTTTCCAAATGTCCATTTTTTAGACTTACAAATATTCCTCTAAAATCAGTTGAACTACGAATTCCGATTTACTCACCTGTTATCAGGAGAGAACCCAGTGCTGCATCTTTTAGAGCAGCACTGACCCTGAAAAGTAATTCTAAGTGTATTTACCAGTAACTTGTATTTCCTTCCATAGGAATCCATTGTGTGGTTTTCACCAGAAAAGTTTCTAAGTGTCCATTTTTGAAATGTACAAATATTCCTCTCAAATCAGCCGAAATACGACTTCCGATTTACTCACCTGTTATCAGGAGAGAACCCAGGGCTGCATCTTTTAGCCCAGCACTGACCGTGAAAAGTAATTCTTAGCGTACTTACCAGTAACTTGTATTTACTTCCATAGGAATCCATTGTGTGGTTTTCACCAGAAAAGTTTCCAAATGTCCATTTTTTAGACTTACAAATATTCCTCTAAAATCAGTTGAACTACGAATTCCGATTCACTCACCTGTTATCAGGAGGGAACCCAGTGCTGCATCTTTTAGAGCAGCACTGACCCTAAAAAGTAATTCTAAGTGTATTTACCAGTAACTTGTATTTCCTTCCATAGGAATCCGTTGTGTGGTTTTCACCAGAAAAGTTTCCAAGTGTCCATTTTTGAAGCATACAAATATTCCTCTAAAATCACCCGAACTGCGAATTCTGATTTACTCACCTGTTATCAGGAGAAAACCCAGTGCTGCATCTTTTAGACCAGCACTGACTATGAAAAGTAATTCTAAGCGTACTTACCAGTAACTTGTACTTCCTTCCATAGGAATCCATTGTGTGGTTTTCACCAGAAAAGTTTCTAAGTGTCCATTTTTGAAATGTACAAATATTCCTCTAAAATCAGCCGAAATACGACTTCCGATTTACTCACCTGTTATCAGGAGAGAACCCAGAGCTGCATCTTTTAGCCCAGCACTGACCGTGAAAAGTAATTCTTAGCGTACTTACCAGTAACTTGTATTTACTTCCATAGGAATCCATTGTGTGGTTTTCACCAGAAAAGTTTCCAAATGTCCATTTTTTAGACTTACAAATATTCCTCTAAAATCAGTTGAACTACGAATTCCGATTCACTCACCTGATATCAGGAGAAAAGCCAGTGCTGCATCTTTCATACCAGCACTGACCATGAAAAGTAATTCTAAGCGTACTTACCAGTAACTTGTATTTCCTTCCATAGGAATCCATTGTGTGGTTTTCACCAGAAAAGTTTCTAAGTGTCCATTTTTGAAACGCACAAATATTCCTCTAAAATCAGCCGAAATACGACTTCCGATTTACTCACCTGTTATCATGAGAGAACCCAGGGCTGCATCTTTTAACCCAGCACTGACTGTGAAAAGTAATTCTTAGCGTACTTACCAGTAACTTGTATTTACTTCCATAGGAATCCATTGTGTGGTTTTCACCAGAAAAGTTTCTAAGTGTCCATTTTTGAAACGTACAAATATTCCTCTAAAATCAGCCGAACTGCGAATTCCGATTTACTCACCTGTTATCAGGAGAGAACCCAGTGCTGCATCTTTTAGAGCAGCACTGACCCTAAAAAGTAATTCTAAGCGTATTTACCAGTAACTTGTATTTCCTTCCATAGGAATCCATTGTGTGGTTTTCACCAGAAAAGTTTCCAAGTGTCCATTTTTTAGACTTACAAATATTCCTCTTAAATCAGTTGAACTACGAATTCCGATTTACTCACCTGTTATCAGGAGGGAACCCAGTGCTGCATCTTTTAGAGCAGCACTGACCCTGAAAAGTAATTCTAAGTGTATTTACCAGTAACTTGTATTTCCTTCCATAGGAATCCGTTGTGTGGTTTTCACCAGAAAAGTTTCCAAGTGTCCATTTTTGAAGCGTACAAATATTCCTCTAAAATCACCCGAACTGCGAATTCTGATTTACTCACCTGTTATCAGTAGAAAACCCAGTGCTGCATCTTTTAGACCAGCACTGACTATGAAAAGTAATTCTAAGCGTACTTACCAGTAACTTGTACTTCCTTCCATAGGAATCCATTGTGTGGTTTTCACCAGAAAAGTTTCCAAATGTCCATTTTTTAGACTTACAAATATTCCTCTAAAATCAGTTGAACTACGAATTCCGATTTACTCACCTGATATCAGGAGAAAACCCAGTGCTGCATCTTTTAGACCAGCACTGACCATGAAAAGTAATTCTAAGCGTACTTACCAGTAACTTGTACTTCCTTCCATAGGAATCCATTGTGTGGTTTTCACCAGAAAAGTTTGTAAGTGTCCGTTTTTGAAACGTACAACTATTCCTCTAAAATCAGTTGAACTACGAATTTCGATTTACTCACCTGTTATCAGGAGAGAACCCAGTGCTGCATCTTTTAGAGCAGCACTGACCCTGAAAAGTAATTCTAAGTGTATTTACCAGTAACTTGTATTTCCTTCCATAGGAATCCATTGTGTGGTTTTCACCAGAAAAGTTTCTAAGTGTCCATTTTTGAAACGTACAAATATTCCTCTAAAATCAGCCGAACTTCGAAATCCGATTTACTCACCTGTTATCAGGAGAGAACCCCGTGTTGCATCTTTTAGAGCAGCACTGACCCTGAAAAGTAATTCTAAGCGTATTTACCAGTAACGTGTATTTCCTTACATAGGAATCCATTGTGTGGGTTTCACCAGAAAAGTTTCCAAGTGTCCATTTTTGAAACGTACAACTATTCCTCTAAAATCAGCCGAACTATGAATTTTGATTTACTCACCTGTTATCAGGAATGAACTCAAGGTTGCATCTTTTAGCCCAGCACTGACCCTGAAAAGTAATCCTAATCGTACTTACCAGTAACTTGTATTTCCTTCCATAGAAATCCATTGTGTGGTTTTCACCAGAAGTTTCTAAGTGTCCATTTTTGAAATGTACAAATATTCCTCTAAAATCAGCCGAACTACCAATTCCGATTTACTCACCTGTTATCAGGGGAGAACCCCGTGCTGCATCTTTTAGAGCAGCACTGACCCTCAAAAGTAATTCTAAACATATTTACCAGTAACTTGTATTTCCCTCCATAGGAATCCATTGTGTGGTTTTCACCAGAAAAGTTTCCAAATGTCCATTTTTTTAGACTTACAAATATTCCTCTAAAATCAGTTGAACTACGAATTCCGATTCACTCACCTGATATCAGGAAAAAAGCCAGTGCTGCATCTTTTATACCAGCACTGACCATGAAAAGTAATTCTAAGCGTACTTACCAGTAACTTGTATTTCCTTCCATAGGAATCCATTGTGTGGTTTTCACCAGAAAAGTTTCTAAGTGTCCATTTTTGAAACGTACAAATATTCCTCTAAAATCAGCCGAAATACGACTTCCGATTTACTCACCTGTTATCAGGAGAGAACCCAGGGCTGCATCTTTTAACCCAGCACTGACCGTGAAAAGTAATTCTTAGCGTACTTACCAGTAACTTGTATTTACTTCCATAGGAATCCATTGTGTGGTTTTCACCAGAAAAGTTTCTAAGTGTCCATTTGTGAAACGTACAAATATTCCTCTAAAATCAGCGGAACTGCGAATTCCGATTTACTCACCTGTTATCAGGACAGAACCCAGTGCTGCATCTTTTAGAGCAGCACTGACCCTAAAAAGTAATTCTAAGCGTATTTACCAGTAACTTGTATTTCGTTCCATAGGAATCCATTGTGTGGTTTTCACCAGAAAAGTTTCCAAGTGTCCATTGTTTAGACTTACAAATATTCCTCTTAAATCAGTTGAACTACGAATTCCGATTTACTCACCTGTTATCAGGAGGGAACCCAGTGCTGCATCTTTTAGAGCAGCACTGACCCTGAAAAGTAATTGTAAGTGTATTTACCAGTAACTTGTATTTCCTTCCATAGGAATCCGTTGTGTGGTTTTCACCAGAAAAGTTTCCAAGTGTCCATTTTTGAAGCGTACAAATATTCCTCTAAAATCACCCGAACTGCGAATTCTGATTTACTCACCTGTTATCAGGAGAAAACCCAGTGCTGCATCTTTTAGGCTGGCACTGACCATGAAAAGTAATTCTAAGTGTACTTACCAGTAACTTATACTTCCTTCCATAGGAATCCATTGTGTGGTTTTCACCAGAAAAGTTTCTAAGTGTCCATTTTTGAAACGTACAAATATTCCTCTAAAATCAGCCGCACTACGAATTCTGATTTACTCACCTGTTATCAGGAGAGAACCCAGTGCTGCATCTTTTAGAGCAGCACTGACCCTGAAAAGTAATTCTAAGCGTATTTACCAGTAACTTGTATTTCCTTACATAGGAATCCATTGTGTGGTTTCACCAGAAAAGTTTCCAAGTGTCCATTTTTTAGACTTACAAATATACCTCTAAAATCAGTTGAACTACGAATTCCGATTTACTCACCTGTTATCAGGAGAGAACCCAGGGCTGCATCTTTTAGCCAAACACTGACCCTGAAAAGTAATTCTAAGTGTACTTACCAGTAACTTGTATTTCCTTCCATAGGAATCCATTGTGTGGTTTTCACCAGAAAAGTTTCTAAGTGTCCATTTTTGAAATGTACAAATATTCCTCTAAAATCAGCCGAACTACGAATTCTGATTTACTCACCTGTTATCAGGAGAGAACCCAGTGCTGCATCTTTTAGAGCAGCACTGACCCTGAAAAGTAATTCTAAGCGTATTTACCAGTAACTTGTATTTCCTTCCATAGGAATCCATTGTGTGGTTTTCACCAGAATAGTTTCCAAATGTCCATTTTTTAGACTTAAAAATATTCCTCTAAAATCAGTTGAACTTCGAATTCCGATTCACTCACCTGATATCAGGAGAAAACCCAGTGCTGCAACTTTTAGCCCAGCACTGACCCTGAAAAGTAATTCTAAGCGTACTTACCAGTAACTTGTATTTCCTTCCATAGGAATCCATTGTGTGGTTTTCAACAGAAAAGTTTCTAAGTGTCCATTTTTGAAATGTACAAATATTCCTCTCAAATCAGCCGAACTACGAATTCCGATTTACTCACCTGTTATCAGGAGAAAACCCAGTGCTGCATCTTTTAGCCCAGCACTGACCCTGAAAAGTAATTCTAAGCGTACTTACCAGTAACTTGTATTTCCTTCCATAGGAATCCATTGTGTGGTTTTCAACAGAAAAGTTTCTAAGTGTCCATTTTTGAAATGTACAAATATACCTCTAAAATCAGCCGCACTACGAATTCTGATTTACTCACCTGTTATCAGGAGAAAAACCAGTGCTGCATCTTTGAGACCAGCACTGACTATGAAAAGTAATTCTAAGCGTACTTACCAGTAACTTGTAATTCCTTCCATAGGAATCCATTGTGTGATTTTCACCAGAAAATTTTCTAAGTGTCCATTTTTGAAACGTACAAATATTCCTCTAAAATCAGCCGAAATACGAATTCCGATTTACTCACCTGTTATCAGGAGAGAACCCAGGGCTGCATCTTTTAGCCAAGCACTGACCCTGAAAAGTAATTCTAAGTGTACTTACCAGTAACTTGTATTTCCTTCCATAGGAATCCATTGTGTGGTTTTCACCAGAAAAGTTTCTAAGTGTCCATTTTTGAAATGTACAAATATTCCTCTAAAATCAGCCGAACTACGAATTCTGATTTACTCACCTGTTATCAGGAGAGAACCCAGTGCTGCATCTTTTAGAGCAGCACTGACCCTGAAAAGTAATTCTAAGCGTATTTACCAGTAACTTGTATTTCCTTCCATAGGAATCCATTGTGTGGTTTTCACCAGAATAGTTTCCAAATGTCCATTTTTTAGACTTAAAAATATTCCTCTAAAATCAGTTGAACTTCGAATTCCGATTCACTCACCTGATATCAGGAGAAAACCCAGTGCTGCATCTTTTAGCCCAGCACTGACCCTGAAAAGTAATTCTAAGCGTACTTACCAGTAACTTGTATTTCCTTCCATAGGAATCCATTGTGTGGTTTTCAACAGAAAAGTTTCTAAGTGTCCATTTTTGAAATGTACAAATATTCCTCTCAAATCAGCCGAACTACGAATTCCGATTTACTCACCTGTTATCAGGAGAAAACCCAGTGCTGCATCTTTTAGCCCAGCACTGACCCTGAAAAGTAATTCTAAGCGTACTTACCAGTAACTTGTATTTCCTTCCATAGGAATCCATTGTGTGGTTTTCAACAGAAAAGTTTCTAAGTGTCCATTTTTGAAATGTACAAATATACCTCTAAAATCAGCCGCACTACGAATTCTGATTTACTCACCTGTTATCAGGAGAAAAACCAGTGCTGCATCTTTGAGACCAGCACTGACTATGAAAAGTAATTCTAAGCGTACTTACCAGTAACTTGTAATTCCTTCCATAGGAATCCATTGTGTGATTTTCACCAGAAAATTTTCTAAGTGTCCATTTTTGAAACGTACAAATATTCCTCTAAAATCAGCCGAAATACGAATTCCGATTTACTCACCTGTTATCAGGAGAGAACCCAGGGCTGCATCTTTTAGCCCAGCACTGACCCTGAAAAGTAATTCTAAGCGTACTTACCAGTAACTTGTATTTCCTTCCATAGGAATCCATTGTGTGGTTTTCACTAGAAAAGTTTCTAAGTGTTCATTTTTGAAACGTACAAATATTCCTCTAAAATCAGCCGAACTACGAATTCTGATTTACTCACCTGTTATCAGGAGAGAACCCAGTGCTGCATCTTTTAGAGCAGCACTGACCCTGAAAAGTAATTCTAAGCGTATTTACCAGTAACTTGTATTTCCTTCCATAGGAATCCATTGTGTGGTTTTCACCAGAAAAGTTAACAAGTGTCCATTTTTGAAGCGTACAAATATTCCTCTAAAATCAGCCGAACTACGAATTCTGATTTACTCACCTGTTATCAGGAGAGAACCCAGGGCTGCATCTTTTAGCCAAGCACTGACCCTGAAAAGTAATTCTAAGCGTACTTACCAGTAACTTGTATTTGCTTCCATAGGAATCCATTGTGTGGTTTTCACCAGAAAAGTTTCTAAGTGTCCATTTTTGAAATGTACAAATATTCCTCTAAAATCAGCCGAACTACGAATTCTGATTTACTCACCTGTTATCAGGAGAGAACCCAGTGCTGCATCTTTTAGAGCAGCACTGACCCTGAAAAGTAATTCTAAGCGTATTTACCAGTAACTTGTATTTCCTTCCATAGGAATCCATTGTGTGGTTTTCACCAGAATAGTTTCCAAATGTCCATTTTTTAGACTTACAAATATTCCTCTAAAATCAGTTGAACTTCGAATTCCGATTCACTCACCTGATATCAGGAGAAAACCCAGTGCTGCATCTTTTAGACCAGCACTGACCATGAAAAGTAATTCTAAGCGTATTTACCAGTAACTTATATTTCCTTCCATAGGAATCCATGGTGTGGTTTTCACCAGAAAAGTTTCCAAGTGTCCATTTTTGAAGCTTACAAATATTCCTCTAAAATCAGCCGAACTACGAATTCTGATTTACTCACCTGTTATCAGGAGAAAACCCAGTGCTGCATCTTTTAGACCAGCACTGACTATGAAAAGTAATTCTAAGCGTACTTACCAGTAACTTGTTTTTCCTTCCATAGGAATCCATAGTGTAGTTTTCACCAGAAAAGTTTTCAAGTGTCCATTTTTGAAGCGTACAAATATTCCTCTAAAATCAGCCGAAATACGAATTCCGATTTACTCACCTGATATCAGGAGAAAACCCAGTGCTGCATCTTTTAGACCAGCACTGACCATGAAAAGTAATTCTAAGCGTACTTACCAGTAACTTGTACTTCCTTCCATAGGAATCCATTGTGTGGTTTTCACCAGAAAAGTTTCTAAGTGTCCATTTTTGAAACGTACAAATATTCCTCTAAAATCAGCCGAAATACGACTTCCTATATACTCACCTGTTATCAGGAGAGAACCCAGGGCTGCATCTTTTAGCCCAGCACTGACCCTGAAAAGTAATTCTAAGCGTACTTACCAGTAACTTGTATTTCCTTCCATAGGAATCCATTGTGTGGTTTTCACCAGATTTCTAAGTGTCCATTTTTGAAACGTACAAATATTCCTCTAAAATCAGCCGAACTACGAATTCCGATTTACTCACCTGTTATCAGGAGAGAACCCAGTGCTGCATCTTTTAGAGCAGCACTGACCCTGAAAAGTAATTCTAAGCGTATTTACCAGTAACTTGTATTTCCTTACATAGGAATCCATTGTGTGGTTTCACCAGAAAAGTTTCCAAGTGTCCATTTTTTAGACTTACAAATATACCTCTAAAATCAGTTGAACTACGAATTCCGATTTACTCACCTGTTATCAGGAGAGAAACCAGTGCTGCATCTTTTAGAGCAGCACTGACCCTGAAAAGTAATTCTAAGTGTATTTACCAGTAACTTGTATTTCCTTCCATAGGAATCCATTGTGTGGTTTTCACCAGAAAAGTTTCCAAGTGTCCATTTTTGAAATGTACAAATATTCCTCTAAAATCAGCCGAACTACGAATTCTGATTTACTCACCTGTTATCAGGAGAGAACCCAGTGCTGCATCTTTTAGAGCAGCACTGACCCTGAAAAGTAATTCTAAGCGTATTTACCAGTAACTTGTATTTCCTTCCATAGGAATCCATTGTGTGGTTTTCACCAGAATAGTTTCCAAATGTCCATTTTTTAGACTTACAAATATTCCTCTAAAATCAGTTGAACTTCGAATTCCGATTCACTCACCTGATATCAGGAGAAAACCCAGTGCCTCATCTTTTAGACCAGCACTGACCATGAAAAGTAATTCTAAGCGTATTTACGAGTAACTCATATTTCCTTCTATAGGAATCCATTGTGTGGTTTTCACCAGAAAAGTTTCCAAGTGTCCATTTTTGAAGCGTACAAATATTCCTCTAAAATCAGCCGAAATACGAATTCCGATTTACTCACCTGATATCAGGAGAAAACCCAGTGCTGCATCTTTTAGACCAGCACTGACCATGAAAAGTAATTCTAAGCGTACTTACCAGTAACTTGTACTTCCTTCCATAGGAATCCATTGTGTGGTTTTCACCAGAAAAGTTTCTAAGTGTCCATTTTTGAAACGTACAAATATTCCTCTAAAATCAGCCGAAATACGAATTCCTATATACTCACCTGTTATCAGGAGAGAACCCAGGGCTGCATCTTTTAGCCCAGCACTGACCCTGAAAAGTAATTCTAAGCGTATTTACCAGTAACTTGTATTTCCTTCCATAGGAATCCATTGTGTGGTTTTCACCAGAAAAGTTAACAAGTGTCCATTTTTGAAGCGTACAAATATTCCTCTAAAATCAGCCGAACTACGAACTCTGATTTACTCACCTGTTATCAGGAGAGAACCCAGGGCTGCATCTTTTAGCCAAGCACTGACCCTGAAAACTAATTCTAAGCGTACTTACCAGTAACTTGTATTTCCTTCCATAGGAATCCATTGTGTGGTTTTCACCAGAAAAGTTTGTAAGTGTCCATTTTTGAAATGTACAAATATTCCTCTAAAATCAGCCGAACTACTAATTCTGATTTACTCACCTGTTTTCAGGAGAGAACCCAGTGCTGCATCTTTTAGAGCAGCACTGACCCTGAAAAGTAATTCTAAGCGTATTTACCAGTAACTTGTATTTCCTTCCATAGGAATCCATTGTGTGGTTTTCACCAGAATAGTTTCCAAATGTCCATTTTTTAGACTTACAAATATTCCTCTAAAATCAGTTGAACTTCGAATTCCGATTCACTCACCTGATATCAGGAGAAAACCCAGTGCTGCATCTTTTAGACCAGCACTGACCATGAAAAGTAATTCTAAGCGTACTTACCAGTAACTTGTATTTCCTTCCATAGGAATCCATTGTGTGGTTTTCACCAGAAAAGTTTCTAAGTGTCCATTTTTGAAACGTACAAATATTCCTCTAAAATCAGCCGAAATACGACTTCCGATTTACTCACCTGTTATCAGGAGAGAACCCAGGGCTGCATCTTTTAGCCCAGCACTGACCGTGAAAAGTAATTCTAAGCGTACTTACCAGTAACTTGTATTTACTTCCATAGGAAGCCATTGTGTGGTTTTCACCAGAAAAGTTTCTAAGTGTCCATATTTGAAACGTACAAATATTCCTCTAAAATCAGCCGAACTTCGAAATCCGATTTACTCACCTGTTATCAGGAGAGAACCCAGGGCTGCATCTTTTAGCCCAGCACTGACCGTGAAAAGTAATTCTTAGCGTACTTACCAGTAACTTGTATTTACTTCCATAGGAATCCATTGTGTGGTTTTCACCAGAAAAGTTTCCAAATGTCCATTTTTTAGACTTACAAATATTCCTCTAAAATCAGTTGAACTACGAATTCCGATTCACTTACCTGATATCAGGAGAAAAGCCAGTGCTGCATCTTTTATACCAGCACTGACCATGAAAAGTAATTCTAAGCGTACTTACCAGTAACTTGTAATTCCTTCCATAGGAATCCATTGTGTGGTTTTCACCAGAAAAGTTTCTAAGTGTCCATTTTTGAAACGTACAAATATTTCTCTAAAATCAGCTGAAATACGACTTCCGATTTACTCACCTGTTATCAGGAGAGAACCCAGGGCTGCATCTTTTAACTCAGCACTGACCGTGAAAAGTAATTCTTAGCGTACTTACCAGTAACTTGTATTTACTTCCATAGGAATCCATTGTGTGGTTTTCACCAGAAAAGTTTCTAAGTGTCCATTTTTGAAACGTACAAATATTCCTCTAAAATCAGCGGAACTGCGAATTCCGATTTACTCACCTGTTATCAGGACGGAACCCAGTGCTGCATCTTTTAGAGCAGCACTGACCCTAAAAAGTAATTCTAAGCGTATTTACCAGTAACTTGTATTTCCTTCCATAGGAATCCATTGTGTGGTTTTCATCAGAAAAGTTTCCAAGTGTCCATTTTTTAGACTTACAAATATTCCTCTAAAATCAGCCGAAATACGACTTCCGATTTACTCACCTGTTATCAGGAGAGAACCCAGGGCTGCATCTTTTAGCCCAGCACTGACCGTGAAAAGTAATTCTTAGCGTACTTACCAGTAACTTGTATTTACTTCCATAGGAATCCATTGTGTGGTTTTCACCAGAAAAGTTTCCAAATGTCCATTTTTTAGACTTACAAATATTCCTCTAAAATCAGTTGAACTACGAATTCCGATTCACTCACCTGTTATCAGGAGAAGACCCAGTGCTGCAACTTTTAGACCAGCACTGACCCTGAAAAGTAATTCTAAGCGTACTTACCAGTAACTAGTATTTACTTCCATAGGAATCCATTGTGTGGTTTTCACCAGAAAAGTTTCTAAGTGTCCATTTTTGAAACGTACAACTATTCCTCTAAAATCAGCCGAACTATGAATTTCGATTTACTCACCTGTTATCAGGAGAGAACCCAGTGCTGCATCTTTTAGAGCAGCACTGACCCTGAAAAGTAATTCTAAGCGTATTTACCAGTAACTTATATTTTCTTCCATAGGAATCCATTGTGTGGTTTTCACCAGAAAAGTTTCCAAGTGTCCATTTTTTAGACTTAAAAATATTCCTCTAAAATCAGTTGAACTTCGAATTCCGATTCACTCACCTGATATCAGGAGAAAACCCACTGCTGCATCTTTTATCCCAGCACTGACCCTGAAAAGTAATTCTAAGCGTACTTACCAGTAACTTGTATTTCCTTCCATAGGAATCCATTGTGTGGTTTTCAACAGAAAAGTTTCTAAGTGTCCATTTTTGAAATGTACAAATATTCCTCTAAAATCAGCCGAACTACGAATTCCGATTTACTCACCTGTTATCAGGAGAGAAGCCAGTGCTGCATCTTTTAGAGCAGCACTGGCCCTCAAAAGAAATTCTAAGCGTATTTACCAGTAACTTGTATTTCCTTCCATAGGAATCCATTGTGTGGTTTTCACCAGAAAAGTTTCCAAATGTCTATTTTTTAGACTTACAAATATTCCTCTAAAATCAGTTGAACTACGAATTCCGATTTACTCACCTGATATCAGGAGAAAACCCAGTGCTGCATCTTTTAGACCAGCACTGACCCTGAAAAGTAATTCTAAGCGTACTTACCAGTAACTTATACTTCCTTCCATAGGAATCCATTGTGTGGTTTTCACCAGAAAAGTTTCTAAGTGTCCATTTTTGAAACGTACAAATATTCCTCTAAAATCAGCCGCACTACGAATTCTGATTTACTCACCTGTTATCAGGAGAAAACCCAGTGCTGCATCTTTGAGACCAGCACTGACTATGAAAAGTAATTCTAAGCGTACTTACCATTAACTTGTAATTCCTTCCATAGGAATCCATTGTGTGATTTTCACCAGAAAATTTTCGAAGTGTCCGTTTTTGAAACGTACAAATATTCCTCTAAAATCAGCCGAAATACGAATTCCGATTTACTCACCTGTTATCAGGAGAGAACCCAGGGCTGCATCTTTTAGCCCAGCACTGACCCTGAAAAGTAATTCTAAGCATACTTACCAGTAACTTGTATTTCCTTCCATAGGAATCCATTGTGTGGTTTTCACTAGAAAAGTTTCTAAGTGTTCATTTTTGAAACGTACAAATATTCCTCTAAAATCAGCCGAACTACTAATTCTGATTTACTCACCTGTTATCAGGAGAGAACCCAGTGCTGCATCTTTTAGAGCAGCACTGACCCTGAAAAGTAATTCTAAGCGTATTTACCAGTAACTTGTATTTCCTTCCATAGGAATCCATTGTGTGGTTTTCACCAGAAAAGTTAACAAGTGTCCATTTTTGAAGCGTACAAATATTCCTCTAAAATCAGCCGAACTACGAATTCTGATTTACTCACCTGTTATCAGGAGAGAACCCAGGGCTGCATCTTTTAGCCAAGCACTGACCCTGAAAAGTAATTCTAAGCGTACTTACCAGTAACTTATACTTCCTTCCATAGGAATCCATTGTGTGGTTTTCACCAGAAAAGTTTCTAAGTGTCCATTTTTGAAACGTACAAATATTCCTCTAAAATCAGCCGCACTACGAATTCTGATTTACTCACCTGTTATCAGGAGAGAACCCAGTGCTGCATCTTTTAGAGCAGCACTGACCCTGAAAAGTAATTCTAAGCGTATTTACCAGTAACTTGTATTTCCTTCCATAGGAATCCATTGTGTGGTTTTCACCAGAATAGTTTCCAAATGTCCATTTTTTAGACTTACAAATATTCCTCTAAAATCAGTTGAACTTCGAATTCCGATTCACTCACCTGATATCAGGAGAAAACCCAGTGCTGCATCTTTTAGACCAGCACTGACCATGAAAAGTAATTCTAAGCGTATTTACCAGTAACTTATATTTCCTTCCATAGGAATCCATTGTGTGGTTTTCACCAGAAAAGTTTCCAAGTGTCCATTTTTGAAGCATACAAATATTCCTCTAAAATCAGCCGAACTACGAATTCTGATTTACTCACCTGTTATCAGGAGAAAACCCAGTGCTGCATCTTTTAGACCAGCACTGACTATGAAAAGTAATTCTAAGCGTACTTACCAGTAACTTGTATTTCCTTCCATAGGAATCCATAGTGTAGTTTTCACCAGAAAAGTTTCCAAGTGTCTATTTTTGAAGCGTACAAATATTCCTCTAAAATCAGCCGAAATACGAATTCCGATTTACTCACCTGATATCAGGAGAAAACCCAGTGCTGCATCTTTTAGACCAGCACTGACCATGAAAAGTAATTCTAAGCGTACTTACCAGTAACTTGTATTTACTTCCATAGGAATCCATTGTGTGGTTTTCACCAGAAAAGTTTCTAAGTGTCCATTTTTGAAACGTACAAATATTCCTCTAAAATCAGCCGAAATACGAATTCCTATATACTCACCTGTTATCAGGAGAGAACCCAGGGCTGCATCTTTTAGCCCAGCACTGACCCTGAAAAGTAATTCTAAGCGTACTTACAAGTAACTTGTATTTCCTTCCATAGGAATCCATTGTGTGGTTTTCACCAGATTTCTAAGTGTCCATTTTTGAAATTTACAAATATTCCTCTAAAATCAGCCGAACTACGAATTCCGATTTACTCACCTGTTATCAGGAGAGAACCCAGTGCTGCATCTTTTAGAGCAGCACTGACCCTGAAAAGTAATTCTAAGCGTATTTACCAGTAACTTGTATTTCCTTCCATAGGAATCCATTTTGTGGTTTTCACCAGAAAAGTTAACAAGTGTCCATTTTTGAAGCGTACAAATATTCCTCTAAAATCAGCCGAACTACGAATTCTGATTTACTCACCTGTTATCGGGAGAGAACCCAGGGCTACATCTTTTAGCCAAGCACTGACCCTGAAAACTAATTCTAAGCGTACTTACCAGTAACTTGTATTTCCTTCCATAGGAATCCATTGTGGGGTTTTCACCAGAAAAGTTTCTAAGTGTCCATTTTTGAAATGTACAAATATTCCTCTAAAATCAGCCGAACTACGAATTCTGATTTACTCACCTGTTATCAGGAGAGAACCCAGTGCTGCATCTTTTAGAGCAGCACTGACCCTGAAAAGTAATTCTAAGCGTATTTACCAGTAACTTGTATTTCCTTCCATAGGAATCCATTGTGTGGTGTCACCAGAATAGTTTCCAAATGTCCATTTTTTAGACATACAAATATTCCTCTAAAATCAGTTGAACTTCGAATTCCGATTCACTCACCTGATATCAGGAGAAAACCCAGTGCTGCATCTTTTAGACCAGCACTGACCATGAAAAGTAATTCTAAGCGTACTTACCAGTAACTTGTATTTCCTTCCATAGGAATCCATTGTGTGGTTTTCACCAGAAAAGTTTCTAAGTGTCCATTTTTGAAACGTACAAATATTCCTCTAAAATCAGCCGAAATACGACTTCCGATTTACTCACCTGTTATCAGGAGAGAACCCAGGGCTGCATCTTTTAGCCCAGCACTGACCGTGAAAAGTAATTCTAAGCATACTTACCAGTAACTTGTATTTACTTCCATAGGAATCCATTGTGTGGTTTTCACCAGAAAAGTTTCTAAGTGTCCATTTTTGAAACGTACAAATATTCCTCTAAAATCAGCCGAACTTCGAAATCCGTTTTACTCACCTGTTATCAGGAGAGAACCCAGTGCTGCATCTTTTAGAGCAGCACTGACCCTGAAAAGTAATTCTAAGCGTATTTACCAGTAACGTGTATTTCCTTACATAGGAATCCATTGTGTGGGTTTCACCAGAAAAGTTTCCAAGTGTCCATTTTTGAAACGTACAACTATTCCTCTAAAATCAGCCGAACTATGAATTTTGATTTACTCACCTGTTATCAGGAATGAACTCAAGGTTGCATCTTTTAGCCCAGCACTGACCCTGAAAAGTAATCCTAATCGTACTTACCAGTAACTTGTATTTCCTTCCATAGAAATCCATTGTGTGGTTTTCACCAGAAAAGTTTCTAAGTGTCCATTTTTGAAATGTTCAAATATTCCTCTAAAATCAGCCGAAATACGACTTCCGATTTACTCACCTGTTATCAGGAGAGAACCCAGGGCTGCATCTTTTAGCCCAGCACTGACCGTGAAAAGTAATTCTTAGCGTACTTACCAGTAACTTGTATTTACTTCCATAGGAATCCATTGTGTGGTTTTCACCAGAAAAGTTTCCAAATGTCAATTTTTTAGACTTACAAATATTCCTCTAAAATCAGTTGAACTACGAATTCCGATTCACTCACCTGATATCAGGAGAATAGCCAGTGCTGCATCTTTTATACCAGCACTGACCATGAAAAGTAATTCTAAGCGTACTTACCAGTAACTTGTATTTCCTTCCATAGGAATCCATTGTGTGGTTTTCACCAGAAAAGTTTCTAAGTGTCCATTTTTGAAACGTACAAATATTCCTCTAAAATCAGCCGAAATATGACTTCCGATTTACTCACCTGTTATCAGGAGAGAACCCAGGGCTGCATCTTTTACCCCAGCACTGACCGTGAAAAGTAATTCTTAGCGTACTTACCAGTAACTTGTATTTACTTCCATAGGAATCCATTGTGTGGTTTTTACCAGAAAAGTTTCTAAGTGTCCATTTTTGAAATGTACAAATATTCCTCTAAAATCAGCGGAACTGCGAATTCCGATTTACTCACCTGTTATCAGGACAGAACCCAGTGCTGCATCTTTTAGAGCAGCACTGACCCTAAAAAGTAATTCTAAGCGTATTTACCAGTAACTTGTATTTCCTTCCATAGGAATCCATTGTGTGGTTTTCACCAGAAAAGTTTCCAAGTGTCCATTTTTTAGACCTACAAATATTCCTCTAAAATCAGCCGAAATACGACTTCCGATTTACTCACCTGTTATCAGGAGAGAACCCAGGGCTGCATCTTTTAGCCCAGCACTGACCATGAAAAGTAATTCTTAGCGTACTTACCAGTAACTTGTATTTACTTCCATAGGAATCCATTGTGTGGTTTTCACCAGAAAAGTTTCCAAATGTCCATTTTTTAGACTTACAAATATTCCTCTAAAATCAGTTGAACTACGAATTCCGATTCACTCACCTGTTATCAGGAGAAGACCCAGTGCTGCAACTTTTAGACCAGCACTGACCCTGAAAAGTAATTCTAAGCGTACTTACCAGTAACTAGTATTTACTTCCATAGGAATCCATTGTGTGGTTTTCACCAGAAAAGTTTCTAAGTGTCCATTTTTGAAACGTACAACTATTCCTCTAAAATCAGCCGAACTATGAATTTCGATTTACTCACCTGTTATCAGGAGAGAACCCAGTGCTGCATCTTTTAGAGCAGCACTGACCCTGAAAAGTAATTCTAAGCGTATTTACCAGTAACTTGTATTTCCTTCCATATGAATTCATTGTGTGGTTTTCACCAGAAAAGTTTCCAAGTGTCCATTTTTGAAGCGTACAAATATTCCTTTAAAATCAGCCGAACTACGAATTCTGATTTACTCACCTGTTATCAGGAGAAAACCCAGTGCTGCATCTTTTAGACCAGCACTGACTATGAAAAGTAATTCTAAGCGTACTTACCAGTAACTTGTAATTCCTTCCATAGGAATCCATTGTGTGATTTTCACCAGAAAATTTTCTAAGTGTCCATTTTTGAAACGTACAAATATTCCTCTAAAATCAGCCGAACTATGAATTCCGATTTACTCACCTGTTATCAGGAGAGAACCCAGTGCTGCATCTTTTAGAGCAGCACTGACCCTGAAAAGTAATTCTAAGCGTATTTACCAGTAACTTGTATTTCCTTACATAGGAATCCATTGTGTGGTTTCACCAGAAAAGTTTCCAAGTGTCCATTTTTTAGACTTACAAATATACCTCTAAAATCAGTTGAACTACGAATTCCGATTTACTCACCTGTTATCAGGAGAGAAACCAGTGCTGCATCTTTTAGAGCAGCACTGACCCTGAAAAGTAATTCTAAGTGTATTACCAGTAACTTGTATTTCCTTCCATAGGAATCCATTGTGTGGTTTTCACTAGAAAAGTTTCCAAGTGTCAGTTTTTGAAGTGTACAAATATTCCTCTAAAATCATCCGAAATACGAATTCCTATTTACTCACCTGTTATCAGGAGAGGACCCAGGGCTGCATCTTTTAGCCCAGCACTGACCCTGAAAAGTAATTCTAAGCGTACTTACCAGTAACTTGTATTTACTTCCATAGGAATCCATTGTGTGGTTTTCACCAGAAAAGTTAACAAGTGTCCATTTTTGAAGCGTACAAATATTCCTCTAAAATCAGCCGAACTACGAATTCTGATTTACTCACCTGTTATCAGGAGAGAACCCAGGGCTGCATCTTTTAGCCAAGCACTGACCCTGAAAAGTAATTCTAAGCGTACTTACCAGTAACTTGTATTTCCTTCCATAGGAATCCATTGTGTGGTTTTCACCAGAAAAGTTTCTAAGTGTCCATTTTTGAAATGTACAAATATTCCTCTAAAATCAGCCGAACTACGAATTCTGATTTACTCACCTGTTATCGGGAGAGAACCCAGGGCTGCATCTTTTAGCCAAGCACTGACCCTGAAAAGTAATTCTAAGCGTACTTACCAGTAACTTGTATTTGCTTCCATAGGAATCCATTGTGTGGTTTTCACCAGAAAAGTTTCTAAGTGTCCATTTTTGAAATGTACAAATATTCCTCTAAAATCAGCCGAACTACGAATTCTGATTTACTCACCTGTTATCAGGAGAGAACCCAGGGCTGCATCTTTTAGCCAAGCACTGACCCTGAAAAGTAATTCTAAGCGTACTTACCAGTAACTTGTATTTGCTTCCATAGGAATCCATTGTGTGGTTTTCACCAGAAAAGTTTCTAAGTGTCCATTTTTGAAATGTACAAATATTCCTCTAAAATCAGCCGAACTTCGAATTCCGATTCACTCACCTGATATCAGGAGAAAACCCAGTGCTGCATCTTTTAGACCAGCACTGACCATGAAAAGTAATTCTAAGCGTATTTACCAGTAACTTATATTTCCTTCCATAGGAATCCATTGTGTGGTTTTCACCAGAAAAGTTTCTAAGTGTCCATTTTTGAAACGTACAAATATTCCTCTAAAATCAGCCGAAATACGAATTCCTATATACTCACCTGTTATCAGGAGAGAACCCAGGGCTGCATCTTTTAGCCCAGCACTGACCCTGAAAAGTAATTCTAAGCGTACTTACCAGTAACTTGTATTTCCTTCCATCGGAATCCATTGTGTGGTTTTCACCAGATTTCTAAGTGTCCATTTTTGAAATTTACAAATATTCCTCTAAAATCAGCCGAACTACGAATTCCGATTTACTCACCTGTTATCAGGAGAGAACCCAGTGATGCATCTTTTAGAGCAGCACTGACCCTGAAAAGTAATTCTAAGCGTATTTACCAGTAACTTGTATTTCCTTCCATAGGAATCCATTGTGTGGTTTTCACCAGAAAAGTTAACAAGTGTCCATTTTTGAAGCGTACAAATATTCCTCTAAAATCAGCCGAACTACGAATTCTGATTTACTCACCTGTTATCAGGAGAGAACCCAGGGCTGCATCTTTTAGCCAAGCACTGACCCTGAAAACTAATTCTAAGCGTACTTACCAGTAACTTGTATTTCCTTCCATAGGAATCCATTGTGGGGTTTTCACCAGAAAAGTTTCTAAGTGTCCATTTTTGAAACGTACAAATATTCCTCTAAAATCAGCCGAAATACGACTTCCGATTTACTCACCTGTTATCAGGAGAGAACCCAGGGCTGCATCTTTTAGCCCAGCACTGACCGTGAAAAGTAATTCTAAGCGTACTTACCAGTAACTTGTATTTACTTCCATAGGAATCCATTGTGTGGTTTTCACCAGAAAAGTTTCTAAGTGTCCATTTTTGAAACGTACAAATATTCCTCTAAAATCAGCCGAACTTCGAAATCTGTTTTACTCACCTGTTATCAGGAGAGAACCCAGTGCTGCATCTTTTAGAGCAGCACTGACCATGAAAAGTAATTCTAAGCGTACTTACCAGTAACTTGTACTTCCTTCCATAGGAATCCATTGTGTGGTTTTCACCAGAAAAGTTTCTAAGTGTCCATTTTTGAAACGTACAAATATTCCTCTAAAATCAGCCGAAATACGAATTCCTATATACTCACCTGTTATCAGGAGAGAACCCAGGGCTGCATCTTTTAGCCCAGCACTGACCCTGAAAAGTAATTCTAAGCGTACTTACCAGTAACTTGTATTTCCTTCCATAGGAATCCATTGTGTGGTTTTCACCAGATTTCTAAGTGTCCATTTTTGAAATTTACAAATATTCCTCTAAAATCAGCCGAACTACGAATTCCGATTTACTCACCTGTTATCAGGAGAGAACCCAGTGCTGCATCTTTTAGAGCAGCACTGACCCTGAAAAGTAATTCTAAGCGTATTTACCAGTAACTTGTATTTCCTTCCATAGGAATCCATTGTGTGGTTTTCACCAGAAAAGTTAACAAGTGTCCATTTTTGAAGCGTACAAATATTCCTCTAAAATCAGCCGAACTACGAATTCCGATTTACTCACCTGTTATCAGGAGAGAAGCCAGTGCTGCATCTTTTAGAGCAGCACTGACCCTCAAAAGAAATTCTAAGCGTATTTACCAGTAACTTGTATTTCCTTCCATAGGAATCCATTGTGTGGTTTTCACCAGAAAAGTTTCCAAATGTCTATTTTTTAGACTTACAAATATTCCTCCAAAATCAGTTGAACTACGAATTCCGATTTACTCACCTGATATCAGGAGAAAACCCAGTGCTGCATCTTTTAGACCAGCACTGACCCTGAAAAGTAATTCTAAGCGTACTTACCAGTAACTTGTACTTCCTTCCATAGGAATCCATTGTGTGGTTTTCCCCAGAAAAGTTTCTAAGTGTCCATTTTTGAAACGTACAAATATTCCTCTAAAATCAGCCGCACTACGAATTCTGATTTACTCACCTGTTATCAGGAGAAAACCCAGTGCTGCATCTTTGAGACCAGCACTGACAATGAAAAGTAATTCTAAGCGTACTTACCATTAACTTGTAATTCCTTCCATAGGAATCCATTGTGTGATTTTCACCAGAAAATTTTCGAAGTGTCCATTTTTGAAACGTACAAATATTCCTCTAAAATCAGCCGAAATACGAATCCCGATTTACTCACCTGTTATCAGGAGAGAACCCAGGGCTGCATCTTTGAGACCAGCACTGACTATGAAAAGTAATTCTAAGCGTACTTACCATTAACTTGTATTTCCTTCCATAGGAATCCATTGTGTGGTTTTCACTAGAAAAGTTTCTGAGTGTTCATTTTTGAAACGTACAAATATTCCTCTAAAATCAGCCGAACTACGAATTCTGAGTTACTCACCTGTTATCAGGAGAGAACCCAGTGCTGCATCTTTTAGAGCACCACTGACCCTGAAAAGTAATTCTAAGCATATTTACCAGTAACTTGTATTTCCTTCCATAGGAATCCATTGTGTGGTTTTCACCAGAAAAGTTAACAAGTGTCCATTTTTGAAATGTACAAATATTCCTCTAAAATCAGCCGAAATACGACTTCCGATTTACTCACCTGTTATCAGGAGAGAACCCAGGGCTGCATCTTTTAGCCCAGCACTGACCGTGAAAAGTAATTCTTAGCGTACTTACCAGTAACTTGTATTTACTTCCATAGGAATCCATTGTGTGGTTTTCACCAGAAAAGTTTCCAAATGTCAATTTTTTAGACTTACAAATATTCCTCTAAAATCAGTTGAACTACGAATTCCGATTCACTCACCTGATATCAGGAGAAAAGCCAGAGCTGCATCTTTTATACCAGCACTGACCATGAAAAGTAATTCTAAGCGTACTTACCAGTAACTTGTATTTCCTTCCATAGGAATCCATTGTGTGGTTTTCACCAGAAAAGTTTCTAAGTGTCCATTTTTGAAACGTACAAATATTCCTCTAAAATCAGCCGAAATACGATTTCCGATTTACTCACCTGTTATCAGGAGAGAACCCAGGGCTGCATCTTTTAACCCAGCACTGACCGTGAAAAGTAATTCTTAGCGTACTTACCAGTAACTTGTATTTACTTCCATAGGAATCCATTGTGTGGTTTTCACCAGAAAAGTTTCTAAGTGTCCATTTTTGAAACGTACAAATATTCCTCTAAAATCAGCGGAACTGCGAATTCCGATTTACTCACCTGTTATCAGGACAGAACCCAGTGCTGCATCTTTTAGAGCAGCACTGACCCTAAAAAGTAATTCTAAGCGTATTTACCAGTAACTTGTATTTCCTTCCATAGGAATCCATTGTGTGGTTTTCACCAGAAAAGTTTCCAAGTGTCCATTTTTTAGACCTACAAATATTCCTCTAAAATCAGCCGAAATACAACTTCCGATTTACTCACCTGTTATCAGGAGAGAACCCAGGGCTGCATCTTTTAGCCCAGCACTGACCATGAAAAGTAATTCTTAGCGTACTTACCAGTAACTTGTATTTACTCCCATAGGAATCCATTGTGTGGTTTTCACCAGAAAAGTTTCCAAATGTCCATTTTTTAGACTTACAAATATTCCTCTAAAATCAGTTGAACTACGAATTCCGATTCACTCACCTGTTACCAGGAGAAGACCCAGTGCTGCAACTTTTAGACCAGCACTGACCCTGAAAAGTAATTCTAAGCGTATTTACCAGTAACTTGTATTTCCTTCCATATGAATTCATTGTGGGGTTTTCACCAGAAAAGTTTCCAAGTGTCCATTTTTGAAGCGTACAAATATTCCTCTAAAATCATCCGAACTACGAATTCTGATTTACTCACCTGTTATCAGGAGAAAACCCAGTGCTGCATCTTTTAGACCAGCACTGACTATGAAAAGTAATTCTAAGCATACTTACCAGTAACTTGTATTTCCTTACATAGGAATCCATTGTGTGGTTTTCACCAGAAAAGTTTCCAAGTGTCCATTTTTGAAGTGTACAAATATTCCTCTAAAATCATCCGAAATACGAATTCCTATTTACTCACCTGTTATCAGGAGAGAACCCAGGGCTGCATCTTTTAGCCCAGCACTGACCCTGAAAAGTAATTCTAAGCGTACTTACCAGTAACTTGTATTTACTTCCATAGGAATCCATTGTGTGGTTTTCACCAGAAAAGTTAACAAGTGTCCATTTTTGAAGCGTACAAATATTCCTCTAAAATCGGCCGAAATACGAATTCCGATTTACTCACCTGATATCAGGAGAAAACCCAGTGCTGCATCTTTTAGACCAGCACTGACCATGAAAAGTAATTCTAAGCGTACTTACCAGTAACTTGTACTTCCTTCCATAGGAATCCATTGTGTGGTTTTCACCAGAAAAGTTTCTAAGTGTCCATTTTTGAAACGTACAAATATTCCTCTAAAATCAGCCGAAATATGAATTCCTATATACTCACCTGTTATCAGGAGAGAACCCAGGGCTGCATCTTTTAGCCCAGAAATGACCCTGAAAAGTAATTCTAAGCGTACTTACCAGTAACTTGTATTTCCTTCCATAGGAATCCATTGTGTGGTTTTCACCAGAAAAGTTTCTAAGTGTCCATTTTTGAAATGTACAAATATTCCTCTAAAATCAGCCGAACTACGAATTCCGATTTACTCACCTGTTATCAGGAGAGAACCCAGTGCTGCATCTTTTAGAGCAGCACTGACCCTCAAATGTAATTCTAAGCGTATTTACCAGTAACTTGTATTTCCTTCCATAGGAATCCATTGTGTGGTTTTCACCAGAAAAGTTTCCAAATGTCTATTTTTTAGACTTACAAATATTCCTCTAAAATCAGTTGAACTACGAATTCAGATTTACTCACCTGATATCAGGAGAAAACCAAGTGCTGCATCTTTTAGACCAGCACTGACCATGAAAAGTAATTCTAAGCGTACTTACCAGTAACTTGTACTTCCTTCCATAGGAATCCATTGTGTGGTTTTCACCAGAAAAGTGTCCAAGTGTCAATTTTTGAAACGTACAAATATTCCTCTAAAATCCGCCGAAATACGACTTCTGATTTACTCACCTGTTATCAGGAGAAAACCCAGTGCTGCATCTTTTAGACCAGCACTGACTATGAAAAGTAATTCTAAGCATACTTACCAGTAACTTGTATTTCCTTACATAGGAATCCATTGTGTGGTTTTCACCAGAAAAGTTTCCAAGTGTCCATTTTTGAAGTGTACAAATATTCCTCTAAAATCATCCGAAATACGAATTCCTATTTACTCACCTGTTATCAGGAGAGAACCCAGTGCTGCATCTTTTAGAGCAGCACTGACCCTCAAATGTAATTCTAAGCGTATTTACCAGTAACTTGTATTTCCTTCCATAGGAATCCATTGTGTGGTTTTCACCAGAAAAGTTTCCAAATGTCTATTTTTTAGACTTACAAATATTCCTCTAAAATCAGTTGAACTACGAATTCAGATTTACTCACCTGATATCAGGAGAAAACCAAGTGCTGCATCTTTTAGACCAGCACTGACCATGAAAAGTAATTCTAAGCGTACTTACCAGTAACTTGTACTTCCTTCCATAGGAATCCATTGTGTGGTTTTCACCAGAAAAGTGTCCAAGTGTCAATTTTTGAAACGTACAAATATTCCTCTAAAATCCGCCGAAATACGACTTCTGATTTACTCACCTGTTATCAGGAGAGAACCCAGGGCTGCATCTTTTAGCCCAGCACTGACCCTGAAAAATAATTCTAAGCGTACTTACTAGTAACTTGTATTTACTTCCATAGGAATCCATTGTGTGGTTTTCACCAGAAAAGTTAACAAGTGTCCATTTTTGAAGCGTACAAATATTCCTCTAAAATCAGCCGAACTACGAATTCTGATTTACTCACCTGTTATCAGGAGAAGACCCAGTGTTGCATCTTTTAGACCAGCACTGACTATGAAAAGTAATTCTAAGCGTATTTACCAGTAACTTGTATTTCCTTCCATAGGAATCCATTGTGTGGTTTTCACCAGAAAAGTTTCCAAGTGTCCATTTTTGAAACGTACAACTATTCCTCTAAAATTAGCCAAACTATGAATTTTGATTTACTCACCTGTTATCAGGAATGAACTCAAGGCTGCATCTTTTAGCCCAGCACTGACCCTGAAAAGTAATTCTAAGCGTATTTACCAGTAACTTGTATTTCCTTCCATAGGAATCCATTGTGTGGTTTTCACCAGAAAAGTTAACAAGTGTCTATTTTTGAAGCGTACAAATATTCCTCTAAAATCAGCCGAACTACGAATTCTGATTTACTCACCTGTTATCAGGAGAGAACCCAGGGCTGCATCTTTTAGCCAAGCACTGACCCTGAAAAGTAATTCTAAGCGTACTTACCAGTAACTTGTATTTCCTTCCATAGGAATCCATTGTGTGGTTTTCACCAGAAAAGTTTCTAAGTGTCCATTTTTGAAATGTACAAATATTCCTCTAAAATCAGCCGAACTACGAATTCTGATTTACTCACCTGTTATCAGGAGAGAACCCAGTGCTGCATCTTTTAGAGCAGAACTGACCCTGAAAAGTATTTCTAAGCGTATTTACCAGTAACTTGTATTTCCTTCCATAGGAATCCATTGTGTGGTTTTCACCAGAATAGTTTCCAAATGTCCATTTTTTAGACTTACAAATATTCCTCTAAAATCAGTTGAACTTCGAATTCCGATTCACTCACCTGATATCAGGAGAAAACCCAGTGCTGCATCTTTTAGCCCAGCACTGACCCTGAAAAGTAATTCTAAGCGTACTTACCAGTAACTTGTATTTCCTTCCATAGGAATCCATTGTGTGGTTTTCAACCAAAAAGTTAACAAGTGTCCATTTTTGAAATGTACAAATATTCCTCTAAAATCAGCCGAACTACGAATTCCGATTTACTCACCTGTTATCAGGAGAAAACCCAGTGCTGCATCTTTTAGAGCAGCACTGACCCTGAAAAGTAATTCTAAGCGTATTTACCAGTAACTTGTATTTCCTTCCATAGGAATCCATTGTGTGGTTTTCACCAGAAAAGTTTCCAAGTGTCCATTTTTGAAGCGTACAAATATTCCTCTAAAATCAGCCGAAATACGAATTCCTATTTACTCACCTGTTATCAGGAGAAAACCCAGTGCTGCATCTTTTAGACCAGCACTGACTATGAAAAGTAATTCTAAGTGTACTTACCAGTAACTTGTAATTCCTGCCATAGGAATCCATTGTGTGATTTTCACCAGAAAATTTTCTAATTGTCAATTTTTGAAACGTTCAAATATTCCTCTAAAATCAGCCGAAATACGAATTCCGATTTACTCACCTGTTATCAGGAGAGAACCCAGGGCTGCATCTTTTAGCCCAGCACTGACCCTGAAAAGTAATTCTAAGCGTACTTACCAGTAACTTGTATTTCCTTCCATAGGAATCCATTGTGTGGTTTTCACTAGAAAAGTTTCTAAGTGTCCATTTTTGAAACGTACAAATATTCCTCTAAAATCAGCCGAACTACGAATTCTGATTTACTCACCTGTTATCAGGAGAGAACCCAGTGCTGCATCTTTTAGAGCAGCACTGACCCTGAAAAGTAATTCTAAGCGTATTTACCAGTAACTTGTATTTCATTCCATAGGAATCCATTGTGTGGTTTTCACCAGAAGAGTTAACAAGTGTCCATTTTTGAGGCGTACAAATATTCCTCTAAAATCGGCCGAACTACGAATTCTGATTTACTCACCTGTTATCAGGAGAGAACCCAGGGCTGCATCTTTTAGCCAAGCACTGACCCTGAAAAGTAATTCTAAGCGTACTTACCAGTAACTTGTATTTCCTTCCATAGGAATCCATTGTGTGGTTTTCACCAGAAAAGTTTCTAAGTGTCCATTTTTGAAATGTACAAATATTCCTCTAAAATCAGCCGAACTACGAATTCCGATTTACTCACCTGTTATCAGGAGAGAACCCAGGGCTTCATCTTTTAGCCCAGCACTGACCCTGAAAAGTAATTCTAAGCGTACTTACCAGTAACTTGTATTTACTTCCATAGAAATCCATTGTGTGGTTTTCACCAGAAAAGTTTCTAAGTGTCCATTTTTGAAACGTACAACTATTCCTCTAAAATCAGCCGAACTATGAATTTTGATTTACTCACCTGTTATCAGGAATGAACTCAAGGCTGCATCTTTTAGCCCAGCACTGACCCTGAAAAGTAATTCTAAGCGTATTTACCAGTAACTTGTATTTCTTTCCATAGGAATCCATTGTGTGGTTTTCACCAGAAAAGTTTCCAAATGTCCATTTTTGAAACGTACAAATATTCCTTTCAAATCAGCCGAAATACGACTTCCGATTTACTCACCTGTTATCAGGAGAGAATCCGGGGCTGCATCTTTTCCCCCAGCACTGACCGTGAAAAGTAATTCTAAGCGTACTTACCAGTAACTTGTATTTCCCTCCATAGGAATCCATTGTGTGGTTTTCACTAGAAAAGTTTCTAAGTGTCCATTTTTGAAACGTACAAATATTCCTCTAAAATCAGCCGAACTACGAATTCTGATTTACTCACCTGTTATCAGGAGAGAACCCAGTGCTGCATCTTTTAGAGCAGCATTGACCCTGAAAAGTAATTCTAAGCGTATTTACCAGTAACTTGTATTTCCTTCCATAGGAATCCATTGTGTGGTTTTCACCAGAAAAGTTTCTAAGTGTCCATTTTTGAAATGTACAAATATTCCTCTAAAATCAGCGGAACTACGAATTCCTATTTACTCACCTGTTATCAGGAGAGAACCCAGTGCTGCAAATTTTAGCCCAGCACTGACCCTGAAAAGTAATTCTAAGTGTACTTACCAGTAACTTGTATTTCCTTCCATAGGAATCCATTGTGTGGTTTTCACCAGAAAAGTTTCCAAGTGTCCATTTTTGAAACTTACAAATATTCCTCTAAAATCAGTTGAACTACGAATTCCGATTTACTCACCTGTTATCAGGAGAGAACCCAGTGCTGCATCTTTTAGAGCAGCACTGACCATTAAAAGTAATTCTAAGCGTACTTACCAGTAACTTGTATTTCCTTCCATAGGAATCCATGGTGTGGTTTTCACCAGAAAAGTTTCTAAGTGTCCATTTTTGAAATGTACAAATATTCCTCTAAAATCAGCCGAACTACGAATTCTGATTTACTCACCTGTTATCAGGAGAGAACCCAGTGCTGCATCTTTTAGAGCAGCACTGACCCTGAAAAGTAATTCTAAGCGTATTTACCAGTAACTTGTATTTCCTTCCATAGGAATCCATTGTGTGGTTTTCACCAGAATAGTTTCCAAATGTCCATTTTTTAGACTTACAAATATTCCTCTAAAATCAGTTGAACTACGAATTCAGATTTACTCACCTGATTTCAGGAGAAAACCCAGTGCTACATCTTTTAGACCAGCACTGACCCTGAAAAGTAATTCTAAGCATATTTACCAGTAACTTGTATTTCCTTCCATAGGAATCCATTGTGTGGTTTTCACCAGAAAAGTTTCTAAGTGTCCATTTTTGAAACGTACAAATATTCCTCTAAAATCAGCCGAAATACGACTTCTGATTTACTCACCTGTTATCAGGAGAGAACCCAGGGCTGCATCTTTTAGCCCAGCACTGACCGTGAAAAGTAATTCTAAGCGTACTTACCAGTAACTTGTATTTACTTCCATAGGAATCCATTGTGTGGTTTTCACCAGAAAAGTTTCTAAGTGTCCATTTTTGAAACGTACAAATATTCCTCTAAAATCAGCCGAACTACGAATTCCGATTTACTCACCTGATATCAGGAGAAAACCCAGTGCTGCATCTTTTAGACCAGCACTGACCCTGAAAAGTAATTCTAAGCGTATTTACCAGTAACTTATATTTCCTTCCATAGGAATCCATTGTGTGGTTTTCACCAGAAAAGTTTCCAAGTGTCCATTTTTTAGACTTACAAATATTCCTCTAAAATCAGTTGAACTACGAATTCCAATTTACTCACCTGTTATCAGGAGAGAACCCAGTGCTGCATCTTTTAGAGCAGCACTGACCCTGAAAAGCAATTCTAAGTGTATTTACCAGTAACTTGTATTTCCTTCCATAGGAATCCATTGTGTGGTTTTCACCAGAAAAGTTTCCAAGTGTCCCTTTTTGAAGCGTACAAATATTCCTCTAAAATCACCCGAACTGCGAATTCTGATTTACTCACCTGTTATCAGGAGAAAACCCAGTGCTGCATCTTTTAGGCCAGCACTGACCATGAAAAGTAATTCTAAGCGTACTTACCAGTAACTTGTAGTTCCTTCCATAGGAATCCATTGTGTGGTTTTCACCAGAAAAGTTTCTAAGTGTCCATTTTTGAAATGTACAAATATTCCTCTAAAATCAGCCGAACTACGAATTCCGATTTACTCACATGTTATCAGGAGAGAACCCAGTGCTGCATCTTTTAGAGCAGCACTGACCGTGAAAAGTAATTCTAAGCGTATTTACCAATAACTTGTATTTCCTTCCATAGGAATCCATTTTGTGGTTTCACCAGCAAAGTTTCCAAGTGTCCATTTTTTAGACTTACAAATATTCCTCTAAAATCAGTTGAACTACGAATTCCGATTTACTCACCTGTTATCAGGAGAGAACCCAGTGCTGCATCTTTTAGAGCAGCACTGACCCTCAAATGTAATTCTAAGCGTATTTACCAGTAACTTGTATTTCCATCCTTAGGAATCCATTGTGTGGTTTTCACCAGAAAAGTTTCCAAATGTCTATTTTTTAGACTTACAAATATTCCTCTAAAATCAGTTGAACTACGAATTCCGATTTACTCACCTGATATCAGGAGAAAACCCAGTGCTGCATCTTTTAGACCAGCACTGACCATTAAAAGTAATTCTAAGCGTACTTACCAGTAACTTGTACTTCCTTCCATAGGAATCCATTGTGTGGTTTTCACCAGAAAAGTGTCCAAGTGTCAATTTTTGAAACGTACAAATATTCTTCTAAAATCAGCCAAACTACGAATTCAAATTTACTCACCTGTTATCAGGAGAGAACCCAGTGCTGCATCTTTTAGAGCAGCACTGACCCTGAAAAGTAATTCTAAGCGTACTTACCAGTAACTTGTATTTCCTTCCTTAGGAATCCATTGTGTGGTTTTCACCAGAAAAGTTTCCAAGTGTCCATTTATGAAACGTACAAATATTCCTCTAAAATCAGCCGAAATACGAATTCCTGTTTACTCACCTGTTATCAGGAGAGAACCCAGGGCTGCATCTTTTAGCCCAGCACTGACCCTGAAAAGTAATTCTAAGCGTACTTACCAGTAACTTTTATTTCCTTCCATAGGAATCCATTGTGTGGTTTTCACCAGAAAAGTTTCCAAGTGTCCATTTTTGAAATGTACAAATATTCCTCTAAAATCAGCCGATCTACGAATTCCGATTTACTCACCTGTTATCAGGAGAGAACCCAGTGCTGCATCTTTTAGAGCAGCACTGACCCTGAAAAGTAATTCTAAGCGTATTTACCAGTAACTTGTATTTCCTTCCATAGGAATCCATTGTGTGGTTTTCACCAGAAAAGTTTCCAAATGTCCATTTTTGAAACATACAAATATTCCTCTAAAATCAGCCGAAATACGACTTCCGATTTACTCACCTGTTATCAGGAGAGAACCCAGGGCTGCATCTTTTAGCCCAGCACTGACCGTGAAAAGTAATTCTAAGCGTACTTACCAGTAACTTGTATTTCCTTCCATAGGAATCCATTGTGTGGTTTTCACCAGAAAAGTTTCCAAGTGTTTATTTTTGAAACGTACAAATATTCCTCTAAAATCAGCCGAACTACGAATTCCGATTTACTCACCTGTTATCAGGAGAGAACCCAGGGCTGCATCTTTTAGCCAAGCACTGACCCTGAAAAGTAATTCTAAGCGTACTTACCAGTAACTTGTATTTGCTTCCATAGGAATCCATTGTGTGGTTTTCACCAGAATAGTTTCCAAATGTCCATTTTTTAGACTTACAAATATTCCTCTAAAATCAGTTGAACTTCGAATTCCGATTCACTCACCTGATATCAGGAGAAAACCCAGTGCTGCATCTTTTAGACCAGCACTGACCATGAAAAGTAATTCTAAGCGTATTTACCAGTAACTTATATTTCCTTCCATAGGAATCCATTGTGTGGTTTTCACCAGAAAAGTTTCCAAGTGTCCATTTTTGAAGCGTACAAATATTCCTCTAAAATCAGCCGAACTACGAATTCTGATTTACTCACCTGTTATCAGGAGAAAACCCAGGGCTGCATCTTTTAGCCAAGCACTGACCCTGAAAAGTAATTCTAAGCGTACTTACCAGTAACTTGTATTTCCTTCCATAGGAATCCATTGTGTGGTTTTCACCAGATTTCTAAGTGTCCATTTTTGAAATGTACAAATATTCCTCTAAAATCAGCCGAACTACGAATTCCGATTTACTCACCTGTTATCAGGAGAGAACCCAGTGCTGCATCTTTTAGAGCAGCACTGACCCTGAAAAGTAATTCTAAGCGTATTTACCATTAACTTGTATTTCCTTCCATAGGAATCCATTGTGTGGTTTTCACCAGAAAAGGTAACAAGTGTCCATTTTTGAAGCGTACAAATATTCCTCTAAAATCAGCCGAACTACGAATTCTGATTTACTCACCTGTTATCAGGAGAGAACCCAGGGCTGCATCTTTTAGCCAAGCTCTGACCCTGAAAACTAATTCTAAGCGTATTTACCAGTAACTTGTATTTCCTTCCATATGAATTCATTGTGTGGTTTTCACCAGAATAGTTTCCAAGTGTCCATTTTTGAAGCGTACAAATATTCCTCTAAAATCAGCCGAACTACGAATTCTGATTTACTCACCTGTTATCAGGAGAAAACCCAGTGCTGCATCTTTTAGACCAGCACTGACTATGAAAAGTAATTCTAAGCGTACTTACCAGTAACTTGTAATTCCTTCCATAGGAATCCATTGTGTGATTTTCACCAGAAAATATTCTAAGTGTCCATTTTTGAAACGTACAAATATTACTCTAAAATCAGCCGAACTACGAATTCTGATTTACTCACCTGTTATTAGGAGAGAACCCAGTGCTGCATCTTTTAGAGCAGCACTGACCCTGAAAAGTAATTCTAAGCGTATTTACCAGTAACTTGTATTTCCTTACATAGGAATCCATTGTGTGGTTTCACCAGAAAAGTTTCCAAGTGTCCATTTTTTAGACTTACAAATATACCTCTAAAATCAGTTGAACTACGAATTCCGATTTACTCACCTGTTATCAGGAGAGAAACCAGTGCTGCATCTTTTAGAGCAGCACTGACCCTGAAAAGTAATTCTAAGTGTATTTACCAGTAACTTGTATTTCCTTCCATAGGAATCCATTGTGTGGTTTTCACCAGAAAAGTTTCCAAGTGTCCATTTTTGAAGTGTACAAATATTCCTCTAAAATCATCCGAAATACGAATTCCTATTTACTCACCTGTTATCAGGAGAGAACCCAGGGCTGCATCTTTTAGCCCAGCACTGACCCTGAAAAGTAATTCTAAGCGTACTTACCAGTAACTTGTATTTACTTCCATAGGAATCCATTGTGTGGTTTTCACCAGAAAAGTTAACAAGTGTCCATTTTTGAAGCGTACAAATATTCCTCTAAAATCAGCCGAACTACGAATTCTGATTTACTCACCTGTTATCAGGAGAGAACCCAGGGCTGCATCTTTTAGCCAAGCACTGACCCTGAAAAGTAATTCTAAGTGTACTTACCAGTAACTTGTATTTCCTTCCATAGGAATCCATTGTGTGGTTTTCACCAGAAAAGTTTCTAAGTGTCCATTTTTGAAATGTACAAATATTCCTCTAAAATCAGCCGAACTACGAATTCCGATTTACTCACCGGTTATCAGGAGAGAACCCAGTGCTGCATCTTTTAGAGCAGCACTGACCCTGAAAAGTAATTCTAAGCATATTTACCAGTAACTTGTATTTCCTTCCATAGGAATCCATTGTGTGGTTTTCACCAGAAAAGTTAACGTGTCCATTTTTGAAGCGTACAAATATTCCTCTAAAATCAGCCGAACTACGAATTCTGATTTACTCACCTGTTATCAGGAGAGAACCCAGGGCTGCATCTTTTAGCCAAGCACTGACCCTGAAAACTAATTCTAAGCGTATTTACCAGTAACTTGTATTTCCTTCCATATGAATTCATTGTGTGGTTTTCACCAGAATAGTTTCCAAGTGTCCATTTTTGAAGCGTACAAATATTCCTCTAAAATCAGCCGAACTACGAATTCTGATTTACTCACCTGTTATCAGGAGAAAACCCAGTGCTGCATCTTTTAGACCAGCACTGACTATGAAAAGTAATTCTAAGCGTACTTACCAGTAACTTGTAATTCCTTCCATAGGAATCCATTGTGTGATTTTCACCAGAAAATATTCTAAGTGTCCATTTTTGAAACGTACAAATATTCCTCTAAAATCAGCCGAACTACGAATTCCGATTTACTCACCTGTTATCAGGAGAGAACCCAGTGCTGCATCTTTTAGAGCAGCACTGACCCTGAAAAGTAATTCTAAGCGTATTTACCAGTAACTTGTATTTCCTTACATAGGAATCCATTGTGTGGTTTCACCAGAAAAGTTTCCAAGTGTCCATTTTTTAGACTTACAAATATACCTCTAAAATCAGTTGAACTACGAATTCCGATTTACTCACCTGTTATCAGGAGAGAAACCAGTGCTGCATCTTTTAGAGCAGCACTGACCCTGAAAAGTAATTCTAAGTGTATTTACCAGTAACTTGTATTTCCTTCCATAGGAATCCATTGTGTGGTTTTCACCAGAAAAGTTTCCAAGTGTCCATTTTTGAAGTGTACAAATATTCCTCTAAAATCATCCGAAATACGAATTCCTATTTACTCACCTGTTATCAGGAGAGAACCCAGTGCTGCAAATTTTAGCCCAGCACTGACCCTGAAAAGTAATTCTAAGTGTACTTACCAGTAACTTGTATTTCCTTCCATAGGAATCCATTGTGTGGTTTTCACCAGAAAAGTTTCCAAGTGTCCATTTTTGAAACTTACAAATATTCCTCTAAAATCAGTTGAACTACGAATTCCGATTTACTCACCTGTTATCAGGAGAGAACCCAGTGCTGCATCTTTTAGAGCAGCACTGACCATTAAAAGTAATTCTAAGCGTACTTACCAGTAACTTGTATTTCCTTCCATAGGAATCCATGGTGTGGTTTTCACCAGAAAAGTTTCTAAGTGTCCATTTTTGAAATGTACAAATATTCCTCTAAAATCAGCCGAACTACGAATTCTGATTTACTCACCTGTTATCAGGAGAGAACCCAGTGCTGCATCTTTTAGAGCAGCACTGACCCTGAAAAGTAATTCTAAGCGTATTTACCAGTAACTTGTATTTCCTTCCATAGGAATCCATTGTGTGGTTTTCACCAGAATAGTTTCCAAATGTCCATTTTTTAGACTTACAAATATTCCTCTAAAATCAGTTGAACTACGAATTCAGATTTACTCACCTGATTTCAGGAGAAAACCCAGTGCTGCATCTTTTAGACCAGCACTGACCCTGAAAAGTAATTCTAAGCATATTTACCAGTAACTTGTATTTCCTTCCATAGGAATCCATTGTGTGGTTTTCACCAGAAAAGTTTCTAAGTGTCCATTTTTGAAACGTACAAATATTCCTCTAAAATCAGCCGAAATACGACTTCTGATTTACTCACCTGTTATCAGGAGAGAACCCAGGGCTGCATCTTTTAGCCCAGCACTGACCGTGAAAAGTAATTCTAAGCGTACTTACCAGTAACTTGTATTTACTTCCATAGGAATCCATTGTGTGGTTTTCACCAGAAAAGTTTCTAAGTGTCCATTTTTGAAACGTACAAATATTCCTCTAAAATCAGCCGAACTACGAATTCCGATTTACTCACCTGATATCAGGAGAAAACCCAGTGCTGCATCTTTTAGACCAGCACTGACCCTGAAAAGTAATTCTAAGCGTATTTACCAGTAACTTATATTTCCTTCCATAGGAATCCATTGTGTGGTTTTCACCAGAAAAGTTTCCAAGTGTCCATTTTTTAGACTTACAAATATTCCTCTAAAATCAGTTGAACTACGAATTCCAATTTACTCACCTGTTATCAGGAGAGAACCCAGTGCTGCATCTTTTAGAGCAGCACTGACCCTGAAAAGCAATTCTAAGTGTATTTACCAGTAACTTGTATTTCCTTCCATAGGAATCCATTGTGTGGTTTTCACCAGAAAAGTTTCCAAGTGTCCCTTTTTGAAGCGTACAAATATTCCTCTAAAATCACCCGAACTGCGAATTCTGATTTACTCACCTGTTATCAGGAGAAAACCCAGTGCTGCATCTTTTAGGCCAGCACTGACCATGAAAAGTAATTCTAAGCGTACTTACCAGTAACTTGTAGTTCCTTCCATAGGAATCCATTGTGTGGTTTTCACCAGAAAAGTTTCTAAGTGTCCATTTTTGAAATGTACAAATATTCCTCTAAAATCAGCCGAACTACGAATTCCGATTTACTCACATGTTATCAGGAGAGAACCCAGTGCTGCATCTTTTAGAGCAGCACTGACCGTGAAAAGTAATTCTAAGCGTATTTACCAATAACTTGTATTTCCTTCCATAGGAATCCATTTTGTGGTTTCACCAGCAAAGTTTCCAAGTGTCCATTTTTTAGACTTACAAATATTCCTCTAAAATCAGTTGAACTACGAATTCCGATTTACTCACCTGTTATCAGGAGAGAACCCAGTGCTGCATCTTTTAGAGCAGCACTGACCCTCAAATGTAATTCTAAGCGTATTTACCAGTAACTTGTATTTCCATCCTTAGGAATCCATTGTGTGGTTTTCACCAGAAAAGTTTCCAAATGTCTATTTTTTAGACTTACAAATATTCCTCTAAAATCAGTTGAACTACGAATTCCGATTTACTCACCTGATATCAGGAGAAAACCCAGTGCTGCATCTTTTAGACCAGCACTGACCATTAAAAGTAATTCTAAGCGTACTTACCAGTAACTTGTACTTCCTTCCATAGGAATCCATTGTGTGGTTTTCACCAGAAAAGTGTCCAAGTGTCAATTTTTGAAACGTACAAATATTCTTCTAAAATCAGCCAAACTACGAATTCAAATTTACTCACCTGTTATCAGGAGAGAACCCAGTGCTGCATCTTTTAGAGCAGCACTGACCCTGAAAAGTAATTCTAAGCGTACTTACCAGTAACTTGTATTTCCTTCCTTAGGAATCCATTGTGTGGTTTTCACCAGAAAAGTTTCCAAGTGTCCATTTATGAAACGTACAAATATTCCTCTAAAATCAGCCGAAATACGAATTCCTGTTTACTCACCTGTTATCAGGAGAGAACCCAGGGCTGCATCTTTTAGCCCAGCACTGACCCTGAAAAGTAATTCTAAGCGTACTTACCAGTAACTTTTATTTCCTTCCATAGGAATCCATTGTGTGGTTTTCACCAGAAAAGTTTCCAAGTGTCCATTTTTGAAATGTACAAATATTCCTCTAAAATCAGCCGATCTACGAATTCCGATTTACTCACCTGTTATCAGGAGAGAACCCAGTGCTGCATCTTTTAGAGCAGCACTGACCCTGAAAAGTAATTCTAAGCGTATTTACCAGTAACTTGTATTTCCTTCCATAGGAATCCATTGTGTGGTTTTCACCAGAAAAGTTTCCAAATGTCCATTTTTGAAACATACAAATATTCCTCTAAAATCAGCCGAAATACGACTTCCGATTTACTCACCTGTTATCAGGAGAGAACCCAGGGCTGCATCTTTTAGCCCAGCACTGACCGTGAAAAGTAATTCTAAGCGTACTTACCAGTAACTTGTATTTCCTTCCATAGGAATCCATTGTGTGGTTTTCACCAGAAAAGTTTCCAAGTGTTTATTTTTGAAACGTACAAATATTCCTCTAAAATCAGCCGAACTACGAATTCCGATTTACTCACCTGTTATCAGGAGAGAACCCAGGGCTGCATCTTTTAGCCAAGCACTGACCCTGAAAAGTAATTCTAAGCGTACTTACCAGTAACTTGTATTTGCTTCCATAGGAATCCATTGTGTGGTTTTCACCAGAATAGTTTCCAAATGTCCATTTTTTAGACTTACAAATATTCCTCTAAAATCAGTTGAACTTCGAATTCCGATTCACTCACCTGATATCAGGAGAAAACCCAGTGCTGCATCTTTTAGACCAGCACTGACCATGAAAAGTAATTCTAAGCGTATTTACCAGTAACTTATATTTCCTTCCATAGGAATCCATTGTGTGGTTTTCACCAGAAAAGTTTCCAAGTGTCCATTTTTGAAGCGTACAAATATTCCTCTAAAATCAGCCGAACTACGAATTCTGATTTACTCACCTGTTATCAGGAGAAAACCCAGGGCTGCATCTTTTAGCCAAGCACTGACCCTGAAAAGTAATTCTAAGCGTACTTACCAGTAACTTGTATTTCCTTCCATAGGAATCCATTGTGTGGTTTTCACCAGATTTCTAAGTGTCCATTTTTGAAATGTACAAATATTCCTCTAAAATCAGCCGAACTACGAATTCCGATTTACTCACCTGTTATCAGGAGAGAACCCAGTGCTGCATCTTTTAGAGCAGCACTGACCCTGAAAAGTAATTCTAAGCGTATTTACCATTAACTTGTATTTCCTTCCATAGGAATCCATTGTGTGGTTTTCACCAGAAAAGGTAACAAGTGTCCATTTTTGAAGCGTACAAATATTCCTCTAAAATCAGCCGAACTACGAATTCTGATTTACTCACCTGTTATCAGGAGAGAACCCAGGGCTGCATCTTTTAGCCAAGCTCTGACCCTGAAAACTAATTCTAAGCGTATTTACCAGTAACTTGTATTTCCTTCCATATGAATTCATTGTGTGGTTTTCACCAGAATAGTTTCCAAGTGTCCATTTTTGAAGCGTACAAATATTCCTCTAAAATCAGCCGAACTACGAATTCTGATTTACTCCCCTGTTATCAGGAGAAAACCCAGTGCTGCATCTTTTAGACCAGCACTGACTATGAAAAGTAATTCTAAGCGTACTTACCAGTAACTTGTAATTCCTTCCATAGGAATCCATTGTGTGATTTTCACCAGAAAATATTCTAAGTGTCCATTTTTGAAACGTACAAATATTCCTCTAAAATCAGCCGAACTACGAATTCCGATTTACTCACCTGTTATTAGGAGAGAACCCAGTGCTGCATCTTTTAGAGCAGCACTGACCCTGAAAAGTAATTCTAAGCGTATTTACCAGTAACTTGTATTTCCTTACATAGGAATCCATTGTGTGGTTTCACCAGAAAAGTTTCCAAGTGTCCATTTTTTAGACTTACAAATATACCTCTAAAATCAGTTGAACTACGAATTCCGATTTACTCACCTGTTATCAGGAGAGAAACCAGTGCTGCATCTTTTAGAGCAGCACTGACCCTGAAAAGTAATTCTAAGTGTATTTACCAGTAACTTGTATTTCCTTCCATAGGAATCCATTGTGTGGTTTTCACCAGAAAAGTTTCCAAGTGTCCATTTTTGAAGTGTACAAATATTCCTCTAAAATCATCCGAAATACGAATTCCTATTTACTCACCTGTTATCAGGAGAGAACCCAGGGCTGCATCTTTTAGCCCAGCACTGACCCTGAAAAGTAATTCTAAGCGTACTTACCAGTAACTTGTATTTACTTCCATAGGAATCCATTGTGTGGTTTTCACCAGAAAAGTTAACAAGTGTCCATTTTTGAAGCGTACAAATATTCCTCTAAAATCAGCCGAACTACGAATTCTGATTTACTCACCTGTTATCAGGAGAGAACCCAGGGCTGCATCTTTTAGCCAAGCACTGACCCTGAAAAGTAATTCTAAGTGTACTTACCAGTAACTTGTATTTCCTTCCATAGGAATCCATTGTGTGGTTTTCACCAGAAAAGTTTCTAAGTGTCCATTTTTGAAATGTACAAATATTCCTCTAAAATCAGCCGAACTACGAATTCCGATTTACTCACCGGTTATCAGGAGAGAACCCAGTGCTGCATCTTTTAGAGCAGCACTGACCCTGAAAAGTAATTCTAAGCATATTTACCAGTAACTTGTATTTCCTTCCATAGGAATCCATTGTGTGGTTTTCACCAGAAAAGTTAACAAGTGTCCATTTTTGAAGCGTACAAATATTCCTCTAAAATCAGCCGAACTACGAATTCTGATTTACTCACCTGTTATCAGGAGAGAACCCAGGGCTGCATCTTTTAGCCAAGCACTGACCCTGAAAACTAATTCTAAGCGTATTTACCAGTAACTTGTATTTCCTTCCATATGAATTCATTGTGTGGTTTTCACCAGAATAGTTTCCAAGTGTCCATTTTTGAAGCGTACAAATATTCCTCTAAAATCAGCCGAACTACGAATTCTGATTTACTCACCTGTTATCAGGAGAAAACCCAGTGCTGCATCTTTTAGACCAGCACTGACTATGAAAAGTAATTCTAAGCGTACTTACCAGTAACTTGTAATTCCTTCCATAGGAATCCATTGTGTGATTTTCACCAGAAAATATTCTAAGTGTCCATTTTTGAAACGTACAAATATTCCTCTAAAATCAGCCGAACTACGAATTCCGATTTACTCACCTGTTATCAGGAGAGAACCCAGTGCTGCATCTTTTAGAGCAGCACTGACCCTGAAAAGAAATTCTAAGCGTATTTACCAGTAACTTGTATTTCCTTACATAGGAATCCATTGTGTGGTTTCACCAGAAAAGTTTCCAAGTGTCCATTTTTTAGACTTACAAATATACCTCTAAAATCAGTTGAACTACGAATTCCGATTTACTCACCTGTTATCAGGAGAGAAACCAGTGCTGCATCTTTTAGAGCAGCACTGACCCTGAAAAGTAATTCTAAGTGTATTTACCAGTAACTTGTATTTCCTTCCATAGGAATCCATTGTGTGGTTTTCACCAGAAAAGTTTCCAAGTGTCCATTTTTGAAGTGTACAAATATTCCTCTAAAATCATCCGAAATACGAATTCCTATTTACTCACCTGTTATCAGGAGAGAACCCAGGGCTGCATCTTTTAGCCCAGCACTGACCCTGAAAAGTAATTCTAAGCGTACTTACCAGTAACTTGTATTTACTTCCATGGGAATCCATTGTGTGGTTTTCACCAGAAAAGTTAACAAGTGTCCATTTTTGAAGCGTACAAATATTCCTCTAAAATCAGCCAAACTACGAATTCTGATTTACTCACCTGTTATCAGGAGAGAACCCAGGGCTGCATCTTTTAGCCAAGCACTGACCCTGAAAAGTAATTCTAAGCGTACTTACCAGTAACTTGTATTTCCTTCCATAGGAATCCATTGTGTGGTTTTCACCAGAAAAGTTTCTAAGTGTCCATTTTTGAAATGTACAAATATTCCTCTAAAATCAGCCGAACTACGAATTCTGATTTACTCACCTGTTATCAGGAGAGAACCCAGTGCTGCATCTTTTAGAGCAGCACTGACCCTGAAAAGTAATTCTAAGCGTATTTACCAGTAACTTGTATTTCCTTCCATAGGAATCCATTGTGTGGTTTTCACCAGAATAGTTTCCAAATGTCCATTTTTTAGACTTAAAAATATTCCTCTAAAATCAGTTGAACTTCGAATTCCGATTCACTCACCTGATATCAGGAGAAAACCCAGTGCTGCATCTTTTAGCCCAGCACTGACCCTGAAAAGTAATTCTAAGCGTACTTACCAGTAACTTGTATTTCCTTCCATAGGAATCCATTGTGTGGTTTTCAACAGAAAAGTTTCTAAGTGTCCATTTTTGAAATGTACAAATATTCCTCTAAAATCAGCCGAACTACGAATTCCGATTTACTCACCTGTTATCAGAAGAGAAGCCAGTGCTGCATCTTTTAGAGCAGCACTGACCCTCAAAAGAAATTCTAAGCGTATTTACCAGTAACTTGTATTTCCTTCCATAGGAATCCATTGTGTGGTTTTCACCAGAAAAGTTTCCAAATGTCTATTTTTTAGACTTACAAATATTCCTCTAAAATCAGTTGAACTACGAATTCCGATTTACTCACCTGATATCAGGGGAAAACCCAGTGCTGCATCTTTTAGACCAGCACTGACCCTGAAAAGTAATTCTAAGCGTACTTACCAGTAACTTGTACTTCCTTCCATAGGAATCCATTGTGTGGTTTTCACCAGAAAAGTTTCTAAGTGTCCATTTTTGAAACGTACAAATATTCCTCTAAAATCAGCCGAAATACGACTTCCGATTTACTCACCTGTTATCAGGAGAGAACCCAGGGCTGCATCTTTTAACCCAGCACTGACCGTGAAAAGTAATTCTTAGCGTACTTACCAGTAACTTGTATTTACTTCCATAGGAATCCATTGTGTGGTTTTCACCAGAAAAGTTTCTAAGTGTCCATTTTTGAAACGTACAAATATTCCTCTAAAATCAGCGGAACTGTGAATTCCGATTTACTCACCTGTTATCAGGAGAGAACCCAGTGTTGCATCTTTTAGAGCAGCACTGACCCTGAAAAGTAATTCTAAGCGTATTTACCAGTAACTTGTATTTCCTTCCATAGGAATCCATTGTGTGGTTTTCACCAGAATAGTTTCCAAATGTCCATTTTTTAGACTTACAAATATTCCTCTAAAATCAGTTGAACTTCGAATTCCGATTCACTCACCTGATATCAGGAGAAAACCCAGTGCTGCATCTTTTAGACCAGCACTGACCATGAAAAGTAATTCTAAGCGTATTTACCAGTAACTTATATTTCCTTCCATAGGAATCCATTGTGTGGTTTTCACCAGAAAAGTTTCCAAGTGTCCATTTTTGAAGCGTACAAATATTCCTCTAAAATCAGCCGAACTACGAATTCTGATTTACTCACCTGTTATCAGGAGAAAACCCAGGGCTGCATCTTTTAGCCAAGCACTGACCCTGAAAAGTAATTCTAAGCGTACTTACCAGTAACTTGTATTTCCTTCCATAGGAATCCATTGTGTGGTTTTCACCAGATTTCTAAGTGTCCATTTTTGAAATGTACAAATATTCCTCTAAAATCAGCCGAACTACGAATTCCGATTTACTCACCTGTTATCAGGAGAGAACCCAGTGCTGCATCTTTTAGAGCAGCACTGACCCTGAAAAGTAATTCTAAGCATATTTACCAGTAACTTGTATTTCCTTCCATAGGAATCCATTGTGTGGTTTTCACCAGAAAAGTTAACAAGTGTCCATTTTTGAAGCGTACAAATATTCCTCTAAAATCAGCCGAACTACGAATTCTGATTTACTCACCTGTTATCAGGAGAGAACCCAGGGCTGCATCTTTTAGCCAAGCACTGACCCTGAAAACTAATTCTAAGCGTATTTACCAGTAACTTGTATTTCCTTCCATATGAATTCATTGTGTGGTTTTCACCAGAATAGTTTCCAAGTGTCCATTTTTGAAGCGTACAAATATTCCTCTAAAATCAGCCGAACTACGAATTCTGATTTACTCACCTGTTATCAGGAGAAAACCCAGTGCTGCATCTTTTAGACCAGCACTGACTATGAAAAGTAATTCTAAGCGTACTTACCAGTAACTTGTAATTCCTTCCATAGGAATCCATTGTGTGATTTTCACCAGAAAATATTCTAAGTGTCCATTTTTGAAACGTACAAATATTCCTCTAAAATCAGCCGAACTACGAATTCCGATTTACTCACCTGTTATCAGGAGAGAACCCAGTGCTGCATCTTTTAGAGCAGCACTGACCCTGAAAAGTAATTCTAAGCGTATTTACCAGTAACTTGTATTTCCTTACATAGGAATCCATTGTGTGGTTTCACCAGAAAAGTTTCCAAGTGTCCATTTTTTAGACTTACAAATATACCTCTAAAATCAGTTGAACTACGAATTCCGATTTACTCACCTGTTATCAGGAGAGAAACCAGTGCTGCATCTTTTAGAGCAGCACTGACCCTGAAAAGTAATTCTAAGTGTATTTACCAGTAACTTGTATTTCCTTCCATAGGAATCCATTGTGTGGTTTTCACCAGAAAAGTTTCCAAGTGTCCATTTTTGAAGTGTACAAATATTCCTCTAAAATCATCCGAAATACGAATTCCTATTTACTCACCTGTTATCAGGAGAGAACCCAGGGCTGCATCTTTTAGCCCAGCACTGACCCTGAAAAGTAATTCTAAGCGTACTTACCAGTAACTTGTATTTACTTCCATGGGAATCCATTGTGTGGTTTTCACCAGAAAAGTTAACAAGTGTCCATTTTTGAAGCGTACAAATATTCCTCTAAAATCAGCCAAACTACGAATTCTGATTTACTCACCTGTTATCAGGAGAGAACCCAGGGCTGCATCTTTTAGCCAAGCACTGACCCTGAAAAGTAATTCTAAGCGTACTTACCAGTAACTTGTATTTCCTTCCATAGGAATCCATTGTGTGGTTTTCACCAGAAAAGTTTCTAAGTGTCCATTTTTGAAATGTACAAATATTCCTCTAAAATCAGCCGAACTACGAATTCTGATTTACTCACCTGTTATCAGGAGAGAACCCAGTGCTGCATCTTTTAGAGCAGCACTGACCCTGAAAAGTAATTCTAAGCGTATTTACCAGTAACTTGTATTTCCTTCCATAGGAATCCATTGTGTGGTTTTCACCAGAATAGTTTCCAAATGTCCATTTTTTAGACTTAAAAATATTCCTCTAAAATCAGTTGAACTTCGAATTCCGATTCACTCACCTGATATCAGGAGAAAACCCAGTGCTGCATCTTTTAGCCCAGCACTGACCCTGAAAAGTAATTCTAAGCGTACTTACCAGTAACTTGTATTTCCTTCCATAGGAATCCATTGTGTGGTTTTCAACAGAAAAGTTTCTAAGTGTCCATTTTTGAAATGTACAAATATTCCTCTAAAATCAGCCGAACTACGAATTCCGATTTACTCACCTGTTATCAGAAGAGAAGCCAGTGCTGCATCTTTTAGAGCAGCACTGACCCTCAAAAGAAATTCTAAGCGTATTTACCAGTAACTTGTATTTCCTTCCATAGGAATCCATTGTGTGGTTTTCACCAGAAAAGTTTCCAAATGTCTATTTTTTAGACTTACAAATATTCCTCTAAAATCAGTTGAACTACGAATTCCGATTTACTCACCTGATATCAGGGGAAAACCCAGTGCTGCATCTTTTAGACCAGCACTGACCCTGAAAAGTAATTCTAAGCGTACTTACCAGTAACTTGTACTTCCTTCCATAGGAATCCATTGTGTGGTTTTCACCAGAAAAGTTTCTAAGTGTCCATTTTTGAAACGTACAAATATTCCTCTAAAATCAGCCGAAATACGACTTCCGATTTACTCACCTGTTATCAGGAGAGAACCCAGGGCTGCATCTTTTAACCCAGCACTGACCGTGAAAAGTAATTCTTAGCGTACTTACCAGTAACTTGTATTTACTTCCATAGGAATCCATTGTGTGGTTTTCACCAGAAAAGTTTCTAAGTGTCCATTTTTGAAACGTACAAATATTCCTCTAAAATCAGCGGAACTGTGAATTCCGATTTACTCACCTGTTATCAGGACAGAACCCAGTGCTGCATCTTTTAGAGCAGCACTGACCCTAAAAAGTAATTCTAAGCGTATTTACCAGTAACTTGTATTTCCTTCCATAGGAATCCATTGTGTGGTTTTCACCAGAAAAGTTTCCAAGTGTCCATTTTTTAGACTTACAAATATTCCTCTAAAATCAGCCGAACTACTAATTCTGATTTACTCACCTGTTATCAGGAGAGAACCCAGGGCTGCATCTTTTAGCCAAGCACTGACCCTGAAAAGTAATTCTAAGCGTACTTACCAGTAACTTGTATTTGCTTCCATAGGAATCCATTGTGTGGTTTTCACCAGAAAAGTTTCTAAGTGTCCATTTTTGAAATGTACAAATATTCCTCTAAAATCAGCCGAACTACGAATTCTGATTTACTCACCTGTTATCAGGAGAGAACCCAGTGTTGCATCTTTTAGAGCAGCACTGACCCTGAAAAGTAATTCTAAGCGTATTTACCAGTAACTTGTATTTCCTTCCATAGGAATCCATTGTGTGGTTTTCACCAGAATAGTTTCCAAATGTCCATTTTTTAGACTTACAAATATTCCTCTAAAATCAGTTGAACTTCGAATTCCGATTCACTCACCTGATATCAGGAGAAAACCCAGTGCTGCATCTTTTAGACCAGCACTGACCATGAAAAGTAATTCTAAGCGTATTTACCAGTAACTTATATTTCCTTCCATAGGAATCCATTGTGTGGTTTTCACCAGAAAAGTTTCCAAGTGTCCATTTTTGAAGCGTACAAATATTCCTCTAAAATCAGCCGAACTACGAATTCTGATTTACTCACCTGTTATCAGGAGAAAACCCAGGGCTGCATCTTTTAGCCAAGCACTGACCCTGAAAAGTAATTCTAAGCGTACTTACCAGTAACTTGTATTTCCTTCCATAGGAATCCATTGTGTGGTTTTCACCAGAAAAGTTTCTAAGTGTCCATTTTTGAAACGTACAAATATTCCTCTAAAATCAGCCGAACTACGAATTCCGATTTACTCACCTGTTATCAGGAGAGAACCCAGTGCTGCATCTTTTAGAGCAGCACTGACCCTGAAAAGTAATTCTAAGCGTATTTACCAGTAACTTGTATTTCCTTACATAGGAATCCATTGTGTGGTTTCACCAGAAAAGTTTCCAAGTGTCCATTTTTTAGACTTACAAATATACCTCTAAAATCAGTTGAACTACGAATTCCGATTTACTCACCTGTTATCAGGAGAGAAACCAGTGCTGCATCTTTTAGAGCAGCACTGACCCTGAAAAGTAATTCTAAGTGTAATTACCAGTAACTTGTATTTCCTTCCATAGGAATCCATTGTGTGGTTTTCACCAGAAAAGTTTCCAAGTGTCCATTTTTGAAGTGTACAAATATTCCTCTAAAATCATCCGAAATACGAATTCCTATTTACTCACCTGTTATCAGGAGAGAACCCAGGGCTGCATCTTTTAGCCCAGCACTGACCCTGAAAAGTAATTCTAAGCGTACTTACCAGTAACTTGTATTTACTTCCATAGGAATCCATTGTGTGGTTTTCACCAGAAAAGTTAACAAGTTTCCATTTTTGAAGCGTACAAATATTCCTCTAAAATCAGCCGAACTACGAATTCTGATTTACTCACCTGTTATCAGGAGAGAACCCAGGGCTGCATCTTTTAGCCAAGCACTGACCCTGAAAAGTAATTCTAAGCGTACTTACCAGTAACTTGTATTTCCTTCCATAGGAATCCATTGTGTGGTTTTCACCAGAAAAGTTTCTAAGTGTCCATTTTTGAAATGTACAAATATTCCTCTAAAATCAGCCGAACTCCGAATTCCGATTTACTCACCTGTTATCAGGAGAGAACCCAGTGATGCATCTTTTAGAGCAGCGCTGACCCTGAAAAGTAATTCTAAGCGTATTTACCAGTAACTTGTATTTCCTTCCATAGGAATCCATTGTGTGGTTTTCACCAGAAAAGTTAACAAGTGTCCATTTTTGAAGCGTACAAATATTCCTCTAAAATCAGCCGAACTACGAATTCTGATTTACTCACCTGTTATCAGGAGAGAACCCAGGGCTGCATCTTTTAGCCAAGCACTGACCCTGAAAACTAATTCTAAGCGTATTTACCAGTAACTTGTATTTCCTTCCATATGAATTCATTGTGTGGTTTTCACCAGAATAGTTTCCAAGTGTCCATTTTTGAAGCGTACAAATATTCCTCTAAAATCAGCCGAACTACGAATTCTGATTTACTCACCTGTTATCAGGAGAAAACCCAGTGCTGCATCTTTTAGACCAGCACTGACTATGAAAAGTAATTCTAAGCGTACTTACCAGTAACTTGTAATTCCTTCCATAGGAATCCATTGTGTGATTTTCACCAGAAAATATTCTAAGTGTCCATTTTTGAAACGTACAAATATTCCTCTAAAATCAGCCGAACTACGAATTCCGATTTACTCACCTGTTATCAGGAGAGAACCCAGTGCTGCATCTTTTAGAGCAGCACTGACCGTGAAAAGTAATTCTAAGCGTATTTACCAATAACTTGTATTTCCTTCCATAGGAATCCATTTTGTGGTTTCACCAGCAAAGTTTCCAAGTGTCCATTTTTTAGACTTACAAATATTCCTCTAAAATCAGTTGAACTACGAATTCCGATTTACTCACCTGTTATCAGGAGAGAACCCAGTGCTGCATCTTTTAGAGCAGCACTGACCCTCAAATGTAATTCTAAGCGTATTTACCAGTAACTTGTATTTCCATCCTTAGGAATCCATTGTGTGGTTTTCACCAGAAAAGTTTCCAAATGTCTATTTTTTAGACTTACAAATATTCCTCTAAAATCAGTTGAACTACGAATTCCGATTTACTCACCTGATATCAGGAGAAAACCCAGTGCTGCATCTTTTAGACCAGCACTGACCATTAAAAGTAATTCTAAGCGTACTTACCAGTAACTTGTACTTCCTTCCATAGGAATCCATTGTGTGGTTTTCACCAGAAAAGTGTCCAAGTGTCAATTTTTGAAACGTACAAATATTCTTCTAAAATCAGCCAAACTACGAATTCAAATTTACTCACCTGTTATCAGGAGAGAACCCAGTGCTGCATCTTTTAGAGCAGCACTGACCCTGAAAAGTAATTCTAAGCGTACTTACCAGTAACTTGTATTTCCTTCCTTAGGAATCCATTGTGTGGTTTTCACCAGAAAAGTTTCCAAGTGTCCATTTATGAAACGTACAAATATTCCTCTAAAATCAGCCGAAATACGAATTCCTGTTTACTCACCTGTTATCAGGAGAGAACCCAGGGCTGCATCTTTTAGCCCAGCACTGACCCTGAAAAGTAATTCTAAGCGTACTTACCAGTAACTTTTATTTCCTTCCATAGGAATCCATTGTGTGGTTTTCACCAGAAAAGTTTCCAAGTGTCCATTTTTGAAATGTACAAATATTCCTCTAAAATCAGCCGATCTACGAATTCCGATTTACTCACCTGTTATCAGGAGAGAACCCAGTGCTGCATCTTTTAGAGCAGCACTGACCCTGAAAAGTAATTCTAAGCGTATTTACCAGTAACTTGTATTTCCTTCCATAGGAATCCATTGTGTGGTTTTCACCAGAAAAGTTTCCAAATGTCCATTTTTGAAACATACAAATATTCCTCTAAAATCAGCCGAAATACGACTTCCGATTTACTCACCTGTTATCAGGAGAGAACCCAGGGCTGCATCTTTTAGCCCAGCACTGACCGTGAAAAGTAATTCTAAGCGTACTTACCAGTAACTTGTATTTCCTTCCATAGGAATCCATTGTGTGGTTTTCACCAGAAAAGTTTCCAAGTGTTTATTTTTGAAACGTACAAATATTCCTCTAAAATCAGCCGAACTACGAATTCCGATTTACTCACCTGTTATCAGGAGAGAACCCAGGGCTGCATCTTTTAGCCAAGCACTGACCCTGAAAAGTAATTCTAAGCGTACTTACCAGTAACTTGTATTTGCTTCCATAGGAATCCATTGTGTGGTTTTCACCAGAATAGTTTCCAAATGTCCATTTTTTAGACTTACAAATATTCCTCTAAAATCAGTTGAACTTCGAATTCCGATTCACTCACCTGATATCAGGAGAAAACCCAGTGCTGCATCTTTTAGACCAGCACTGACCATGAAAAGTAATTCTAAGCGTATTTACCAGTAACTTATATTTCCTTCCATAGGAATCCATTGTGTGGTTTTCACCAGAAAAGTTTCCAAGTGTCCATTTTTGAAGCGTACAAATATTCCTCTAAAATCAGCCGAACTACGAATTCTGATTTACTCACCTGTTATCAGGAGAAAACCCAGGGCTGCATCTTTTAGCCAAGCACTGACCCTGAAAAGTAATTCTAAGCGTACTTACCAGTAACTTGTATTTCCTTCCATAGGAATCCATTGTGTGGTTTTCACCAGATTTCTAAGTGTCCATTTTTGAAATGTACAAATATTCCTCTAAAATCAGCCGAACTACGAATTCCGATTTACTCACCTGTTATCAGGAGAGAACCCAGTGCTGCATCTTTTAGAGCAGCACTGACCCTGAAAAGTAATTCTAAGCGTATTTACCATTAACTTGTATTTCCTTCCATAGGAATCCATTGTGTGGTTTTCACCAGAAAAGGTAACAAGTGTCCATTTTTGAAGCGTACAAATATTCCTCTAAAATCAGCCGAACTACGAATTCTGATTTACTCACCTGTTATCAGGAGAGAACCCAGGGCTGCATCTTTTAGCCAAGCTCTGACCCTGAAAACTAATTCTAAGCGTATTTACCAGTAACTTGTATTTCCTTCCATATGAATTCATTGTGTGGTTTTCACCAGAATAGTTTCCAAGTGTCCATTTTTGAAGCGTACAAATATTCCTCTAAAATCAGCCGAACTACGAATTCTGATTTACTCACCTGTTATCAGGAGAAAACCCAGTGCTGCATCTTTTAGACCAGCACTGACTATGAAAAGTAATTCTAAGCGTACTTACCAGTAACTTGTAATTCCTTCCATAGGAATCCATTGTGTGATTTTCACCAGAAAATATTCTAAGTGTCCATTTTTGAAACGTACAAATATTCCTCTAAAATCAGCCGAACTACGAATTCCGATTTACTCACCTGTTATTAGGAGAGAACCCAGTGCTGCATCTTTTAGAGCAGCACTGACCCTGAAAAGTAATTCTAAGCGTATTTACCAGTAACTTGTATTTCCTTACATAGGAATCCATTGTGTGGTTTCACCAGAAAAGTTTCCAAGTGTCCATTTTTTAGACTTACAAATATACCTCTAAAATCAGTTGAACTACGAATTCCGATTTACTCACCTGTTATCAGGAGAGAAACCAGTGCTGCATCTTTTAGAGCAGCACTGACCCTGAAAAGTAATTCTAAGTGTATTTACCAGTAACTTGTATTTCCTTCCATAGGAATCCATTGTGTGGTTTTCACCAGAAAAGTTTCCAAGTGTCCATTTTTGAAGTGTACAAATATTCCTCTAAAATCATCCGAAATACGAATTCCTATTTACTCACCTGTTATCAGGAGAGAACCCAGGGCTGCATCTTTTAGCCCAGCACTGACCCTGAAAAGTAATTCTAAGCGTACTTACCAGTAACTTGTATTTACTTCCATAGGAATCCATTGTGTGGTTTTCACCAGAAAAGTTAACAAGTGTCCATTTTTGAAGCGTACAAATATTCCTCTAAAATCAGCCGAACTACGAATTCTGATTTACTCACCTGTTATCAGGAGAGAACCCAGGGCTGCATCTTTTAGCCAAGCACTGACCCTGAAAAGTAATTCTAAGTGTACTTACCAGTAACTTGTATTTCCTTCCATAGGAATCCATTGTGTGGTTTTCACCAGAAAAGTTTCTAAGTGTCCATTTTTGAAATGTACAAATATTCCTCTAAAATCAGCCGAACTACGAATTCCGATTTACTCACCGGTTATCAGGAGAGAACCCAGTGCTGCATCTTTTAGAGCAGCACTGACCCTGAAAAGTAATTCTAAGCATATTTACCAGTAACTTGTATTTCCTTCCATAGGAATCCATTGTGTGGTTTTCACCAGAAAAGTTAACAAGTGTCCATTTTTGAAGCGTACAAATATTCCTCTAAAATCAGCCGAACTACGAATTCTGATTTACTCACCTGTTATCAGGAGAGAACCCAGGGCTGCATCTTTTAGCCAAGCACTGACCCTGAAAACTAATTCTAAGCGTATTTACCAGTAACTTGTATTTCCTTCCATATGAATTCATTGTGTGGTTTTCACCAGAATAGTTTCCAAGTGTCCATTTTTGAAGCGTACAAATATTCCTCTAAAATCAGCCGAACTACGAATTCTGATTTACTCACCTGTTATCAGGAGAAAACCCAGTGCTGCATCTTTTAGACCAGCACTGACTATGAAAAGTAATTCTAAGCGTACTTACCAGTAACTTGTAATTCCTTCCATAGGAATCCATTGTGTGATTTTCACCAGAAAATATTCTAAGTGTCCATTTTTGAAACGTACAAATATTCCTCTAAAATCAGCCGAACTACGAATTCCGATTTACTCACTTGTTATCAGGAGAGAACCCAGTGCTGCATCTTTTAGAGCAGCACTGACCCTGAAAAGTAATTCTAAGCGTATTTACCAGTAACTTGTATTTCCTTACATAGGAATCCATTGTGTGGTTTCACCAGAAAAGTTTCCAAGTGTCCATTTTTTAGACTTACAAATATACCTCTAAAATCAGTTGAACTACGAATTCCGATTTACTCACCTGTTATCAGGAGAGAAACCAGTGCTGCATCTTTTAGAGCAGCACTGACCCTGAAAAGTAATTCTAAGTGTATTTACCAGTAACTTGTATTTCCTTCCATAGGAATCCATTGTGTGGTTTTCACCAGAAAAGTTTCCAAGTGTCCATTTTTGAAGTGTACAAATATTCCTCTAAAATCATCCGAAATACGAATTCCTATTTACTCACCTGTTATCAGGAGAGAACCCAGTGCTGCAAATTTTAGCCCAGCACTGACCCTGAAAAGTAATTCTAAGTGTACTTACCAGTAACTTGTATTTCCTTCCATAGGAATCCATTGTGTGGTTTTCACCAGAAAAGTTTCCAAGTGTCCATTTTTGAAACTTACAAATATTCCTCTAAAATCAGTTGAACTACGAATTCCGATTTACTCACCTGTTATCAGGAGAGAACCCAGTGCTGCATCTTTTAGAGCAGCACTGACCATTAAAAGTAATTCTAAGCGTACTTACCAGTAACTTGTATTTCCTTCCATAGGAATCCATGGTGTGGTTTTCACCAGAAAAGTTTCTAAGTGTCCATTTTTGAAATGTACAAATATTCCTCTAAAATCAGCCGAACTACGAATTCTGATTTACTCACCTGTTATCAGGAGAGAACCCAGTGCTGCATCTTTTAGAGCAGCACTGACCCTGAAAAGTAATTCTAAGCGTATTTACCAGTAACTTGTTTTTCCTTCCATAGGAATCCATTGTGTGGTTTTCACCAGAATAGTTTCCAAATGTCCATTTTTTAGACTTACAAATATTCCTCTAAAATCAGTTGAACTACGAATTCAGATTTACTCACCTGATTTCAGGAGAAAACCCAGTGCTGCATCTTTTAGACCAGCACTGACCCTGAAAAGTAATTCTAAGCATATTTACCAGTAACTTGTATTTCCTTCCATAGGAATCCATTGTGTGGTTTTCACCAGAAAAGTTTCTAAGTGTCCATTTTTGAAACGTACAAATATTCCTCTAAAATCAGCCGAAATACGACTTCTGATTTACTCACCTGTTATCAGGAGAGAACCCAGGGCTGCATCTTTTAGCCCAGCACTGACCGTGAAAAGTAATTCTAAGCGTACTTACCAGTAACTTGTATTTACTTCCATAGGAATCCATTGTGTGGTTTTCACCAGAAAAGTTTCTAAGTGTCCATTTTTGAAACGTACAAATATTCCTCTAAAATCAGCCGAACTACGAATTCCGATTTACTCACCTGATATCAGGAGAAAACCCAGTGCTGCATCTTTTAGACCAGCACTGACCCTGAAAAGTAATTCTAAGCGTATTTACCAGTAACTTATATTTCCTTCCATAGGAATCCATTGTGTGGTTTTCACCAGAAAAGTTTCCAAGTGTCCATTTTTTAGACTTACAAATATTCCTCTAAAATCAGTTGAACTACGAATTCCAATTTACTCACCTGTTATCAGGAGAGAACCCAGTGCTGCATCTTTTAGAGCAGCACTGACCCTGAAAAGCAATTCTAAGTGTATTTACCAGTAACTTGTATTTCCTTCCATAGGAATCCATTGTGTGGTTTTCACCAGAAAAGTTTCCAAGTGTCCCTTTTTGAAGCGTACAAATATTCCTCTAAAATCACCCGAACTGCGAATTCTGATTTACTCACCTGTTATCAGGAGAAAACCCAGTGCTGCATCTTTTAGGCCAGCACTGACCATGAAAAGTAATTCTAAGCGTACTTACCAGTAACTTGTAGTTCCTTCCATAGGAATCCATTGTGTGGTTTTCACCAGAAAAGTTTCTAAGTGTCCATTTTTGAAATGTACAAATATTCCTCTAAAATCAGCCGAACTACGAATTCCGATTTACTCACATGTTATCAGGAGAGAACCCAGTGCTGCATCTTTTAGAGCAGCACTGACCGTGAAAAGTAATTCTAAGCGTATTTACCAATAACTTGTATTTCCTTCCATAGGAATCCATTTTGTGGTTTCACCAGCAAAGTTTCCAAGTGTCCATTTTTTAGACTTACAAATATTCCTCTAAAATCAGTTGAACTACGAATTCCGATTTACTCACCTGTTATCAGGAGAGAACCCAGTGCTGCATCTTTTAGAGCAGCACTGACCCTCAAATGTAATTCTAAGCGTATTTACCAGTAACTTGTATTTCCATCCTTAGGAATCCATTGTGTGGTTTTCACCAGAAAAGTTTCCAAATGTCTATTTTTTAGACTTACAAATATTCCTCTAAAATCAGTTGAACTACGAATTCCGATTTACTCACCTGATATCAGGAGAAAACCCAGTGCTGCATCTTTTAGACCAGCACTGACCATTAAAAGTAATTCTAAGCGTACTTACCAGTAACTTGTACTTCCTTCCATAGGAATCCATTGTGTGGTTTTCACCAGAAAAGTGTCCAAGTGTCAATTTTTGAAACGTACAAATATTCTTCTAAAATCAGCCAAACTACGAATTCAAATTTACTCACCTGTTATCAGGAGAGAACCCAGTGCTGCATCTTTTAGAGCAGCACTGACCCTGAAAAGTAATTCTAAGCGTACTTACCAGTAACTTGTATTTCCTTCCTTAGGAATCCATTGTGTGGTTTTCACCAGAAAAGTTTCCAAGTGTCCATTTATGAAACGTACAAATATTCCTCTAAAATCAGCCGAAATACGAATTCCTGTTTACTCACCTGTTATCAGGAGAGAACCCAGGGCTGCATCTTTTAGCCCAGCACTGACCCTGAAAAGTAATTCTAAGCGTACTTACCAGTAACTTTTATTTCCTTCCATAGGAATCCATTGTGTGGTTTTCACCAGAAAAGTTTCCAAGTGTCCATTTTTGAAATGTACAAATATTCCTCTAAAATCAGCCGATCTACGAATTCCGATTTACTCACCTGTTATCAGGAGAGAACCCAGTGCTGCATCTTTTAGAGCAGCACTGACCCTGAAAAGTAATTCTAAGCGTATTTACCAGTAACTTGTATTTCCTTCCATAGGAATCCATTGTGTGGTTTTCACCAGAAAAGTTTCCAAATGTCCATTTTTGAAACATACAAATATTCCTCTAAAATCAGCCGAAATACGACTTCCGATTTACTCACCTGTTATCAGGAGAGAACCCAGGGCTGCATCTTTTAGCCCAGCACTGACCGTGAAAAGTAATTCTAAGCGTACTTACCAGTAACTTGTATTTCCTTCCATAGGAATCCATTGTGTGGTTTTCACCAGAAAAGTTTCCAAGTGTTTATTTTTGAAACGTACAAATATTCCTCTAAAATCAGCCGAACTACGAATTCCGATTTACTCACCTGTTATCAGGAGAGAACCCAGGGCTGCATCTTTTAGCCAAGCACTGACCCTGAAAAGTAATTCTAAGCGTACTTACCAGTAACTTGTATTTGCTTCCATAGGAATCCATTGTGTGGTTTTCACCAGAATAGTTTCCAAATGTCCATTTTTTAGACTTACAAATATTCCTCTAAAATCAGTTGAACTTCGAATTCCGATTCACTCACCTGATATCAGGAGAAAACCCAGTGCTGCATCTTTTAGACCAGCACTGACCATGAAAAGTAATTCTAAGCGTATTTACCAGTAACTTATATTTCCTTCCATAGGAATCCATTGTGTGGTTTTCACCAGAAAAGTTTCCAAGTGTCCATTTTTGAAGCGTACAAATATTCCTCTAAAATCAGCCGAACTACGAATTCTGATTTACTCACCTGTTATCAGGAGAAAACCCAGGGCTGCATCTTTTAGCCAAGCACTGACCCTGAAAAGTAATTCTAAGCGTACTTACCAGTAACTTGTATTTCCTTCCATAGGAATCCATTGTGTGGTTTTCACCAGATTTCTAAGTGTCCATTTTTGAAATGTACAAATATTCCTCTAAAATCAGCCGAACTACGAATTCCGATTTACTCACCTGTTATCAGGAGAGAACCCAGTGCTGCATCTTTTAGAGCAGCACTGACCCTGAAAAGTAATTCTAAGCGTATTTACCATTAACTTGTATTTCCTTCCATAGGAATCCATTGTGTGGTTTTCACCAGAAAAGGTAACAAGTGTCCATTTTTGAAGCGTACAAATATTCCTCTAAAATCAGCCGAACTACGAATTCTGATTTACTCACCTGTTATCAGGAGAGAACCCAGGGCTGCATCTTTTAGCCAAGCTCTGACCCTGAAAACTAATTCTAAGCGTATTTACCAGTAACTTGTATTTCCTTCCATATGAATTCATTGTGTGGTTTTCACCAGAATAGTTTCCAAGTGTCCATTTTTGAAGCGTACAAATATTCCTCTAAAATCAGCCGAACTACGAATTCTGATTTACTCCCCTGTTATCAGGAGAAAACCCAGTGCTGCATCTTTTAGACCAGCACTGACTATGAAAAGTAATTCTAAGCGTACTTACCAGTACCTTGTAATTCCTTCCATAGGAATCCATTGTGTGATTTTCACCAGAAAATATTCTAAGTGTCCATTTTTGAAACGTACAAATATTCCTCTAAAATCAGCCGAACTACGAATTCCGATTTACTCACCTGTTATTAGGAGAGAACCCAGTGCTGCATCTTTTAGAGCAGCACTGACCCTGAAAAGTAATTCTAAGCGTATTTACCAGTAACTTGTATTTCCTTACATAGGAATCCATTGTGTGGTTTCACCAGAAAAGTTTCCAAGTGTCCATTTTTTAGACTTACAAATATACCTCTAAAATCAGTTGAACTACGAATTCCGATTTACTCACCTGTTATCAGGAGAGAAACCAGTGCTGCATCTTTTAGAGCAGCACTGACCCTGAAAAGTAATTCTAAGTGTATTTACCAGTAACTTGTATTTCCTTCCATAGGAATCCATTGTGTGGTTTTCACCAGAAAAGTTTCCAAGTGTCCATTTTTGAAGTGTACAAATATTCCTCTAAAATCATCCGAAATACGAATTCCTATTTACTCACCTGTTATCAGGAGAGAACCCAGGGCTGCATCTTTTAGCCCAGCACTGACCCTGAAAAGTAATTCTAAGCGTACTTACCAGTAACTTGTATTTACTTCCATAGGAATCCATTGTGTGGTTTTCACCAGAAAAGTTAACAAGTGTCCATTTTTGAAGCGTACAAATATTCCTCTAAAATCAGCCGAACTACGAATTCTGATTTACTCACCTGTTATCAGGAGAGAACCCAGGGCTGCATCTTTTAGCCAAGCACTGACCCTGAAAAGTAATTCTAAGTGTACTTACCAGTAACTTGTATTTCCTTCCATAGGAATCCATTGTGTGGTTTTCACCAGAAAAGTTTCTAAGTGTCCATTTTTGAAATGTACAAATATTCCTCTAAAATCAGCCGAACTACGAATTCCGATTTACTCACCGGTTATCAGGAGAGAACCCAGTGCTGCATCTTTTAGAGCAGCACTGACCCTGAAAAGTAATTCTAAGCATATTTACCAGTAACTTGTATTTCCTTCCATAGGAATCCATTGTGTGGTTTTCACCAGAAAAGTTAACAAGTGTCCATTTTTGAAGCGTACAAATATTCCTCTAAAATCAGCCGAACTACGAATTCTGATTTACTCACCTGTTATCAGGAGAGAACCCAGGGCTGCATCTTTTAGCCAAGCACTGACCCTGAAAACTAATTCTAAGCGTATTTACCAGTAACTTGTATTTCCTTCCATATGAATTCATTGTGTGGTTTTCACCAGAATAGTTTCCAAGTGTCCATTTTTGAAGCGTACAAATATTCCTCTAAAATCAGCCGAACTACGAATTCTGATTTACTCACCTGTTATCAGGAGAAAACCCAGTGCTGCATCTTTTAGACCAGCACTGACTATGAAAAGTAATTCTAAGCGTACTTACCAGTAACTTGTAATTCCTTCCATAGGAATCCATTGTGTGATTTTCACCAGAAAATATTCTAAGTGTCCATTTTTGAAACGTACAAATATTCCTCTAAAATCAGCCGAACTACGAATTCCGATTTACTCACCTGTTATCAGGAGAGAACCCAGTGCTGCATCTTTTAGAGCAGCACTGACCCTGAAAAGTAATTCTAAGCGTATTTACCAGTAACTTGTATTTCCTTACATAGGAATCCATTGTGTGGTTTCACCAGAAAAGTTTCCAAGTGTCCATTTTTTAGACTTACAAATATACCTCTAAAATCAGTTGAACTACGAATTCCGATTTACTCACCTGTTATCAGGAGAGAAACCAGTGCTGCATCTTTTAGAGCAGCACTGACCCTGAAAAGTAATTCTAAGTGTATTTACCAGTAACTTGTATTTCCTTCCATAGGAATCCATTGTGTGGTTTTCACCAGAAAAGTTTCCAAGTGTCCATTTTTGAAGTGTACAAATATTCCTCTAAAATCATCCGAAATACGAATTCCTATTTACTCACCTGTTATCAGGAGAGAACCCAGGGCTGCATCTTTTAGCCCAGCACTGACCCTGAAAAGTAATTCTAAGCGTACTTACCAGTAACTTGTATTTACTTCCATGGGAATCCATTGTGTGGTTTTCACCAGAAAAGTTAACAAGTGTCCATTTTTGAAGCGTACAAATATTCCTCTAAAATCAGCCAAACTACGAATTCTGATTTACTCACCTGTTATCAGGAGAGAACCCAGGGCTGCATCTTTTAGCCAAGCACTGACCCTGAAAAGTAATTCTAAGCGTACTTACCAGTAACTTGTATTTCCTTCCATAGGAATCCATTGTGTGGTTTTCACCAGAAAAGTTTCTAAGTGTCCATTTTTGAAATGTACAAATATTCCTCTAAAATCAGCCGAACTACGAATTCTGATTTACTCACCTGTTATCAGGAGAGAACCCAGTGCTGCATCTTTTAGAGCAGCACTGACCCTGAAAAGTAATTCTAAGCGTATTTACCAGTAACTTGTATTTCCTTCCATAGGAATCCATTGTGTGGTTTTCACCAGAATAGTTTCCAAATGTCCATTTTTTAGACTTAAAAATATTCCTCTAAAATCAGTTGAACTTCGAATTCCGATTCACTCACCTGATATCAGGAGAAAACCCAGTGCTGCATCTTTTAGCCCAGCACTGACCCTGAAAAGTAATTCTAAGCGTACTTACCAGTAACTTGTATTTCCTTCCATAGGAATCCATTGTGTGGTTTTCAACAGAAAAGTTTCTAAGTGTCCATTTTTGAAATGTACAAATATTCCTCTAAAATCAGCCGAACTACGAATTCCGATTTACTCACCTGTTATCAGAAGAGAAGCCAGTGCTGCATCTTTTAGAGCAGCACTGACCCTCAAAAGAAATTCTAAGCGTATTTACCAGTAACTTGTATTTCCTTCCATAGGAATCCATTGTGTGGTTTTCACCAGAAAAGTTTCCAAATGTCTATTTTTTAGACTTACAAATATTCCTCTAAAATCAGTTGAACTACGAATTCCGATTTACTCACCTGATATCAGGGGAAAACCCAGTGCTGCATCTTTTAGACCAGCACTGACCCTGAAAAGTAATTCTAAGCGTACTTACCAGTAACTTGTACTTCCTTCCATAGGAATCCATTGTGTGGTTTTCACCAGAAAAGTTTCTAAGTGTCCATTTTTGAAACGTACAAATATTCCTCTAAAATCAGCCGAAATACGACTTCCGATTTACTCACCTGTTATCAGGAGAGAACCCAGGGCTGCATCTTTTAACCCAGCACTGACCGTGAAAAGTAATTCTTAGCGTACTTACCAGTAACTTGTATTTACTTCCATAGGAATCCATTGTGTGGTTTTCACCAGAAAAGTTTCTAAGTGTCCATTTTTGAAACGTACAAATATTCCTCTAAAATCAGCGGAACTGTGAATTCCGATTTACTCACCTGTTATCAGGACAGAACCCAGTGCTGCATCTTTTAGAGCAGCACTGACCCTAAAAAGTAATTCTAAGCGTATTTACCAGTAACTTGTATTTCCTTCCATAGGAATCCATTGTGTGGTTTTCACCAGAAAAGTTTCCAAGTGTCCATTTTTTAGACTTACAAATATTCCTCTAAAATCAGCCGAACTACTAATTCTGATTTACTCACCTGTTATCAGGAGAGAACCCAGGGCTGCATCTTTTAGCCAAGCACTGACCCTGAAAAGTAATTCTAAGCGTACTTACCAGTAACTTGTATTTGCTTCCATAGGAATCCATTGTGTGGTTTTCACCAGAAAAGTTTCTAAGTGTCCATTTTTGAAATGTACAAATATTCCTCTAAAATCAGCCGAACTACGAATTCTGATTTACTCACCTGTTATCAGGAGAGAACCCAGTGTTGCATCTTTTAGAGCAGCACTGACCCTGAAAAGTAATTCTAAGCGTATTTACCAGTAACTTGTATTTCCTTCCATAGGAATCCATTGTGTGGTTTTCACCAGAATAGTTTCCAAATGTCCATTTTTTAGACTTACAAATATTCCTCTAAAATCAGTTGAACTTCGAATTCCGATTCACTCACCTGATATCAGGAGAAAACCCAGTGCTGCATCTTTTAGACCAGCACTGACCATGAAAAGTAATTCTAAGCGTATTTACCAGTAACTTATATTTCCTTCCATAGGAATCCATTGTGTGGTTTTCACCAGAAAAGTTTCCAAGTGTCCATTTTTGAAGCGTACAAATATTCCTCTAAAATCAGCCGAACTACGAATTCTGATTTACTCACCTGTTATCAGGAGAAAACCGAGGGCTGCATCTTTTAGCCAAGCACTGACCCTGAAAAGTAATTCTAAGCGTACTTACCAGTAACTTGTATTTCCTTCCATAGGAATCCATTGTGTGGTTTTCACCAGATTTCTAAGTGTCCATTTTTGAAATGTACAAATATTCCTCTAAAATCAGCCGAACTACGAATTCCGATTTACTCACCTGTTATCAGGAGAGAACCCAGTGCTGCATCTTTTAGAGCAGCACTGACCCTGAAAAGTAATTCTAAGCATATTTACCAGTAACTTGTATTTCCTTCCATAGGAATCCATTGTGTGGTTTTCACCAGAAAAGTTAACAAGTGTCCATTTTTGAAGCGTACAAATATTCCTCTAAAATCAGCCGAACTACGAATTCTGATTTACTCACCTGTTATCAGGAGAGAACCCAGGGCTGCATCTTTTAGCCAAGCACTGACCCTGAAAACTAATTCTAAGCGTATTTACCAGTAACTTGTATTTCCTTCCATATGAATTCATTGTGTGGTTTTCACCAGAATAGTTTCCAAGTGTCCATTTTTGAAGCGTACAAATATTCCTCTAAAATCAGCCGAACTACGAATTCTGATTTACTCACCTGTTATCAGGAGAAAACCCAGTGCTGCATCTTTTAGACCAGCACTGACTATGAAAAGTAATTCTAAGCGTACTTACCAGTAACTTGTAATTCCTTCCATAGGAATCCATTGTGTGATTTTCACCAGAAAATATTCTAAGTGTCCATTTTTGAAACGTACAAATATTCCTCTAAAATCAGCCGAACTACGAATTCCGATTTACTCACCTGTTATCAGGAGAGAACCCAGTGCTGCATCTTTTAGAGCAGCACTGACCCTGAAAAGTAATTCTAAGCGTATTTACCAGTAACTTGTATTTCCTTACATAGGAATCCATTGTGTGGTTTCACCAGAAAAGTTTCCAAGTGTCCATTTTTTAGACTTACAAATATACCTCTAAAATCAGTTGAACTACGAATTCCGATTTACTCACCTGTTATCAGGAGAGAAACCAGTGCTGCATCTTTTAGAGCAGCACTGACCCTGAAAAGTAATTCTAAGTGTATTTACCAGTAACTTGTATTTCCTTCCATAGGAATCCATTGTGTGGTTTTCACCAGAAAAGTTTCCAAGTGTCCATTTTTGAAGTGTACAAATATTCCTCTAAAATCATCCGAAATACGAATTCCTATTTACTCACCTGTTATCAGGAGAGAACCCAGGGCTGCATCTTTTAGCCCAGCACTGACCCTGAAAAGTAATTCTAAGCGTACTTACCAGTAACTTGTATTTACTTCCATGGGAATCCATTGTGTGGTTTTCACCAGAAAAGTTAACAAGTGTCCATTTTTGAAGCGTACAAATATTCCTCTAAAATCAGCCAAACTACGAATTCTGATTTACTCACCTGTTATCAGGAGAGAACCCAGGGCTGCATCTTTTAGCCAAGCACTGACCCTGAAAAGTAATTCTAAGCGTACTTACCAGTAACTTGTATTTCCTTCCATAGGAATCAATTGTGTGGTTTTCACCAGAAAAGTTTCTAAGTGTCCATTTTTGAAATGTACAAATATTCCTCTAAAATCAGCCGAACTACGAATTCTGATTTACTCACCTGTTATCAGGAGAGAACCCAGTGCTGCATCTTTTAGAGCAGCACTGACCCTGAAAAGTAATTCTAAGCGTATTTACCAGTAACTTGTATTTCCTTCCATAGGAATCCATTGTGTGGTTTTCACCAGAATAGTTTCCAAATGTCCATTTTTTAGACTTAAAAATATTCCTCTAAAATCAGTTGAACTTCGAATTCCGATTCACTCACCTGATATCAGGAGAAAACCCAGTGCTGCATCTTTTAGCCCAGCACTGACCCTGAAAAGTAATTCTAAGCGTACTTACCAGTAACTTGTATTTCCTTCCATAGGAATCCATTGTGTGGTTTTCAACAGAAAAGTTTCTAAGTGTCCATTTTTGAAATGTACAAATATTCCTCTAAAATCAGCCGAACTACGAATTCCGATTTACTCACCTGTTATCAGAAGAGAAGCCAGTGCTGCATCTTTTAGAGCAGCACTGACCCTCAAAAGAAATTCTAAGCGTATTTACCAGTAACTTGTATTTCCTTCCATAGGAATCCATTGTGTGGTTTTCACCAGAAAAGTTTCCAAATGTCTATTTTTTAGACTTACAAATATTCCTCTAAAATCAGTTGAACTACGAATTCCGATTTACTCACCTGATATCAGGGGAAAACCCAGTGCTGCATCTTTTAGACCAGCACTGACCCTGAAAAGTAATTCTAAGCGTACTTACCAGTAACTTGTACTTCCTTCCATAGGAATCCATTGTGTGGTTTTCACCAGAAAAGTTTCTAAGTGTCCATTTTTGAAACGTACAAATATTCCTCTAAAATCAGCCGAAATACGACTTCCGATTTACTCACCTGTTATCAGGAGAGAACCCAGGGCTGCATCTTTTAACCCAGCACTGACCGTGAAAAGTAATTCTTAGCGTACTTACCAGTAACTTGTATTTACTTCCATAGGAATCCATTGTGTGGTTTTCACCAGAAAAGTTTCTAAGTGTCCATTTTTGAAACGTACAAATATTCCTCTAAAATCAGCGGAACTGTGAATTCCGATTTACTCACCTGTTATCAGGACAGAACCCAGTGCTGCATCTTTTAGAGCAGCACTGACCCTAAAAAGTAATTCTAAGCGTATTTACCAGTAACTTGTATTTCCTTCCATAGGAATCCATTGTGTGGTTTTCACCAGAAAAGTTTCCAAGTGTCCATTTTTTAGACTTACAAATATTCCTCTAAAATCAGCCGAACTACTAATTCTGATTTACTCACCTGTTATCAGGAGAGAACCCAGGGCTGCATCTTTTAGCCAAGCACTGACCCTGAAAAGTAATTCTAAGCGTACTTACCAGTAACTTGTATTTGCTTCCATAGGAATCCATTGTGTGGTTTTCACCAGAAAAGTTTCTAAGTGTCCATTTTTGAAATGTACAAATATTCCTCTAAAATCAGCCGAACTACGAATTCTGATTTACTCACCTGTTATCAGGAGAGAACCCAGTGTTGCATCTTTTAGAGCAGCACTGACCCTGAAAAGTAATTCTAAGCGTATTTACCAGTAACTTGTATTTCCTTCCATAGGAATCCATTGTGTGGTTTTCACCAGAATAGTTTCCAAATGTCCATTTTTTAGACTTACAAATATTCCTCTAAAATCAGTTGAACTTCGAATTCCGATTCACTCACCTGATATCAGGAGAAAACCCAGTGCTGCATCTTTTAGACCAGCACTGACCATGAAAAGTAATTCTAAGCGTATTTACCAGTAACTTATATTTCCTTCCATAGGAATCCATTGTGTGGTTTTCACCAGAAAAGTTTCCAAGTGTCCATTTTTGAAGCGTACAAATATTCCTCTAAAATCAGCCGAACTACGAATTCTGATTTACTCACCTGTTATCAGGAGAAAACCCAGGGCTGCATCTTTTAGCCAAGCACTGACCCTGAAAAGTAATTCTAAGCGTACTTACCAGTAACTTGTATTTCCTTCCATAGGAATCCATTGTGTGGTTTTCACCAGAAAAGTTTCTAAGTGTCCATTTTTGAAACGTACAAATATTCCTCTAAAATCAGCCGAACTACGAATTCCGATTTACTCACCTGTTATCAGGAGAGAACCCAGTGCTGCATCTTTTAGAGCAGCACTGACCCTGAAAAGTAATTCTAAGCGTATTTACCAGTAACTTGTATTTCCTTACATAGGAATCCATTGTGTGGTTTCACCAGAAAAGTTTCCAAGTGTCCATTTTTTAGACTTACAAATATACCTCTAAAATCAGTTGAACTACGAATTCCGATTTACTCACCTGTTATCAGGAGAGAAACCAGTGCTGCATCTTTTAGAGCAGCACTGACCCTGAAAAGTAATTCTAAGTGTATTTACCAGTAACTTGTATTTCCTTCCATAGGAATCCATTGTGTGGTTTTCACCAGAAAAGTTTCCAAGTGTCCATTTTTGAAGTGTACAAATATTCCTCTAAAATCATCCGAAATACGAATTCCTATTTACTCACCTGTTATCAGGAGAGAACCCAGGGCTGCATCTTTTAGCCCAGCACTGACCCTGAAAAGTAATTCTAAGCGTACTTACCAGTAACTTGTATTTACTTCCATGGGAATCCATTGTGTGGTTTTCACCAGAAAAGTTAACAAGTGTCCATTTTTGAAGCGTACAAATATTCCTCTAAAATCAGCCAAACTACGAATTCTGATTTACTCACCTGTTATCAGGAGAGAACCCAGGGCTGCATCTTTTAGCCAAGCACTGACCCTGAAAAGTAATTCTAAGCGTACTTACCAGTAACTTGTATTTCCTTCCATAGGAATCCATTGTGTGGTTTTCACCAGAAAAGTTTCTAAGTGTCCATTTTTGAAATGTACAAATATTCCTCTAAAATCAGCCGAACTACGAATTCTGATTTACTCACCTGTTATCAGGAGAGAACCCAGTGCTGCATCTTTTAGAGCAGCACTGACCCTGAAAAGTAATTCTAAGCGTATTTACCAGTAACTTGTATTTCCTTCCATAGGAATCCATTGTGTGGTTTTCACCAGAATAGTTTCCAAATGTCCATTTTTTAGACTTAAAAATATTCCTCTAAAATCAGTTGAACTTCGAATTCCGATTCACTCACCTGATATCAGGAGAAAACCCAGTGCTGCATCTTTTAGCCCAGCACTGACCCTGAAAAGTAATTCTAAGCGTACTTACCAGTAACTTGTATTTCCTTCCATAGGAATCCATTGTGTGGTTTTCAACAGAAAAGTTTCTAAGTGTCCATTTTTGAAATGTACAAATATTCCTCTAAAATCAGCCGAACTACGAATTCCGATTTACTCACCTGTTATCAGAAGAGAAGCCAGTGCTGCATCTTTTAGAGCAGCACTGACCCTCAAAAGAAATTCTAAGCGTATTTACCAGTAACTTGTATTTCCTTCCATAGGAATCCATTGTGTGGTTTTCACCAGAAAAGTTTCCAAATGTCTATTTTTTAGACTTACAAATATTCCTCTAAAATCAGTTGAACTACGAATTCCGATTTACTCACCTGATATCAGGGGAAAACCCAGTGCTGCATCTTTTAGACCAGCACTGACCCTGAAAAGTAATTCTAAGCGTACTTACCAGTAACTTGTACTTCCTTCCATAGGAATCCATTGTGTGGTTTTCACCAGAAAAGTTTCTAAGTGTCCATTTTTGAAACGTACAAATATTCCTCTAAAATCAGCCGAAATACGACTTCCGATTTACTCACCTGTTATCAGGAGAGAACCCAGGGCTGCATCTTTTAACCCAGCACTGACCGTGAAAAGTAATTCTTAGCGTACTTACCAGTAACTTGTATTTACTTCCATAGGAATCCATTGTGTGGTTTTCACCAGAAAAGTTTCTAAGTGTCCATTTTTGAAACGTACAAATATTCCTCTAAAATCAGCGGAACTGTGAATTCCGATTTACTCACCTGTTATCAGGACAGAACCCAGTGCTGCATCTTTTAGAGCAGCACTGACCCTAAAAAGTAATTCTAAGCGTATTTACCAGTAACTTGTATTTCCTTCCATAGGAATCCATTGTGTGGTTTTCACCAGAAAAGTTTCCAAGTGTCCATTTTTTAGACTTACAAATATTCCTCTAAAATCAGCCGAACTACTAATTCTGATTTACTCACCTGTTATCAGGAGAGAACCCAGGGCTGCATCTTTTAGCCAAGCACTGACCCTGAAAAGTAATTCTAAGCGTACTTACCAGTAACTTGTATTTGCTTCCATAGGAATCCATTGTGTGGTTTTCACCAGAAAAGTTTCTAAGTGTCCATTTTTGAAATGTACAAATATTCCTCTAAAATCAGCCGAACTACGAATTCTGATTTACTCACCTGTTATCAGGAGAGAACCCAGTGTTGCATCTTTTAGAGCAGCACTGACCCTGAAAAGTAATTCTAAGCGTATTTACCAGTAACTTGTATTTCCTTCCATAGGAATCCATTGTGTGGTTTTCACCAGAATAGTTTCCAAATGTCCATTTTTTAGACTTACAAATATTCCTCTAAAATCAGTTGAACTTCGAATTCCGATTCACTCACCTGATATCAGGAGAAAACCCAGTGCTGCATCTTTTAGACCAGCACTGACCATGAAAAGTAATTCTAAGCGTATTTACCAGTAACTTATATTTCCTTCCATAGGAATCCATTGTGTGGTTTTCACCAGAAAAGTTTCCAAGTGTCCATTTTTGAAGCGTACAAATATTCCTCTAAAATCAGCCGAACTACGAATTCTGATTTACTCACCTGTTATCAGGAGAAAACCGAGGGCTGCATCTTTTAGCCAAGCACTGACCCTGAAAAGTAATTCTAAGCGTACTTACCAGTAACTTGTATTTCCTTCCATAGGAATCCATTGTGTGGTTTTCACCAGATTTCTAAGTGTCCATTTTTGAAATGTACAAATATTCCTCTAAAATCAGCCGAACTACGAATTCCGATTTACTCACCTGTTATCAGGAGAGAACCCAGTGCTGCATCTTTTAGAGCAGCACTGACCCTGAAAAGTAATTCTAAGCATATTTACCAGTAACTTGTATTTCCTTCCATAGGAATCCATTGTGTGGTTTTCACCAGAAAAGTTAACAAGTGTCCATTTTTGAAGCGTACAAATATTCCTCTAAAATCAGCCGAACTACGAATTCTGATTTACTCACCTGTTATCAGGAGAGAACCCAGGGCTGCATCTTTTAGCCAAGCACTGACCCTGAAAACTAATTCTAAGCGTATTTACCAGTAACTTGTATTTCCTTCCATATGAATTCATTGTGTGGTTTTCACCAGAATAGTTTCCAAGTGTCCATTTTTGAAGCGTACAAATATTCCTCTAAAATCAGCCGAACTACGAATTCTGATTTACTCACCTGTTATCAGGAGAAAACCCAGTGCTGCATCTTTTAGACCAGCACTGACTATGAAAAGTAATTCTAAGCGTACTTACCAGTAACTTGTAATTCCTTCCATAGGAATCCATTGTGTGATTTTCACCAGAAAATATTCTAAGTGTCCATTTTTGAAACGTACAAATATTCCTCTAAAATCAGCCGGACTACGAATTCCGATTTACTCACCTGTTATCAGGAGAGAACCCAGTGCTGCATCTTTTAGAGCAGCACTGACCCTGAAAAGTAATTCTAAGCGTATTTACCAGTAACTTGTATTTCCTTACATAGGAATCCATTGTGTGGTTTCACCAGAAAAGTTTCCAAGTGTCCATTTTTTAGACTTACAAATATACCTCTAAAATCAGTTGAACTACGAATTCCGATTTACTCACCTGTTATCAGGAGAGAAACCAGTGCTGCATCTTTTAGAGCAGCACTGACCCTGAAAAGTAATTCTAAGTGTATTTACCAGTAACTTGTATTTCCTTCCATAGGAATCCATTGTGTGGTTTTCACCAGAAAAGTTTCCAAGTGTCCATTTTTGAAGTGTACAAATATTCCTCTAAAATCATCCGAAATACGAATTCCTATTTACTCACCTGTTATCAGGAGAGAACCCAGGGCTGCATCTTTTAGCCCAGCACTGACCCTGAAAAGTAATTCTAAGCGTACTTACCAGTAACTTGTATTTACTTCCATGGGAATCCATTGTGTGGTTTTCACCAGAAAAGTTAACAAGTGTCCATTTTTGAAGCGTACAAATATTCCTCTAAAATCAGCCAAACTACGAATTCTGATTTACTCACCTGTTATCAGGAGAGAACCCAGGGCTGCATCTTTTAGCCAAGCACTGACCCTGAAAAGTAATTCTAAGCGTACTTACCAGTAACTTGTATTTCCTTCCATAGGAATCAATTGTGTGGTTTTCACCAGAAAAGTTTCTAAGTGTCCATTTTTGAAATGTACAAATATTCCTCTAAAATCAGCCGAACTACGAATTCTGATTTACTCACCTGTTATCAGGAGAGAACCCAGTGCTGCATCTTTTAGAGCAGCACTGACCCTGAAAAGTAATTCTAAGCGTATTTACCAGTAACTTGTATTTCCTTCCATAGGAATCCATTGTGTGGTTTTCACCAGAATAGTTTCCAAATGTCCATTTTTTAGACTTAAAAATATTCCTCTAAAATCAGTTGAACTTCGAATTCCGATTCACTCACCTGATATCAGGAGAAAACCCAGTGCTGCATCTTTTAGCCCAGCACTGACCCTGAAAAGTAATTCTAAGCGTACTTACCAGTAACTTGTATTTCCTTCCATAGGAATCCATTGTGTGGTTTTCAACAGAAAAGTTTCTAAGTGTCCATTTTTGAAATGTACAAATATTCCTCTAAAATCAGCCGAACTACGAATTCCGATTTACTCACCTGTTATCAGAAGAGAAGCCAGTGCTGCATCTTTTAGAGCAGCACTGACCCTCAAAAGAAATTCTAAGCGTATTTACCAGTAACTTGTATTTCCTTCCATAGGAATCCATTGTGTGGTTTTCACCAGAAAAGTTTCCAAATGTCTATTTTTTAGACTTACAAATATTCCTCTAAAATCAGTTGAACTACGAATTCCGATTTACTCACCTGATATCAGGGGAAAACCCAGTGCTGCATCTTTTAGACCAGCACTGACCCTGAAAAGTAATTCTAAGCGTACTTACCAGTAACTTGTACTTCCTTCCATAGGAATCCATTGTGTGGTTTTCACCAGAAAAGTTTCTAAGTGTCCATTTTTGAAACGTACAAATATTCCTCTAAAATCAGCCGAAATACGACTTCCGATTTACTCACCTGTTATCAGGAGAGAACCCAGGGCTGCATCTTTTAACCCAGCACTGACCGTGAAAAGTAATTCTTAGCGTACTTACCAGTAACTTGTATTTACTTCCATAGGAATCCATTGTGTGGTTTTCACCAGAAAAGTTTCTAAGTGTCCATTTTTGAAACGTACAAATATTCCTCTAAAATCAGCGGAACTGTGAATTCCGATTTACTCACCTGTTATCAGGACAGAACCCAGTGCTGCATCTTTTAGAGCAGCACTGACCCTAAAAAGTAATTCTAAGCGTATTTACCAGTAACTTGTATTTCCTTCCATAGGAATCCATTGTGTGGTTTTCACCAGAAAAGTTTCCAAGTGTCCATTTTTTAGACTTACAAATATTCCTCTAAAATCAGCCGAACTACTAATTCTGATTTACTCACCTGTTATCAGGAGAGAACCCAGGGCTGCATCTTTTAGCCAAGCACTGACCCTGAAAAGTAATTCTAAGCGTACTTACCAGTAACTTGTATTTGCTTCCATAGGAATCCATTGTGTGGTTTTCACCAGAAAAGTTTCTAAGTGTCCATTTTTGAAATGTACAAATATTCCTCTAAAATCAGCCGAACTACGAATTCTGATTTACTCACCTGTTATCAGGAGAGAACCCAGTGTTGCATCTTTTAGAGCAGCACTGACCCTGAAAAGTAATTCTAAGCGTATTTACCAGTAACTTGTATTTCCTTCCATAGGAATCCATTGTGTGGTTTTCACCAGAATAGTTTCCAAATGTCCATTTTTTAGACTTACAAATATTCCTCTAAAATCAGTTGAACTTCGAATTCCGATTCACTCACCTGATATCAGGAGAAAACCCAGTGCTGCATCTTTTAGACCAGCACTGACCATGAAAAGTAATTCTAAGCGTATTTACCAGTAACTTATATTTCCTTCCATAGGAATCCATTGTGTGGTTTTCACCAGAAAAGTTTCCAAGTGTCCATTTTTGAAGCGTACAAATATTCCTCTAAAATCAGCCGAACTACGAATTCTGATTTACTCACCTGTTATCAGGAGAAAACCCAGGGCTGCATCTTTTAGCCAAGCACTGACCCTGAAAAGTAATTCTAAGCGTACTTACCAGTAACTTGTATTTCCTTCCATAGGAATCCATTGTGTGGTTTTCACCAGAAAAGTTTCTAAGTGTCCATTTTTGAAACGTACAAATATTCCTCTAAAATCAGCCGAACTACGAATTCCGATTTACTCACCTGTTATCAGGAGAGAACCCAGTGCTGCATCTTTTAGAGCAGCACTGACCCTGAAAAGTAATTCTAAGCGTATTTACCAGTAACTTGTATTTCCTTACATAGGAATCCATTGTGTGGTTTCACCAGAAAAGTTTCCAAGTGTCCATTTTTTAGACTTACAAATATACCTCTAAAATCAGTTGAACTACGAATTCCGATTTACTCACCTGTTATCAGGAGAGAAACCAGTGCTGCATCTTTTAGAGCAGCACTGACCCTGAAAAGTAATTCTAAGTGTATTTACCAGTAACTTGTATTTCCTTCCATAGGAATCCATTGTGTGGTTTTCACCAGAAAAGTTTCCAAGTGTCCATTTTTGAAGTGTACAAATATTCCTCTAAAATCATCCGAAATACGAATTCCTATTTACTCACCTGTTATCAGGAGAGAACCCAGGGCTGCATCTTTTAGCCCAGCACTGACCCTGAAAAGTAATTCTAAGCGTACTTACCAGTAACTTGTATTTACTTCCATAGGAATCCATTGTGTGGTTTTCACCAGAAAAGTTAACAAGTTTCCATTTTTGAAGCGTACAAATATTCCTCTAAAATCAGCCGAACTACGAATTCTGATTTACTCACCTGTTATCAGGAGAGAACCCAGGGCTGCATCTTTTAGCCAAGCACTGACCCTGAAAAGTAATTCTAAGCGTACTTACCAGTAACTTGTATTTCCTTCTATAGGAATCCATTGTGTGGTTTTCACCAGAAAAGTTTCTAAGTGTCCATTTTTGAAATGTACAAATATTCCTCTAAAATCAGCCGAACTCCGAATTCCGATTTACTCACCTGTTATCAGGAGAGAACCCAGTGATGCATCTTTTAGAGCAGCGCTGACCCTGAAAAGTAATTCTAAGCGTATTTACCAGTAACTTGTATTTCCTTCCATAGGAATCCATTGTGTGGTTTTCACCAGAAAAGTTAACAAGTGTCCATTTTTGAAGCGTACAAATATTCCTCTAAAATCAGCCGAACTACGAATTCTGATTTACTCACCTGTTATCAGGAGAGAACCCAGGGCTGCATCTTTTAGCCAAGCACTGACCCTGAAAACTAATTCTAAGCGTATTTACCAGTAACTTGTATTTCCTTCCATATGAATTCATTGTGTGGTTTTCACCAGAATAGTTTCCAAGTGTCCATTTTTGAAGCGTACAAATATTCCTCTAAAATCAGCCGAACTACGAATTCTGATTTACTCACCTGTTATCAGGAGAAAACCCAGTGCTGCATCTTTTAGACCAGCACTGACTATGAAAAGTAATTCTAAGCGTACTTACCAGTAACTTGTAATTCCTTCCATAGGAATCCATTGTGTGATTTTCACCAGAAAATATTCTAAGTGTCCATTTTTGAAACGTACAAATATTCCTCTAAAATCAGCCGAACTACGAATTCCGATTTACTCACCTGTTATCAGGAGAGAACCCAGTGCTGCATCTTTTAGAGCAGCACTGACCCTGAAAAGTAATTCTAAGCGTATTTACCAGTAACTTGTATTTCCTTACATAGGAATCCATTGTGTGGTTTCACCAGAAAAGTTTCCAAGTGTCCATTTTTGAAGTGTACAAATATTCCTCTAAAATCATCCGAAATACGAATTCCTATTTACTCACCTGTTATCAGGAGAGAACCCAGGGCTGCATCTTTTAGCCCAGCACTGACCCTGAAAAGTAATTCTAAGCGTACTTACCAGTAACTTGTATTTACTTCCATAGGAATCCATTGTGTGGTTTTCACCAGAAAAGTTAACAAGTGTCCATTTTTGAAGCGTACAAATATTCCTCTAAAATCAGTCGAACTACGAATTCTGATTTACTCACCTGTTATCAGGAGAGAACCCAGGGCTGCATCTTTTAGCCAAGCACTGACCCTGAAAAGTAATTCTAAGCGTACTTACCAGTAACTTGTATTTCCTTCCATAGGAATCCATTGTGTGGTTTTCACCAGAAAAGTTTCTAAGTGTCCATTTTTGAAATGTACAAATATTCCTCTAAAATCAGCCGAACTACGAATTCTGATTTACTCACCTGTTATCAGGAGAGAACCCAGTGCTGCATCTTTTAGAGCAGCACTGACCCTGAAAAGTAATTCTAAGCGTATTTACCAGTAACTTGTATTTCCTTCCATAGGAATCCATTGTGTGGTTTTCACCAGAATATTTTCCAAATGTCCATTTTTTAGACTTAAAAATATTCCTCTAAAATCAGTTGAACTTCGAATTCCGATTCACTCACCTGATATCAGGAGAAAACCCAGTGCTGCATCTTTTAGCCCAGCACTGACCCTGAAAAGTAATTCTAAGCGTACTTACCAGTAACTTGTATTTCCTTCCATAGGAATCCATTGTGTGGTTTTCAACAGAAAAGTTTCTAAGTGTCCATTTTTGAAAGGTACAAATATTCCTCTAAAATCAGCCGAACTACGAATTCCGATTTACTCACCTGTTATCACGAGAGAAGCCAGTGCTGCATCTTTTAGAGCAGCACTGACCCTCAAAAGAAATTCTAAGCGTATTTACCAGTAACTTGTATTTCCTTCCATAGGAATCCATTGTGTGGTTTTCACCAGAAAAGTTTCCAAATGTCTATTTTTTAGACTTACAAATATTCCTCTAAAATCAGTTGAACTACGAATTCCGAATTACTCACCTGATATCAGGGGAAAACCCAGTGCTGCATCTTTTAGACCAGCACTGACCCTGAAAAGTAATTCTAAGCGTACTTACCAGTAACTTGTACTTCCTTCCATAGGAATCCATTGTGTGGTTTTCACCAGAAAAGTTTCTAAGTGTCCATTTTTGAAACGTACAAATATTCCTCCAAAATCAGCCGAAATACGACTTCCGATTTACTCACCTGTTATCAGGAGAGAACCCAGGGCTGCATCTTTTAACCCAGCACTGACCGTGAAAAGTAATTCTTAGCGTACTTACCAGTAACTTGTATTTACTTCCATAGGAATCCATTGTGTGGTTTTCACCAGAAAAGTTTCTAAGTGTCCATTTTTGAAACGTACAAATATTCCTCTAAAATCAGCGGAACTGTGAATTCCGATTTACTCACCTGTTATCAGGACAGAACCCAGTGCTGCATCTTTTAGAGCAGCACTGACCCTAAAAAGTAATTCTAAGCGTATTTACCAGTAACTTGTATTTCCTTCCATAGGAATCCATTGTGTGGTTTTCACCAGAAAAGTTTCCAAGTGTCCATTTTTTAGACTTACAAGTATTCCTCTAAAATCAGCCGAAATACGACTTCCGATTTACTCACCTGTTATCAGGAGAGAACCCAGGGCTGCATCTTTTAGCCCAGCACTGACCGTGAAAAGTAATTCTTAGCGTACTTACCAGTAACTTGTATTTACTTCCATAGGAATCCATTGTGTGGTTTTCACCAGAAAAGTTTCCAAATGTCCATTTTTTTAGACTTACAAATCTTCCTCTAAAATCAGTTGAACTACGAATTCCGATTCACTCACCTGTTATCAGGAGAAGACCCAGTGCTGCAACTTTTAGACCAGCACTGACCCTGAAAAGTAATTCTAAGCGTACTTACCAGTAACTAGTATTTACTTCCATAGGAATCCATTGTGTGGTTTTCACCAGAAAAGTTTTTAAGTGTCCATTTTTGAAACGTACAACTATTCCTCTAAAATCAGCCGAACTATGAATTTCGATTTAATCACCTGTTATCAGGAGAGAACCCAGTGCTGCATCTTTTAGAGCAGCACTGACCCTGAAAAGTAATTCTACGCGTATTTACCAGTAACTTGTATTTCCTTCCATATGAAATCATTGTGTGGTTTTCACCAGAAAAGTTTCCAAGTGTCCATTTTTGAAGCGTACAAATATTCCTCTAAAATCAGCCGAACTACGAATTCCGATTTACTCACCTGTTATCAGGAGAGAACCCAGTGCTGCATCTTTTAGAGCAGCACTGACCCTGAAAAGTAATTCTAAGCGTATTTACCAGTAACTTGTATTTCCTTACATAGGAATCCATTGTGTGGTTTCACCAGAAAAGTTTCCAAGTGTCCATTTTTTAGACTTACAAATATACCTCTAAAATCAGTTGAACTACGAATTCCGATTTACTCACCTGTTATCAGGAGAGAAACCAGTGCTGCATCTTTTAGAGCAGCACTGACCCTGAAAAGTAATTCTAAGTGTATTTACCAGTAACTTGTATTTCCTTCCATAGGAATCCATTGTGTGGTTTTCACCAGAAAAGTTTCTAAGTGTCCATTTTTGAAATGTACAAATATTCCTCTAAAATCAGCCGAACTCCGAATTCCGATTTACTCACCTGTTATCAGGAGAGAACCCAGTGATGCATCTTTTAGAGCAGCGCTGACCCTGAAAAGTAATTCTAAGCGTATTTACCAGTAACTTGTATTTCCTTCCATAGGAATCCATTGTGTGGTTTTCACCAGAAAAGTTAACAAGTGTCCATTTTTGAAGCGTACAAATATTCCTCTAAAATCAGCCGAACTACGAATTCTGATTTACTCACCTGTTATCAGGAGAGAACCCAGGGCTGCATCTTTTAGCCAAGCACTGACCCTGAAAACTAATTCTAAGCGTATTTACCAGTAACTTGTATTTCCTTCCATATGAATTCATTGTGTGGTTTTCACCAGAATAGTTTCCAAGTGTCCATTTTTGAAGCGTACAAATATTCCTCTAAAATCAGCCGAACTACGAATTCTGATTTACTCACCTGTTATCAGGAGAAAACCCAGTGCTGCATCTTTTAGACCAGCACTGACTATGAAAAGTAATTCTAAGCGTACTTACCAGTAACTTGTAATTCCTTCCATAGGAATCCATTGTGTGATTTTCACCAGAAAATATTCTAAGTGTCCATTTTTGAAACGTACAAATATTCCTCTAAAATCAGCCGAACTACGAATTCCGATTTACTCACCTGTTATCAGGAGAGAACCCAGTGCTGCATCTTTTAGAGCAGCACTGACCCTGAAAAGTAATTCTAAGCGTATTTACCAGTAACTTGTATTTCCTTACATAGGAATCCATTGTGTGGTTTCACCAGAAAAGTTTCCAAGTGTCCATTTTTGAAGTGTACAAATATTCCTCTAAAATCATCCGAAATACGAATTCCTATTTACTCACCTGTTATCAGGAGAGAACCCAGGGCTGCATCTTTTAGCCCAGCACTGACCCTGAAAAGTAATTCTAAGCGTACTTACCAGTAACTTGTATTTACTTCCATAGGAATCCATTGAGTGGTTTTCACCAGAAAAGTTAACAAGTGTCCATTTTTGAAGCGTACAAATATTCCTCTAAAATCAGTCGAACTACGAATTCTGATTTACTCACCTGTTATCAGGAGAGAACCCAGGGCTGCATCTTTTAGCCAAGCACTGACCCTGAAAAGTAATTCTAAGCGTACTTACCAGTAACTTGTATTTCCTTCCATAGGAATCCATTGTGTGGTTTTCACCAGAAAAGTTTCTAAGTGTCCATTTTTGAAATGTACAAATATTCCTCTAAAATCAGCCGAACTACGAATTCTGATTTACTCACCTGTTATCAGGAGAGAACCCAGTGCTGCATCTTTTAGAGCAGCACTGACCCTGAAAAGTAATTCTAAGCGTATTTACCAGTAACTTGTATTTCCTTCCATAGGAATCCATTGTGTGGTTTTCACCAGAATATTTTCCAAATGTCCATTTTTTAGACTTAAAAATATTCCTCTAAAATCAGTTGAACTTCGAATTCCGATTCACTCACCTGATATCAGGAGAAAACCCAGTGCTGCATCTTTTAGCCCAGCACTGACCCTGAAAAGTAATTCTAAGCGTACTTACCAGTAACTTGTATTTCCTTCCATAGGAATCCATTGTGTGGTTTTCAACAGAAAAGTTTCTAAGTGTCCATTTTTGAAAGGTACAAATATTCCTCTAAAATCAGCCGAACTACGAATTCCGATTTACTCACCTGTTATCACGAGAGAAGCCAGTGCTGCATCTTTTAGAGCAGCACTGACCCTCAAAAGAAATTCTAAGCGTATTTACCAGTAACTTGTATTTCCTTCCATAGGAATCCATTGTGTGGTTTTCACCAGAATATTTTCCAAATGTCCATTTTTTAGACTTAAAAATATTCCTCTAAAATCAGTTGAACTTCGAATTCCGATTCACTCACCTGATATCAGGAGAAAACCCAGTGCTGCATCTTTTAGACCAGCACTGACCCTGAAAAGTAATTCTAAGCGTACTTACCAGTAACTTGTACTTCCTTCCATAGGAATCCATTGTGTGGTTTTCACCAGAAAAGTTTCTAAGTGTCCATTTTTGAAACGTACAAATATTCCTCCAAAATCAGCCGAAATACGACTTCCGATTTACTCACCTGTTATCAGGAGAGAACCCAGGGCTGCATCTTTTAACCCAGCACTGACCGTGAAAAGTAATTCTTAGCGTACTTACCAGTAACTTGTATTTACTTCCATAGGAATCCATTGTGTGGTTTTCACCAGAAAAGTTTCTAAGTGTCCATTTTTGAAACGTACAAATATTCCTCTAAAATCAGCGGAACTGTGAATTCCGATTTACTCACCTGTTATCAGGACAGAACCCAGTGCTGCATCTTTTAGAGCAGCACTGACCCTAAAAAGTAATTCTAAGCGTATTTACCAGTAACTTGTATTTCCTTCCATAGGAATCCATTGTGTGGTTTTCACCAGAAAAGTTTCCAAGTGTCCATTTTTTAGACTTACAAGTATTCCTCTAAAATCAGCCGAAATACGACTTCCGATTTACTCACCTGTTATCAGGAGAGAACCCAGGGCTGCATCTTTTAGCCCAGCACTGACCGTGAAAAGTAATTCTTAGCGTACTTACCAGTAACTTGTATTTACTTCCATAGGAATCCATTGTGTGGTTTTCACCAGAAAAGTTTCCAAATGTCCATTTTTTTAGACTTACAAATCTTCCTCTAAAATCAGTTGAACTACGAATTCCGATTCACTCACCTGTTATCAGGAGAAGACCCAGTGCTGCAACTTTTAGACCAGCACTGACCCTGAAAAGTAATTCTAAGCGTACTTACCAGTAACTAGTATTTACTTCCATAGGAATCCATTGTGTGGTTTTCACCAGAAAAGTTTTTAAGTGTCCATTTTTGAAACGTACAACTATTCCTCTAAAATCAGCCGAACTATGAATTTCGATTTACTCACCTGTTATCAGGAGAGAACCCAGTGCTGCATCTTTTAGAGCAGCACTGACCCTGAAAAGTAATTCTACGCGTATTTACCAGTAACTTGTATTTCCTTCCATATGAAATCATTGTGTGGTTTTCACCAGAAAAGTTTCCAAGTGTCCATTTTTGAAGCGTACAAATATTCCTCTAAAATCAGCCGAACTACGAATTCCGATTTACTCACCTGTTATCAGGAGAGAACCCAGTGCTGCATCTTTTAGAGCAGCACTGACCCTGAAAAGTAATTCTAAGCGTATTTACCAGTAACTTGTATTTCCTTACATAGGAATCCATTGTGTGGTTTCACCAGAAAAGTTTCCAAGTGTCCATTTTTTAGACTTACAAATATACCTCTAAAATCAGTTGAACTACGAATTCCGATTTACTCACCTGTTATCAGGAGAGAAACCAGTGCTGCATCTTTTAGAGCAGCACTGACCCTGAAAAGTAATTCTAAGTGTATTTACCAGTAACTTGTATTTCCTTCCATAGGAATCCATTGTGTGGTTTTCACCAGAAAAGTTTCCAAGTGTCCATTTTTGAAGTGTACAAATATTCCTCTAAAATCATCCGAAATACGAATTCCTATTTACTCACCTGTTATCAGGAGAGAACCCAGGGCTGCATCTTTTAGCCCAGCACTGACCCTGAAAAGTAATTCTAAGCGTACTTACCAGTAACTTGTATTTACTTCCATAGGAATCCATTGTGTGGTTTTCACCAGAAAAGTTAACAAGTGTCCATTTTTGAAGCGTACAAATATTCCTCTAAAATCAGCCGAACTACGAATTCTGATTTACTCACCTGTTATCAGGAGAGAACCCAGGGCTGCATCTTTTAGCCAAGCACTGACCCTGAAAAGTAATTCTAAGCGTACTTACCAGTAACTTGTATTTCCTTCCATAGGAATCCATTGTGTGGTTTTCACCATAAAAGTTTCTAAGTGTCCATTTTTGAAATGTACAAATATTCCTCTAAAATCAGCCGAAATACGAATTCTGATTTACTCACCTGTTATCAGGAGAGAACCCAGTGCTGCATCTTTTAGAGCAGCACTGACCCTGAAAAGTAATTCTAAGCGTATTTACCAGTAACTTGTATTTCCTTCCATAGGAATCCATTGTGTGGTTTTCACCAGAATAGTTTCCAAATGTCCATTTTTTAGACTTAAAAATATTCCTCTAAAATCAGTTGAACTTCGAATTCCGATTCACTCACCTGATATCAGGAGAAAACCCAGTGCTGCTTCTTTTAGCCCAGCACTGACCCTGAAAAGTAATTCTAAGCGTACTTAGCAGTAACTTGTATTTCCTTCCATAGGAATCCATTGTGGGGTTTTCAACAGAAAAGTTTCTAAGTGTCCATTTTTGAAATGTACAAATATTCCACTAAAATCAGCCGAACTAAGAATTCCGATTTACTCACCTGTTATCAGGAGAGAAGCCAGTGCTGCATCTTTTAGAGCAGCACTGACCCTCAAAAGAAATTCTAAGCGTATTTACCAGTAACTTGTATTTCCTTCCATAGGAATCCATTGTGTGGTTTTCACCAGAAAAGTTTCCAAATGTCTATTTTTTAGACTTACAAATATTCCTCTAAAATCAGTTGAACTACGAATTCCGATTTACTCACCTGATATCAGGAGAAAACCCAGTGCTGCATCTTTTAGACCAGCACTGACCCTGAAAAGTAATTCTAAGTGTACTTACCAGTAACTTGTACTTCCTTCCATAGGAATCCATTGTGTGGTTTTCACCAGAAAAGTTTCTAAGTGTCCATTTTTGAAACGTACAAATATTCCTCTAAAATCAGCCGAAATACGAATTCCGATTTACTCACCTGTTATCAGGAGAGAACCCAGGGCTGCATCTTTTAGCCAAGCACTGACCCTGAAAAGTAATTCTAAGCGTCCTTACCAGTAACTTGTATTTCCTTCCATAGGAATCCATTGTGTGGTTTTCACTAGAAAAGTTTCTAAGTGTTCATTTTTGAAACGTACAAATATTCCTCTAAAATCAGCCGAACTACGAATTCTGATTTACTCACCTGTTATCATGAGAGAACCCAGTGCTGCATCTTTTAGAGCAGCACTGACCCTGAAATGTAATACTAAGCGTATTTACCAGTAACTTGTATTTCCTTCCATAGGAATCCATTGTGTGGTTTTCACCAGCATAGTTTCCAAATGTCCATTTTTTAGACTTAAAAATATTCCTCTAAAATCAGTTGAACTACGAATTCCGATTCACTCACCTGTTATCAGGAGAAGACCCAGTGCTGCAACTTTTAGACCAGCTCTGACCCTGAAAAGTAATTCTAAGCGTACTTACCAGTAACTAGTATTTACTTCCATAGGAATCCATTGTGTGGTTTTCACCAGAAAAGTTTTTAAGTGTCCATTTTTGAAACGTACAACTATTCCTCTAAAATCAGCCGAACTATGAATTTCGATTTACTCACCTGTTATCAGGAGAGAACCCAGTGCTGCATCTTTTAGAGCAGCACTGACCCTGAAAAGTAATTCTACGCGTATTTACCAGTAACTTGTATTTCCTTCCATATGAATTCATTGTGTGGTTTTCACCAGAAAAGTTTCCAAGTGTCCATTTTTGAAGCGTACAAATATTCCTCTAAAATCAGCCGAACTACGAATTCCGATTTACTCACCTGTTATCAGGAGAGAACCCAGTGCTGCATCTTTTAGAGCAGCACTGACCCTGAAAAGTAATTCTAAGCGTATTTACCAGTAACTTGTATTTCCTTACATAGGAATCCATTGTGTGGTTTCACCAGAAAAGTTTCCAAGTGTCCATTTTTTAGACTTACAAATATACCTCTAAAATCAGTTGAACTACGAATTCCGATTTACTCACCTGTTATCAGGAGAGAAACCAGTGCTGCATCTTTTAGAGCAGCACTGACCCTGAAAAGTAATTCTAAGTGTATTTACCAGTAACTTGTATTTCCTTCCATAGGAATCCATTGTGTGGTTTTCACCAGAAAAGTTTCCAAATGTCTATTTTTTAGACTTACAAATATTCCTCTAAAATCAGTTGAACTACGAATTCCGATTTACTCACCTGATATCAGGAGAAAACCCAGTGCTGCATCTTTTAGACCAGCACTGACCCTGAAAAGTAAGTCTAAGTGTACTTACCAGTAACTTGTACTTCCTTCCATAGGAATCCATTGTGTGGTTTTCACCAGAAAAGTTTCTAAGTGTCCATTTTTGAAACGTACAAATATTCCTCTAAAATCAGCCGAAATACGAATTCCGATTTACTCACCTGTTATCAGGAGAGAACCCAGGGCTGCATCTTTTAGCCCAGCACTGACCCTGAAAAGTAATTCTAAGCGTCCTTACCAGTAACTTGTATTTCCTTCCATAGGAATCCATTGTGTGGTTTTCACTAGAAAAGTTTCTAAGTGTTCATTTTTGAAACGTACAAATATTCCTCTAAAATCAGCCGAACTACGAATTCTGATTTACTAACCTGTTATCAGGAGAGAACCCAGTGCTGCATCTTTTAGAGCAGCACTGACCCTGAAAAGTAATTTTAAGCGTATTTACCAGTAACTTGTATTTCCTTCCATAGGAATCCATTGTGTGGTTTTCACGTGAAAAGTTAACAAGTGTCCATTTTTGAAGCGTACAAATATTCCTCTAAAATCAGCCGAACTACGAATTCTGATTTACTCACCTGTTATCAGGAGAGAACCCAGGGCTGCATCTTTTAGCCAAGCACTGACCCTGAAAAGTATTTCTAAGCGTACTTACCAGTAACTTGTATTTGCTTCCATAGGAATCCATTGTGTGGTTTTCACCAGAAAAGTTTCTAAGTGTCCATTTTTGAAATGTACAAATATTCCTCTAAAATCAGCCGAACTACGAATTCTGATTTACTCACCTGTTATCAGGAGAGAACCCAGTGCTGCATCTTTTAGAGCAGCACTGACCCTGAAAAGTAATTCTAAGCGTATTTACCAGTAACTTGTATTTCCTTCCATAGGAATCCATTGTGTGGTTTTCACCAGAATAGTTTCCAAATGTCCATTTTTTAGACTTACAAATATTCCTCTAAAATCAGTTGAACTTCGAATTCCGATTCACTCACCTGATATCAGGAGAAAACCCAGTGCTGCATCTTTTAGACCAGCACTGACCATGAAAAGTAATTCTAAGCGTATTTACCAGTAACTTATATTTCCTTCCATAGGAATCCATTGTGTGGTTTTCACCAGAAAAGTTTCCAAGTGTCCATTTTTGAAGCATACAAATATTCCTCTAAAATCAGCCGAACTACGAATTCTGATTTACTCACCTGTTATCAGGAGAAAACCCAGTGCTGCATCTTTTAGACCAGCACTGACTATGAAAAGTAATTCTAAGCGTACTTACCAGTAACTTGTATTTCCTTCCATAGGAATCCATAGTGTAGTTTTCACCAGAAAAGTTTCCAAGTGTCCATTTTTGAAGCGTAAAAATATTCCTCTAAAATCAGCCGAAATACGAATTCCGATTTACTCACCTGTTATCAGGAGAGAACCCAGGGCTGCATCTTTTAGCCGAGCACTGACCCTGAAAAGTAATTCTAAGCGTACTTACCAGTAACTTGTATTTCCTTCCATAGGAATCCATTGTGTGGTTTTCACCAGAAAAGTTTCTAAGTGTCCATTTTTGAAATGTACAAATATTCCTCTAAAATCAGCCGAAATACGAATTCTGATTTACTCACCTGTTATCAGGAGAGAACCCAGTGCTGCATCTTTTAGAGCAGCACTGACCCTGAAAAGTAATACTAAGCGTATTTACCAGTAACTTGTATTTCCTTCCATAGGAATCCATTGTGTGGTTTTCACCAGCATAGTTTCCAAATGTCCATTTTTTAGACTTAAAAATATTCCTCTAAAATCAGTTGAACTTCGAATTCCGATTCACTCACCTGATATCAGGAGAAAACCCAGTGCTGCATCTTTTAGCCCAGCACTGACCCTGAAAAGTAATTCTAAGCGTACTTACCAGTAACTTGTATTTCCTTCCATAGGAATCCATTGTGTGGTTTTCAACAGAAAAGTTTCTAAGTGTCCATTTTTGAAATGTACAAATATTCCTCTAAAATCAGCCGAACTACGAATTCCGATTTACTCACCTGTTATCAGGAGAGAAGCCAGTGCTGCATCTTTTAGAGCAGCACTGACCCTCAAAAGAAATTCTAAGCGTATTTACCAGTAACTTGTATTTCCTTCCATAGGAATCCATTGTGTGGTTTTCACCAGAAAAGTTTCCAAATGTCTATTTTTTAGACTTACAAATATTCCTCTAAAATCAGTTGAACTACGAATTCCGATTTACTCACCTGATATCAGGAGAAAACCCAGTGCTGCATCTTTTAGACCAGCACTGACCCTGAAAAGTAATTCTAAGTGTACTTACCAGTAACTTGTACTTCCTTCCATAGGAATCCATTGTGTGGTTTTCACCAGAAAAGTTTCTAAGTGTCCATTTTTGAAACGTACAAATATTCCTCTAAAATCAGCCGAAATACGAATTCGGATTTACTCACCTGTTATCAGGAGAGAACCCAGGGCTGCATCTTTTAGCCCAGCACTGACCCTGAAAAGTAATTCTAAGCGTCCTTACCAGTAACTTGTATTTCCTTCCATAGGAATCCATTGTGTGGTTTTCACTAGAAAAGTTTCTAAGTGTTCATTTTTGAAACGTACAAATATTCCTCTAAAATCAGCTGAACTACGAATTCTGATTTACTCACCTGTTATCAGGAGAGAACCCAGTGCTGCATCTTTTAGAGCAGCACTGACCCTGAAAAGTAATTCTAAGCGTATTTACCAGTAACTTGTATTTCCTTCCATAGGAATCCATTGTGTGGTTTTCACCAGAAAAGTTAACAAGTGTCCATTTTTGAAGCGTACAAATATTCCTCTAAAATCAGCCGAACTACGAATTCTGATTTAATCACCTGTTATCAGGAGAGAACCCAGGGCTGCATCTTTTAGCCAAGCACTGACCCTGAAAAGTAATTCTAAGCATACTTACCAGTAACTTGTATTTGCTTCCATAGGAATCCATTGTGTGGTTTTCACCAGAAAAGTTTCTAAGTGTCCATTTTTGAAATGTACAAATATTCCTCTAAAATCAGCCGAACTACGAATTCTGATTTACTCACCTGTTATCAGGAGAGAACCCAGTGCTGCATCTTTTAGAGCAGCACTGACCCTGAAAAGTAATTCTAAGCGTATTTACCAGTAACTTGTATTTCCTTCCATAGGAATCCATTGTGTGGTTTTCACCAGAATAGTTTCCAAATGTCCATTTTTTAGACTTACAAATATTCCTCTAAAATCAGTTGAACTTCGAATTCCGATTCACTCACCTGATATCAGGAGAAAACCCAGTGCTGCATCTTTTAGACCAGCACTGACCATGAAAAGTAATTCTAAGCGTATTTACCAGTAACTTATATTTCCTTCCATAGGAATCCATTGTGTGGTTTTCACCAGAAAAGTTTCCAAGTGTCCATTTTTGAAACGTACAACTATTCCTCTAAAACCAGCCGAACTATGAATTTCGATTTACTCACCTGTTATCAGGAGAGAACCCAGTGCTGCATCTTTTAGAGCAGCACTGACCCTGAAAAGTAATTCTACGCGTATTTACCAGTAACTTGTATTTCCTTCCATATGAATTCATTGTGTGGTTTTCACCAGAAAAGTTTCCAAGTGTCCATTTTTGAAGCGTACAAATATTCCTCTAAAATCAGCCGAACTACGAATTCCGATTTACTCACCCGTTATCAGGAGAGAACCCAGTGCTGCATCTTTTAGAGCAGCACTGACCCTGAAAAGTAATTCTAATCGTATTTACCAGTAACTTGTATTTCCTTACATAGGAATCCATTGTGTGGTTTCACCAGAAAAGTTTCCAAGTGTCCATTTTTTAGACTTACAAATATACCTCTAAAATCAGTTGAACTACGAATTCCGATTTACTCACCTGTTATCAGGAGAGAAACCAGTGCTGCATCTTTTAGAGCAGCACTGACCCTGAAAAGTAATTCTAAGTGTATTTACCAGTAACTTGTATTTCCTTCCATAGGAATCCATTGTGTGGTTTTCACCAGAAAAGTTTCCAAGTGTCCATTTTTGAAGTGTACAAATATTCCTCTAAAATCATCCGAAATACAAATTCCTATTTACTCACCTGTTATCAGGAGAGAACCCAGGGCTGCATCTTTTAGCCAAGCACTGACCCTGAAAAGTAATTCTAAGCGTACTTACCAGTAACTTGTATTTCCTTCCATAGGAATCCATTGTGTGGTTTTCACCAGAAAAGTTTCTAAGTGTCCATTTTTGAAATGTACAAATATTCCTCTAAAATCAGCCGAAATACGAATTCTGATTTACTCACCTGTTATCAGGAGAGAACCCAGTGCTGCATCTTTTAGAGCAGCACTGACCCTGAAAAGTAATTCTAAGCGTATTTACCAGTAACTTGTATTTCCTTCCATAGGAATCCATTGTGTGGTTTTCACCAGAATAGTTTCCAAATGTCCATTTGTTAGACTTAAAAATATTCCTCTAAAATCAGTTGAACTTCAAATTCCGATTCACTCACCTGATATCAAGAGAAAACCCAGTGCTGCATCTTTTAGCCCAGCACTGACCCTGAAAAGTAATTCAAAGCGTACTTAGCAGTTACTTGTATTTCCTTCCATAGGAATCCATTGTGTGGTTTTCAACAGAAAAGTTTCTAAGTGTCCATTTTTGAAATGTACAAATATTCCTCTAAAATCAGCCGAACTACGAATTCCGATTTACTCACCTGTTATCAGGAGAGAAGCCAGTGCTGCATCTTTTAGAGCAGCACTGACCCTCAAAAGAAATTCTAAGCGTATTTACCAGTAACTTGTATTTCCTTCCATAGGAATCCATTGTGTGGTTTTCACCAGAAAAATTTCCAAATGTCTATTTTTTAGACTTACAAATATTCCTCTAAAATCAGTTGAACTACGAATTCCGATTTACTCACCTGATATCAGGAGAAAACCCAGTGCTGCATCTTTTAGACCAGCACTGACCCTGAAAAGTAATTCTAAGTGTACTTACCAGTAACTTGTACTTCCTTCCATAGGAATCCATTGTGTGGTTTTCACCAGAAAAGTTTCTAAGTGTCCATTTTTGAAACGTACAAATATTCCTCTAAAATCAGCCGAAATACGAATTCCGATTTACTCACCTGTTATCAGGAGAGAACCCAGGGCTGCATCTTTTAGCCAAGCACTGACCCTGAAAAGTAATTCTAAGCGTCCTTACCAGTAACTTGTATTTCCTTCCATAGGAATCCATTGTGTGGTTTTCACTAGAAAAGTTTCTAAGTGTTCATTTTTGAAACGTACAAATATTCCTCTAAAATCAGCCGAACTACGAATTCTGATTTACTCACCTGTTATCAGGAGAGAACCCAGTGCTGCATCTTTTAGAGCAGCACTGACCCTGAAAAGTAATACTAAGCGTATTTACCAGTAACTTGTATTTCCTTCCATAGGAATCCATTGTGTGGTTTTCACCAGCATAGTTTCCAAATGTCCATTTTTTAGACTTAAAAATATTCCTCTAAAATCAGTTGAACTTCGAATTCCGATTCACTCACCTGATATCAGGAGAAAACCCAGTGCTGCATCTTTTAGCCCAGCACTGACCCTGAAAAGTAATTCTAAGCGTACTTACCAGTAACTTGTATTTCCTTCCATAGGAATCCATTGTGTGGTTTTCACCAGAAAAGTTTCTAAGTGTCCATTTTTGAAATGTACAAATATTCCTCTAAAATCAGCCGAAATACGAATTCTGATTTACTCACCTGTTATCAGGAGAGAACCCAGTGCTGCATCTTTTAGAGCAGCACTGACCCTGAAAAGTAATACTAAGCGTATTTACCAGTAACTTGTATTTCCTTCCATAGGAATCCATTGTGTGGTTTTCACCAGAAAAGTTTCCAAATGTCTATTTTTTAGACTTACAAATATTCCTCTAAAATCAGTTGAACTACGAATTCCGATTTACTCACCTGATATCAGGAGAAAACCCAGTGCTGCATCTTTTAGACCAGCACTGACCCTGAAAAGTAATTCTAAGTGTACTTACCAGTAACTTGTACTTCCTTCCATAGGAATCCATTGTGTGGTTTTCACCAGAAAAGTTTCTAAGTGTCCATTTTTGAAACGTACAAATATTCCTCTAAAATCAGCCGAAATACGAATTCCGATTTACTCACCTGTTATCAGGAGAGAACCCAGGGCTGCATCTTTTAGCCCAGCACTGACCCTGAAAAGTAATTCTAAGCGTCCTTACCAGTAACTTGTATTTCCTTCCATAGGAATCCATTGTGTGGTTTTCACTAGAAAAGTTTCTAAGTGTTCATTTTTGAAACGTACAAATATTCCTCTAAAATCAGCTGAACTACGAATACTGATTTACTCACCTGTTATCAGGAGAGAACCCAGTGCTGCATCTTTTAGAGCAGCACTGACCCTGAAAAGTAATTCTAAGCGTATTTACCAGTAACTTGTATTTCCTTCCATAGGAATCCATTGTGTGGTTTTCACCAGAAAAGTTAACAAGTGTCCATTTTTGAAGCGTACAAATATTCCTCTAAAATCAGCCGAACTACGAATTCTGATTTACTCACCTGTTATCAGGAGAGAACCCAGGGCTGCATCTTTTAGCCAAGCACTGACCCTGAAAAGTAATTCTAAGCGTACTTACCAGTAACTTGTATTTGCTTCCATAGGAATCCATTGTGTGGTTTTCACCAGAAAAGTTTCTAAGTGTCCATTTTTGAAATGTACAAATATTCCTCTAAAATCAGCCGAACTACGAATTCTGATTTACTCACCTGTTATCAGGAGAGAACCCAGTGCTGCATCTTTTAGAGCAGCACTGACCCTGAAAAGTAATTCTAAGCGTATTTACCAGTAACTTGTATTTCCTTCCATAGGAATCCATTGTGTGGTTTTCACCAGAATAGTTTCCAAATGTCCATTTTTTAGACTTACAAATATTCCTCTAAAATCAGTTGAACTTCGAATTCCGATTCACTCACCTGATATCAGGAGAAAACCCAGTGCTGCATCTTTTAGACCAGCACTGACCATGAAAAGTAATTCTAAGCGTATTTACCAGTAACTTATATTTCCTTCCATAGGAATCCATTGTGTGGTTTTCACCAGAAAAGTTTCCAAGTGTCCATTTTTGAAACGTACAACTATTCCTCTAAAACCAGCCGAACTATGAATTTCGATTTACTCACCTGTTATCAGGAGAGAACCCAGTGCTGCATCTTTTAGAGCAGCACTGACCCTGAAAAGTAATTCTACGCGTATTCACCAGTAACTTGTATTTCCTTCCATATGAATTCATTGTGTGGTTTTCACCAGAAAAGTTTCCAAGTGTCCATTTTTGAAGCGTACAAATATTCCTCTAAAATCAGCCGAACTACGAATTCCGATTTACTCACCTGTTATCAGGAGAGAACCCAGTGCTGCATCTTTTAGAGCAGCACTGACCCTGAAAAGTAATACTAATCGTATTTACCAGTAACTTGTATTTCCTTACATAGGAATCCATTGTGTGGTTTCACCAGAAAAGTTTCCAAGTGTCCATTTTTTAGACTTACAAATATACCTCTAAAATCAGATGAACTACGAATTCCGATTTACTCACCTGTTATCAGGAGAGAAACCAGTGCTGCATCTTTTAGAGCAGCACTGACCCTGAAAAGTAATTCTAAGTGTATTTACCAGTAACTTGTATTTCCTTCCATAGGAATCCATTGTGTGGTTTTCACCAGAAAAGTTTCCAAGTGTCCATTTTTGAAGTGTACAAATATTCCTCTAAAATCATCCGAAATACAAATTCCTATTTACTCACCTGTTATCAGGAGAGAACCCAGGGCTGCATCTTTTAGCCCAGCACTGACCCTGAAAAGTAATTCTAAGCGTACTTACCAGTAACTTGTATTTACTTCCATAGGAATCCATTGTGTGGTTTTCACCAGAAAAGTTAACAAGTGTCCATTTTTGAAGCGTACAAATATTACTCTAAAATCAGCCGAACTACGAATTCTGATTTACTCACCTGTTATCAGGAGAGAACCCAGGGCTGCATCTTTTAGCCAAGCACTGACCCTGAAAAGTAATTCTAAGCGTACTTACCAGTAACTTGTATTTCCTTCCATAGGAATCCATTGTGTGGTTTTCACCAGAAAAATTTCTAAGTGTCCATTTTTGAAATGTACAAATATTCCTCTAAAATCAGCCGAAATACGAATTCTGATTTACTCACCTGTTATCAGGAGAGAACCCAGTGCTGCATCTTTTAGAGCAGCACTGACCCTGAAAAGTAATTCTAAGCGTATTTACCAGTAACTTGTATTTCCTTCCATAGGAATCCATTGTGTGGTTTTCACCAGAATAGTTTCCAAATGTCCATTTTTTAGACTTAAAAATATTCCTCTAAAATCAGTTGAACTTCAAATTCCGATTCACTCACCTGATATCAAGAGAAAACCCAGTGCTGCATCTTTTAGCCCAGCACTGACCCTGAAAAGTAATTCTAAGCGTACTTAGCAGTAACTTGTATTTCCTTCCATAGGAATCCATTGTGTGGTTTTCAACAGAAAAGTTTCTAAGTGTCCATTTTTGAAATGTACAAATATTCCTCTAAAATCAGCCGAACTACGAATTCCGATTTACTCACCTGTTATCAGGAGAGAAGCCAGTGCTGCATCTTTTAGAGCAGCACTGACCCTGAAAAGTAATTCTAAGCGTATTTACCAGTAACTTGTATTTCCTTCCATAGGAATCCATTGTGTGGTTTTCACCAGAAAAGTTAACAAGTGTCCATTTTTGAAGCGTACAAATATTCCTCTAAAATCAGCCGAACTACGAATTCTGATTTAATCACCTGTTATCAGGAGAGAACCCAGGGCTGCATCTTTTAGCCAAGCACTGACCCTGAAAAGTAATTCTAAGCATACTTACCAGTAACTTGTATTTGCTTCCATAGGAATCCATTGTGTGGTTTTCACCAGAAAAGTTTCTAAGTGTCCATTTTTGAAATGTACAAATATTCCTCTAAAATCAGCCGAACTACGAATTCTGATTTACTCACCTGTTATCAGGAGAGAACCCAGTGCTGCATCTTTTAGAGCAGCACTGACCCTGAAAAGTAATTCTAAGCGTATTTACCAGTAACTTGTATTTCCTTCCATAGGAATCCATTGTGTGGTTTTCACCAGAATAGTTTCCAAATGTCCATTTTTTAGACTTACAAATATTCCTCTAAAATCAGTTGAACTTCGAATTCCGATTCACTCACCTGATATCAGGAGAAAACCCAGTGCTGCATCTTTTAGACCAGCACTGACCATGAAAAGTAATTCTAAGCGTATTTACCAGTAACTTATATTTCCTTCCATAGGAATCCATTGTGTGGTTTTCACCAGAAAAGTTTCCAAGTGTCCATTTTTGAAACGTACAACTATTCCTCTAAAACCAGCCGAACTATGAATTTCGATTTACTCACCTGTTATCAGGAGAGAACCCAGTGCTGCATCTTTTAGAGCAGCACTGACCCTGAAAAGTAATTCTACGCGTATTTACCAGTAACTTGTATTTCCTTCCATATGAATTCATTGTGTGGTTTTCACCAGAAAAGTTTCCAAGTGTCCATTTTTGAAGCGTACAAATATTCCTCTAAAATCAGCCGAACTACGAATTCCGATTTACTCACCCGTTATCAGGAGAGAACCCAGTGCTGCATCTTTTAGAGCAGCACTGACCCTGAAAAGTAATTCTAATCGTATTTACCAGTAACTTGTATTTCCTTACATAGGAATCCATTGTGTGGTTTCACCAGAAAAGTTTCCAAGTGTCCATTTTTTAGACTTACAAATATACCTCTAAAATCAGTTGAACTACGAATTCCGATTTACTCACCTGTTATCAGGAGAGAAACCAGTGCTGCATCTTTTAGAGCAGCACTGACCCTGAAAAGTAATTCTAAGTGTATTTACCAGTAACTTGTATTTCCTTCCATAGGAATCCATTGTGTGGTTTTCACCAGAAAAGTTTCCAAGTGTCCATTTTTGAAGTGTACAAATATTCCTCTAAAATCATCCGAAATACAAATTCCTATTTACTCACCTGTTATCAGGAGAGAACCCAGGGCTGCATCTTTTAGCCCAGCACTGACCCTGAAAAGTAATTCTAAGCGTACTTACCAGTAACTTGTATTTACTTCCATAGGAATCCATTGTGTGGTTTTCACCAGAAAAGTTAACAAGTGTCCATTTTTGAAGCGTACAAATATTCCTCTAAAATCAGCCGAACTACGAATTCTGATTTACTCACCTGTTATCAGGAGAGAACCCAGGGCTGCATCTTTTAGCCAAGCACTGACCCTGAAAAGTAATTCTAAGTGTACTTACCAGTAACTTGTATTTCCTTCCATAGGAATCCATTGTGTGGTTTTCACCAGAAAAGTTTCTAAGTGTCCATTTTTGAAATGTACAAATATTCCTCTAAAATCAGCCGAAATACGAATTCTGATTTACTCACCTGTTATCAGGAGAGAACCCAGTGCTGCATCTTTTAGAGCAGCACTGACCCTGAAAAGTAATTCTAAGCGTATTTACCAGTAACTTGTATTTCCTTCCATAGGAATCCATTGTGTGGTTTTCACCAGAATAGTTTCCAAATGTCCATTTGTTAGACTTAAAAATATTCCTCTAAAATCAGTTGAACTTCAAATTCCGATTCACTCACCTGATATCAAGAGAAAACCCAGTGCTGCATCTTTTAGCCCAGCACTGACCCTGAAAAGTAATTCAAAGCGTACTTAGCAGTTACTTGTATTTCCTTCCATAGGAATCCATTGTGTGGTTTTCAACAGAAAAGTTTCTAAGTGTCCATTTTTGAAATGTACAAATATTCCTCTAAAATCAGCCGAACTACGAATTCCGATTTACTCACCTGTTATCAGGAGAGAAGCCAGTGCTGCATCTTTTAGAGCAGCACTGACCCTCAAAAGAAATTCTAAGCGTATTTACCAGTAACTTGTATTTCCTTCCATAGGAATCCATTGTGTGGTTTTCACCAGAAAAATTTCCAAATGTCTATTTTTTAGACTTACAAATATTCCTCTAAAATCAGTTGAACTACGAATTCCGATTTACTCACCTGATATCAGGAGAAAACCCAGTGCTGCATCTTTTAGACCAGCACTGACCCTGAAAAGTAATTCTAAGTGTACTTACCAGTAACTTGTACTTCCTTCCATAGGAATCCATTGTGTGGTTTTCACCAGAAAAGTTTCTAAGTGTCCATTTTTGAAACGTACAAATATTCCTCTAAAATCAGCCGAAATACGAATTCCGATTTACTCACCTGTTATCAGGAGAGAACCCAGGGCTGCATCTTTTAGCCAAGCACTGACCCTGAAAAGTAATTCTAAGCGTCCTTACCAGTAACTTGTATTTCCTTCCATAGGAATCCATTGTGTGGTTTTCACTAGAAAAGTTTCTAAGTGTTCATTTTTGAAACGTACAAATATTCCTCTAAAATCAGCCGAACTACGAATTCTGATTTACTCACCTGTTATCAGGAGAGAACCCAGTGCTGCATCTTTTAGAGCAGCACTGACCCTGAAAAGTAATACTAAGCGTATTTACCAGTAACTTGTATTTCCTTCCATAGGAATCCATTGTGTGGTTTTCACCAGCATAGTTTCCAAATGTCCATTTTTTAGACTTAAAAATATTCCTCTAAAATCAGTTGAACTTCGAATTCCGATTCACTCACCTGATATCAGGAGAAAACCCAGTGCTGCATCTTTTAGCCCAGCACTGACCCTGAAAAGTAATTCTAAGCGTACTTACCAGTAACTTGTATTTCCTTCCATAGGAATCCATTGTGTGGTTTTCAACAGAAAAGTTTCTAAGTGTCCATTTTTGAAATGTACAAATATTCCTCTAAAATCAGCCGAACTACGAATTCCGATTTACTCACCTGTTATCAGGAGAGAAGCCAGTGCTGCATCTTTTAGAGCAGTACTGACCCTCAAAAGAAATTCTAAGCGTATTTACCAGTAACTTGTATTTCCTTCCATAGGAATCCATTGTGTGGTTTTCACCAGAAAAGTTTCCAAATGTCTATTTTTTAGACTTACAAATATTCCTCTAAAATCAGTTGAACTACGAATTCCGATTTACTCACCTGATATCAGGAGAAAACCCAGTGCTGCATCTTTTAGACCAGCACTGACACTGAAAAGTAATTCTAAGTGTACTTACCAGTAACTTGTACTTCCTTCCATAGGAATCCATTGTGTGGTTTTCACCAGAAAAGTTTCTAAGTGTCCATTTTTGAAACGTACAAATATTCCTCTAAAATCAGCCGAAATACGAATTCCGATTTACTCACCTGTTATCAGGAGAGAACCCAGGGCTGCATCTTTTAGCCCAGCACTGACCCTGAAAAGTAATTCTACGCGTATTTACCAGTAACTTGTATTTCCTTCCATATGAAATCATTGTGTGGTTTTCACCAGAAAAGTTTCCAAGTGTCCATTTTTGAAGCGTACAAATATTCCTCTAAAATCAGCCGAACTACGAATTCCGATTTACTCACCTGTTATCAGGAGAGAAGCCAGTGCTGCATCTTTTAGAGCAGTACTGACCCTCAAAAGAAATTCTAAGCATATTTACCAGTAACTTGTATTTCCTTCCATAGGAATCCATTGTGTGGTTTTCACCAGAAAAGTTTCCAAATGTCTATTTTTTAGACTTACAAATATTCCTCTACAATCAGCTGAACTACGAATTCTGATTTACTCACCTGTTATCAGGAGAGAACCCAGTGCTGCATCTTTTAGAGCAGCACTGACCCTGAAAAGTAATTCTAAGCGTATTTACCAGTAACTTGTATTTCCTTCCATAGGAATCCATTGTGTGGTTTTCACCAGAAAAGTTAACAAGTGTCCATTTTTGAAGCGTACAAATATTCCTCTAAAATCAGCCGAACTACGAATTCTGATTTACTCACCTGTTATCAGGAGAGAACCCAGGGCTGCATCTTTTAGCAAAGCACTGACCCTGAAAAGTAATTCTAAGCGTACTTACCAGTAACTTGTATTTGCTTCCATAGGAATCCATTGTGTGGTTTTCACCAGAAAAGTTTCTAAGTGTCCATTTTTGAAATGTACAAATATTCCTCTAAAATCAGCCGAACTACGAATTCTGATTTACTCACCTGTTATCAGGAGAGAACCCAGTGCTGCATCTTTTAGAGCAGCACTGACCCTGAAAAGTAATTCTAAGCGTATTTACCAGTAACTTGTATTTCCTTCCATAGGAATCCATTGTGTGGTTTTCACCAGAATAGTTTCCAAATGTCCATTTTTTAGACTTACAAATATTCCTCTAAAATCAGTTGAACTTCGAATTCCGATTCACTCACCTGATATCAGGAGAAAACCCAGTGCTGCATCTTTTAGACCAGCACTGACCATGAAAAGTAATTCTAAGCGTATTTACCAGTAACTTATATTTCCTTCCATAGGAATCCATTGTGTGGTTTTCACCAGAAAAGTTTCCAAGTGTCCATTTTTGAAACGTACAACTATTCCTCTAAAACCAGCCGAACTATGAATTTCGATTTACTCACCTGTTATCAGGAGAGAACCCAGTGCTGCATCTTTTAGAGCAGCACTGACCCTGAAAAGTAATTCTACGCGTATTTACCAGTAACTTGTATTTCCTTCCATATGAATTCATTGTGTGGTTTTCACCAGAAAAGTTTCCAAGTGTCCATTTTTGAAGCGTACAAATATTCCTCTAAAATCAGCCAAACTACGAATTCCGATTTACTCACCTGTTATCAGGTGAGAACCCAGTGCTGCATCTTTTAGAGCAGCACTGACCCTGAAAAGTAATTCTAATCGTATTTACCAGTAACTTGTATTTCCTTACATAGGAATCCATTGTGTGGTTTCACCAGAAAAGTTTCCAAGTGTCCATTTTTTAGACTTACAAATATACCTCTAAAATCAGTTGAACTACGAATTCCGATTTACTCACCTGTTATCAGGAGAGAAACCAGTGCTGCATCTTTTAGAGCAGCACTGACCCTGAAAAGTAATTCTAAGTGTATTTACCAGTAACTTGTATTTCCTTCCATAGGAATCCATTGTGTGGTTTTCACCAGAAAAGTTTCCAAGTGTCCATTTTTGAAGTGTACAAATATTCCTCTAAAATCATCCGAAATACAAATTCCTATTTACTCACCTGTTATCAGGAGAGAACCCAGGGCTGCATCTTTTAGCCCAGCACTGACCCTGAAAAGTAATTCTAAGCGTACTTACCAGTAACTTGTATTTACTTCCATAGGAATCCATTGTGTGGTTTTCACCAGAAAAGTTAACAAGTGTCCATTTTTGAAGCGTACAAATATTCCTCTAAAATCAGCCGAACTACGAATTCTGATTTACTCACCTGTTATCAGGAGAGAACCCAGGGCTGCATCTTTTAGCCAAGCACTGACCCTGAAAAGTAATTCTAAGCGTACTTACCAGTAACTTGTATTTCCTTCCATAGGAATCCATTGTGTGGTTTTCACCAGAAAAGTTTCTAAGTGTCCATTTTTGAAATGTACAAATATTCCTCTAAAATCAGCCGAAATACGAATTCTGATTTACTCACCTGTTATCAGGAGAGAACCCAGTGCTGCATCTTTTAGAGCAGCACTGACCCTGAAAAGTAATTCTAAGCGTATTTACCAGTAACTTGTATTTCCTTCCATAGGAATCCATTGTGTGGTTTTCACCAGAATAGTTTCCAAATGTCCATTTTTTAGACTTAAAAATATTCCTCTAAAATCAGTTGAACTTCGAATTCCGATTCACTCACCTGATATCAAGAGAAAACCCAGTGCTGCATCTTTTAGCCCAGCACTGACCCTGAAAAGTAATTCTAAGCGTACTTAGCAGTAACTTGTATTTCCTTCCATAGGAATCCATTGTGTGGTTTTCAACAGAAAAGTTTCTAAGTGTCCATTTTTGAAATGTACAAATATTCCTCTAAAATCAGCCGAACTACGAATTCCGATTTACTCACCTGTTATCAGGAGAGAAGCCAGTGCTGCATCTTTTAGAGCAGCACTGACCCTCAAAAGAAATTCTAAGCGTATTTACCAGTAACTTGTATTTCCTTCCATAGGAATCCATTGTGTGGTTTTCACCAGAAAAATTTCCAAATGTCTATTTTTTAGACTTACAAATATTCCTCTAAAATCAGTTGAACTACGAATTCCGATTTACTCACCTGATATCAGGAGAAAACCCAGTGCTGCATCTTTTAGACCAGCACTGACCCTGAAAAGTAATTCTAAGTGTACTTACCAGTAACTTGTACTTCCTTCCATAGGAATCCATTGTGTGGTTTTCACCAGAAAAGTTTCTAAGTGTCCATTTTTGAAACGTACAAATATTCCTCTAAAATCAGCCGAAATACGAATTCCGATTTACTCACCTGTTATCAGGAGAGAACCCAGGGCTGCATCTTTTAGCCAAGCACTGACCCTGAAAAGTAATTCTAAGCGTCCTTACCAGTAACTTGTATTTCCTTCCATAGGAATCCATTGTGTGGTTTTCACTAGAAAAGTTTCTAAGTGTTCATTTTTGAAACGTACAAATATTCCTCTAAAATCAGCCGAACTACGAATTCTGATTTACTCACCTGTTATCATGAGAGAACCCAGTGCTGCATCTTTTAGAGCAGCACTGACCCTGAAATGTAATACTAAGCGTATTTACCAGTAACTTGTATTTCCTTCCATAGGAATCCATTGTGTGGTTTTCACCAGCATAGTTTCCAAATGTCCATTTTTTAGACTTAAAAATATTCCTCTAAAATCAGTTGAACTACGAATTCCGATTCACTCACCTGTTATCAGGAGAAGACCCAGTGCTGCATCTTTTAGAGCAGCACTGACCCTGAAAAGTAATTCTAAGCGTATTTACCAGTAACTTGTATTTCCTTCCATAGGAATCCATTGTGTGGTTTTCACCAGAAAAGTTAACAAGTGTCCATTTTTGAAGCGTACAAATATTCCTCTAAAATCAGCCGAACTACGAATTCTGATTTACTCACCTGTTATCAGGAGAGAACCCAGGGCTGCATCTTTTAGCCAAGCACTGACCCTGAAAAGTAATTCTAAGCGTACTTACCAGTAACTTGTATTTGCTTCCATAGGAATCCATTGTGTGGTTTTCACCAGAAAAGTTTCTAAGTGTCCATTTTTGAAATGTACAAATATTCCTCTAAAATCAGCCGAACTACGAATTCTGATTTACTCACCTGTTATCAGGAGAGAACCCAGTGCTGCATCTTTTAGAGCAGCACTGACCCTGAAAAGTAATTCTAAGCGTATTTACCAGTAACTTGTATTTCCTTCCATAGGAATCCATTGTGTGGTTTTCACCAGAATAGTTTCCAAATGTCCATTTTTTAGACTTACAAATATTCCTCTAAAATCAGTTGAACTTCGAATTCCGATTCACTCACCTGATATCAGGAGAAAACCCAGTGCTGCATCTTTTAGACCAGCACTGACCATGAAAAGTAATTCTAAGCGTATTTACCAGTAACTTATATTTCCTTCCATAGGAATCCATTGTGTGGTTTTCACCAGAAAAGTTTCCAAGTGTCCATTTTTGAAACGTACAACTATTCCTCTAAAACCAGCCGAACTATGAATTTCGATTTACTCACCTGTTATCAGGAGAGAACCCAGTGCTGCATCTTTTAGAGCAGCACTGACCCTGAAAAGTAATTCTACGCGTATTTACCAGTAACTTGTATTTCCTTCCATATGAATTCATTGTGTGGTTTTCACCAGAAAAGTTTCCAAGTGTCCATTTTTGAAGCGTACAAATATTCCTCTAAAATCAGCCAAACTACGAATTCCGATTTACTCACCTGTTATCAGGTGAGAACCCAGTGCTGCATCTTTTAGAGCAGCACTGACCCTGAAAAGTAATTCTAATCGTATTTACCAGTAACTTGTATTTCCTTACATAGGAATCCATTGTGTGGTTTCACCAGAAAAGTTTCCAAGTGTCCATTTTTTAGACTTACAAATATACCTCTAAAATCAGTTGAACTACGAATTCCGATTTACTCACCTGTTATCAGGAGAGAAACCAGTGCTGCATCTTTTAGAGCAGCACTGACCCTGAAAAGTAATTCTAAGTGTATTTACCAGTAACTTGTATTTCCTTCCATAGGAATCCATTGTGTGGTTTTCACCAGAAAAGTTTCCAAGTGTCCATTTTTGAAGTGTACAAATATTCCTCTAAAATCATCCGAAATACAAATTCCTATTTACTCACCTGTTATCAGGAGAGAACCCAGGGCTGCATCTTTTAGCCCAGCACTGACCCTGAAAAGTAATTCTAAGCGTACTTACCAGTAACTTGTATTTACTTCCATAGGAATCCATTGTGTGGTTTTCACCAGAAAAGTTAACAAGTGTCCATTTTTGAAGCGTACAAATATTCCTCTAAAATCAGCCGAACTACGAATTCTGATTTACTCACCTGTTATCAGGAGAGAACCCAGGGCTGCATCTTTTAGCCAAGCACTGACCCTGAAAAGTAATTCTAAGCGTACTTACCAGTAACTTGTATTTCCTTCCATAGGAATCCATTGTGTGGTTTTCACCAGAAAAGTTTCTAAGTGTCCATTTTTGAAATGTACAAATATTCCTCTAAAATCAGCCGAAATACGAATTCTGATTTACTCACCTGTTATCAGGAGAGAACCCAGTGCTGCATCTTTTAGAGCAGCACTGACCCTGAAAAGTAATTCTAAGCGTATTTACCAGTAACTTGTATTTCCTTCCATAGGAATCCATTGTGTGGTTTTCACCAGAATAGTTTCCAAATGTCCATTTTTTAGACTTAAAAATATTCCTCTAAAATCAGTTGAACTTCGAATTCCGATTCACTCACCTGATATCAAGAGAAAACCCAGTGCTGCATCTTTTAGCCCAGCACTGACCCTGAAAAGTAATTCTAAGCGTACTTAGCAGTAACTTGTATTTCCTTCCATAGGAATCCATTGTGTGGTTTTCAACAGAAAAGTTTCTAAGTGTCCATTTTTGAAATGTACAAATATTCCTCTAAAATCAGCCGAACTACGAATTCCGATTTACTCACCTGTTATCAGGAGAGAAGCCAGTGCTGCATCTTTTAGAGCAGCACTGACCCTCAAAAGAAATTCTAAGCGTATTTACCAGTAACTTGTATTTCCTTCCATAGGAATCCATTGTGTGGTTTTCACCAGAAAAATTTCCAAATGTCTATTTTTTAGACTTACAAATATTCCTCTAAAATCAGTTGAACTACGAATTCCGATTTACTCACCTGATATCAGGAGAAAACCCAGTGCTGCATCTTTTAGACCAGCACTGACCCTGAAAAGTAATTCTAAGTGTACTTACCAGTAACTTGTACTTCCTTCCATAGGAATCCATTGTGTGGTTTTCACCAGAAAAGTTTCTAAGTGTCCATTTTTGAAACGTACAAATATTCCTCTAAAATCAGCCGAAATACGAATTCCGATTTACTCACCTGTTATCAGGAGAGAACCCAGGGCTGCATCTTTTAGCCAAGCACTGACCCTGAAAAGTAATTCTAAGCGTCCTTACCAGTAACTTGTATTTCCTTCCATAGGAATCCATTGTGTGGTTTTCACTAGAAAAGTTTCTAAGTGTTCATTTTTGAAACGTACAAATATTCCTCTAAAATCAGCCGAACTACGAATTCTGATTTACTCACCTGTTATCATGAGAGAACCCAGTGCTGCATCTTTTAGAGCAGCACTGACCCTGAAATGTAATACTAAGCGTATTTACCAGTAACTTGTATTTCCTTCCATAGGAATCCATTGTGTGGTTTTCACCAGCATAGTTTCCAAATGTCCATTTTTTAGACTTAAAAATATTCCTCTAAAATCAGTTGAACTACGAATTCCGATTCACTCACCTGTTATCAGGAGAAGACCCAGTGCTGCAACTTTTAGACCAGCTCTGACCCTGAAAAGTAATTCTAAGCGTACTTACCAGTAACTAGTATTTACTTCCATAGGAATCCATTGTGTGGTTTTCACCAGAAAAGTTTTTAAGTGTCCATTTTTGAAACGTACAACTATTCCTCTAAAATCAGCCGAACTATGAATTTCGATTTACTCACCTGTTATCAGGAGAGAACCCAGTGCTGCATCTTTTAGAGCAGCACTGACCCTGAAAAGTAATTCTACGCGTATTTACCAGTAACTTGTATTTCCTTCCATATGAATTCATTGTGTGGTTTTCACCAGAAAAGTTTCCAAGTGTCCATTTTTGAAGCGTACAAATATTCCTCTAAAATCAGCCGAACTACGAATTCCGATTTACTCACCTGTTATCAGGAGAGAACCCAGTGCTGCATCTTTTAGAGCAGCACTGACCCTGAAAAGTAATTCTAAGCGTATTTACCAGTAACTTGTATTTCCTTACATAGGAATCCATTGTGTGGTTTCACCAGAAAAGTTTCCAAGTGTCCATTTTTTAGACTTACAAATATACCTCTAAAATCAGTTGAACTACGAATTCCGATTTACTCACCTGTTATCAGGAGAGAAACCAGTGCTGCATCTTTTAGAGCAGCACTGACCCTGAAAAGTAATTCTAAGTGTATTTACCAGTAACTTGTATTTCCTTCCATAGGAATCCATTGTGTGGTTTTCACCAGAAAAGTTTCCAAATGTCTATTTTTTAGACTTACAAATATTCCTCTAAAATCAGTTGAACTACGAATTCCGATTTACTCACCTGATATCAGGAGAAAACCCAGTGCTGCATCTTTTAGACCAGCACTGACCCTGAAAAGTAAGTCTAAGTGTACTTACCAGTAACTTGTACTTCCTTCCATAGGAATCCATTGTGTGGTTTTCACCAGAAAAGTTTCTAAGTGTCCATTTTTGAAACGTACAAATATTCCTCTAAAATCAGCCGAAATACGAATTCCGATTTACTCACCTGTTATCAGGAGAGAACCCAGGGCTGCATCTTTTAGCCCAGCACTGACCCTGAAAAGTAATTCTAAGCGTCCTTACCAGTAACTTGTATTTCCTTCCATAGGAATCCATTGTGTGGTTTTCACTAGAAAAGTTTCTAAGTGTTCATTTTTGAAACGTACAAATATTCCTCTAAAATCAGCCGAACTACGAATTCTGATTTACTAACCTGTTATCAGGAGAGAACCCAGTGCTGCATCTTTTAGAGCAGCACTGACCCTGAAAAGTAATTTTAAGCGTATTTACCAGTAACTTGTATTTCCTTCCATAGGAATCCATTGTGTGGTTTTCACGTGAAAAGTTAACAAGTGTCCATTTTTGAAGCGTACAAATATTCCTCTAAAATCAGCCGAACTACGAATTCTGATTTACTCACCTGTTATCAGGAGAGAACCCAGGGCTGCATCTTTTAGCCAAGCACTGACCCTGAAAAGTATTTCTAAGCGTACTTACCAGTAACTTGTATTTGCTTCCATAGGAATCCATTGTGTGGTTTTCACCAGAAAAGTTTCTAAGTGTCCATTTTTGAAATGTACAAATATTCCTCTAAAATCAGCCGAACTACGAATTCTGATTTACTCACCTGTTATCAGGAGAGAACCCAGTGCTGCATCTTTTAGAGCAGCACTGACCCTGAAAAGTAATTCTAAGCGTATTTACCAGTAACTTGTATTTCCTTCCATAGGAATCCATTGTGTGGTTTTCACCAGAATAGTTTCCAAATGTCCATTTTTTAGACTTACAAATATTCCTCTAAAATCAGTTGAACTTCGAATTCCGATTCACTCACCTGATATCAGGAGAAAACCCAGTGCTGCATCTTTTAGACCAGCACTGACCATGAAAAGTAATTCTAAGCGTATTTACCAGTAACTTATATTTCCTTCCATAGGAATCCATTGTGTGGTTTTCACCAGAAAAGTTTCCAAGTGTCCATTTTTGAAGCATACAAATATTCCTCTAAAATCAGCCGAACTACGAATTCTGATTTACTCACCTGTTATCAGGAGAAAACCCAGTGCTGCATCTTTTAGACCAGCACTGACTATGAAAAGTAATTCTAAGCGTACTTACCAGTAACTTGTATTTCCTTCCATAGGAATCCATAGTGTAGTTTTCACCAGAAAAGTTTCCAAGTGTCCATTTTTGAAGCGTAAAAATATTCCTCTAAAATCAGCCGAAATACGAATTCCGATTTACTCACCTGTTATCAGGAGAGAACCCAGGGCTGCATCTTTTAGCCGAGCACTGACCCTGAAAAGTAATTCTAAGCGTACTTACCAGTAACTTGTATTTCCTTCCATAGGAATCCATTGTGTGGTTTTCACCAGAAAAGTTTCTAAGTGTCCATTTTTGAAATGTACAAATATTCCTCTAAAATCAGCCGAAATACGAATTCTGATTTACTCACCTGTTATCAGGAGAGAACCCAGTGCTGCATCTTTTAGAGCAGCACTGACCCTGAAAAGTAATACTAAGCGTATTTACCAGTAACTTGTATTTCCTTCCATAGGAATCCATTGTGTGGTTTTCACCAGCATAGTTTCCAAATGTCCATTTTTTAGACTTAAAAATATTCCTCTAAAATCAGTTGAACTTCGAATTCCGATTCACTCACCTGATATCAGGAGAAAACCCAGTGCTGCATCTTTTAGCCCAGCACTGACCCTGAAAAGTAATTCTAAGCGTACTTACCAGTAACTTGTATTTCCTTCCATAGGAATCCATTGTGTGGTTTTCAACAGAAAAGTTTCTAAGTGTCCATTTTTGAAATGTACAAATATTCCTCTAAAATCAGCCGAACTACGAATTCCGATTTACTCACCTGTTATCAGGAGAGAAGCCAGTGCTGCATCTTTTAGAGCAGCACTGACCCTCAAAAGAAATTCTAAGCGTATTTACCAGTAACTTGTATTTCCTTCCATAGGAATCCATTGTGTGGTTTTCACCAGAAAAGTTTCCAAATGTCTATTTTTTAGACTTACAAATATTCCTCTAAAATCAGTTGAACTACGAATTCCGATTTACTCACCTGATATCAGGAGAAAACCCAGTGCTGCATCTTTTAGACCAGCACTGACCCTGAAAAGTAATTCTAAGTGTACTTACCAGTAACTTGTACTTCCTTCCATAGGAATCCATTGTGTGGTTTTCACCAGAAAAGTTTCTAAGTGTCCATTTTTGAAACGTACAAATATTCCTCTAAAATCAGCCGAAATACGAATTCGGATTTACTCACCTGTTATCAGGAGAGAACCCAGGGCTGCATCTTTTAGCCCAGCACTGACCCTGAAAAGTAATTCTAAGCGTCCTTACCAGTAACTTGTATTTCCTTCCATAGGAATCCATTGTGTGGTTTTCACTAGAAAAGTTTCTAAGTGTTCATTTTTGAAACGTACAAATATTCCTCTAAAATCAGCTGAACTACGAATTCTGATTTACTCACCTGTTATCAGGAGAGAACCCAGTGCTGCATCTTTTAGAGCAGCACTGACCCTGAAAAGTAATTCTAAGCGTATTTACCAGTAACTTGTATTTCCTTCCATAGGAATCCATTGTGTGGTTTTCACCAGAAAAGTTAACAAGTGTCCATTTTTGAAGCGTACAAATATTCCTCTAAAATCAGCCGAACTACGAATTCTGATTTAATCACCTGTTATCAGGAGAGAACCCAGGGCTGCATCTTTTAGCCAAGCACTGACCCTGAAAAGTAATTCTAAGCATACTTACCAGTAACTTGTATTTGCTTCCATAGGAATCCATTGTGTGGTTTTCACCAGAAAAGTTTCTAAGTGTCCATTTTTGAAATGTACAAATATTCCTCTAAAATCAGCCGAACTACGAATTCTGATTTACTCACCTGTTATCAGGAGAGAACCCAGTGCTGCATCTTTTAGAGCAGCACTGACCCTGAAAAGTAATTCTAAGCGTATTTACCAGTAACTTGTATTTCCTTCCATAGGAATCCATTGTGTGGTTTTCACCAGAATAGTTTCCAAATGTCCATTTTTTAGACTTACAAATATTCCTCTAAAATCAGTTGAACTTCGAATTCCGATTCACTCACCTGATATCAGGAGAAAACCCAGTGCTGCATCTTTTAGACCAGCACTGACCATGAAAAGTAATTCTAAGCGTATTTACCAGTAACTTATATTTCCTTCCATAGGAATCCATTGTGTGGTTTTCACCAGAAAAGTTTCCAAGTGTCCATTTTTGAAACGTACAACTATTCCTCTAAAACCAGCCGAACTATGAATTTCGATTTACTCACCTGTTATCAGGAGAGAACCCAGTGCTGCATCTTTTAGAGCAGCACTGACCCTGAAAAGTAATTCTACGCGTATTTACCAGTAACTTGTATTTCCTTCCATATGAATTCATTGTGTGGTTTTCACCAGAAAAGTTTCCAAGTGTCCATTTTTGAAGCGTACAAATATTCCTCTAAAATCAGCCGAACTACGAATTCCGATTTACTCACCCGTTATCAGGAGAGAACCCAGTGCTGCATCTTTTAGAGCAGCACTGACCCTGAAAAGTAATTCTAATCGTATTTACCAGTAACTTGTATTTCCTTACATAGGAATCCATTGTGTGGTTTCACCAGAAAAGTTTCCAAGTGTCCATTTTTTAGACTTACAAATATACCTCTAAAATCAGTTGAACTACGAATTCCGATTTACTCACCTGTTATCAGGAGAGAAACCAGTGCTGCATCTTTTAGAGCAGCACTGACCCTGAAAAGTAATTCTAAGTGTATTTACCAGTAACTTGTATTTCCTTCCATAGGAATCCATTGTGTGGTTTTCACCAGAAAAGTTTCCAAGTGTCCATTTTTGAAGTGTACAAATATTCCTCTAAAATCATCCGAAATACAAATTCCTATTTACTCACCTGTTATCAGGAGAGAACCCAGGGCTGCATCTTTTAGCCAAGCACTGACCCTGAAAAGTAATTCTAAGCGTACTTACCAGTAACTTGTATTTCCTTCCATAGGAATCCATTGTGTGGTTTTCACCAGAAAAGTTTCTAAGTGTCCATTTTTGAAATGTACAAATATTCCTCTAAAATCAGCCGAAATACGAATTCTGATTTACTCACCTGTTATCAGGAGAGAACCCAGTGCTGCATCTTTTAGAGCAGCACTGACCCTGAAAAGTAATTCTAAGCGTATTTACCAGTAACTTGTATTTCCTTCCATAGGAATCCATTGTGTGGTTTTCACCAGAATAGTTTCCAAATGTCCATTTGTTAGACTTAAAAATATTCCTCTAAAATCAGTTGAACTTCAAATTCCGATTCACTCACCTGATATCAAGAGAAAACCCAGTGCTGCATCTTTTAGCCCAGCACTGACCCTGAAAAGTCATTCAAAGCGTACTTAGCAGTTACTTGTATTTCCTTCCATAGGAATCCATTGTGTGGTTTTCAACAGAAAAGTTTCTAAGTGTCCATTTTTGAAATGTACAAATATTCCTCTAAAATCAGCCGAACTACGAATTCCGATTTACTCACCTGTTATCAGGAGAGAAGCCAGTGCTGCATCTTTTAGAGCAGCACTGACCCTCAAAAGAAATTCTAAGCGTATTTACCAGTAACTTGTATTTCCTTCCATAGGAATCCATTGTGTGGTTTTCACCAGAAAAATTTCCAAATGTCTATTTTTTAGACTTACAAATATTCCTCTAAAATCAGTTGAACTACGAATTCCGATTTACTCACCTGATATCAGGAGAAAACCCAGTGCTGCATCTTTTAGACCAGCACTGACCCTGAAAAGTAATTCTAAGTGTACTTACCAGTAACTTGTACTTCCTTCCATAGGAATCCATTGTGTGGTTTTCACCAGAAAAGTTTCTAAGTGTCCATTTTTGAAACGTACAAATATTCCTCTAAAATCAGCCGAAATACGAATTCCGATTTACTCACCTGTTATCAGGAGAGAACCCAGGGCTGCATCTTTTAGCCAAGCACTGACCCTGAAAAGTAATTCTAAGCGTCCTTACCAGTAACTTGTATTTCCTTCCATAGGAATCCATTGTGTGGTTTTCACTAGAAAAGTTTCTAAGTGTTCATTTTTGAAACGTACAAATATTCCTCTAAAATCAGCCGAACTACGAATTCTGATTTACTCACCTGTTATCAGGAGAGAACCCAGTGCTGCATCTTTTAGAGCAGCACTGACCCTGAAAAGTAATACTAAGCGTATTTACCAGTAACTTGTATTTCCTTCCATAGGAATCCATTGTGTGGTTTTCACCAGCATAGTTTCCAAATGTCCATTTTTTAGACTTAAAAATATTCCTCTAAAATCAGTTGAACTTCGAATTCCGATTCACTCACCTGATATCAGGAGAAAACCCAGTGCTGCATCTTTTAGCCCAGCACTGACCCTGAAAAGTAATTCTAAGCGTACTTACCAGTAACTTGTATTTCCTTCCATAGGAATCCATTGTGTGGTTTTCACCAGAAAAGTTTCTAAGTGTCCATTTTTGAAATGTACAAATATTCCTCTAAAATCAGCCGAAATACGAATTCTGATTTACTCACCTGTTATCAGGAGAGAACCCAGTGCTGCATCTTTTAGAGCAGCACTGACCCTGAAAAGTAATACTAAGCGTATTTACCAGTAACTTGTATTTCCTTCCATAGGAATCCATTGTGTGGTTTTCACCAGAAAAGTTTCCAAATGTCTATTTTTTAGACTTACAAATATTCCTCTAAAATCAGTTGAACTACGAATTCCGATTTACTCACCTGATATCAGGAGAAAACCCAGTGCTGCATCTTTTAGACCAGCACTGACCCTGAAAAGTAATTCTAAGTGTACTTACCAGTAACTTGTACTTCCTTCCATAGGAATCCATTGTGTGGTTTTCACCAGAAAAGTTTCTAAGTGTCCATTTTTGAAACGTACAAATATTCCTCTAAAATCAGCCGAAATACGAATTCCGATTTACTCACCTGTTATCAGGAGAGAACCCAGGGCTGCATCTTTTAGCCCAGCACTGACCCTGAAAAGTAATTCTAAGCGTCCTTACCAGTAACTTGTATTTCCTTCCATAGGAATCCATTGTGTGGTTTTCACTAGAAAAGTTTCTAAGTGTTCATTTTTGAAACGTACAAATATTCCTCTAAAATCAGCTGAACTACGAATACTGATTTACTCACCTGTTATCAGGAGAGAACCCAGTGCTGCATCTTTTAGAGCAGCACTGACCCTGAAAAGTAATTCTAAGCGTATTTACCAGTAACTTGTATTTCCTTCCATAGGAATCCATTGTGTGGTTTTCACCAGAAAAGTTAACAAGTGTCCATTTTTGAAGCGTACAAATATTCCTCTAAAATCAGCCGAACTACGAATTCTGATTTACTCACCTGTTATCAGGAGAGAACCCAGGGCTGCATCTTTTAGCCAAGCACTGACCCTGAAAAGTAATTCTAAGCGTACTTACCAGTAACTTGTATTTGCTTCCATAGGAATCCATTGTGTGGTTTTCACCAGAAAAGTTTCTAAGTGTCCATTTTTGAAATGTACAAATATTCCTCTAAAATCAGCCGAACTACGAATTCTGATTTACTCACCTGTTATCAGGAGAGAACCCAGTGCTGCATCTTTTAGAGCAGCACTGACCCTGAAAAGTAATTCTAAGCGTATTTACCAGTAACTTGTATTTCCTTCCATAGGAATCCATTGTGTGGTTTTCACCAGAATAGTTTCCAAATGTCCATTTTTTAGACTTACAAATATTCCTCTAAAATCAGTTGAACTTCGAATTCCGATTCACTCACCTGATATCAGGAGAAAACCCAGTGCTGCATCTTTTAGACCAGCACTGACCATGAAAAGTAATTCTAAGCGTATTTACCAGTAACTTATATTTCCTTCCATAGGAATCCATTGTGTGGTTTTCACCAGAAAAGTTTCCAAGTGTCCATTTTTGAAACGTACAACTATTCCTCTAAAACCAGCCGAACTATGAATTTCGATTTACTCACCTGTTATCAGGAGAGAACCCAGTGCTGCATCTTTTAGAGCAGCACTGACCCTGAAAAGTAATTCTACGCGTATTCACCAGTAACTTGTATTTCCTTCCATATGAATTCATTGTGTGGTTTTCACCAGAAAAGTTTCCAAGTGTCCATTTTTGAAGCGTACAAATATTCCTCTAAAATCAGCCGAACTACGAATTCCGATTTACTCACCTGTTATCAGGAGAGAACCCAGTGCTGCATCTTTTAGAGCAGCACTGACCCTGAAAAGTAATACTAATCGTATTTACCAGTAACTTGTATTTCCTTACATAGGAATCCATTGTGTGGTTTCACCAGAAAAGTTTCCAAGTGTCCATTTTTTAGACTTACAAATATACCTCTAAAATCAGTTGAACTACGAATTCCGATTTACTCACCTGTTATCAGGAGAGAAACCAGTGCTGCATCTTTTAGAGCAGCACTGACCCTGAAAAGTAATTCTAAGTGTATTTACCAGTAACTTGTATTTCCTTCCATAGGAATCCATTGTGTGGTTTTCACCAGAAAAGTTTCCAAGTGTCCATTTTTGAAGTGTACAAATATTCCTCTAAAATCATCCGAAATACAAATTCCTATTTACTCACCTGTTATCAGGAGAGAACCCAGGGCTGCATCTTTTAGCCCAGCACTGACCCTGAAAAGTAATTCTAAGCGTACTTACCAGTAACTTGTATTTACTTCCATAGGAATCCATTGTGTGGTTTTCACCAGAAAAGTTAACAAGTGTCCATTTTTGAAGCGTACAAATATTACTCTAAAATCAGCCGAACTACGAATTCTGATTTACTCACCTGTTATCAGGAGAGAACCCAGGGCTGCATCTTTTAGCCAAGCACTGACCCTGAAAAGTAATTCTAAGCGTACTTACCAGTAACTTGTATTTCCTTCCATAGGAATCCATTGTGTGGTTTTCACCAGAAAAGTTTCTAAGTGTCCATTTTTGAAATGTACAAATATTCCTCTAAAATCAGCCGAAATACGAATTCTGATTTACTCACCTGTTATCAGGAGAGAACCCAGTGCTGCATCTTTTAGAGCAGCACTGACCCTGAAAAGTAATTCTAAGCGTATTTACCAGTAACTTGTATTTCCTTCCATAGGAATCCATTGTGTGGTTTTCACCAGAATAGTTTCCAAATGTCCATTTTTTAGACTTAAAAATATTCCTCTAAAATCAGTTGAACTTCAAATTCCGATTCACTCACCTGATATCAAGAGAAAACCCAGTGCTGCATCTTTTAGCCCAGCACTGACCCTGAAAAGTAATTCTAAGCGTACTTAGCAGTAACTTGTATTTCCTTCCATAGGAATCCATTGTGTGGTTTTCAACAGAAAAGTTTCTAAGTGTCCATTTTTGAAATGTACAAATATTCCTCTAAAATCAGCCGAACTACGAATTCCGATTTACTCACCTGTTATCAGGAGAGAATCCAGTGCTGCATCTTTTAGAGCAGCACTGACCCTGAAAAGTAATTCTAAGCGTATTTACCAGTAACTTGTATTTCCTTCCATAGGAATCCATTGTGTGGTTTTCACCAGAAAAGTTAACAAGTGTCCATTTTTGAAGCGTACAAATATTCCTCTAAAATCAGCCGAACTACGAATTCTGATTTAATCACCTGTTATCAGGAGAGAACCCAGGGCTGCATCTTTTAGCCAAGCACTGACCCTGAAAAGTAATTCTAAGCATACTTACCAGTAACTTGTATTTGCTTCCATAGGAATCCATTGTGTGGTTTTCACCAGAAAAGTTTCTAAGTGTCCATTTTTGAAATGTACAAATATTCCTCTAAAATCAGCCGAACTACGAATTCTGATTTACTCACCTGTTATCAGGAGAGAACCCAGTGCTGCATCTTTTAGAGCAGCACTGACCCTGAAAAGTAATTCTAAGCGTATTTACCAGTAACTTGTATTTCCTTCCATAGGAATCCATTGTGTGGTTTTCACCAGAATAGTTTCCAAATGTCCATTTTTTAGACTTACAAATATTCCTCTAAAATCAGTTGAACTTCGAATTCCGATTCACTCACCTGATATCAGGAGAAAACCCAGTGCTGCATCTTTTAGACCAGCACTGACCATGAAAAGTAATTCTAAGCGTATTTACCAGTAACTTATATTTCCTTCCATAGGAATCCATTGTGTGGTTTTCACCAGAAAAGTTTCCAAGTGTCCATTTTTGAAACGTACAACTATTCCTCTAAAACCAGCCGAACTATGAATTTCGATTTACTCACCTGTTATCAGGAGAGAACCCAGTGCTGCATCTTTTAGAGCAGCACTGACCCTGAAAAGTAATTCTACGCGTATTTACCAGTAACTTGTATTTCCTTCCATATGAATTCATTGTGTGGTTTTCACCAGAAAAGTTTCCAAGTGTCCATTTTTGAAGCGTACAAATATTCCTCTAAAATCAGCCGAACTACGAATTCCGATTTACTCACCCGTTATCAGGAGAGAACCCAGTGCTGCATCTTTTAGAGCAGCACTGACCCTGAAAAGTAATTCTAATCGTATTTACCAGTAACTTGTATTTCCTTACATAGGAATCCATTGTGTGGTTTCACCAGAAAAGTTTCCAAGTGTCCATTTTTTAGACTTACAAATATACCTCTAAAATCAGTTGAACTACGAATTCCGATTTACTCACCTGTTATCAGGAGAGAAACCAGTGCTGCATCTTTTAGAGCAGCACTGACCCTGAAAAGTAATTCTAAGTGTATTTACCAGTAACTTGTATTTCCTTCCATAGGAATCCATTGTGTGGTTTTCACCAGAAAAGTTTCCAAGTGTCCATTTTTGAAGTGTACAAATATTCCTCTAAAATCATCCGAAATACAAATTCCTATTTACTCACCTGTTATCAGGAGAGAACCCAGGGCTGCATCTTTTAGCCCAGCACTGACCCTGAAAAGTAATTCTAAGCGTACTTACCAGTAACTTGTATTTACTTCCATAGGAATCCATTGTGTGGTTTTCACCAGAAAAGTTAACAAGTGTCCATTTTTGAAGCGTACAAATATTCCTCTAAAATCAGCCGAACTACGAATTCTGATTTACTCACCTGTTATCAGGAGAGAACCCAGGGCTGCATCTTTTAGCCAAGCACTGACCCTGAAAAGTAATTCTAAGCGTACTTACCAGTAACTTGTATTTCCTTCCATAGGAATCCATTGTGTGGTTTTCACCAGAAAAGTTTCTAAGTGTCCATTTTTGAAATGTACAAATATTCCTCTAAAATCAGCCGAAATACGAATTCTGATTTACTCACCTGTTATCAGGAGAGAACCCAGTGCTGCATCTTTTAGAGCAGCACTGACCCTGAAAAGTAATTCTAAGCGTATTTACCAGTAACTTGTATTTCCTTCCATAGGAATCCATTGTGTGGTTTTCACCAGAATAGTTTCCAAATGTCCATTTGTTAGACTTAAAAATATTCCTCTAAAATCAGTTGAACTTCAAATTCCGATTCACTCACCTGATATCAAGAGAAAACCCAGTGCTGCATCTTTTAGCCCAGCACTGACCCTGAAAAGTAATTCAAAGCGTACTTAGCAGTTACTTGTATTTCCTTCCATAGGAATCCATTGTGTGGTTTTCAACAGAAAAGTTTCTAAGTGTCCATTTTTGAAATGTACAAATATTCCTCTAAAATCAGCCGAACTACGAATTCCGATTTACTCACCTGTTATCAGGAGAGAAGCCACTGCTGCATCTTTTAGAGCAGCACTGACCCTCAAAAGAAATTCTAAGCGTATTTACCAGTAACTTGTATTTCCTTCCATAGGAATCCATTGTGTGGTTTTCACCAGAAAAATTTCCAAATGTCTATTTTTTAGACTTACAAATATTCCTCTAAAATCAGTTGAACTACGAATTCCGATTTACTCACCTGATATCAGGAGAAAACCCAGTGCTGCATCTTTTAGACCAGCACTGACCCTGAAAAGTAATTCTAAGTGTACTTACCAGTAACTTGTACTTCCTTCCATAGGAATCCATTGTGTGGTTTTCACCAGAAAAGTTTCTAAGTGTCCATTTTTGAAACGTACAAATATTCCTCTAAAATCAGCCGAAATACGAATTCCGATTTACTCACCTGTTATCAGGAGAGAACCCAGGGCTGCATCTTTTAGCCAAGCACTGACCCTGAAAAGTAATTCTAAGCGTCCTTACCAGTAACTTGTATTTCCTTCCATAGGAATCCATTGTGTGGTTTTCACTAGAAAAGTTTCTAAGTGTTCATTTTTGAAACGTACAAATATTCCTCTAAAATCAGCCGAACTACGAATTCTGATTTACTCACCTGTTATCAGGAGAGAACCCAGTGCTGCATCTTTTAGAGCAGCACTGACCCTGAAAAGTAATACTAAGCGTATTTACCAGTAACTTGTATTTCCTTCCATAGGAATCCATTGTGTGGTTTTCACCAGCATAGTTTCCAAATGTCCATTTTTTAGACTTAAAAATATTCCTCTAAAATCAGTTGAACTCGAATTCCGATTCACTCACCTGATATCAGGAGAAAACCCAGTGCTGCATCTTTTAGCCCAGCACTGACCCTGAAAAGTAATTCTAAGCGTACTTACCAGTAACTTGTATTTCCTTCCATAGGAATCCATTGTGTGGTTTTCACCAGAAAAGTTTCTAAGTGTCCATTTTTGAAATGTACAAATATTCCTCTAAAATCAGCCGAAATACGAATTCTGATTTACTCACCTGTTATCAGGAGAGAACCCAGTGCTGCATCTTTTAGAGCAGCACTGACCCTGAAAAGTAATACTAAGCGTATTTACCAGTAACTTGTATTTCCTTCCATAGGAATCCATTGTGTGGTTTTCACCAGAAAAGTTTCCAAATGTCTATTTTTTAGACTTACAAATATTCCTCTAAAATCAGTTGAACTACGAATTCCGATTTACTCACCTGATATCAGGAGAAAACCCAGTGCTGCATCTTTTAGACCAGCACTGACCCTGAAAAGTAATTCTAAGTGTACTTACCAGTAACTTGTACTTCCTTCCATAGGAATCCATTGTGTGGTTTTCACCAGAAAAGTTTCTAAGTGTCCATTTTTGAAACGTACAAATATTCCTCTAAAATCAGCCGAAATACGAATTCCGATTTACTCACCTGTTATCAGGAGAGAACCCAGGGCTGCATCTTTTAGCCCAGCACTGACCCTGAAAAGTAATTCTAAGCGTCCTTACCAGTAACTTGTATTTCCTTCCATAGGAATCCATTGTGTGGTTTTCACTAGAAAAGTTTCTAAGTGTTCATTTTTGAAACGTACAAATATTCCTCTAAAATCAGCTGAACTACGAATACTGATTTACTCACCTGTTATCAGGAGAGAACCCAGTGCTGCATCTTTTAGAGCAGCACTGACCCTGAAAAGTAATTCTAAGCGTATTTACCAGTAACTTGTATTTCCTTCCATAGGAATCCATTGTGTGGTTTTCACCAGAAAAGTTAACAAGTGTCCATTTTTGAAGCGTACAAATATTCCTCTAAAATCAGCCGAACTACGAATTCTGATTTACTCACCTGTTATCAGGAGAGAACCCAGGGCTGCATCTTTTAGCCAAGCACTGACCCTGAAAAGTAATTCTAAGCGTACTTACCAGTAACTTGTATTTGCTTCCATAGGAATCCATTGTGTGGTTTTCACCAGAAAAGTTTCTAAGTGTCCATTTTTGAAATGTACAAATATTCCTCTAAAATCAGCCGAACTACGAATTCTGATTTACTCACCTGTTATCAGGAGAGAACCCAGTGCTGCATCTTTTAGAGCAGCACTGACCCTGAAAAGTAATTCTAAGCGTATTTACCAGTAACTTGTATTTCCTTCCATAGGAATCCATTGTGTGGTTTTCACCAGAATAGTTTCCAAATGTCCATTTTTTAGACTTACAAATATTCCTCTAAAATCAGTTGAACTTCGAATTCCGATTCACTCACCTGATATCAGGAGAAAACCCAGTGCTGCATCTTTTAGACCAGCACTGACCATGAAAAGTAATTCTAAGCGTATTTACCAGTAACTTATATTTCCTTCCATAGGAATCCATTGTGTGGTTTTCACCAGAAAAGTTTCCAAGTGTCCATTTTTGAAACGTACAACTATTCCTCTAAAACCAGCCGAACTATGAATTTCGATTTACTCACCTGTTATCAGGAGAGAAGCCAGTGCTGCATCTTTTAGAGCAGCACTGACCCTGAAAAGTAATTCTACGCGTATTCACCAGTAACTTGTATTTCCTTCCATATGAATTCATTGTGTGGTTTTCACCAGAAAAGTTTCCAAGTGTCCATTTTTGAAGCGTACAAATATTCCTCTAAAATCAGCCGAACTACGAATTCCGATTTACTCACCTGTTATCAGGAGAGAACCCAGTGCTGCATCTTTTAGAGCAGCACTGACCCTGAAAAGTAATACTAATCGTATTTACCAGTAACTTGTATTTCCTTACATAGGAATCCATTGTGTGGTTTCACCAGAAAAGTTTCCAAGTGTCCATTTTTTAGACTTACAAATATACCTCTAAAATCAGTTGAACTACGAATTCCGATTTACTCACCTGTTATCAGGAGAGAAACCAGTGCTGCATCTTTTAGAGCAGCACTGACCCTGAAAAGTAATTCTAAGTGTATTTACCAGTAACTTGTATTTCCTTCCATAGGAATCCATTGTGTGGTTTTCACCAGAAAAGTTTCCAAGTGTCCATTTTTGAAGTGTACAAATATTCCTCTAAAATCATCCGAAATACAAATTCCTATTTACTCACCTGTTATCAGGAGAGAACCCAGGGCTGCATCTTTTAGCCCAGCACTGACCCTGAAAAGTAATTCTAAGCGTACTTACCAGTAACTTGTATTTACTTCCATAGGAATCCATTGTGTGGTTTTCACCAGAAAAGTTAACAAGTGTCCATTTTTGAAGCGTACAAATATTCCTCTAAAATCAGCCGAACTACGAATTCTGATTTACTCACCTGTTATCAGGAGAGAACCCAGGGCTGCATCTTTTAGCCAAGCACTGACCCTGAAAAGTAATTCTAAGCGTACTTACCAGTAACTTGTATTTCCTTCCATAGGAATCCATTGTGTGGTTTTCACCAGAAAAGTTTCTAAGTGTCCATTTTTGAAATGTACAAATATTCCTCTAAAATCAGCCGAAATACGAATTCTGATTTACTCACCTGTTATCAGGAGAGAACCCAGTGCTGCATCTTTTAGAGCAGCACTGACCCTGAAAAGTAATTCTAAGCGTATTTACCAGTAACTTGTATTTCCTTCCATAGGAATCCATTGTGTGGTTTTCACCAGAATAGTTTCCAAATGTCCATTTTTTAGACTTAAAAATATTCCTCTAAAATCAGTTGAACTTCAAATTCCGATTCACTCACCTGATATCAAGAGAAAACCCAGTGCTGCATCTTTTAGCCCAGCACTGACCCTGAAAAGTAATTCTAAGCGTACTTAGCAGTAACTTGTATTTCCTTCCATAGGAATCCATTGTGTGGTTTTCAACAGAAAAGTTTCTAAGTGTCCATTTTTGAAATGTACAAATATTCCTCTAAAATCAGCCGAACTACGAATTCCGATTTACTCACCTGTTATCAGGAGAGAAGCCAGTGCTGCATCTTTTAGAGCAGCACTGACCCTCAAAAGAAATTCTAAGCGTATTTACCAGTAACTTGTATTTCCTTCCATAGGAATCCATTGTGTGGTTTTCACCAGAAAAGTTTCCAAATGTCTATTTTTTAGACTTACAAATATTCCTCTAAAATCAGTTGAACTACGAATTCCGATTTACTCACCTGATATCAGGAGAAAACCCAGTGCTGCATCTTTTAGACCAGCACTGACCCTGAAAAGTAATTCTAAGTGTACTTACCAGTAACTTGTACTTCCTTCCATAGGAATCCATTGTGTGGTTTTCACCAGAAAAGTTTCTAAGTGTCCATTTTTGAAACGTACAAATATTCCTCTAAAATCAGCCGAAATACGAATTCCGATTTACTCACCTGTTATCAGGAGAGAACCCAGGGCTGCATCTTTTAGCCCAGCACTGACCCTGAAAAGTAATTCTAAGCGTCCTTACCAGTAACTTGTATTTCCTTCCATAGGAATCCATTGTGTGGTTTTCACTAGAAAAGTTTCTAAGTGTTCATTTTTGAAACGTACAAATATTCCTCTAAAATCAGCTGAACTACGAATACTGATTTACTCACCTGTTATCAGGAGAGAACCCAGTGCTGCATCTTTTAGAGCAGCACTGACCCTGAAAAGTAATTCTAAGCGTATTTACCAGTAACTTGTATTTCCTTCCATAGGAATCCATTGTGTGGTTTTCACCAGAAAAGTTAACAAGTGTCCATTTTTGAAGCGTACAAATATTCCTCTAAAATCAGCCGAACTACGAATTCTGATTTACTCACCTGTTATCAGGAGAGAACCCAGGGCTGCATCTTTTAGCCAAGCACTGACCCTGAAAAGTAATTCTAAGCGTACTTACCAGTAACTTGTATTTGCTTCCATAGGAATCCATTGTGTGGTTTTCACCAGAAAAGTTTCTAAGTGTCCATTTTTGAAATGTACAAATATTCCTCTAAAATCAGCCGAACTACGAATTCTGATTTACTCACCTGTTATCAGGAGAGAACCCAGTGCTGCATCTTTTAGAGCAGCACTGACCCTGAAAAGTAATTCTAAGCGTATTTACCAGTAACTTGTATTTCCTTCCATAGGAATCCATTGTGTGGTTTTCACCAGAATAGTTTCCAAATGTCCATTTTTTAGACTTACAAATATTCCTCTAAAATCAGTTGAACTTCGAATTCCGATTCACTCACCTGATATCAGGAGAAAACCCAGTGCTGCATCTTTTAGACCAGCACTGACCATGAAAAGTAATTCTAAGCGTATTTACCAGTAACTTATATTTCCTTCCATAGGAATCCATTGTGTGGTTTTCACCAGAAAAGTTTCCAAGTGTCCATTTTTGAAACGTACAACTATTCCTCTAAAACCAGCCGAACTATGAATTTCGATTTACTCACCTGTTATCAGGAGAGAAGCCAGTGCTGCATCTTTTAGAGCAGCACTGACCCTGAAAAGTAATTCTACGCGTATTCACCAGTAACTTGTATTTCCTTCCATATGAATTCATTGTGTGGTTTTCACCAGAAAAGTTTCCAAGTGTCCATTTTTGAAGCGTACAAATATTCCTCTAAAATCAGCCGAACTACGAATTCCGATTTACTCACCTGTTATCAGGAGAGAACCCAGTGCTGCATCTTTTAGAGCAGCACTGACCCTGAAAAGTAATACTAATCGTATTTACCAGTAACTTGTATTTCCTTACATAGGAATCCATTGTGTGGTTTCACCAGAAAAGTTTCCAAGTGTCCATTTTTTAGACTTACAAATATACCTCTAAAATCAGTTGAACTACGAATTCCGATTTACTCACCTGTTATCAGGAGAGAAACCAGTGCTGCATCTTTTAGAGCAGCACTGACCCTGAAAAGTAATTCTAAGTGTATTTACCAGTAACTTGTATTTCCTTCCATAGGAATCCATTGTGTGGTTTTCACCAGAAAAGTTTCCAAGTGTCCATTTTTGAAGTGTACAAATATTCCTCTAAAATCATCCGAAATACAAATTCCTATTTACTCACCTGTTATCAGGAGAGAACCCAGGGCTGCATCTTTTAGCCCAGCACTGACCCTGAAAAGTAATTCTAAGCGTACTTACCAGTAACTTGTATTTACTTCCATAGGAATCCATTGTGTGGTTTTCACCAGAAAAGTTAACAAGTGTCCATTTTTGAAGCGTACAAATATTCCTCTAAAATCAGCCGAACTACGAATTCTGATTTACTCACCTGTTATCAGGAGAGAACCCAGGGCTGCATCTTTTAGCCAAGCACTGACCCTGAAAAGTAATTCTAAGCGTACTTACCAGTAACTTGTATTTCCTTCCATAGGAATCCATTGTGTGGTTTTCACCAGAAAAGTTTCTAAGTGTCCATTTTTGAAATGTACAAATATTCCTCTAAAATCAGCCGAAATACGAATTCTGATTTACTCACCTGTTATCAGGAGAGAACCCAGTGCTGCATCTTTTAGAGCAGCACTGACCCTGAAAAGTAATTCTAAGCGTATTTACCAGTAACTTGTATTTCCTTCCATAGGAATCCATTGTGTGGTTTTCACCAGAATAGTTTCCAAATGTCCATTTTTTAGACTTAAAAATATTCCTCTAAAATCAGTTGAACTTCAAATTCCGATTCACTCACCTGATATCAAGAGAAAACCCAGTGCTGCATCTTTTAGCCCAGCACTGACCCTGAAAAGTAATTCTAAGCGTACTTAGCAGTAACTTGTATTTCCTTCCATAGGAATCCATTGTGTGGTTTTCAACAGAAAAGTTTCTAAGTGTCCATTTTTGAAATGTACAAATATTCCTCTAAAATCAGCCGAACTACGAATTCCGATTTACTCACCTGTTATCAGGAGAGAAGCCAGTGCTGCATCTTTTAGAGCAGCACTGACCCTCAAAAGAAATTCTAAGCGTATTTACCAGTAACTTGTATTTCCTTCCATAGGAATCCATTGTGTGGTTTTCACCAGAAAAGTTTCCAAATGTCTATTTTTTAGACTTACAAATATTCCTCTAAAATCAGTTGAACTACGAATTCCGATTTACTCACCTGATATCAGGAGAAAACCCAGTGCTGCATCTTTTAGACCAGCACTGACCCTGAAAAGTAATTCTAAGTGTACTTACCAGTAACTTGTACTTCCTTCCATAGGAATCCATTGTGTGGTTTTCACCAGAAAAGTTTCTAAGTGTCCATTTTTGAAACGTACAAATATTCCTCTAAAATCAGCCGAAATACGAATTCCGATTTACTCACCTGTTATCAGGAGAGAACCCAGGGCTGCATCTTTTAGCCCAGCACTGACCCTGAAAAGTAATTCTAAGCGTCCTTACCAGTAACTTGTATTTCCTTCCATAGGAATCCATTGTGTGGTTTTCACTAGAAAAGTTTCTAAGTGTTCATTTTTGAAACGTACAAATATTCCTCTAAAATCAGCTGAACTACGAATACTGATTTACTCACCTGTTATCAGGAGAGAACCCAGTGCTGCATCTTTTAGAGCAGCACTGACCCTGAAAAGTAATTCTAAGCGTATTTACCAGTAACTTGTATTTCCTTCCATAGGAATCCATTGTGTGGTTTTCACCAGAAAAGTTAACAAGTGTCCATTTTTGAAGCGTACAAATATTCCTCTAAAATCAGCCGAACTACGAATTCTGATTTACTCACCTGTTATCAGGAGAGAACCCAGGGCTGCATCTTTTAGCCAAGCACTGACCCTGAAAAGTAATTCTAAGCGTACTTACCAGTAACTTGTATTTGCTTCCATAGGAATCCATTGTGTGGTTTTCACCAGAAAAGTTTCTAAGTGTCCATTTTTGAAATGTACAAATATTCCTCTAAAATCAGCCGAACTACGAATTCTGATTTACTCACCTGTTATCAGGAGAGAACCCAGTGCTGCATCTTTTAGAGCAGCACTGACCCTGAAAAGTAATTCTAAGCGTATTTACCAGTAACTTGTATTTCCTTCCATAGGAATCCATTGTGTGGTTTTCACCAGAATAGTTTCCAAATGTCCATTTTTTAGACTTACAAATATTCCTCTAAAATCAGTTGAACTTCGAATTCCGATTCACTCACCTGATATCAGGAGAAAACCCAGTGCTGCATCTTTTAGACCAGCACTGACCATGAAAAGTAATTCTAAGCGTATTTACCAGTAACTTATATTTCCTTCCATAGGAATCCATTGTGTGGTTTTCACCAGAAAAGGTTCCAAGTGTCCATTTTTGAAACGTACAACTATTCCTCTAAAACCAGCCGAACTATGAATTTCGATTTACTCACCTGTTATCAGGAGAGAACCCAGTGCTGCATCTTTTAGAGCAGCACTGACCCTGAAAAGTAATTCTACGCGTATTCACCAGTAACTTGTATTTCCTTCCATATGAATTCATTGTGTGGTTTTCACCAGAAAAGTTTCCAAGTGTCCATTTTTGAAGCGTACAAATATTCCTCTAAAATCAGCCGAACTACGAATTCCGATTTACTCACCTGTTATCAGGAGAGAACCCAGTGCTGCATCTTTTAGAGCAGCACTGACCCTGAAAAGTAATACTAATCGTATTTACCAGTAACTTGTATTTCCTTACATAGGAATCCATTGTGTGGTTTCACCAGAAAAGTTTCCAAGTGTCCATTTTTTAGACTTACAAATATACCTCTAAAATCAGTTGAACTACGAATTCCGATTTACTCACCTGTTATCAGGAGAGAAACCAGTGCTGCATCTTTTAGAGCAGCACTGACCCTGAAAAGTAATTCTAAGTGTATTTACCAGTAACTTGTATTTCCTTCCATAGGAATCCATTGTGTGGTTTTCACCAGAAAAGTTTCCAAGTGTCCATTTTTGAAGTGTACAAATATTCCTCTAAAATCATCCGAAATACAAATTCCTATTTACTCACCTGTTATCAGGAGAGAACCCAGGGCTGCATCTTTTAGCCCAGCACTGACCCTGAAAAGTAATTCTAAGCGTACTTACCAGTAACTTGTATTTACTTCCATAGGAATCCATTGTGTGGTTTTCACCAGAAAAGTTAACAAGTGTCCATTTTTGAAGCGTACAAATATTCCTCTAAAATCAGCCGAACTACGAATTCTGATTTACTCACCTGTTATCAGGAGAGAACCCAGGGCTGCATCTTTTAGCCAAGCACTGACCCTGAAAAGTAATTCTAAGCGTACTTACCAGTAACTTGTATTTCCTTCCATAGGAATCCATTGTGTGGTTTTCACCAGAAAAGTTTCTAAGTGTCCATTTTTGAAATGTACAAATATTCCTCTAAAATCAGCCGAAATACGAATTCTGATTTACTCACCTGTTATCAGGAGAGAACCCAGTGCTGCATCTTTTAGAGCAGCACTGACCCTGAAAAGTAATTCTAAGCGTATTTACCAGTAACTTGTATTTCCTTCCATAGGAATCCATTGTGTGGTTTTCACCAGAATAGTTTCCAAATGTCCATTTTTTAGACTTAAAAATATTCCTCTAAAATCAGTTGAACTTCAAATTCCGATTCACTCACCTGATATCAAGAGAAAACCCAGTGCTGCATCTTTTAGCCCAGCACTGACCCTGAAAAGTAATTCTAAGCGTACTTAGCAGTAACTTGTATTTCCTTCCATAGGAATCCATTGTGTGGTTTTCAACAGAAAAGTTTCTAAGTGTCCATTTTTGAAATGTACAAATATTCCTCTAAAATCAGCCGAACTACGAATTCTGATTTACTCACCTGTTATCAGGAGAGAACCCAGTGCTGCATCTTTTAGAGCAGCACTGACCCTGAAAAGTAATTCTAAGCGTATTTACCAGTAACTTGTATTTCCTTCCATAGGAATCCATTGTGTGGTTTTCACCAGAATAGTTTCCAAATGTCCATTTTTTAGACTTACAAATATTCCTCTAAAATCAGTTGAACTTCGAATTCCGATTCACTCACCTGATATCAGGAGAAAACCCAGTGCTGCATCTTTTAGACCAGCACTGACCATGAAAAGTAATTCTAAGCGTATTTACCAGTAACTTATATTTCCTTCCATAGGAATCCATTGTGTGGTTTTCACCAGAAAAGTTTCCAAGTGTCCATTTTTGAAACGTACAACTATTCCTCTAAAACCAGCCGAACTATGAATTTCGATTTACTCACCTGTTATCAGGAGAGAACCCAGTGCTGCATCTTTTAGAGCAGCACTGACCCTGAAAAGTAATTCTACGCGTATTTACCAGTAACTTGTATTTCCTTCCATATGAATTCATTGTGTGGTTTTCACCAGAAAAGTTTCCAAGTGTCCATTTTTGAAGCGTACAAATATTCCTCTAAAATCAGCCGAACTACGAATTCCGATTTACTCACCCGTTATCAGGAGAGAACCCAGTGCTGCATCTTTTAGAGCAGCACTGACCCTGAAAAGTAATTCTAATCGTATTTACCAGTAACTTGTATTTCCTTACATAGGAATCCATTGTGTGGTTTCACCAGAAAAGTTTCCAAGTGTCCATTTTTTAGACTTACAAATATACCTCTAAAATCAGTTGAACTACGAATTCCGATTTACTCACCTGTTATCAGGAGAGAAACCAGTGCTGCATCTTTTAGAGCAGCACTGACCCTGAAAAGTAATTCTAAGTGTATTTACCAGTAACTTGTATTTCCTTCCATAGGAATCCATTGTGTGGTTTTCACCAGAAAAGTTTCCAAGTGTCCATTTTTGAAGTGTACAAATATTCCTCTAAAATCATCCGAAATACAAATTCCTATTTACTCACCTGTTATCAGGAGAGAACCCAGGGCTGCATCTTTTAGCCCAGCACTGACCCTGAAAAGTAATTCTAAGCGTACTTACCAGTAACTTGTATTTACTTCCATAGGAATCCATTGTGTGGTTTTCACCAGAAAAGTTAACAAGTGTCCATTTTTGAAGCGTACAAATATTCCTCTAAAATCAGCCGAACTACGAATTCTGATTTACTCACCTGTTATCAGGAGAGAACCCAGGGCTGCATCTTTTAGCCAAGCACTGACCCTGAAAAGTAATTCTAAGCGTACTTACCAGTAACTTGTATTTCCTTCCATAGGAATCCATTGTGTGGTTTTCACCAGAAAAGTTTCTAAGTGTCCATTTTTGAAATGTACAAATATTCCTCTAAAATCAGCCGAAATACGAATTCTGATTTACTCACCTGTTATCAGGAGAGAACCCAGTGCTGCATCTTTTAGAGCAGCACTGACCCTGAAAAGTAATTCTAAGCGTATTTACCAGTAACTTGTATTTCCTTCCATAGGAATCCATTGTGTGGTTTTCACCAGAATAGTTTCCAAATGTCCATTTGTTAGACTTAAAAATATTCCTCTAAAATCAGTTGAACTTCAAATTCCGATTCACTCACCTGATATCAAGAGAAAACCCAGTGCTGCATCTTTTAGCCCAGCACTGACCCTGAAAAGTAATTCAAAGCGTACTTAGCAGTTACTTGTATTTCCTTCCATAGGAATCCATTGTGTGGTTTTCAACAGAAAAGTTTCTAAGTGTCCATTTTTGAAATGTACAAATATTCCTCTAAAATCAGCCGAACTACGAATTCCGATTTACTCACCTGTTATCAGGAGAGAAGCCAGTGCTGCATCTTTTAGAGCAGCACTGACCCTCAAAAGAAATTCTAAGCGTATTTACCAGTAACTTGTATTTCCTTCCATAGGAATCCATTGTGTGGTTTTCACCAGAAAAATTTCCAAATGTCTATTTTTTAGACTTACAAATATTCCTCTAAAATCAGTTGAACTACGAATTCCGATTTACTCACCTGATATCAGGAGAAAACCCAGTGCTGCATCTTTTAGACCAGCACTGACCCTGAAAAGTAATTCTAAGTGTACTTACCAGTAACTTGTACTTCCTTCCATAGGAATCCATTGTGTGGTTTTCACCAGAAAAGTTTCTAAGTGTCCATTTTTGAAACGTACAAATATTCCTCTAAAATCAGCCGAAATACAAATTCCGATTTACTCACCTGTTATCAGGAGAGAACCCAGGGCTGCATCTTTTAGCCAAGCACTGACCCTGAAAAGTAATTCTAAGCGTCCTTACCAGTAACTTGTATTTCCTTCCATAGGAATCCATTGTGTGGTTTTCACTAGAAAAGTTTCTAAGTGTTCATTTTTGAAACGTACAAATATTCCTCTAAAATCAGCCGAACTACGAATTCTGATTTACTCACCTGTTATCAGGAGAGAACCCAGTGCTGCATCTTTTAGAGCAGCACTGACCCTGAAAAGTAATACTAAGCGTATTTACCAGTAACTTGTATTTCCTTCCATAGGAATCCATTGTGTGGTTTTCACCAGCATAGTTTCCAAATGTCCATTTTTTAGACTTAAAAATATTCCTCTAAAATCAGTTGAACTTCGAATTCCGATTCACTCACCTGATATCAGGAGAAAACCCAGTGCTGCATCTTTTAGCCCAGCACTGACCCTGAAAAGTAATTCTAAGCGTACTTACCAGTAACTTGTATTTCCTTCCATAGGAATCCATTGTGTGGTTTTCACCAGAAAAGTTTCTAAGTGTCCATTTTTGAAATGTACAAATATTCCTCTAAAATCAGCCGAAATACGAATTCTGATTTACTCACCTGTTATCAGGAGAGAACCCAGTGCTGCATCTTTTAGAGCAGCACTGACCCTGAAAAGTAATACTAAGCGTATTTACCAGTAACTTGTATTTCCTTCCATAGGAATCCATTGTGTGGTTTTCACCAGAAAAGTTTCCAAATGTCTATTTTTTAGACTTACAAATATTCCTCTAAAATCAGTTGAACTACGAATTCCGATTTACTCACCTGATATCAGGAGAAAACCCAGTGCTGCATCTTTTAGACCAGCACTGACCCTGAAAAGTAATTCTAAGTGTACTTACCAGTAACTTGTACTTCCTTCCATAGGAATCCATTGTGTGGTTTTCACCAGAAAAGTTTCTAAGTGTCCATTTTTGAAACGTACAAATATTCCTCTAAAATCAGCCGAAATACGAATTCCGATTTACTCACCTGTTATCAGGAGAGAACCCAGGGCTGCATCTTTTAGCCCAGCACTGACCCTGAAAAGTAATTCTAAGCGTCCTTACCAGTAACTTGTATTTCCTTCCATAGGAATCCATTGTGTGGTTTTCACTAGAAAAGTTTCTAAGTGTTCATTTTTGAAACGTACAAATATTCCTCTAAAATCAGCTGAACTACGAATACTGATTTACTCACCTGTTATCAGGAGAGAACCCAGTGCTGCATCTTTTAGAGCAGCACTGACCCTGAAAAGTAATTCTAAGCGTATTTACCAGTAACTTGTATTTCCTTCCATAGGAATCCATTGTGTGGTTTTCACCAGAAAAGTTAACAAGTGTCCATTTTTGAAGCGTACAAATATTCCTCTAAAATCAGCCGAACTACGAATTCTGATTTACTCACCTGTTATCAGGAGAGAACCCAGGGCTGCATCTTTTAGCCAAGCACTGACCCTGAAAAGTAATTCTAAGCGTACTTACCAGTAACTTGTATTTGCTTCCATAGGAATCCATTGTGTGGTTTTCACCAGAAAAGTTTCTAAGTGTCCATTTTTGAAATGTACAAATATTCCTCTAAAATCAGCCGAACTACGAATTCTGATTTACTCACCTGTTATCAGGAGAGAACCCAGTGCTGCATCTTTTAGAGCAGCACTGACCCTGAAAAGTAATTCTAAGCGTATTTACCAGTAACTTGTATTTCCTTCCATAGGAATCCATTGTGTGGTTTTCACCAGAAAAGTTAACAAGTGTCCATTTTTGAAGCGTACAAATATTCCTCTAAAATCAGCCGAACTACGAATTCTGATTTACTCACCTGTTATCAGGAGAGAACCCAGGGCTGCATCTTTTAGCCAAGCACTGACCCTGAAAAGTAATTCTAAGCGTACTTACCAGTAACTTGTATTTGCTTCCATAGGAATCCATTGTGTGGTTTTCACCAGAAAAGTTTCTAAGTGTCCATTTTTGAAATGTACAAATATTCCTCTAAAATCAGCCGAACTACGAATTCTGATTTACTCACCTGTTATCAGGAGAGAACCCAGTGCTGCATCTTTTAGAGCAGCACTGACCCTGAAAAGTAATTCTAAGCGTATTTACCAGTAACTTGTATTTCCTTCCATAGGAATCCATTGTGTGGTTTTCACCAGAATAGTTTCCAAATGTCCATTTTTTAGACTTACAAATATTCCTCTAAAATCAGTTGAACTTCGAATTCCGATTCACTCACCTGATATCAGGAGAAAACCCAGTGCTGCATCTTTTAGACCAGCACTGACCATGAAAAGTAATTCTAAGCGTATTTACCAGTAACTTATATTTCCTTCCATAGGAATCCATTGTGTGGTTTTCACCAGAAAAGTTTCCAAGTGTCCATTTTTGAAACGTACAACTATTCCTCTAAAACCAGCCGAACTATGAATTTCGATTTACTCACCTGTTATCAGGAGAGAAGCCAGTGCTGCATCTTTTAGAGCAGCACTGACCCTGAAAAGTAATTCTACGCGTATTCACCAGTAACTTGTATTTCCTTCCATATGAATTCATTGTGTGGTTTTCACCAGAAAAGTTTCCAAGTGTCCATTTTTGAAGCGTACAAATATTCCTCTAAAATCAGCCGAACTACGAATTCCGATTTACTCACCTGTTATCAGGAGAGAACCCAGTGCTGCATCTTTTAGAGCAGCACTGACCCTGAAAAGTAATACTAATCGTATTTACCAGTAACTTGTATTTCCTTACATAGGAATCCATTGTGTGGTTTCACCAGAAAAGTTTCCAAGTGTCCATTTTTTAGACTTACAAATATACCTCTAAAATCAGTTGAACTACGAATTCCGATTTACTCACCTGTTATCAGGAGAGAAACCAGTGCTGCATCTTTTAGAGCAGCACTGACCCTGAAAAGTAATTCTAAGTGTATTTACCAGTAACTTGTATTTCCTTCCATAGGAATCCATTGTGTGGTTTTCACCAGAAAAGTTTCCAAGTGTCCATTTTTGAAGTGTACAAATATTCCTCTAAAATCATCCGAAATACAAATTCCTATTTACTCACCTGTTATCAGGAGAGAACCCAGGGCTGCATCTTTTAGCCCAGCACTGACCCTGAAAAGTAATTCTAAGCGTACTTACCAGTAACTTGTATTTACTTCCATAGGAATCCATTGTGTGGTTTTCACCAGAAAAGTTAACAAGTGTCCATTTTTGAAGCGTACAAATATTCCTCTAAAATCAGCCGAACTACGAATTCTGATTTACTCACCTGTTATCAGGAGAGAACCCAGGGCTGCATCTTTTAGCCAAGCACTGACCCTGAAAAGTAATTCTAAGCGTACTTACCAGTAACTTGTATTTCCTTCCATAGGAATCCATTGTGTGGTTTTCACCAGAAAAGTTTCTAAGTGTCCATTTTTGAAATGTACAAATATTCCTCTAAAATCAGCCGAAATACGAATTCTGATTTACTCACCTGTTATCAGGAGAGAACCCAGTGCTGCATCTTTTAGAGCAGCACTGACCCTGAAAAGTAATTCTAAGCGTATTTACCAGTAACTTGTATTTCCTTCCATAGGAATCCATTGTGTGGTTTTCACCAGAATAGTTTCCAAATGTCCATTTTTTAGACTTAAAAATATTCCTCTAAAATCAGTTGAACTTCAAATTCCGATTCACTCACCTGATATCAAGAGAAAACCCAGTGCTGCATCTTTTAGCCCAGCACTGACCCTGAAAAGTAATTCTAAGCGTACTTAGCAGTAACTTGTATTTCCTTCCATAGGAATCCATTGTGTGGTTTTCAACAGAAAAGTTTCTAAGTGTCCATTTTTGAAATGTACAAATATTCCTCTAAAATCAGCCGAACTACGAATTCCGATTTACTCACCTGTTATCAGGAGAGAAGCCAGTGCTGCATCTTTTAGAGCAGCACTGACCCTCAAAAGAAATTCTAAGCGTATTTACCAGTAACTTGTATTTCCTTCCATAGGAATCCATTGTGTGGTTTTCACCAGAAAAGTTTCCAAATGTCTATTTTTTAGACTTACAAATATTCCTCTAAAATCAGTTGAACTACGAATTCCGATTTACTCACCTGATATCAGGAGAAAACCCAGTGCTGCATCTTTTAGACCAGCACTGACCCTGAAAAGTAATTCTAAGTGTACTTACCAGTAACTTGTACTTCCTTCCATAGGAATCCATTGTGTGGTTTTCACCAGAAAAGTTTCTAAGTGTCCATTTTTGAAACGTACAAATATTCCTCTAAAATCAGCCGAAATACGAATTCCGATTTACTCACCTGTTATCAGGAGAGAACCCAGGGCTGCATCTTTTAGCCCAGCACTGACCCTGAAAAGTAATTCTAAGCGTCCTTACCAGTAACTTGTATTTCCTTCCATAGGAATCCATTGTGTGGTTTTCACTAGAAAAGTTTCTAAGTGTTCATTTTTGAAACGTACAAATATTCCTCTAAAATCAGCTGAACTACGAATACTGATTTACTCACCTGTTATCAGGAGAGAACCCAGTGCTGCATCTTTTAGAGCAGCACTGACCCTGAAAAGTAATTCTAAGCGTATTTACCAGTAACTTGTATTTCCTTCCATAGGAATCCATTGTGTGGTTTTCACCAGAAAAGTTAACAAGTGTCCATTTTTGAAGCGTACAAATATTCCTCTAAAATCAGCCGAACTACGAATTCTGATTTACTCACCTGTTATCAGGAGAGAACCCAGGGCTGCATCTTTTAGCCAAGCACTGACCCTGAAAAGTAATTCTAAGCGTACTTACCAGTAACTTGTATTTGCTTCCATAGGAATCCATTGTGTGGTTTTCACCAGAAAAGTTTCTAAGTGTCCATTTTTGAAATGTACAAATATTCCTCTAAAATCAGCCGAACTACGAATTCTGATTTACTCACCTGTTATCAGGAGAGAACCCAGTGCTGCATCTTTTAGAGCAGCACTGACCCTGAAAAGTAATTCTAAGCGTATTTACCAGTAACTTGTATTTCCTTCCATAGGAATCCATTGTGTGGTTTTCACCAGAATAGTTTCCAAATGTCCATTTTTTAGACTTACAAATATTCCTCTAAAATCAGTTGAACTTCGAATTCCGATTCACTCACCTGATATCAGGAGAAAACCCAGTGCTGCATCTTTTAGACCAGCACTGACCATGAAAAGTAATTCTAAGCGTATTTACCAGTAACTTATATTTCCTTCCATAGGAATCCATTGTGTGGTTTTCACCAGAAAAGGTTCCAAGTGTCCATTTTTGAAACGTACAACTATTCCTCTAAAACCAGCCGAACTATGAATTTCGATTTACTCACCTGTTATCAGGAGAGAACCCAGTGCTGCATCTTTTAGAGCAGCACTGACCCTGAAAAGTAATTCTACGCGTATTCACCAGTAACTTGTATTTCCTTCCATATGAATTCATTGTGTGGTTTTCACCAGAAAAGTTTCCAAGTGTCCATTTTTGAAGCGTACAAATATTCCTCTAAAATCAGCCGAACTACGAATTCCGATTTACTCACCTGTTATCAGGAGAGAACCCAGTGCTGCATCTTTTAGAGCAGCACTGACCCTGAAAAGTAATACTAATCGTATTTACCAGTAACTTGTATTTCCTTACATAGGAATCCATTGTGTGGTTTCACCAGAAAAGTTTCCAAGTGTCCATTTTTTAGACTTACAAATATACCTCTAAAATCAGTTGAACTACGAATTCCGATTTACTCACCTGTTATCAGGAGAGAAACCAGTGCTGCATCTTTTAGAGCAGCACTGACCCTGAAAAGTAATTCTAAGTGTATTTACCAGTAACTTGTATTTCCTTCCATAGGAATCCATTGTGTGGTTTTCACCAGAAAAGTTTCCAAGTGTCCATTTTTGAAGTGTACAAATATTCCTCTAAAATCATCCGAAATACAAATTCCTATTTACTCACCTGTTATCAGGAGAGAACCCAGGGCTGCATCTTTTAGCCCAGCACTGACCCTGAAAAGTAATTCTAAGCGTACTTACCAGTAACTTGTATTTACTTCCATAGGAATCCATTGTGTGGTTTTCACCAGAAAAGTTAACAAGTGTCCATTTTTGAAGCGTACAAATATTCCTCTAAAATCAGCCGAACTACGAATTCTGATTTACTCACCTGTTATCAGGAGAGAACCCAGGGCTGCATCTTTTAGCCAAGCACTGACCCTGAAAAGTAATTCTAAGCGTACTTACCAGTAACTTGTATTTCCTTCCATAGGAATCCATTGTGTGGTTTTCACCAGAAAAGTTTCTAAGTGTCCATTTTTGAAATGTACAAATATTCCTCTAAAATCAGCCGAAATACGAATTCTGATTTACTCACCTGTTATCAGGAGAGAACCCAGTGCTGCATCTTTTAGAGCAGCACTGACCCTGAAAAGTAATTCTAAGCGTATTTACCAGTAACTTGTATTTCCTTCCATAGGAATCCATTGTGTGGTTTTCACCAGAATAGTTTCCAAATGTCCATTTTTTAGACTTAAAAATATTCCTCTAAAATCAGTTGAACTTCAAATTCCGATTCACTCACCTGATATCAAGAGAAAACCCAGTGCTGCATCTTTTAGCCCAGCACTGACCCTGAAAAGTAATTCTAAGCGTACTTAGCAGTAACTTGTATTTCCTTCCATAGGAATCCATTGTGTGGTTTTCAACAGAAAAGTTTCTAAGTGTCCATTTTTGAAATGTACAAATATTCCTCTAAAATCAGCCGAACTACGAATTCCGATTTACTCACCTGTTATCAGGAGAGAAGCCAGTGCTGCATCTTTTAGAGCAGCACTGACCCTCAAAAGAAATTCTAAGCGTATTTACCAGTAACTTGTATTTCCTTCCATAGGAATCCATTGTGTGGTTTTCACCAGAAAAATTTCCAAATGTCTATTTTTTAGACTTACAAATATTCCTCTAAAATCAGTTGAACTACGAATTCCGATTTACTCACCTGATATCAGGAGAAAACCCAGTGCTGCATCTTTTAGACCAGCACTGACCCTGAAAAGTAATTCTAAGTGTACTTACCAGTAACTTGTACTTCCTTCCATAGGAATCCATTGTGTGGTTTTCACCAGAAAAGTTTCTAAGTGTCCATTTTTGAAACGTACAAATATTCCTCTAAAATCAGCCGAAATACGAATTCCGATTTACTCACCTGTTATCAGGAGAGAACCCAGGGCTGCATCTTTTAGCCAAGCACTGACCCTGAAAAGTAATTCTAAGCGTCCTTACCAGTAACTTGTATTTCCTTCCATAGGAATCCATTGTGTGGTTTTCACTAGAAAAGTTTCTAAGTGTTCATTTTTGAAACGTACAAATATTCCTCTAAAATCAGCCGAACTACGAATTCTGATTTACTCACCTGTTATCAGGAGAGAACCCAGTGCTGCATCTTTTAGAGCAGCACTGACCCTGAAAAGTAATACTAAGCGTATTTACCAGTAACTTGTATTTCCTTCCATAGGAATCCATTGTGTGGTTTTCACCAGCATAGTTTCCAAATGTCCATTTTTTAGACTTAAAAATATTCCTCTAAAATCAGTTGAACTTCGAATTCCGATTCACTCACCTGATATCAGGAGAAAACCCAGTGCTGCATCTTTTAGCCCAGCACTGACCCTGAAAAGTAATTCTAAGCGTACTTACCAGTAACTTGTATTTCCTTCCATAGGAATCCATTGTGTGGTTTTCACCAGAAAAGTTTCTAAGTGTCCATTTTTGAAATGTACAAATATTCCTCTAAAATCAGCCGAAATACGAATTCTGATTTACTCACCTGTTATCAGGAGAGAACCCAGTGCTGCATCTTTTAGAGCAGCACTGACCCTGAAAAGTAATACTAAGCGTATTTACCAGTAACTTGTATTTCCTTCCATAGGAATCCATTGTGTGGTTTTCACCAGAAAAGTTTCCAAATGTCTATTTTTTAGACTTACAAATATTCCTCTAAAATCAGTTGAACTACGAATTCCGATTTACTCACCTGATATCAGGAGAAAACCCAGTGCTGCATCTTTTAGACCAGCACTGACCCTGAAAAGTAATTCTAAGTGTACTTACCAGTAACTTGTACTTCCTTCCATAGGAATCCATTGTGTGGTTTTCACCAGAAAAGTTTCTAAGTGTCCATTTTTGAAACGTACAAATATTCCTCTAAAATCAGCCGAAATACGAATTCCGATTTACTCACCTGTTATCAGGAGAGAACCCAGGGCTGCATCTTTTAGCCCAGCACTGACCCTGAAAAGTAATTCTAAGCGTCCTTACCAGTAACTTGTATTTCCTTCCATAGGAATCCATTGTGTGGTTTTCACTAGAAAAGTTTCTAAGTGTTCATTTTTGAAACGTACAAATATTCCTCTAAAATCAGCTGAACTACGAATTCTGATTTACTCACCTGTTATCAGGAGAGAACCCAGTGCTGCATCTTTTAGAGCAGCACTGACCCTGAAAAGTAATTCTAAGCCTATTTACCAGTAACTTGTATTTCCTTCCATAGGAATCCATTGTGTGATTTTCACCAGAAAAGTTAACAAGTGTCCATTTTTGAAGCGTACAAATATTCCTCTAAAATCAGCCGAACTACGAATTCTGATTTACTCACCTGTTATCAGGAGAGAACCCAGGGCTGCATCTTTTAGCCAAGCACTGACCCTGAAAAGTAATTCTAAGCGTACTTACCAGTAACTTGTATTTGCTTCCATAGGAATCCATTGTGTGGTTTTCACCGAAAAAGTTTCTAAGTGTCCATTTTTGAAATGTACAAATATTCCTCTAAAATCAGCCGAACTACGAATTCTGATTTACTCACCTGTTATCAGGAGAGAACCCAGTGCTGCATCTTTTAGAGCAGCACTGACCCTGAAAAGTAATTCTAAGCGTATTTACCAGTAACTTGTATTTCCTTCCATAGGAATCCATTGTGTGGTTTTCACCAGAATAGTTTCCAAATGTCCATTTTTTAGACTTACAAATATTCCTCTAAAATCAGTTGAACTTCGAATTCCGATTCACTCACCTGATATCAGGAGAAAACCCAGTGCTGCATCTTTTAGACCAGCACTGACCATGAAAAGTAATTCTAAGCGTATTTACCAGTAACTTATATTTCCTTCTATAGGAATCCATTGTGTGGTTTTCACCAGAAAAGTTTCCAAGTGTCCATTTTTGAAACGTACAACTATTCCTCTAAAACCAGCCGAACTATGAATTTCGATTTACTCACCTGTTATCAGGAGAGAACCCAGTGCTGCATCTTTTAGAGCAGCACTGACCCTGAAAAGTAATTCTCCGCGTATTTACCAGTAACTTGTATTTCCTTCCATATGAATTCATTGTGTGGTTTTCACCAGAAAAGTTTCCAAGTGTCCATTTTTGAAGCGTACAAATATTCCTCTAAAATCAGCCGAACTACGAATTCCGATTTACTCACCTGTTATCAGGAGAGAACCCAGTGCTGCATCTTTTAGAGCAGCACTGACCCTGAAAAGTAATTCTAAGCGTATTTACCATTAATTTGTATTTCCTTACATAGGAATCCATTGTGTGGTTTCACCAGAAAAGTTTCCAAGTGTCCATTTTTTAGACTTACAAATATACCTCTAAAATCAGTTGAACTAGGAATTCCGATTTACTCACCTGTTATCAGGAGAGAAACCAGTGCTGCATCTTTTAGAGCAGCACTGACCCTGAAAAGTAATTCTAAGTGTATTTACCAGTAACTTGTATTTCCTTCCATAGGAATCCATTGTGTGGTTTTCACCAGAAAAGTTTCCAAGTGTCCATTTTTGAAGTGTACAAATATTCCTCTAAAATCATCCGAAATACAAATTCCTATTTACTCACCTGTTATCAGGAGAGAACCCAGGGCTGCATCTTTTAGCCCAGCACTGACCCTGAAAAGTAATTCTAAGCGTACTTACCAGTAACTTGTATTTACTTCCGTAGGAATCCATTGTGTGGTTTTCACCAGAAAAGTTAACAAGTGTCCATTTTTGAAGCGTACAAATATTCCTCTAAAATCAGCCGAACTACGAATTCTGATTTACTCACCTGTTATCAGGAGAGAACCCAGGGCTGCATCTTTTAGCCAAGCACTGACCCTGAAAAGTAATTCTAAGCGTACTTACCAGTAACTTGTATTTCCTTCCATAGGAATCCATTGTGTGGTTTTCACCAGAAAAGTTTCTAAGTGTCCATTTTTGAAATGTACAAATATTCCTCTAAAATCAGCCGTAATACGAATTCTGATTTACTCACCTGTTATCAGGAGAGAACCCAGTGCTGCATCTTTTAGAGCAGCACTGACCCTGAAAAGTAATTCTAAGCGTATTTACCAGTAACTTGTATTTCCTTCCATAGGAATCCATTGTGTGGTTTTCACCAGAATAGTTTCCAAATGTCCATTTTTTAGACTTAAAAATATTCCTCTAAAATCAGTTGAACTTCGAATTCCGATTCACTCACCTGATATCAGGAGAAAACCCAGTGCTGCATCTTTTAGCCCAGCACTGACCCTGAAAAGTAATTCTAAGCGTACTTACCAGTAACTTGTATTTCCTTTCTTAGGAATCCATTGTGTGGTTTTCAACAGAAAAGTTTCTAAGTGTCCATTTTTGAAATGTACAAATATTCCTCTAAAATCAGCCGAACTACGAATTCCGATTTACTCACCTGTTATCAGGAGAGAAGCCAGTGCTGCATCTTTTAGAGCAGCACTGACCCTCAAAAGAAATTCTAAGCGTATTTACCAGTAACTTGTATTTCCTTCCATAGGAATCCATTGTGTGGTTTTCACCAGAAAAGTTTCCAAATGTCTATTTTTTAGACTTACAAATATTCCTCTAAAATCAGTTGAACTACGAATTCCGATTTACTCACCTGATATCAGGAGAAAACCCAGTGCTGCATCTTTTAGACCAGCACTGACCCTGAAAAGTAATTCTAAGTGTACTTACCAGTAACTTGTACTTCCTTCCATAGGAATCCATTGTGTGGTTTTCACCAGAAAAGTTTCTAAGTGTCCATTTTTGAAACGTACAAATATTCCTCTAAAATCAGCCGAAATACGAATTCCGATTTACTCACCTGTTATCAGGAGAGAACCCAGGGCTGCATCTTTTAGCCCAGCACTGACCCTGAAAGTAATTCTAAGCGTCCTTACCAGTAACTTGTATTTCCTTCCATAGGAATCCATTGTGTGGTTTTCACTAGAAAAGTTTCTAAGTGTTCATTTTTGAAACGTACAAATATTCCTCTAAAATCAGCCGAACTACGAATTCTGATTTACTCACCTGTTATCAGGAGAGAACCCAGTGCTGCATCTTTTAGAGCAGCACTGACCCTGAAAAGTAATTCTAAGCGTATTTACCAGTAACTTGTATTTCCTTCCATAGGAATCCACTGTGTGGTTTTCACCAGAAAAGTTAACAAGTGTCCATTTTTGAAGCGTACAAATATTCCTCTAAAATCAGCCGAACTACGAATTCTGATTTACTCACCTGTTATCAGGAGAGAACCCAGGGCTGCATCTTTTAGCCCAGCACTGACCCTGAAAAGTAATTCTAAGCGTACTTACCAGTAACTTGTATTTGCTTCCATAGGAATCCATTGTGTGGTTTTCACCAGAAAAGTTTCTAAGTGTCCATTTTTGAAATGTACAAATATTCCTCTAAAATCAGCCGAACTACGAATTCTGATTTACTCACCTGTTATCAAGAGAGAACCCAGTGCTGCATCTTTTAGAGCAGCACTGACCCTGAAAAGTAATTCTAAGCGTATTTACCAGTAACTTGTATTTCCTTCCATAGGAATCCATTGTGTGGTTTTCACCAGAATAGTTTCCAAATGTCCATTTTTTAGACTTACAAATATTCCTCTAAAATCAGTTGAACTTCGAATTCCGATTCACTCACCTGATATCAGGAGAAAACCCAGTGCTGCATCTTTTAGACCAGCACTGACCATGAAAAGTAATTCTAAGCGTATTTACCAGTAACTTATATTTCCTTCCATAGGAATCCATTGTGTGGTTTTCACCAGAAAAGATTCCAAGTGTCCATTTTTGAAGCGTACAAATATTCCTCTAAAATCAGCCGAACTACGAATTCTGATTTACTCACCTGTTATCAGGAGAAAACCCAGTGCTGCATCTTTTAGACCAGCACTGACTATGAAAAGTAATTCTAAGCGTACTTACCAGTAACTTGTATTTCCTTCCATAGGAATCCATAGTGTAGTTTTCACCAGAAAAGTTTCCAAGTGTCCATTTTTGAAGCGTACAAATATTCCTCTAAAATCAGCCGAAATACGAATTCCGATTTACTCACCTGATATCAGGAGAAAACCCAGTGCTGCATCTTTTAGACCAGCACTGACCATGAAAAGTAATTCTAAGCGTACTTACCAGTAACTTGTACTTCCTTCCATAGGAATCCATTGTGTGGTTTTCACCAGAAAAGTTTCTAAGTGTTCATTTTTGAAACGTGCAAATATTCCTCTAAAATCAGCCGAAATACGAATTCCTATATACTCACCTGTTATCAGGAGAGAACCCAGGGCTGCATCTTTTAGCCCAGCACTGACCCTGAAAAGTAATTCTAAGCGTACTTACCAGTAACTTGTATTTCCTTCCGTAGGAATCCATTGTGTGGTTTTCACCAGATTTCTAAGTGTCCATTTTTTAAATGTACAAATATTCCTCTAAAATCAGCCGAACTACGAATTCCGATTTACTCACCTTTTATCAGGAGAGAACCCAGTGCTGCATCTTTTAGAGCAGCACTGACCCTGAAAAGTAATTCTAAGCGTATTTACCAGTAACTTGTATTTCCTGCCATAGGAATCCATTGTGTGGTTTTCACCAGAAAAGTTAACAAGTGTCCATTTTTGAAGCGTACAAATATTCCTCTAAAATCAGCCGAACTACGAATTCTGATTTACTCACCTGTTATCAGGAGAGAACCCAGGGCTGCATCTTTTAGCCAAGCACTGACCCTGAAAACTAATTCTAAGCGTACTTACCAGTAACTTGTATTTCCTTCCATAGGAATCCATTGTGTGGTTTTCACCAGAAAAGTTTCTAAGTGTCCATTTTTAAAATGTACAAATATTCCTCTAAAATCAGCCGAACTACTAATACTGATTTACTCACCTGTTATCAGGAGAGAACCCAGTGCTGCATCTTTTAGAGCAGCACTGACCCTGAAAAGTAATTCTAAGCGTATTTACCAGTAACTTGTATTTCCTTCCATAGGAATCCATTGTGTGGTTTTCACCAGAATAGTTTCCAAATGTCCATTTTTTAGACTTACAAATATTCCTCTAAAATCAGTTAAACTTCGAATTCCGATTCACTCACCTGATATCAGGAGAAAACCCAGTGCTGCATCTTTTAGACCAGCACTGACCATGAAAAGTAATTCTAAGCGTACTTACCAGTAACTTGTATTTCCTTCCATAGGAATCCATTGTGTGGTTTTCACCAGAAAAGTTTCTAAGTGTCCATTTTTGAAACGTACAAATATTCCTCTAAAATCAGCCGAAATACGACTTCCAATTTACTCACCTGTTATCAGGAGAGAACCCAGGGCTGCATCTTTTAGCCCAGCACTGACCGTGAAAAGTAATTCTAAGCGTACTTACCAGTAACTTGTACTTCCTTCCATAGGAATCCATTGTGTGGTTTTCACCAGAAAAGTGTCCAAGTGTCAATTTTTGAAACGTTCAAATATTCTTCTAAAATCAGCCGAACTACGAATTCCAATTTACTCACCTGTTATCAGGAGAGAACCCAGTGCTGCATCTTTTAGAGCAGCACTGACCCTGAAAAGTAATTCTAAGCGTACTTACCAGTAACTTGTATTTCCTTCCTTAGGAATCCATTGTGTGGTTTTCACCAGAAAAGTTTCCAAGTGTCCATTTATGAAACGTACAAATATTCCTCTAAAATCAGCCGAAATACGAATTCCTGTTTACTCACCTGTTATCAGGAGAGAACCCAGGGCTGCATCTTTTAGCCCAGCACTGACCCTGAAAAGTAATTCTAAGCGTACTTACCAGTAACTTTTATTTCCTTCCATAGGAATCCATTGTGTGGTTTTCACCAGAAAAGTTTCCAAGTGTCCATTTTTGAAATGTACAAATATTCCTCTAAAATCAGCAGATCTACGAATCCCGATTTACTCACCTGTTATCAGGAGAGAACCCAGTGCTGCATCTTTTAGAGCAGCACTGACCCTGAAAAGTAATTCTAAGCGTATTTACCAGTAACTTGTATTTCCTTCCATAGGAATCCATTGTGTGGTTTTCACCAGAAAAGTTTCCAAATGTCCATTTTTGAAACGTACAAATATTCCTCTAAAATCAGCCGCAATCCGACTTCCGATTTACTCACCTGTTATCAGGAGAGAACCCAGGGCTGCATCTTTTAGCCCAGCACTGACCGTGAAAAGTAATTCTAAGCGTACTTACCAGTAACTTGTATTTCCTTCCATAGGAATCCATTGTGTGGTTTTCACCAGAAAAGTTTCCAAGTGTCCCTTTTTGAAGCGTACAAATATTCCTCTAAAATCACCCGAACTGTGAATTCTGATTTACTCACCTGTTATCAGGAGAAAACCCAGTGCTGCATCTTTTAGGCCAGCACTTACCATGAAAAGTAATTCTAAGCGTACTTACCAGTAACTTGTACTTCCTTCCATAGGAATCCATTGTGTGGTTTTCACCAGAAAAGTTTCTAAGTGTCCATTTTTGAAACGTACAAATATTCCTCTAAAATCAGCCGAAATATGAATTCCTATATACTCACCTGTTATCAGGAGAGAACCCAGGGCTGCATCTTTTAGCCCAGAAATGACCCTGAAAAGTAATTCTAAGCGTACTTACCAGTAACTTGTATTTCCTTCCATAGGAATCCATTGTGTGGTTTTCACCAGAAAAGTTTCTAAGTGTCCATTTTTGAAATGTACAAATATTCCTCTAAAATCAGCCGAACTACGAATTCCGATTTACTCACCTGTTATCAGGAGAGAACCCAGTGCTGCATCTTTTAGGGCAGCACTGACCCTCAAATGTAATTCTAAGCGTATTTACCAGTAACTTGTATTTCCTTCCATAGGAATCCATTGTGTGGTTTTCACCAGAAAAGTTTCCAAATGTCTATTTTTTAGACTTACAAATATTCCTCTAAAATCAGTTGAACTACGTATTCAGATTTACTCACCTGATATCAGGAGAAAACCAAGTGCTGCATCTTTTAGACCAGCACTGACCATGAAAAGTAATTCTAAGCGTACTTACCAGTAACTTGTACTTCCTTCCGAAGGAATCCATTGTGTGGTTTTCACCAGAAAAGTGTCCAAGTGTCAATTTTTGAAACGTACAAATATTCCTCTAAAATCCGCCGAAATACGACTTCTGATTTACTCACCTGTTATCAGGAGAAGACCCAGTGTTGCATCTTTTAGACCAGCACTGACTATGAAAAGTAATTCTAAGCGTATTTACCAGTAACTTTTATTTCCTTCCATAGGAATCCATTGTGTGGTTTCACCAGAAAAGTTTCCAAGTGTCCATTTTTTAGACTTACAAATATACCTCTAAAATCAGTTGAACTACGAATTCCGATTTACTCACCTGTTCTCAGGAGAGAACCCAGTGCTGCATCTTTTAGAGCAGCACTGACCCTGAAACGTAATTCTAAGTGTATTTACCAGTAACTTGTATTTCCTTCCATAGGAATCCATTGTGTGGTTTTCACCAGAAAAGTTTCCAAGTGTCCATTTTTGAAGCGTACAAATATTCCTCTAAAATCAACCGAACTGCGAATTTTGATTTACTCACCTGTTATCAAGAGAAAACCCAGTGCTGCATCTTTTAGGCCAGCACTGACCATGAAAAGTAATTCTAAGCGTACTTACCAGTAACTTGTACTTCCTTCGATAGGAATCCATTGTGTGGTTTTCACCAGAAAAGTTTCCAAGTGTCCATTTTTGAAACGTACAACTATTCCTCTAAAATTAGCCAAACTATGAATTTTGATTTACTCACCTGTTATCAGGAATGAACTCAAGGCTGCATCTTTTAGCCCAGCACTGACCCTGAAAAGTAATTTTAAGCGTATTTACCAGTAACTTGTATTTCCTTCCATAGGAATCCATTGTGTGGTTTTCACCAGAAAAGTTAACAAGTGTCCATTTTTGAAGCGTACAAATATTCCTCTAAAATCAGCCGAACTACGAATTCTGATTTACTCACCTGTTATCAGGAGAGAACCCAGGGCTGCATCTTTTAGCCAAGCACTGACCCTGAAAAGTAATTCTAAGCGTATTTACCAGTAACTTGTATTTCCTTCCATAGGAATCCATTGTGTGGTTTTCACCAGAATAGTTTCCAAATGTCCATTTTTTAGACTTACAAATATTCCTCTAAAATCAGTTGAACTTCGAATTCCGATTCACTCACCTGATATCAGGAGAAAACCCAGTGCTGCATCTTTTAGCCCAGCACTGACCCTGAAAAGTAATTCTAAGCGTACTTACCAGTAACTTGTATTTCCTTCCATAGGAATCCATTGTGTGGTTTTCAACAGAAAAGTTTCTAAGTGTCCATTTTTGAAATGTACAAATATTCCTCTAAAATCAGCCGAACTACGAATTCCGATTTACTCACCTGTTATCAGGAGAAAACCCAGTGCTGCATCTTTTAGAGCAGCACTGACCCTGAAAAGTAATTCTAAGCATATTTACCAGTAACTTGTATTTCCTTCCATAGGAATCCATTGTGTGGTTTTCACCAGAAAAGTTTCCAAGTGTCCATTTTTGAAGCGTACAAATATTCCTCTAAAATCAGCCGAAATACGAATTCCTATTTACTCACCTGTTATCAGGAGAAAACCCAGTGCTGCATCTTTTAGACCAGCACTGACTATGAAAAGTAATTCTAAGCGTACTTACCAGTAACTTGTAATTCCTTCCATAGGAATCCATTGTGTGATTTTCACCAGAAAATTTTCTAATTGTCAATTTTTGAAACGTTCAAATATTCCTCTAAAATCAGCCGAAATACGAATTCCGATTTACTCACCTGTTATCAGGAGAGAACCCAGGGCTGCATCTTTTAGCCCAGCACTGAGCCTGAAAAGTAATTCTAAGCGTACTTACCAGTAACTTGTATTTCCTTCCATAGAAATCCATTGTGTGGTTTTCACTAGAAAAGTTTCTAAGTGTCCATTTTTGAAACGTACAAATATTCCTCTAAAATCAGCCGAACTACGAATTCTGATTTACTCACCTGTTATCAAGAGAGAACCCAGTGCTGCATCTTTTAGAGCAGCACTGACCCTGAAAAGTAATTCTAAGCGTATTTACCAGTAACTTGTATTTCATTCCATAGGAATCCATTGTGTGGTTTTCACCAGAAGAGTTAACAAGTGTCCATTTTTGAAGCGTACAAATATTCCTCTAAAATCAGCCGAACTACGAATTCTGATTTACTCACCTGTTATCAGGAGAGAACCCAGGGCTGCATCTTTTAGCCAAGCACTGACCCTGAAAAGTAATTCTAAGCGTACTTACCAGTAACTTGTATTTCCTTCCATAGGAATCCATTGTGTGGTTTTCACCAGAAAAGTTTCTAAGTGTCCATTTTTGAAATGTACAAATATTCCTCTAAAATCAGCCGAACTACGAATTCCGATTTACTCACCTGTTATCAGGAGAGAACCCAGGGCTTCATCTTTTAGCCCAGCACTGACCCTGAAAAGTAATTCTAAGCGTACTTACCAGTAACTTGTATTTACTTCCATAGAAATCCATTGTGTGGTTTTCACCAGAAAAGTTTCTAAGTGTCCATTTTTGAAACGTACAACTATTCCTCTAAAATCAGCCGAACTATGAATTTTGATTTACTCACCTGTTATCAGGAATGAACTCAAGGCTGCATCTTTTAGCCCAGCACTGACCCTGAAAAGTAATTCTAAGCGTATTTACCAGTAACTTGTATTTCTTTCCATAGGAATCCATTGTGTGGTTTTCACCAGAAAAGTTTCCAAATGTCCATTTTTGAAACGTACAAATATTCCTCTAAAATCAGCCGAAATACGACTTCTGATTTACTCACCTGTTATCAGGAGAGAACCCAGGGCTGCATCTTTTAGCCCAGCACTGACCCTGAAAAGTAATTCTAAGCGTACTTACCAGTAACTTGTATTTCCTTCCATAGGAATCCATTGTGTGGTTTTCACTAGAAAAGTTTCTAAGTGTCCATTTTTGAAGCGTACAAATATTCCTCTAAAATCAGCCGAACTACGAATTCTGATTTACTCACCTGTTATCAGGAGAGAACCCAGGGCTGCATATTTTAGCCAAGCACTGACCCTGAAAAGTAATTCTAAGCATACTTACCAGTAACTTGTATTTCCTTCCATAGGAATCCATTGTGTGGTTTTCACCAGAAAAGTTTCTAAGTGTCCATTTTTGAAATGTACAAATATTCCTCTAAAATCAGCCAAACTACGAATTCTGATTTACTCACCTGTTATCAGGAGAGAACCCAGTGCTGCATCTTTTAGAGCAGCACTGACCCTGAAAAGTAATTCTAAGCGTATTTACCAGTAACTTGTATTTCCTTCCATAGGAATCAATTGTGTGGTTTTCACCAGAATAGTTTCCAAATGTCCATTTTTTAGACTTACAAATATTCCTCTAAAATCAGTTGAACTTCGAATTCCGATTCACTCACCTGATATCAGGAGAAAACCCAGTGCTGCATCTTTTAGCCCAGCACTGACCCTGAAAAGTAATTCTAAGCGTACTTACCAGTAACTTGTATTTCCTTCCATAGGAATCCATTGTGTGGTTTTCACCAGAAAAGTTTCCAAATGTTTTTTTTTTTAGACTTACAAATATTCCTCTAAAATCAGTTGAACTACGAATTCCGATTTACTCACCTGATATCAGGAGAAAACCCAGTGCTGCATCTTTTAGACCAGCACTGACCCTGAAAAGTAATTCTAAGCATATTTACCAGTAACTTGTATTTCCTTCCATAGGAATCCATTGTGTGGTTTTCACCAGAAAAGTTTCTAAGTGTCCATTTTTGAAACGTACAAATATTCCTCTAAAATCAGCCGAAATACGACTTCCGATTTACTCACCTGTTATCAGGAGAGAACCCAGGGCTGCATCTTTTAGCCCAGCACTGACCGTGAAAAGTAATTCTAAGCGTACTTACCAGTAACTTGTATTTACTTCCATAGGAATCCATTGTGTGGTTTTCACCAGAAAAGTTTCCAAGTGTCCATTTTTTAGACTTACAAATATTCCTCTAAAATCAGTTGAACTACGAATTCCAATTTACTCACCTGTTATCAGGAGAGAACCCAGTGCTGCATCTTTTAGAGCAGCACTGACCCTGAAAAGCAATTCTAAGTGTATTTACCAGTAACTTGTATTTCCTTCCATAGGAATCCATTGTGTGGTTTTCACCAGAAAAGTTTCCAAGTGTCCCTTTTTGAAGCGTACAAATATTCCTCTAAAATCAGCCGAACTACGAATTCTGATTTATTCTCCTGTTATCAGGAGAGAACCCAGGGCTGTATCTTTTAGCCAAGCACTGACCCTGAAAAGTAATTCTAAGCGTACTTACCAGTAACTTGTATTTCCTTCCATAGGAATCCATTGTGTGGTTTTCACCAGAAAAGTTTCTAAGTGTCCATTTTTGAAATGTACAAATATTCCTCTAAAATCAGCCGAACTACGAATTCTGATTTACTCACCTGTTATCAGGAGAGAACCCAGTGCTGCATCTTTTAGAGCAGCACTGACCCTGAAAAGTAATTCTAAGCGTATTTACCAGTAACTTGTATTTCCTTCCATAGGATTCCATTGTGTGGTTTTCACCAGAATAGTTTCCAAATGTCCATTTTTTAGACTTACAAATATTCCTCTAAAATCAGTTGAACTTCGAATTCCGATTCACTCACCTGATATCAGGAGAAAACCCAGTGCTGCATCTTTTAGCCCAGCACTGACCCTGAAAAGTAATTCTAAGCGTACTTACCAGTAACTTGTATTTCCTTCCATAGGAATCCATTGTGTGGTTTTCAACAGAAAAGTTTCTAAGTGTCCATTTTTGAAATGTACAAATATTCCTCTAAAATCAGCCGAACTACGAATTCCGATTTACTCACCTGTTATCAGGAGAAAACCCAGTGCTGCATCTTTTAGAGCAGCACTGACCCTGAAAAGTAATTCTAAGCATATTTACCAGTAACTTGTATTTCCTTCCATAGGAATCCATTGTGTGGTTTTCACCAGAAAAGTTTCCAAGTGTCCATTTTTGAAGCGTACAAATATTCCTCTTAAATCAGCCGAAATACGAATTCCTATTTACTCACCTGTTATCAGGAGAAAACTCAGTGCTGCATCTTTTAGACCAGCACTGACTATGAAAAGTAATTCTAAGCGTACTTACCAGTAACTTGTAATTCCTTCCATAGGAATCCATTGTGTGATTTTCACCCGAAAATTTTCTAATTGTCAATTTTTGAAACGTTCAAATATTCCTCTAAAATCAGCCGAAATACGAATTCCGATTTACTCACCTGTTATCAGGAGAGAACCCAGGGCTGCATCTTTTAGCCCAGCACTGACCCTGAAAAGTAATTCTAAGCGTACTTACCAGTAACTTGTATTTCCTTCCATAGAAATCCATTGTGTGGTTTTCACTATAAAAGTTTCTAAGTGTCCATTTTTGAAACGTACAAATATTCCTCTAAAATCAGCCAAACTACGAATTCTGATTTACTCACCTGTTATCAGGAGAGAACCCAGTGCTGCATCTTTTAGAGCAGCACTGACCCTGAAAAGTAATTCTAAGCGTATTTACCAGTAACTTGTATTTCATTCCATAGGAATCCATTGTGTGGTTTTCACCAGAAGAGTTAACAAGTGTCCATTTTTGAAGCGTACAAATATTCCTCTAAAATCAGCCGAACTACGAATTCTGATTTACTCACCTGTTATCAGGAGAGAACCCAGGGCTGCATCTTTTAGCCAAGCACTGACCCTGAAAAGTAGTTCTAAGCGTACTTACCAGTAACTTGTATTTCCTTTCATAGGAATCCATTGTGTGGTTTTCACCAGAAAAGTTTCTAAGTGTCCATTTTTGAAATGTACAAATATTCCTCTAAAATCAGCCGAACTACGAATTCCGATTTACTCACCTGTTATCAGGAGAGAACCCAGGGCTTCATCTTTTAGCCCAGCACTGACCCTGAAAAGTAATTCTAAGCGTACTTACCAGTAACTTGTATTTACTTCCATTGAAATCCATTGTGTGGTTTTCACCAGAAAAGTTTCTAAGTGTCCATTTTTGAAACGTACAACTATTCCTCTAAAATCAGCCAAACTATGAATTTTGATTTACTCACCTGTTATCAGGAATGAACTCAAGGCTGCATCTTTTAGCCCAGCACTGACCCTGAAAAGTAATTCTAAGCGTATTTACCAGTAACTTGTATTTCTTTCCATAGGAATCCATTGTGTGGTTTTCACCAGAAAAGTTTCCAAATGTCCATTTTTGAAACGTACAAATATTCCTCTAAAATCAGCCGAAATACGACTTCCGATTTACTCACCTGTTATCAGGAGAGAACCCAGGGCTGCATCTTTTAGCCCAGCACTGACCTTGAAAAGTAATTCTAAGCGTACTTACCAGTAACTTGTATTTCCTTCCATAGGAATCCATTGTGTGGTTTTCACTAGAAAAGTTTCTAAGTGTCCATTTTTGAAACGTACAAATATTCCTCTAAAATCAGCCGAACTACGAATTCTGATTTACTCACCTGTTATCAGGAGAGAACCCAGTGCTGCATCTTTTAGAGCAGCACTGACCCTGAAAAGTAATTCTAAGCGTATTTACCAGTAACTTGTATTTCCTTCCATAGGAATCCATTGTGTGGTTTTCACCAGAAAAGTTAACAAGTGTCCATTTTTGAAGCGTACAAATATTCCTCTAAAATCAGCCGAACTACGAATTCTGATTTACTCACCTGTTATCAGGAGAGAACCCAGGGCTGCATATTTTAGCCAAGCACTGACCCTGAAAATTAATTCTAAGCGTACTTACCAGTAACTTGTATTTCCTTCCATAGGAATCCATTGTGTGGTTTTCACCAGAAAAGTTTCTAAGTGTCCATTTTTGAAATGTACAAATATTCCTCTAAAATCAGCCGAACTACGAATTCTGATTTACTCACCTGTTATCAGGAGAGAACCCAGTGCTGCATCTTTTAGAGCAGCACTGACCCTGAAAAGTAATTCTAAGCGTATTTACCAGTAACTTGTATTTCCTTCCATAGGAATCAATTGTGTGGTTTTCACCAGAATAGTTTCCAAATGTCCATTTTTTAGACTTACAAATATTCCTCTAAAATCAGTTGAACTTCGAATTCCGATTCACTCACCTGATATCAGGAGAAAACCCAGTGCTGCATCTTTTAGCCCAGCACTGACCCTGAAAAGTAATTCTAAGCGTACTTACCAGTAACTTGTATTTCCTTCCATAGGAATCCATTGTGTGGTTTTCAACAGAAAAGTTTCTAAGTGTCCATTTTTGAAATGTACAAATATTCCTTAAAATCAGCCGAACTACGAATTCCGATATACTTACCTGTTATCAGGAGAGAAGCCAGTGCTGCATCTTTTAGAGCAGCACTGACCCTCAAAAGAAATTCTAAGCGTATTTACCAGTAACTTGTATTTCCTTCCATAGGAATCCATTGTGTGGTTTTCACCAGAAAAGTTTCCAAATGTCTATTTTTTAGACTTACAAATATTCCTCTAAAATCAGTTGAACTACGAATTCCGATTTACTCACCTGATATCAGGAGAAAACCCAGTGCTGCATCTTTTAGACCAGCACTGACCCTGAAAAGTAATTCTAAGCATATTTACCAGTAACTTGTATTTCCTTCCATAGGAATCCATTGTGTGGTTTTCACCAGAAAAGTTTCTAAGTGTCCATTTTTGAAACGTACAAATATTCCTCTAAAATCAGCCGAAATACGACTTCCGATTTACTCACCTGTTATCAGGAGAGAACACAGGGCTGCATCTTTTAGCCCAGCACTGACCGTGAAAAGTAATTCTAAGCGTACTTACCAGTAACTTGTATTTACTTCCATAGGAATCCATTGTGTGGTTTTCACCAGAAAAGTTTCCAAGTGTCCATTTTTTAGACTTACAAATATTCCTCTAAAATCAGTTGAACTACGAATTCCAATTTACTCACCTGTTATCAGGAGAGAACCCAGTGCTGCATCTTTTAGAGCAGCACTGACCCTGAAAAGCAATTCTAAGTGTATTTACCAGTAACTTGTATTTCCTTCCATAGGAATCCATTGTGTGGTTTTCACCAGAAAAGTTTCCAAATGTCCATTTTTGAAACGTACAAATATTCCTCTAAAATCAGCCGAAATACGAATTCCTGTTTACTCACCTGTTATCAGGAGAAAACCCAGTGCTGCATCTTTTAGACCAGCACTGACCATGAAAAGTAATTCTAAGCGTACTTACCAGTAACTTGTACTTCCTTCCATAGGAATCCATTGTGTGGTTTTCACCAGAAAAGTGTCCAAGTGTCAATTTTTGAAACGTACAAATATTCTTCTAAAATCAGCCGAACTACGAATTCCAATTTACTCACCTGTTATCAGGAGAGAACCCAGTGCTGCATCTTTTAGAGCAGCACTGACCCTGAAAAGTAATTCTAAGCGTACTTACCAGTAACTTGTATTTCCTTCCTTAGGAATCCATTGTGTGGTTTTCACCAGAAAAGTTTCCAAGTGTCCATTTATGAAACGTACAAATATTCCTCTAAAATCAGCCGAAATACGAATTCCTGTTTACTCACCTGTTATCAGGAGAGAACCCAGGGCTGCATCTTTTAGCCCAGCACTGACCCTGAAAAGTAATTCTAAGCGTACTTACCAGTAACTTTTATTTCCTTCCATAGGAATCCATTGTGTGGTTTTCACCAGAAAAGTTTCCAAGTGTCCATTTTTGAAATGTACAAATATTCCTCTAAAATCAGCCGATCTACGAATTCCGATTTACTCACCTGTTATCAGGAGAGAACCCAGTGCTGCATCTTTTAGAGCAGCACTGACCCTGAAAAGTAATTCTAAGCGTATTTACCAGTAACTTGTATTTCCTTCTATAGGAATCCATTGTGTGGTTTTCACCAGAAAAGTTTCCAAATGTCCATTTTTGAAACGTACAAATATTCCTCTAAAATCAGCCGAAATACGACTTCCGATTTACTCACCTGTTATCAGGAGAGAACCCAGGGCTGCATCTTTTAGCCCAGCACTGACCGTGAAAAGTAATTCTAAGCGTACTTACCAGTAACTTGTATTTCCTTCCATAGGAATCCATTGTGTGGTTTTCACCAGAAAAGTTTCCAAGTGTCCATTTTTGAAACGTACAAACATTCCTCTAAAATCAGCCGAACTACGAATTCCGATTTACTCACCTGTTATTAGGAGAGAACCCAGTGCTACATCTTTTAGAGCAGCACTGACCCTGAAAAGTAATTCTAAGTGTATTTACCAGTAACTTGTATTTCCTTCCATATGAATCCATTGTGTGGTTTTCACCAGAAAAGTTTCCAAGTGTCCATTTTTGAAGCATACAAATATTCCTCTAAAATCAGCCGAACTACGCATTCTGATTTACTCACCTGTTATCAGGAGAAAACCCAGTGCTGCATCTTTTAGACCAGCACTGACTATGAAAAGTAATTCTAAGCGTACTTACTAGGAACTTGTACTTCCTCCCATAGGAATCCATTGTGTGGTTTTCACCAGAAAAGTGTCCAAGTGTCAATTTTTGAAACGTACAAATATTCTTCTAAAATCAGCCGAACTACGAATTCCAATTTACTCACCTGTTATCAGGAGAGAACCCAGTGCTGCATCTTTTAGAGCAGCACTGACCCTGAAAAGTAATTCTAAGCGTACTTACCAGTAACTTGTATTTCCTTCCTTAGGAATCCATTGTGTGGTTTTCACCAGAAAAGTTTCCAAGTGTCCATTTATGAAACGTACAAATATTCCTCTAAAATCAGCCGAAATACGAATTCCTGTTTACTCACCTGTTATCAGGAGAGAACCCAGGGCTGCATCTTTTAGCCCAGCACTGACCCTGAAAAGTAATTCTAAGCGTACTTACCAGTAACTTTTATTTCCTTCCATAGGAATCCATTGTGTGGTTTTCACCAGAAAAGTTTCCAAGTGTCCATTTTTGAAATGTACAAATATTCCTCTAAAATCAGCCGATCTACGAATTCCGATTTACTCACCTGTTATCAGGAGAGAACCCAGTGCTGCATCTTTTAGAGCAGCACTGACCCTTAAAAGTAATTCTAAGCGTATTTACCAGTAACTTGTATTTCCTTCCATAGGAATCCATTGTGTGGTTTTCACCAGAAAAGTTTCCAAATGTCCATTTTTGAAACGTACAAATATTCCTCTAAAATCAGCCGAAATACGACTTCCGATTTACTCACCTGTTATCAGGAGAGAACCCAGGGCTGCATCTTTTAGCCCAGCACTGACCGTGAAAAGTAATTCTAAGCGTACTTACCAGTAACTTGTATTTCCTTCCATAGCAATCCATTGTGTGGTTTTCACCAGAAAAGTTTCCAAGTGTCCATTTTTGAAACGTACAAACATTCCTCTAAAATCAGCCGAACTACGAATTCCGATTTACTCACCTGTTATCAGGAGAGAACCCAGTGCTGCATCTTTTAGAGCAGCACTGACCCTGAAAAGTAATTCTAAGCGTATTTACCAGTAACTTGTATTTCCTTCCATATGAATCCATTGTGTGGTTTTCACCAGAAAAGTTTCCAAGTGTCCATTTTTGAAGCATACAAATATTCCTCTAAAATCAGCCGAACTACGCATTCTGATTTACTCACCTGTTATCAGGAGAAAACCCAGTGCTGCATCTTTTAGACCAGCACTGACTATGAAAAGTAATTCTAAGCGTACTTACCAGGAACTTGTACTTCCTTCCATAGGAATCCATTGTGTGATTTTCACCAGAAAAGTTTCTAAGTGTCCATTTTTGAAACGTACAAATATTCCTCTAAAATCAGCTGAAATACGAATTCCGATTTACTCACCTGTTATCAGGAGAGAACCCAGTGCTGCATCTTTTAGAGCAGCACTGACCCTGAAAAGTATTTCTAAGCGTATTTACCAGTAACTTGTATTTCCTTCCATATGAATCCATTGTGTGGTTTTCACCAGAAAAGTTTCCAAGTGTCCATTTTTGAAGCGTACAAATATTCCTCTAAAATCAGCCAAACTACGAATTCTGATTTACTCACCTGTTATCAGGAGAAAACCCAGTGCTGCATCTTTTAGACCAGCACTGACCCTGAAAAGTAATTCTAAGTGGATTTACCAGTAACTTGTATTTCCTTCCATAGGAATCCATTGTGTGGTTTTCACCAGAAAAGTTTCCAAGTGTCCCTTTTTGAAGCGTACAAATATTCCTCTAAAATCACCCGAACTGCGAATTCTGATTTACTCACCTGTTATCAGGAGAAAACCCAGTGCTGCATCTTTTAGGCCAGCACTGACCATGAAAAGTAATTCTAAGCGTACTTACCAGTAACTTGTAGTTCCTTCCATAGGAATCCATTGTGTGGTTTTCACCAGAAAAGTTTCTAAGTGTCCATTTTTGAAATGTACAAATATTCCTCTAAAATCAGCCGAACTACGAATTCCGATTTACTCACATGTTATCAGGAGAGAACCCAGTGCTGCATCTTTTAGAGCAGCACTGACCGTGAAAAGTAATTCTAAGCGTATTTACCAGTAACTTGTATTTCCTTCCATAGGAATCCATTTTGTGGTTTCACCAGAAAAGTTTCCAAGTGTCCATTTTTTAGACTTACAAATATTCCTCTAAAATCAGTTGAACTACGAATTCCGATTTACTCACCTGTTATCAGGAGAGAACCCAGTGCTGCATCTTTTAGAGCAGCACTGACCCTCAAATGTAATTCTAAGCGTATTTACCAGTAACTTGTATTTCCATCCATAGGAATCCATTGTGTGGTTTTCACCAGAAAAGTTTCCAAATGTCTATTTTTTAGACTTACAAATATTCCTCTAAAATCAGTTGAACTACGAATTCCGATTTACTCACCTGATATCAGGAGAAAACCCAGTGCTGCATCTTTTAGACCAGCACTGACCATGAAAAGTAATTCTAAGCGTACTTACCAGTAACTTGTACTTCCTTCCATAGGAATCCATTGTGTGGTTTTCACCAGAAAAGTGTCCAAGTGTCAATTTTTGAAACGTACAAATATTCTTCTAAAATCAGCCGAACTACGAATTCCAATTTACTCACCTCTTTATCAGGAGAGAACCCAGTGCTGCATCTTTTAGAGCAGCACTGACCCTCAAATGTAATTCTAAGCGTATTTACCAGTAACTTGTATTTCCATCCATAGGAATCCATTGTGTGGTTTTCACCAGAAAAGTTTCCAAATGTCTATTTTTTAGACTTACAAATATTCCTCTAAAATCAGTTGAACTACGAATTCCGATTTACTCACCTGATATCAGGAGAAAACCCAGTGCTGCATCTTTTAGAGCAGCACTGACCCTGAAAAGTAATTCTAAGCGTACTTACCAGTAACTTGTATTTCCTTCCTTAGGAATCCATTGTGTGGTTTTCACCAGAAAAGTTTCCAAGTGTCCATTTATGAAACGTACAAATATTCCTCTAAAATCAGCCGAAATACGAATTCCTGTTTACTCACCTGTTATCAGGAGAAAACCCAGTGCTGCATCTTTTAGACCAGCACTGACCATGAAAAGTAATTCTAAGCGTACTTACCAGTAACTTGTACTTCCTTCCATAGGAATCCATTGTGTGGTTTTCACCAGAAAAGTGTCCAAGTGTCAATTTTTGAAACGTACAAATATTCTTCTAAAATCAGCCGAACTACGAATTCCAATTTACTCACCTGTTATCAGGAGAGAACCCAGTGCTGCATCTTTTAGAGCAGCACTGACCCTGAAAAGTAATTCTAAGCGTACTTACCAGTAACTTGTATTTCCTTCCTTAGGAATCCATTGTGTGGTTTTCACCAGAAAAGTTTCCAAGTGTCCATTTATGAAACGTACAAATATTCCTCTAAAATCAGCCGAAATACGAATTCCTGTTTACTCACCTGTTATCAGAAGAGAACCCAGGGCTGCATCTTTTAGCCCAGCACTGACCCTGAAAAGTAATTCTAAGCGTACTTACCAGTAACTTTTATTTCCTTCCATAGGAATCCATTGTGTGGTTTTCACCAGAAAAGTTTCCAAGTGTCCATTTTTGAAATGTACAAATATTCCTCTAAAATCAGCCGATCTAAGAATTCCGATTTACTCACCTGTTATCAGGAGAGAACCCAGTGCTGCATCTTTTAGAGCAGCACTGACCCTGAAAAGTAATTCTAAGCGTATTTACCAGTAACTTGTATTTCCTTCCATAGGAATCCATTGTGTGGTTTTCACCAGAAAAGTTTCCAAATGTCCATTTTTGAAACGTACAAATATTCCTCTAAAATCAGCCGAAATACGACTTCCGATATACTCACCTGTTATCAGGAGAGAACCCAGGGCTGCATCTTTTAGCCCAGCACTGACCGTGAAAAGTAATTCTAAGCGTACTTACCAGTAACTTGTATTTCCTTCCATAGGAATCTATTGTGTGGTTTTCACCAGAAAAGTTTCCAAGTGTCCATTTTTGAAACGTACAAACATTCCTCTAAAATCAGCCGAACTACGAATTCCGATTTACTCACCTGTTATTAGGAGAGAACCCAGTGCTGCATCTTTTAGAGCAGCACTGACCCTGAAAAGTAATTCTAAGCGTATTTACCAGTAACTTGTATTTCCTTCCATATGAATCCATTGTGTGGTTTTCACCAGAAAAGTTTCCAAGTGTCCATTTTTGAAGCATACAAATATTCCTGTAAAATCAGCCGAACTACGCATTCTGATTTACTCACCTGTTATCAGGAGAAAACCCAGTGCTGCATCTTTTAGACCAGCACTGACTATGAAAAGTAATTCTAAGCGTACTTACCAGGAACTTGTACTTCCTTCCATAGGAATCCATTGTGTGGTTTTCACCAGAAAAGTGTCCAAGTGTCAATTTTTGAAACGTACAAATATTCTTCTAAAATCAGCCGAACTACGAATTCCAATTTACTCACCTGTTATCAGGAGAGAAGCCAGTGCTGCATCTTTTAGAGCAGCACTGACCCTGAAAAGTAATTCTAAGCGTACTTACCAGTAACTTGTATTTCCTTCCTTAGGAATCCATTGTGTGGTTTTCACCAGAAAAGTTTCCAAGTGTCCATTTATGAAACGTACAAATATTCCTCTAAAATCAGCCGAAATACGAATTCCGATTTACTCACCTGTTATCAGGAGAGAACCCAGGGCTGCATCTTTTAGCCCAGCACTGACCGTGAAAAGTAATTCTAAGCGTACTTACCAGTAACTTGTATTTCCTTCCATAGGAATCCATTGTGTGGTTTTCACCAGAAAAGTTTCCAAGTGTCCATTTTTGAAACGTACAAACATTCCTCTAAAATCAGCCGAACTACGAATTCCGATTTACTCACCTGTTATCAGGAGAGAACCCAGTGCTGCATCTTTTAGAGCAGCACTGACCCTGAAAAGTAATTCTAAGCGTATTTACCAGTAACTTGTATTTCCTTCCATATGAATCCATTGTGTGGTTTTCACCAGAAAAGTTTCCAAGTGTCCATTTTTGAAGCATACAAATATTCCTCTAAAATCAGCCGAACTACGCATTCTTATTTACTCACCTGTTATCAGGAGAAAACCCAGTGCTGCATCTTTTAGACCAGCACTGATTATGAAAAGTAATTCTAAGCGTACTTACCAGGAACTTGTACTTCCTTCCATAGGAATCCATTGTGTGATTTTCACCAGAAAAGCTTCTAAGTGTCCATTTTTGAAACGTACAAATATTCTTCTAAAATCAGCTGAAATACGAATTCCGATTTACTCACCTGTTATCAGGAGAGAACCCAGTGCTGCATCTTTTAGAGCAGCACTGACCCTGAAAAGTAATTCTAAGCGTATTTACCAGTAACTTGTATTTCCTTCCATATGAATCCATTGTGTGGTTTTCACCAGAAAAGTTTCCAAGTGTCCATTTTTGAAGCGTACAAATATTCCTCTAAAATCAGCCAAACTACGAATTCTGATTTACTCACCTGTTATCAGGAGAAAACCCAGTGCTGCATCTTTTAGACCAGCACTGACCCTGAAAAGTAATTCTAAGTGTATTTACCAGTAACTTGTATTTCCTTCCATAGGAATCCATTGTGTGGTTTTCACCAGAAAAGTTTCCAAGTGTCCCTTTTTGAAGCGTACAAATATTCCTCTAAAATCACCCGAACTGCGAATTCTGATTTACTCACCTGTTATCAGGAGAAAACCCAGTGCTGCATCTTTTAGGCCAGCACTGACCATGAAAAGTAATTCTAAGCGTACTTACCAGTAACTTGTAGTTCCTTCCATAGGAATCCATTGTGTGGTTTTCACCAGAAAAGTTTCTAAGTGTCCATTTTTGAAATGTACAAATATTCCTCTAAAATCAGCCGAACTACGAATTCCGATTTACTCACATGTTGTCAGGAGAGAACCCAGTGCTGCATCTTTTAGAGCAGCACTGACCGTGAAAAGTAATTCTAAGCGTATTTACCAGTAACTTGTATTTCCTTCCATAGGAATCAATTTTGTGGTTTCACCAGAAAAGTTTCCAAGTGTCCATTTTTTAGACTTACAAATATTCCTCTAAAATCAGTTGAACTACGAATTCCGATTTACTCACCTGTTATCAGGAGAGAACCCAGTGCTGCATCTTTTAGAGCAGCACTGACCCTCAAATGTAATTCTAAGCGTATTTACCAGTAACTTCTATTTCCATCCATAGGAATCCATTGTGTGGTTTTCACCAGAAAAGTTTCCAAATGTCTATTTTTTAGACTTACAAATATTCCTCTAAAATCAGTTGAACTACGAATTCCGATTTACTCACCTGATATCAGGAGAAAACCCAGTGCTGCATCTTTTAGACCAGCACTGACCATGAAAAGTAATTCTAAGCGTACTTACCAGTAACTTGTACTTCCTTCCATAGGAATCCATTGTGTGGTTTTCACCAGAAAAGTGTCCAAGTGTCAATTTTTGAAACGTACAAATATTCTTCTAAAATCAGCCGAACTACGAATTCCAATTTACTCACCTGTTATCAGGAGAGAACCCAGTGCTGCATCTTTTAGAGCAGCACTGACCCTGAAAAGTAATTCTAAGCGTACTTACCAGTAACTTGTATTTCCTTCCTTAGGAATCCATTGTGTGGTTTTCACCAGAAAAGTTTCCAAGTGTCCATTTATGAAACGTACAAATATTCCTCTAAAATCAGCCGAAATACGAATTCCTGTTTACTCACCTGTTATCAGGAGAGAACCCAGGGCTGCATCTTTTAGCCCAGCACTGACCCTGAAAAGTAATTCTAAGCGTACTTACCAGTAACTTTTATTTCCTTCCATAGGAATCCATTGTGTGGTTTTCACCAGAAAAGTTTCCAAGTGTCCATTTTTGAAATGTACAAATATTCTTCTAAAATCAGCCGATCTACGAATTCCGATTTACTCACCTGTTATCAGGAGAGAACCCAGTGCTGCATCTTTTAGAGCAGCACTGACCCTGAAAAGTAATTCTAAGCGTATTTACCAGTAACTTGTATTTCCTTCCATAGGAATCCATTGTGTGGTTTTCACCAGAAAAGTTTCCAAATGTCCATTTTTGAAACGTACAAATATTCCTCTAAAATCAGCCGAAATACGACTTCCGATTTACTCACCTGTTATCAGGAGAGAACCCAGGGCTGCATCTTTTAGCCCAGCACTGACCGTGAAAAGTAATTCTAAGCGTACTTACCAGTAACTTGTATTTCCTTCTATAGGAATCCATTGTGTGGTTTTCACCAGAAAAGTTTCCAAGTGTCCATTTTTGAAACGTACAAACATTCCTCTAAAATCAGCCGAACTACGAATTCCGATTTACTCACCTGTTATCAGGAGAAAACCCAGTGCTGCATCTTTTAGGCCAGCACTGACCATGAAAAGTAATTCTAAGCGTACTTACCAGTAACTTGTAGTTCCTTCCATAGGAATCCATTGTGTGGTTTTCACCAGAAAAGTTTCTAAGTGTCCATTTTTGAAATGTACAAATATTCCTCTAAAATCAGCCGAACTACGAATTCCGATTTACTCACATGTTGTCAGGAGAGAACCCAGTGCTGCATCTTTTAGAGCAGCACTGACCGTGAAAAGTAATTCTAAGCGTATTTACCAGTAACTTGTATTTCCTTCCATAGGAATCAATTTTGTGGTTTCACCAGAAAAGTTTCCAAGTGTCCATTTTTTAGACTTACAAATATTCCTCTAAAATCAGTTGAACTACGAATTCCGATTTACTCACCTGTTATCAGGAGAGAACCCAGTGCTGCATCTTTTAGAGCAGCACTGACCCTCAAATGTAATTCTAAGCGTATTTACCAGTAACTTCTATTTCCATCCATAGGAATCCATTGTGTGGTTTTCACCAGAAAAGTTTCCAAATGTCTATTTTTTAGACTTACAAATATTCCTCTAAAATCAGTTGAACTACGAATTCCGATTTACTCACCTGATATCAGGAGAAAACCCAGTGCTGCATCTTTTAGACCAGCACTGACCATGAAAAGTAATTCTAAGCGTACTTACCAGTAACTTGTACTTCCTTCCATAGGAATCCATTGTGTGGTTTTCACCAGAAAAGTTTCTAAGTGTCCATTTTTGAAACGTACAAATATTCCTTTAAAATCAGCTGAACTACGAATTCCAATTTACTCACCTGTTATCAGGAGAGAACCCAGTGCTGCATCTTTTAGAGCAGCACTGACCCTGAAAAGTAATTCTAAGTGTACTTACCAGTAACTTGTATTTCCTTCCATAGGAATCCATTGTGTGGTTTTCACCAGAAAAGTTTCTAAGTGCCCATTTTTGAAATGTACAAATATTCCTCTAAAATCAGCCGAACTATGAATTTTGATTTACTCACCTGTTATCAGGAATAAACTCAAGGCTGCATCTTTTAGCCCATCACTAACCCTGAAAAGTAATTCTAAGCGTACTTACCAGTAACTTGTACTTCCTTCCATAGGAATCCATTGTGTGGTTTTCACCAGAAAAGTTTCCAAGTGTCCATTTATGAAACGTACAAATATTCCTCTAAAATCAGCCGAAATACGAATTCCTGTTTACTCACCTGTTATCAGGAGAGAACCCAGGGCTGCATCTTTTAGCCCAGCACTGACCCTGAAAAGTAATTCTAAGCGTACTTACCAGTAACTTTTATTTCCTTCCATAGGAATCCATTGTGTGGTTTTCACCAGAAAAGTTTCCAAGTGTCCATTTTTGAAATGTACAAATATTCTTCTAAAATCAGCCGATCTACGAATTCCGATTTACTCACCTGTTATCAGAAGAGAACCCAGTGCTGCATCTTTTAGAGCAGCACTGACCCTGAAAAGTAATTCTAAGCGTATTTACCAGTAACTTGTATTTCCTTCCATAGGAATCCATTGTGTGGTTTTCACCAGAAAAGTTTCCAAATGTCCATTTTTGAAACGTACAAATATTCCTCTAAAATCAGCCGAAATACGACTTCCGATTTACTCACCTGTTATCAGGAGAGAACCCAGGGCTGCATCTTTTAGCCCAGCACTGACCGTGAAAAGTAATTCTAAGCGTACTTACCAGTAACTTGTATTTCCTTCTATAGGAATCCATTGTGTGGTTTTCACCAGAAAAGTTTCCAAGTGTCCATTTTTGAAACGTACAAACATTCCTCTAAAATCAGCCGAACTACGAATTCCGATTTACTCACCTGTTATCAGGAGAGAACCCAGTGCTGCATCTTTTAGAGCAGCACTGACCCTGAAAAGTAATTCTAAGCGTATTTACCAGTAACTTGTATTTCCTTCCATATGAATCCATTGTGTGGTTTTCACCAGAAAAGTTCCCAAGTGTCCATTTTTGAAGCAGACAAATATTCCTCTAAAATCAGCCGAACTACGCATTCTGATTTACTCACCTGTTATCAGGAGAAAACCCAGTGCTGCATCTTTTAGACCAGCACTGACTATGAAAAGTAATTCTAAGCGTACTTACCAGGAACTTGTACTTCCTTCCATAGGAATCCATTGTGTGATTTTCACCAGAAAAGTTTCTAAGTGTCCATTTTTGAAACGTACAAATATTCCTCTAAAATCAGCTGAAATACGAATTCCGATTTACTCACCTGTTATCAGGAGAGAACCCAGTGCTGCATCTTTTAGAGCAGCACTGACCCTGAAAAGTAATTCTAAGCGTATTTACCAGTAACTTGTATTTCCTTCCATATGAATCCATTGTCTGGTTTTCACCAGAAAAGTTTCCAAGTGTCCATTTTTGAAGCGTACAAATATTCTTCTAAAATCAGCCAAACGACGAATTCTGATTTACTCACCTGTTATCAGGAGAAAACCCAGTGCTGCATCTTTTAGACCAGCACTGACCCTGAAAAGTAATTCTAAGTGTATTTACCAGTAACTTGTATTTCCTTCCATAGGAATCCATTGTGTGGTTTTCACCAGAAAAGTTTCCAAGTGTCCCTTTTTGAAGCGTACAAATATTCCCCTAAAATCACCCGAACTGCGAATTCTGATTTACTCACCTGTTATCAGGAGAAAACCCAGTGCTGCATCTTTTAGGCCAGCACTGACCATGAAAAGTAATTCTAAGCGTACTTACCAGTAACTTGTAGTTCCTTCCATAGGAATCCATTGTGTGGTTTTCACCAGAAAAGTTTCTAAGTGTCCATTTTTGAAATGTACAAATATTCCTCTAAAATCAGCCGAACTACGAATTCCGATTTACTCACATGTTATCAGGAGAGAACCCAGTGCTGCATCTTTTAGAGCAGCACTGACCGTGAAAAGTAATTCTAAGCGTATTTACCAGTAACTTGTATTTCCTTCCATAGGAATCCATTTTGTGGTTTCACCAGAAAAGTTTCCAAGTGTCCATTTTTTAGACTTACAAATATTCCTCTAAAATCAGTTGAACTACGAATTCCGATTTACTCACCTGATATCAGGAGAAAACCCAGTGCTGCATCTTTTAGACCAGCACTGACCATGAAAAGTAATTCTAAGCGTACTTACCAGTAACTTGTACTTCCGTCCATAGGAATCCATTGTGTGGTTTTCACCAGAAAAGTGTCCAAGTGTCAATTTTTGAAACGTTCAAATATTCTTCTAAAATCAGCCGAACTACGAATTCCAATTTACTCACCTGTTATCAGGAGAGAACCCAGTGCTGCATCTTTTAGAGCAGCACTGACCCTGAAAAGTAATTCTAAGCGTACTTACCAGTAACTTGTATTTCCTTCCTTAGGAATCCATTGTGTGGTTTTCACCAGAAAAGTTTCCAAGTGTCCATTTATGAAACGTACAAATATTCCTCTAAAATCAGCCGAAATACGAATTCCTGTTTACTCACCTGTTATCAGGAGAGAACCCAGGGCTGCATCTTTTAGCCCAGCACTGACCCTGAAAAGTAATTCTAAGCGTACTTACCAGTAACTTGTATTTCCTTCCATAGGAATCCATTGTGTGGTTTTCACCAGAAAAGTTTCCAAGTGTCCATTTTTGAAATATACAAATATTCCTCTAAAATCAGCCGATCTACGAATCCCGATTTACTCACCTGTTATCAGGAGAGAACCCAGTGCTGCATCTTTTAGAGCAGCACTGACCCTGAAAAGTAATTCTAAGCGTATTTACCAGTAACTTGTATTTCCTTCCATAGGAATCCATTGTGTGGTTTTCACCAGAAAAGTTTCCAAATGTCCATTTTTGAAACGTACAAATATTCCTCTAAAATCAGCCGCAATACGACTTCCGATTTACTCACCTGTTATCAGGAGAGAACCCAGGGCTGCATCTTTTAGCCCAGCACTGACCGTGAAAAGTAATTCTAAGCGTACTTACCAGTAACTTGTATTTCCTTCCATAGGAATCCATTGTGTGGTTTTCACCAGAAAAGTTTCCAAGTGTCCATTTTTGAAACGTACAAACATTCCTCTAAAATCAGCCGAACTACGAATTTCGATTTACTCACCTGTTATCAGGAGAGAACCCAGTGCTGCATCTTTTAGAGCAGCACTGACCCTGAAAAGTAATTCTAAGCGTATTTACCAGTAACTTGTATTTCCTTCCATATGAATCCATTGTGTGGTTTTCACCAGAAAAGTTTCCAAGTGTCCATTTTTGAAGCGCACAAATATTCCTCTAAAATCAGCCAAACTACGAATTCTGATTTACTCACCTGTTATCAGGAGAAAACCCAGTGCTGCATCTTTTAGACCAGCACTGACTATGAAAAGTAATTCTAAGCGTACTTACCAGGAACTTGTACTTCCTTCCATAGGAATCCATTGTGTGATTTTCACCAGAAATGTTTCTAAGTGTCCGTTTTTGAAACGTACAAATATTCCTCTAAAATCAGCCGAAATACGAATTCCGATTTACTCACCTGTTATCAGGAGAGAACCCAGTGCTGCATCTTTTAGAGCAGCACTGACCCTGAAAAGTAATTCTAAGCGTATTTACCAGTAACTTGTATTTCCTTCCATATGAATCCATTGTGTGGTTTTCACCAGAAAAGTTTCCAAGTGTCCATTTTTGAAGCGCACAAATATTCCTCTAAAATCAGCCAAACTACGAATTCTGATTTACTCACCTGTTATCAGGAGAAAACCCAGTGCTGCATCTTTTAGACCAGCACTGAGCATGAAAAGTAATTCTAAGCGTACTTACCAGTAACTTGTACTTCCTTCCATAGGAATCCATTGTGTGGTTTTCACCAGAAAAGTTTCTAAGTGTCCATTTTTGAAACGTACAAATATTCCTCTAAAATCAGCCGAAATACGACTTCCGATTTACTCACCTGTTATCAGGAGAGAACCCAGGGCTGCATCTTTTAGCCCAGCACTGACCCTGAAAAGTAATTCTAAGCGTACTTACCAGTAACTTGTATTTACTTCCATAGGAATCCATTGTGTGGTTTTCACCAGAAAAGTTTCTAAGTGTCCATTTTTAAACGTATAAATATTCCTCTAAAATCAGCCAAACTACTAATTCTGATTTACTCACCTGTTATCAGGAGAGAACCCAGTGCTGCATCTTTTAGAGCAGCACTGACCCTGAAAAGTAATTCTATGCGTATTTACCAGTAACTTGTATTTCCTTCCATATGAATCCATTGTGTGGTTTTCACCAGAAAAGTTTCTAAGTGTCCATTTTTGAAACGTACAAATATTCCTCTAAAATCAGCCGAAATACGAATTCCGATTTACTCACCTGTTATCAGGAGAGAACCCAGTGCTGCATCTTTTAGAGCAGCACTGACCCTGAAAAGTAATTCTAAGCGTATTTACCAGTAACTTGTACTTCCTTCCATAGGAATCGATTGAGTGATCTTCACCAGAAAAGTTTCTAAGTGTCCATTTTTGAAATGTACAAATATTCCTCTAAAATCAGCCGAAATACGAATTCCGATTTACTCACCTGTTATCAGGAGAGAACCCAGGGCTGCATCTTTTAGCCCAGCACTGACCCTGAAAAGTAATTCTAAGTGTACTTACCAGTAACTTGTATTTCCTTCCATAGGAATCCATTGTGTGGTTTTCACCAGAAAAGTTTCTAAGTGTCCATTTTTAAACGTATAAATTTTCCTCTAAAATCAGCCAAACTACTAATTCTGATTTACTCACCTGTTATCAGGAGAGAACCCAGTGCTGCATCTTTTAGAGCAGCACCGACCCTGAAAAGTAATTCTATGCGTATTTACCAGTAACTTGTATTTCCTTCCATATGAATCCATTGTGTAGTTTTCACCAGAAAAGTTTCCAAATGTCAAGTTTTTTAGACTTACAAATATTCCTCTAAAATCAGTTGAACTACGAATTCCGATTTACTCACCTGATATCAAGAGAAAACCCACTGCTGCATCTTTTAGAGCAGCACTGACCCTGAAAAGTAATTCTAAGCGTATTTACCAGTAACTTGTATTTCCTTCCATAGGAATCCAGTGTGTGGTTTCACCAGAAAAGTTTCCAAGTGTCCATTTTTTAGACTTACAAATATTCCGCTAAAATCAGTTGAACTACGAATTCCTATTTACTCACCTGTTATCAGGAGAGAACCCAGGGCTGCATCTTTTAGCCCAGCACTGACCCTGAAAAGTAATTCTAAGCGTACTTACCAGTAACTTGTATTTCCTTCCATAGGAATCCATTGTGTGGTTTTCACCAGAAAAGTTTCTAAGTGTCCATTTTTGAAATGTACAAATATCCCTCTAAAATCAGCCGAACTACTAATTCTGATTTACTCACCTGTTATCAGGAGAAAACCCAGTGCTGCATCTTTTAGACCAGCACTGACCCTGAAAAGTAATTCTAAGCGTATTTACCAGTAACTTGTATTTCCTTCCATATGAATCCATTGTGTGGTTTTCACCAGAAAAGTTTCCAAGTGTCCATTTTTGAAGCGCACAAATATTCCTCTAAAATCAGCCAAACTACGAATTCTGATTTACTCACCTGTTATCAGGAGAAAACCCAGTGCTGCATCTTTTAGACCAGCACTGACTATGAAAAGTAATTCTAAGCGTACTTACCAGGAACTTGTACTTCCTTCCATAGGAATCCATTGTGTGATTTTCACCAGAAATGTTTCTAAGTGTCCGTTTTTGAAACGTACAAATATTCCTCTAAAATCAGCCGAAATACGAATTCCGATTTACTCACCTGTTATCAGGAGAGAACCCAGTGCTGCATCTTTTAGAGCAGCACTGACCCTGAAAAGTAATTCTAAGCGTACTTACCAGTAACTTGTATTTCCTTCCTTAGGAATCCATTGTGTGGTTTTCACCAGAAAAGTTTCCAAGTGTCCATTTATGAAACGTACAAATATTCCTCTAAAATCAGCCGAAATACGAATTCCTGTTTACTCACCTGTTATCAGGAGAAAACCCAGTGCTGCATCTTTTAGACCAGCACTGACCATGAAAAGTAATTCTAAGCGTACTTACCAGTAACTTGTACTTCCTTCCATAGGAATCCATTGTGTGGTTTTCACCAGAAAAGTGTCCAAGTGTCAATTTTTGAAACGTACAAATATTCTTCTAAAATCAGCCGAACTACGAATTCCAATTTACTCACCTGTTATCAGGAGAGAACCCAGTGCTGCATCTTTTAGAGCAGCACTGACCCTGAAAAGTAATTCTAAGCGTACTTACCAGTAACTTGTATTTCCTTCCTTAGGAATCCATTGTGTGGTTTTCACCAGAAAAGTTTCCAAGTGTCCATTTATGAAACGTACAAATATTCCTCTAAAATCAGCCGAAATACGAATTCCTGTTTACTCACCTGTTATCAGAAGAGAACCCAGGGCTGCATCTTTTAGCCCAGCACTGACCCTGAAAAGTAATTCTAAGCGTACTTACCAGTAACTTTTATTTCCTTCCATAGGAATCCATTGTGTGGTTTTCACCAGAAAAGTTTCCAAGTGTCCATTTTTGAAATGTACAAATATTCCTCTAAAATCAGCCGATCTAAGAATTCCGATTTACTCACCTGTTATCAGGAGAGAACCCAGTGCTGCATCTTTTAGAGCAGCACTGACCCTGAAAAGTAATTCTAAGCGTATTTACCAATAACTTGTATTTCCTTCCATAGGAATCCATTGTGTGGTTTTCACCAGAAAAGTTTCCAAATGTCCATTTTTGAAACGTACAAATATTCCTCTAAAATCAGCCGAAATACGACTTCCGATATACTCACCTGTTATCAGGAGAGAACCCAGGGCTGCATCTTTTAGCCCAGCACTGACCGTGAAAAGTAATTCTAAGCGTACTTACCAGTAACTTGTATTTCCTTCCATAGGAATCCATTGTGTGGTTTTCACCAGAAAAGTTTCCAAGTGTCCATTTTTGAAACGTACAAACATTCCTCTAAAATCAGCCGAACTACGAATTCCGATTTACTCACCTGTTATTAGGAGAGAACCCAGTGCTGCATCTTTTAGAGCAGCACTGACCCTGAAAAGTAATTCTAAGCGTATTTACCAGTAACTTGTATTTCCTTCCATATGAATCCATTGTGTGGTTTTCACCAGAAAAGTTTCCAAGTGTCCATTTTTGAAGCATACAAATATTCCTCTAAAATCAGCCGAACTACGCATTCTGATTTACTCACCTGTTATCAGGAGAAAACCCAGTGCTGCATCTTTTAGACCAGCACTGACTATGAAAAGTAATTCTAAGCGTACTTACCAGGAACTTGTACTTCCTTCCATAGGAATCCATTGTGTGGTTTTCACCAGAAAAGTGTCCAAGTGTCAATTTTTGAAACGTACAAATATTCTTCTAAAATCAGCCGAACTACGAATTCCAATTTACTCACCTGTTATCAGGAGAGAAGCCAGTGCTGCATCTTTTAGAGCAGCACTGACCCTGAAAAGTAATTCTAAGCGTACTTACCAGTAACTTGTATTTCCTTCCTTAGGAATCCATTGTGTGGTTTTCACCAGAAAAGTTTCCAAGTGTCCATTTATGAAACGTACAAATATTCCTCTAAAATCAGCCGAAATACGAATTCCGATTTACTCACCTGTTATCAGGAGAGAACCCAGGGCTGCATCTTTTAGCCCAGCACTGACCGTGAAAAGTAATTCTAAGCGTACTTACCAGTAACTTGTATTTCCTTCCATAGGAATCCATTGTGTGGTTTTCACCAGAAAAGTTTCCAAGTGTCCATTTTTGAAACGTACAAACATTCCTCTAAAATCAGCCGAACTACGAATTCTGATTTACTCACCTGTTATCAGGAGAGAACCCAGTGCTGCATCTTTTAGAGCAGCACTGACCCTGAAAAGTAATTCTAAGCGTATTTACCAGTAACTTGTATTTCCTTCCATATGAATCCATTGTGTGGTTTTCACCAGAAAAGTTTCCAAGTGTCCATTTTTGAAGCATACAAATATTCCTCTAAAATCAGCCGAACTACGCATTCTTATTTACTCACCTGTTATCAGGAGAAAACCCAGTGCTGCATCTTTTAGACCAGCACTGATTATGAAAAGTAATTCTAAGCGTACTTACCAGGAACTTGTACTTCCTTCCATAGGAATCCATTGTGTGATTTTCACCAGAAAAGCTTCTAAGTGTCCATTTTTGAAACGTACAAATATTCTTCTAAAATCAGCTGAAATACGAATTCCGATTTACTCACCTGTTATCAGGAGAGAACCCAGTGCTGCATCTTTTAGAGCAGCACTGACCCTGAAAAGTAATTCTAAGCGTATTTACCAGTAACTTGTATTTCCTTCCATATGAATCCATTGTGTGGTTTTCACCAGAAAAGTTTCCAAGTGTCCATTTTTGAAGCGTACAAATATTCCTCTAAAATCAGCCAAACTACGAATTCTGATTTACTCACCTGTTATCAGGAGAAAACCCAGTGCTGCATCTTTTAGACCAGCACTGACCCTGAAAAGTAATTCTAAGTGTATTTACCAGTAACTTGTATTTCCTTCCATAGGAATCCATTGTGTGGTTTTCACCAGAAAAGTTTCCAAGTGTCCCTTTTTGAAGCGTACAAATATTCCTCTAAAATCACCCGAACTGCGAATTCTGATTTACTCACCTGTTATCAGGAGAAAACCCAGTGCTGCATCTTTTAGGCCAGCACTGACCATGAAAAGTAATTCTAAGCGTACTTACCAGTAACTTGTAGTTCCTTCCATAGGAATCCATTGTGTGGTTTTCACCAGAAAAGTTTCTAAGTGTCCATTTTTGAAATGTACAAATATTCCTCTAAAATCAGCCGAACTACGAATTCCGATTTACTCACATGTTGTCAGGAGAGAACCCAGTGCTGCATCTTTTAGAGCAGCACTGACCGTGAAAAGTAATTCTAAGCGTATTTACCAGTAACTTGTATTTCCTTCCATAGGAATCAATTTTGTGGTTTCACCAGAAAAGTTTCCAAGTGTCCATTTTTTAGACTTACAAATATTCCTCTAAAATCAGTTGAACTACGAATTCCGATTTACTCACCTGTTATCAGGAGAGAACCCAGTGCTGCATCTTTTAGAGCAGCACTGACCCTCAAATGTAATTCTAAGCGTATTTACCAGTAACTTCTATTTCCATCCATAGGAATCCATTGTGTGGTTTTCACCAGAAAAGTTTCCAAATGTCTATTTTTTAGACTTACAAATATTCCTCTAAAATCAGTTGAACTACGAATTCCGATTTACTCACCTGATATCAGGAGAGAACCCAGTGCTGCATCTTTTAGAGCAGCACTGACCCTGAAAAGTAATTCTAAGCGTACTTACCAGTAACTTGTATTTCCTTCCTTAGGAATCCATTGTGTGGTTTTCACCAGAAAAGTTTCCAAGTGTCCATTTATGAAACGTACAAATATTCCTCTAAAATCAGCCGAAATACGAATTCCTGTTTACTCACCTGTTATCAGGAGAGAACCCAGGGCTGCATCTTTTAGCCCAGCACTGACCCTGAAAAGTAATTCTAAGCGTACTTACCAGTAACTTTTATTTCCTTCCATAGGAATCCATTGTGTGGTTTTCACCAGAAAAGTTTCCAAGTGTCCATTTTTGAAATGTACAAATATTCCTCTAAAATCAGCCGATCTACAAATTCCGATTTACTCACCTGTTATCAGGAGAGAACCCAGTGCTGCATCTTTTAGAGCAGCACTGACCCTGAAAAGTAATTCTAAGCGTATTTACCAGTAACTTGTATTTCCTTCCATAGGAATCCATTGTGTGGTTTTCACCAGAAAAGTTTCCAAATGTCCATTTTTGAAACGTACAAATATTCCTCTAAAATCAGCCGAAATACGACTTCCGATTTACTCACCTGTTATCAGGAGAGAACCCAGGGCTGCATCTTTTAGCCCAGCACTGACCGTGAAAAGTAATTCTAAGCGTACTTACCAGTAACTTGTATTTCCTTCCATAGGAATCCATTGTGTGGTTTTCACCAGAAAAGTTTCCAAGTGTCCATTTTTGAAACGTACAAACATTCCTCTAAAATCAGCCGAACTACGATTTCCGTTTTACTCACATGTTATCAGGAGAGAACCCAGTGCTGCATCTTTTAGAGCAGCACTGACCGTGAAAAGTGATTCTAAGCGTATTTACCAGTAACTTGTATTTCCTTCCATAGGAATCCATTTTGTGGTTTCACCAGAAAAGTTTCCAAGTGTCCATTTTTTAGACTTACAAATATTCCTCTAAAATCAGTTGAACTACGAATTCCGATTTACTCACCTGATATCAGGAGAAAACCCAGTGCTGCATCTTTTAGAGCAGCACTGACCCTGAAAAGTAATTCTAAGCGTACTTACCAGTAACTTGTATTTCCTTCCTTAGGAATCCATTGTGTGGTTTTCACCAGAAAAGTTTCCAAGTGTCCATTTATGAAACGTACAAATATTCCTCTAAAATCAGCCGAAATACGAATTCCTGTTTACTCACCTGTTATCAGGAGAAAACCCAGTGCTGCATCTTTTAGACCAGCACTGACCATGAAAAGTAATTCTAAGCGTACTTACCAGTAACTTGTACTTCCTTCCATAGGAATCCATTGTGTGGTTTTCACCAGAAAAGTGTCCAAGTGTCAATTTTTGAAACGTACAAATATTCTTCTAAAATCAGCCGAACTACGAATTCCAATTTACTCACCTGTTATCAGGAGAGAACCCAGTGCTGCATCTTTTAGAGCAGCACTGACCCTGAAAAGTAATTCTAAGCGTACTTACCAGTAACTTGTATTTCCTTCCTTAGGAATCCATTGTGTGGTTTTCACCAGAAAAGTTTCCAAGTGTCCATTTATGAAACGTACAAATATTCCTCTAAAATCAGCCGAAATACGAATTCCTGTTTACTCACCTGTTATCAGAAGAGAACCCAGGGCTGCATCTTTTAGCCCAGCACTGACCCTGAAAAGTAATTCTAAGCGTACTTACCAGTAACTTTTATTTCCTTCCATAGGAATCCATTGTGTGGTTTTCACCAGAAAAGTTTCCAAGTGTCCATTTTTGAAATGTACAAATATTCCTCTAAAATCAGCCGATCTAAGAATTCCGATTTACTCACCTGTTATCAGGAGAGAACCCAGTGCTGCATCTTTTAGAGCAGCACTGACCCTGAAAAGTAATTCTAAGCGTATTTACCAGTAACTTGTATTTCCTTCCATAGGAATCCATTGTGTGGTTTTCACCAGAAAAGTTTCCAAATGTCCATTTTTGAAACGTACAAATATTCCTCTAAAATCAGCCGAAATACGACTTCCGATATACTCACCTGTTATCAGGAGAGAACCCAGGGCTGCATCTTTTAGCCCAGCACTGACCGTGAAAAGTAATTCTAAGCGTACTTACCAGTAACTTGTATTTCCTTCCATAGGAATCCATTGTGTGGTTTTCACCAGAAAAGTTTCCAAGTGTCCATTTTTGAAACGTACAAACATTCCTCTAAAATCAGCCGAACTACGAATTCCGATTTACTCACCTGTTATTAGGAGAGAACCCAGTGCTGCATCTTTTAGAGCAGCACTGACCCTGAAAAGTAATTCTAAGCGTATTTACCAGTAACTTGTATTTCCTTCCATATGAATCCATTGTGTGGTTTTCACCAGAAAAGTTTCCAAGTGTCCATTTTTGAAGCATACAAATATTCCTCTAAAATCAGCCGAACTACGCATTCTGATTTACTCACCTGTTATCAGGAGAAAACCCAGTGCTGCATCTTTTAGACCAGCACTGACTATGAAAAGTAATTCTAAGCGTTCTTACCAGGAACTTGTACTTCCTTCCATAGGAATCCATTGTGTGGTTTTCACCAGAAAAGTGTCCAAGTGTCAATTTTTGAAACGTACAAATATTCTTCTAAAATCAGCCGAACTACGAATTCCAATTTACTCACCTGTTATCAGGAGAGAAGCCAGTGCTGCATCTTTTAGAGCAGCACTGACCCTGAAAAGTAATTCTAAGCGTACTTACCAGTAACTTGTATTTCCTTCCTTAGGAATCCATTGTGTGGTTTTCACCAGAAAAGTTTCCAAGTGTCCATTTATGAAACGTACAAACATTCCTCTAAAATCAGCCGAACTACGAATTCCGATTTACTCACCTGTTATCAGGAGAGAACCCAGTGCTGCATCTTTTAGAGCAGCACTGACCCTGAAAAGTAATTCTAAGCGTATTTACCAGTAACTTGTATTTCCTTCCATATGAATCCATTGTGTGGTTTTCACCAGAAAAGTTTCCAAGTGTCCATTTTTGAAGCATACAAATATTCCTCTAAAATCAGCCGAACTACGCATTCTTATTTACTCACCTGTTATCAGGAGAAAACCCAGTGCTGCATCTTTTAGACCAGCACTGATTATGAAAAGTAATTCTAAGCGTACTTACCAGGAACTTGTACTTCCTTCCATAGGAATCCATTGTGTGATTTTCACCAGAAAAGCTTCTAAGTGTCCATTTTTGAAACGTACAAATATTCTTCTAAAATCAGCTGAAATACGAATTCCGATTTACTCACCTGTTATCAGGAGAGAACCCAGTGCTGCATCTTTTAGAGCAGCACTGACCCTGAAAAGTAATTCTAAGCGTATTTACCAGTAACTTGTATTTCCTTCCATATGAATCCATTGTGTGGTTTTCACCAGAAAAGTTTCCAAGTGTCCATTTTTGAAGCGTACAAATATTCCTCTAAAATCAGCCAAACTACGAATTCTGATTTACTCACCTGTTATCAGGAGAAAACCCAGTGCTGCATCTTTTAGACCAGCACTGACCCTGAAAAGTAATTCTAAGTGTATTTACCAGTAACTTGTATTTCCTTCCATAGGAATCCATTGTGTGGTTTTCACCAGAAAAGTTTCCAAGTGTCCCTTTTTGAAGCGTACAAATATTCCTCTAAAATCACCCGAACTGCGAATTCTGATTTACTCACCTGTTATCAGGAGAAAACCCAGTGCTGCATCTTTTAGGCCAGCACTGACCATGAAAAGTAATTCTAAGCGTACTTACCAGTAACTTGTAGTTCCTTCCATAGGAATCCATTGTGTGGTTTTCACCAGAAAAGTTTCTAAGTGTCCATTTTTGAAATGTACAAATATTCCTCTAAAATCAGCCGAACTACGAATTCCGATTTACTCACATGTTGTCAGGAGAGAACCCAGTGCTGCATCTTTTAGAGCAGCACTGACCGTGAAAAGTAATTCTAAGCGTATTTACCAGTAACTTGTATTTCCTTCCATAGGAATCAATTTTGTGGTTTCACCAGAAAAGTTTCCAAGTGTCCATTTTTTAGACTTACAAATATTCCTCTAAAATCAGTTGAACTACGAATTCCGATTTACTCACCTGTTATCAGGAGAGAACCCAGTGCTGCATCTTTTAGAGCAGCACTGACCCTCAAATGTAATTCTAAGCGTATTTACCAGTAACTTCTATTTCCATCCATAGGAATCCATTGTGTGGTTTTCACCAGAAAAGTTTCCAAATGTCTATTTTTTAGACTTACAAATATTCCTCTAAAATCAGTTGAACTACGAATTCCGATTTACTCACCTGATATCAGGAGAAAACCCAGTGCTGCATCTTTTAGACCAGCACTGACCATGAAAAGTAATTCTAAGCGTACTTACCAGTAACTTGTACTTCCTTCCATAGGAATCCATTGTGTGGTTTTCACCAGAAAAGTGTCCAAGTGTCAATTTTTGAAACGTACAAATATTCTTCTAAAATCAGCCGAACTACGAATTCCAATTTACTCACCTGTTATCAGGAGAGAACCCAGTGCTGCATCTTTTAGAGCAGCACTGACCCTGAAAAGTAATTCTAAGCGTACTTACCAGTAACTTGTATTTCCTTCCTTAGGAATCCATTGTGTGGTTTTCACCAGAAAAGTTTCCAAGTGTCCATTTATGAAACGTACAAATATTCCTCTAAAATCAGCCGAAATACGAATTCCTGTTTACTCACCTGTTATCAGGAGAGAACCCAGGGCTGCATCTTTTAGCCCAGCACTGACCCTGAAAAGTAATTCTAAGCGTACTTACCAGTAACTTTTATTTCCTTCCATAGGAATCCATTGTGTGGTTTTCACCAGAAAAGTTTCCAAGTGTCCATTTTTGAAATGTACAAATATTCTTCTAAAATCAGCCGATCTACGAATTCCGATTTACTCACCTGTTATCAGGAGAGAACCCAGTGCTGCATCTTTTAGAGCAGCACTGACCCTGAAAAGTAATTCTAAGCGTATTTACCAGTAACTTGTATTTCCTTCCATAGGAATCCATTGTGTGGTTTTCACCAGAAAAGTTTCCAAATGTCCATTTTTGAAACGTACAAATATTCCTCTAAAATCAGCCGAAATACGACTTCCGATTTACTCACCTGTTATCAGGAGAGAACCCAGGGCTGCATCTTTTAGCCCAGCACTGACCGTGAAAAGTAATTCTAAGCGTACTTACCAGTAACTTGTATTTCCTTCTATAGGAATCCATTGTGTGGTTTTCACCAGAAAAGTTTCCAAGTGTCCATTTTTGAAACGTACAAACATTCCTCTAAAATCAGCCGAACTACGCATTCTGATTTACTCACCTGTTATCAGGAGAAAACCTAGTGCTGCATCTTTTAGACCAGCACTGACTATGAAAAGTAATTCTAAGCGTACTTACCAGGAACTTGTACTTCCTTCCATAGGAATCCATTGTGTGATTTTCACCAGAAAAGTTTCTAAGTGTCCATTTTTGAAACGTACAAATATTCCTCTAAAATCAGCTGAAATACGAATTCCGATTTACTCACCTGTTATCAGGAGAGAACCCAGTGCTGCATCTTTTAGAGCAGCACTGACCCTGAAAAGTAATTCTAAGCGTATTTACCAGTAACTTGTATTTCCTTCCATATGAATCCATTGTCTGGTTTTCACCAGAAAAGTTTCCAAGTGTCCATTTTTGAAGCGTACAAATATTCCTCTAAAATCAGCCAAACTACGAATTCTGATTTACTCACCTGTTATCAGGAGAAAACCCAGTGCTGCATCTTTTAGACCAGCACTGACCCTGAAAAGTAATTCTAAGTGTATTTACCAGTAACTTGTATTTCCTTCCATAGGAATCCATTGTGTGGTTTTCACCAGAAAAGTTTCCAAGTGTCCCTTTTTGAAGCGTACAAATATTCCCCTAAAATCACCCGAACTGCGAATTCTGATTTACTCACCTGTTATCAGGAGAAAACCCAGTGCTGCATCTTTTAGGCCAGCACTGACCATGAAAAGTAATTCTAAGCGTACTTACCAGTAACTTGTAGTTCCTTCCATAGGAATCCATTGTGTGGTTTTCACCAGAAAAGTTTCTAAGTGTCCATTTTTGAAATGTACAAATATTCCTCTAAAATCAGCCGAACTACGAATTCCGATTTACTCACATGTTATCAGGAGAGAACCCAGTGCTGCATCTTTTAGAGCAGCACTGACTGTGAAAAGTAATTCTAAGCGTATTTACCAGTAACTTGTATTTCCTTCCATAGGAATCCATTTTGTGGTTTCACCAGAAAAGTTTCCAAGTGTCCATTTTTTAGACTTACAAATATTCCTCTAAAATCAGTTGAACTACGAATTCCGATTTACTCACCTGATATCAGGAGAAAACCCAGTGCTGCATCTTTTAGACCAGCACTGACCATGAAAAGTAATTCTAAGCGTACTTACCAGTAACTTGTACTTCCTTCCATAGGAATCCATTGTGTGGTTTTCACCAGAAAAGTGTCCAAGTGTCAATTTTTGAAACGTTCAAATATTCTTCTAAAATCAGCCGAACTACGAATTCCAATTTACTCACCTGTTATCAGGAGAGAACCCAGTGCTGCATCTTTTAGAGCAGCACTGACCCTGAAAAGTAATTCTAAGCGTACTTACCAGTAACTTGTATTTCCTTCCTTAGGAATCCATTGTGTGGTTTTCACCAGAAAAGTTTCCAAGTGTCCATTTATGAAACGTACAAATATTCCTCTAAAATCAGCCGAAATACGAATTCCTGTTTACTCACCTGTTATCAGGAGAGAACCCAGGGCTGCATCTTTTAGCCCAGCACTGACCCTGAAAAGTAATTCTAAGCGTACTTACCAGTAACTTGTATTTCCTTCCATAGGAATCCATTGTGTGGTTTTCACCAGAAAAGTTTCCAAGTGTCCATTTTTGAAATAAACAAATATTCCTCTAAAATCAGCCGATCTACGAATCCCGATTTACTCACCTGTTATCAGGAGAGAACCCAGTGCTGCATCTTTTAGAGCAGCACTGACCCTGAAAAGTAATTCTAAGCGTATTTACCAGTAACTTGTATTTCCTTCCATAGGAATCCATTGTGTGGTTTTCACCAGAAAAGTTTCCAAATGTCCATTTTTGAAACGTACAAATATTCCTCTAAAATCAGCCGCAATACGACTTCCGATTTACTCACCTGTTATCAGGAGAGAACCCAGGGCTGCATCTTTTAGCCCAGCACTGACCGTGAAAAGTAATTCTAAGCGTACTTACCAGTAACTTGTATTTCCTTCCATAGGAATCCATTGTGTGGTTTTCACCAGAAAAGTTTCCAAGTGTCCATTTTTGAAACGTACAAACATTCCTCTAAAATCAGCCGAACTACGAATTTCGATTTACTCACCTGTTATCAGGAGAGAACCCAGTGCTGCATCTTTTAGAGCAGCACTGACCCTGAAAAGTAATTCTAAGCGTATTTACCAGTAACTTGTATTTCCTTCCATATGAATCCATTGTGTGGTTTTCACCAGAAAAGTTTCCAAGTGTCCATTTTTGAAGCGCACAAATATTCCTCTAAAATCAGCCAAACTACGAATTCTGATTTACTCACCTGTTATCAGGAGAAAACCCAGTGCTGCATCTTTTAGACCAGCACTGACTATGAAAAGTAATTCTAAGCGTACTTACCAGGAACTTGTACTTCCTTCCATAGGAATCCATTGTGTGATTTTCACCAGAAATGTTTCTAAGTGTCCGTTTTTGAAACGTACAAATATTCCTCTAAAATCAGCCGAAATACGAATTCCGATTTACTCACCTGTTATCAGGAGAGAACCCAGTGCTGCATCTTTTAGAGCAGCACTGACCCTGAAAAGTAATTCTAAGCGTATTTACCAGTAACTTGTATTTCCTTCCATATGAATCCATTGTGTGGTTTTCACCAGAAAAGTTTCCAAGTGTCCATTTTTGAAGCGCACAAATATTCCTCTAAAATCAGCCAAACTACGAATTCTGATTTACTCACCTGTTATCAGGAGAAAACCCAGTGCTGCATCTTTTAGACCAGCACTGAGCATGAAAAGTAATTCTAAGCGTACTTACCAGTAACTTGTACTTCCTTCCATAGGAATCCATTGTGTGGTTTTCACCAGAAAAGTTTCTAAGTGTCCATTTTTGAAACGTACAAATATTCCTCTAAAATCAGCCGAAATACGACTTCCGATTTACTCACCTGTTATCAGGAGAGAACCCAGGGCTGCATCTTTTAGCCCAGCACTGACCCTGAAAAGTAATTCTAAGCGTACTTACCAGTAACTTGTATTTACTTCCATAGGAATCCATTGTGTGGTTTTCACCAGAAAAGTTTCTAAGTGTCCATTTTTAAACGTATAAATATTCCTCTAAAATCAGCCAAACTACTAATTCTGATTTACTCACCTGTTATCAGGAGAGAACCCAGTGCTGCATCTTTTAGAGCAGCACTGACCCTGAAAAGTAATTCTATGCGTATTTACCAGTAACTTGTATTTCCTTCCATATGAATCCATTGTGTGGTTTTCACCAGAAAAGTTTCTAAGTGTCCATTTTTGAAACGTACAAATATTCCTCTAAAATCAGCCGAAATACGAATTCCGATTTACTCACCTGTTATCAGGAGAGAACCCAGTGCTGCATCTTTTAGAGCAGCACTGACCCTGAAAAGTAATTCTAAGCGTATTTACCAGTAACTTGTACTTCCTTCCATAGGAATCGATTGAGTGATCTTCACCAGAAAAGTTTCTAAGTGTCCATTTTTGAAATGTACAAATATTCCTCTAAAATCAGCCGAAATACGAATTCCGATTTACTCACCTGTTATCAGGAGAGAACCCAGGGCTGCATCTTTTAGCCCAGCACTGACCCTGAAAAGTAATTCTAAGTGTACTTACCAGTAACTTGTATTTCCTTCCATAGGAATCCATTGTGTGGTTTTCACCAGAAAAGTTTCTAAGTGTCCATTTTTAAACGTATAAATTTTCCTCTAAAATCAGCCAAACTACTAATTCTGATTTACTCACCTGTTATCAGGAGAGAACCCAGTGCTGCATCTTTTAGAGCAGCACCGACCCTGAAAAGTAATTCTATGCGTATTTACCAGTAACTTGTATTTCCTTCCATATGAATCCATTGTGTAGTTTTCACCAGAAAAGTTTCCAAATGTCAAGTTTTTTAGACTTACAAATATTCCTCTAAAATCAGTTGAACTACGAATTCCGATTTACTCACCTGATATCAAGAGAAAACCCACTGCTGCATCTTTTAGAGCAGCACTGACCCTGAAAAGTAATTCTAAGCGTATTTACCAGTAACTTGTATTTCCTTCCATAGGAATCCAGTGTGTGGTTTCACCAGAAAAGTTTCCAAGTGTCCATTTTTTAGACTTACAAATATTCCGCTAAAATCAGTTGAACTACGAATTCCTATTTACTCACCTGTTATCAGGAGAGAACCCAGGGCTGCATCTTTTAGCCCAGCACTGACCCTGAAAAGTAATTCTAAGCGTACTTACCAGTAACTTGTATTTCCTTCCATAGGAATCCATTGTGTGGTTTTCACCAGAAAAGTTTCTAAGTGTCCATTTTTGAAATGTACAAATATCCCTCTAAAATCAGCCGAACTACTAATTCTGATTTACTCACCTGTTATCAGGAGAAAACCCAGTGCTGCATCTTTTAGACCAGCACTGACCCTGAAAAGTAATTCTAAGCGTATTTACCAGTAACTTGTATTTCCTTCCATATGAATCCATTGTGTGGTTTTCACCAGAAAAGTTTCCAAGTGTCCATTTTTGAAGCGCACAAATATTCCTCTAAAATCAGCCAAACTACGAATTCTGATTTACTCACCTGTTATCAGGAGAAAACCCAGTGCTGCATCTTTTAGACCAGCACTGACTATGAAAAGTAATTCTAAGCGTACTTACCAGGAACTTGTACTTCCTTCCATAGGAATCCATTGTGTGGTTTTCACCAGAAAAGTTTCTAAGTGTCCATTTTTGAAACGTACAAATATTCCTCTAAAATCAGCCGAAATACGACTTCCGATTTACTCACCTGTTATCAGGAGAGAACCCAGGGCTGCATCTTTTAGCCCAGCACTGACCCTGAAAAGTAATTCTAAGCGTACTTACCAGTAACTTGTATTTACTTCCATAGGAATCCATTGTGTGTTTTTCACCAGAAATGTTTCTAAGTGTCCATTTTTGAAACGTACAAATATTCCTCTAAAATCAGCCGAAATACGAATTCCAATTTACTCACCTGTTATCAGGAGAGAACCCAGGGCTGCATCTTTTAGCCCAGCAATGACCCTGAAAAGTAATTCTAAGTGTACTTACCAGTAACTTGTATTTCCTTCCATAGGAATCCATTGTGTGGTTTTCACCAGAAAAGTTTCTAAGTGTCCATTTTTAAACGTATAAATATTCCTCTAAAATCAGCCAAACTACTAATTCTGATTTACTCACCTGTTATCAGGAGAGAACCCAGTGCTGCATCTTTTAGAGCAGCACTGACCCTGAAAAGTAATTCTATGCGTATTTACCAGTAACTTGTATTTCCTTCCATATGAATCCATTGTGTGGTTTTCACCAGAAAAGTTTCCAAGTGTCCATTTTTGAAGCGTACAAATATTCCTCTAAAATCAGCCAAACTACGAATTCTTATTTACTCACCTGTTATCAGGAGAAAACCCAGTGCTGCATCTTTTAGCCCAGCACTGACCGTGAAAAGCAATTCTAAGCGTACTTACCAGTAACTTGTATTTACTTCCATAGGAATCCATTGTGTGGTTTTCACCAGAAAAGTTTCTAAGTGTCCATTTTTGAAACGTACAAATATTACTCTAAAATCAGCCGAACTACGAATTCCGATTTACTCACCTGTTATCAGGAGAGAACCCACTGCTGCATCTTTTAGAGCAGCACTGACCCTGAAAAGTAATTCTAAGCGTATTTACCAGTAACTTGTATTTCCTTCCATAGGAATCCAGTGTGTGGTTTCACCAGAAAAGTTTCCAAGTGTCCATTTTTTAGACTTACAAATATTCCGCTAAAATCAGTTGAACTACGAATTCCTATTTACTCACCTGTTATCAGGAGAGAACCCAGGGCTGCATCTTTTAGCCCAGCACTGACCCTGAAAAGTAATTCTAAGCGTACTTACCAGTAACTTGTATTTCCTTCCATAGGAATCCATTGTGTGGTTTTCACCAGAAAAGTTTCTAAGTGTCCATTTTTGAAATGTACAAATATCCCTCTAAAATCAGCCGAACTACGAATTCTGATTTACTCACCTGTTATCAGGAGAAAACCCAGTGCTGCATCTTTTAGACCAGCACTGACTATGAAAAGTAATTCTAAGCATACTTACCAGTAACTTGTACTTCATTCTATAGGAATCCATTGTGTGGTTTTCACCAGAAAAGTTTCTAAGTGTCCATTTTTGAAACGTACAAATATTTCTCTAAAATCAGCCGAAATAGGAATTCCTATATACTCACCTGTTATCAGGAGAGAACCCAGGGCTGCATCTTTTAGCCCAGCACTGACCCTGAAAAGTAATTCTAAGCGTACTTACCAGTAACTTGTATTTCCTGCCATAGGAATCCATTGTGTGGTTTTCACCAGAAAAGTTTCGAAGTGTCCATTTTTGAAATGTACAAATATTCCTCTAAAATCAGTTGAACTACGAATTCCGATTTACTCACCTGATATCAGGAGAAAACCCAGTGCTGCATCTTTTAGACCAGCACTGACAATGAAAAGTAATTCTAAGCGTACTTACCAGTAACTTGTACTTCCTTCCATAGGAATCCATTGTGTGGTTTTCACCAGAAAAGTTTCTAAGTGTCCATTTTTGAAATGTACAAATATCCCTCTAAAATCAGCCAAACTACTAATTCTGATTTACTCACCTGTTATCAGGAGAGAACCCAGTGCTGCATCTTTTATAGCAGCACCGACCCTGAAAAGTAATTCTATGCGTATTTACCAGTAACTTGTATTTCCTTCCATATGAATCCATTGTGTGGTTTTCACCAGAAAAGTTTCCAAGTGTCCATTTTTGAAGCGTACAAATATTCCTCTAAAATCAGCCGAACTACGAATTCTGATTTACTCACCTGTTATCAGGAGAAAACCCAGTGCTGCATCTTTTAGACCAGCACTGACCATGAAAAGTAATTCTAAGCGTACTTACCAGTAACTTGTACTTCCTTCCATAGGAATCCATTGTGTGGTTTTTACCAGAAAAGTTTCTAAGTGTCCATTTTTGAAACGTACAAATATTCCTCTAAAATCAGCCGAAATACGACTTCCGATTTACTCACCTGTTATCAGGAGAGAACCCAGGGCTGCATCTTTTAGCCCAGCACTGACCGTGAAAAGTAATTCTAAGCGTACTTACCAGTAACTTGTATTTACTTCCATAGGAATCCATTGTGTGGTTTTCACCAGAAAAGTTTCTAAGTGTCCATTTTTGAAACGTACAAATATTACTCTAAAATCAGCCGAACTACGAATTCCGATTTACTCACCTGTTATCAGGAGAGAACCCAGTGCTGCATCTTTTAGAGCAGCACTGACCCTGAAAAGTAATTCTAAGCGTACTTACCAGTAACTTGTATTTCCTTCCATAGGAATCCATTGTGTGGTTTTCACCAGGAAAGTTTCTAAGTGTCCATTTTTGAAATGTACAAATATCCCTCTAAAATCAGCCGAACTACGAATTCTGATTTACTCACCTGTTATCAGGAGAAAACCCAGTGCTGCATCTTTTAGACCAGCACTGACTATGAAAAGTAATTCTAAGCGTACTTACCAGTAACTTGTACTTCATTCTATAGGAATCCATTGTGTGGTTTTCACCAGAAAAGTTTCTAAGTGTCCATTTTTGAAACGTACAAATATTCCTCTAAAATCAGCCGAAATAGGAATTCCTATATACTCACCTGTTATCAGGAGAGAACCCAGGGCTGCATCTTTTAGCCCAGCACTGACCCTGAAAAGTAATTCTAAGCGTACTTACCAGTAACTTGTATTTCCTGCCATATGAATCCATTGTGTGGTTTTCACCAGAAAAGTTTCGAAGTGTCCATTTTTGAAATGTACAAATATTCCTCTAAAATCAGTTGAACTACGAATTCCGATTTACTCACCTGATATCAGGAGAAAACCCAGTGCTGCATCTTTTAGACCAGCACTGAGCATGAAAAGTAATTCTAAGCGTACTTACCAGTAACTTGTACTTCCTTCCATAGGAATCCATTGTGTGGTTTTCACCAGAAAAGTTTCTAAGTGTCCATTTTTGAAACGTACAAATATTCCTCTAAAATCAGCCGAAATACGACTTCCGATTTACTCACCTGTTATCAGGAGAGAACCCAGGGCTGCATCTTTTAGCCCAGCACTGACCCTGAAAAGTAATTCTAAGCGTACTTACCAGTAACTTGTATTTACTTCCATAGGAATCCATTGTGTGTTTTTCACCAGAAATGTTTCTAAGTGTCCATTTTTGAAACGTACAAATATTCCTCTAAAATCAGCCGAAATACGAATTCCGATTTACTCACCTGTTATCAGGAGAGAACCCAGGGCTGCATCTTTTAGCCCAGCACTGACCCTGAAAAGTAATTCTAAGTGTACTTACCAGTAACTTGTATTTCCTTCCATAGGAATCCATTGTGTGGTTTTCACCAGAAAAGTTTCTAAGTGTCCATTTTTAAACGTATAAATATTCCTCTAAAATCAGCCAAACTACTAATTCTGATTTACTCACCTGTTATCAGGAGAGAACCCAGTGCTGCATCTTTTAGAGCAGCACTGACCCTGAAAAGTAATTCTATGCGTATTTACCAGTAACTTGTATTTCCTTCCATATGAATCCATTGTGTGGTTTTCACCAGAAAAGTTTCCAAGTGTCAATTTTTGAAGCGTACAAATATTCCTCTAAAATCAGCCAAACTACGAATTCTTATTTACTCACCTGTTATCAGGAGAAAACCCAGTGCTGCATCTTTTAGACCAGCACTGACAATGAAAAGTAATTCTAAGCGTACTTACCAGGAACTTGTACTTCCTTCCATAGGAATCCATTGTGTGATTTTCACCAGGAAAGTTTCTAAGTGTCCATTTTTGAAACGTACAAATATTCCTCTAAAATCAGCCGAAATACGAATTCCGATTTACTCACCTGTTATCAGGAGAGAACCCAGTGCTGCATCTTTTAGAGCAGCACTGACCCTGAAAAGTAATTCTAAGCGTATTTACCAGTAACTTGTACTTCCTTCCATAGGAATCGATTGAGTGATCTTCACCAGAAAAGTTTCTAAGTGTCCATTTTTGAAACGTACAAATATTCCTCTAAAATCAGCCGAAATACGAATTCCGATTTACTCACCTGTTATCAGGAGAGAACCCAGGGCTGCATCTTTTAGCCCAGCACTGACCCTGAAAAGTAATTCTAAGTGTACTTACCAGTAACTTGTATTTCCTTCCATAGGAATCCATTGTGTGGTTTTCACCAGAAAAGTTTCTAAGTGTCCATTTTTAAACGTATAAATTTTCCTCTAAAATCAGCCAAACTACTAATTCTGATTTACTCACCTGTTATCAGGAGAGAACCCAGTGCTGCATCTTTTAGAGCAGCACCGACCCTGAAAAGTAATTCTATGCGTATTTACCAGTAACTTGTATTTCCTTCCATATGAATCCATTGTGTGGTTTTCACCAGAAAAGTTTCCAAGTGTCCATTTTTGAAGCGTACAAATATTCCTCTAAAATCAGCCGAACTACGAATTCTGATTTACTCACCTGTTATCAGGAGAAAACCCAGTGCTGCATCTTTTAGACCAGCACTGACAATGAAAAGTAATTCTAAGCGTACTTACCAGTAACTTGTATTTCCTTCCATAGGAATCCATTGTGTAGTTTTCACCAGAAAAGTTTCCAAATGTCAAGTTTTTTAGACTTACAAATATTCCTCTAAAATCAGTTGAACTACGAATTCCGATTTACTCACCTGATATCAAGAGAAAACCCAGTGCTGCATCTTTTAGACCAGCACTGACCATAAAAAGTAATTCTAAGCGTACTTACCAGTAACTTGTACTTCCTTCCATAGGAATCCATTGTGTGGTTTTCACCAGAAAAGTTTCTAAGTGTCCATTTTTGAAACGTACAATTATTCCTCTAAAATCAGACGAAATACGACTTCCGATTTACTCACCTGTTATCAGGAGAGAACCCAGGGCTGCATCTTTTAGCCCAGCACTGACCGTGAAAAGCAATTCTAAGCGTACTTACCAGTAACTTGTATTTACTTCCATAGGAATCCATTGTGTGGTTTTCACCAGAAAAGTTTCTAAGTGTCCATTTTTGAAACGTACAAATATTACTCTAAAATCAGCCGAACTACGAATTCCGATTTACTCACCTGTTATCAGGAGAGAACCCACTGCTGCATCTTTTAGAGCAGCACTGACCCTGAAAAGTAATTCTAAGCGTATTTACCAGTAACTTGTATTTCCTTCCATAGGAATCCAGTGTGTGGTTTCACCAGAAAAGTTTCCAAGTGTCCATTTTTTAGACTTACAAATATTCCGCTAAAATCAGTTGAACTACGAATTCCTATTTACTCACCTGTTATCAGGAGAGAACCCAGGGCTGCATCTTTTAGCCCAGCACTGACCCTGAAAAGTAATTCTAAGCGTACTTACCAGTAACTTGTATTTCCTTCCATAGGAATCCATTGTGTGGTTTTCACCAGAAAAGTTTCTAAGTGTCCATTTTTGAAATGTACAAATATCCCTCTAAAATCAGCCGAACTACGAATTCTGATTTACTCACCTGTTATCAGGAGAAAACCCAGTGCTGCATCTTTTAGACCAGCACTGACTATGAAAAGTAATTCTAAGCGTACTTACCAGTAACTTGTACTTCATTCTATAGGAATCCATTGTGTGGTTTTCACCAGAAAAGTTTCTAAGTGTCCATTTTTGAAACGTACAAATATTACTCTAAAATCAGCCGAAATAGGAATTCCTATATACTCACCTGTTATCAGGAGAGAACCCAGGGCTGCATCTTTTAGCCCAGCACTGACCCTGAAAAGTAATTCTAAGCGTACTTACCAGTAACTTGTATTTCCTGCCATAGGAATCCATTGTGTGGTTTTCACCAGAAAAGTTTCGAAGTGTCCATTTTTGAAATGTACAAATATTCCTCTAAAATCAGTTGAACTACGAATTCCGATTTACTCACCTGATATCAGGAGAAAACCCAGTGCTGCATCTTTTAGACCAGCACTGACCATGAAAAGTAATTCTAAGCGTACTTACCAGTAACTTGTACTTCCTTCCATAGGAATACATTGTGTGGTTTTCACCAGAAAAGTTTCTAAGTGTCCATTTTTGAAATGTACAAATATCCCTCTAAAATCAGCCAAACTACTAATTCTGATTTACTCACCTGTTATCAGGAGAGAACCCAGTGCTGCATCTTTTAGAGCAGCACCGACCCTGAAAAGTAATTCTATGCGTATTTACCAGTAACTTGTATTTCCTTCCATATGAATCCATTGTGTGGTTTTCACCAGAAAAGTTTCCAAGTGTCCATTTTTGAAGCGTACAAATATTCCTCTAAAATCAGCCGAACTACGAATTCTGATTTACTCACCTGTTATCAGGAGAAAACCCAGTGCTGCATCTTTTAGACCAGCACTGACAATGAAAAGTAATTCTAAGCGTACTTACCAGTAACTTGTATTTCCTTCCATAGGAATCCATTGTGTAGTTTTCACCAGAAAAGTTTCCAAATGTCAAGTTTTTTAGACTTACAAATATTCCTCTAAAATCAGTTGAACTACGAATTCTGATTTACTCACCTGATATCAGGAGAAAACCCAGTGCTGCATCTTTTAGACCAGCACTGACCATGAAAAGTAATTCTAAGCGTACTTACCAGTAACTTGTATTTACTTCCATAGGAATCCATTGTGTGGTTTTCACCAGAAAAGTTTCTAAGTGTCCATTTTTGAAACGTACAAATATTACTCTAAAATCAGCCGAACTACGAATTCCGATTTACTCACCTGTTATCAGGAGAGAACCCAGTGCTGCATCTTTTAGAGCAGCACTGACCCTGAAAAGTAATTCTAAGCGTACTTACCAGTAACTTGTATTTCCTTCCATAGGAATCCATTGTGTGGTTTTCACCAGAAAAGTTTCTAAGTGTCCATTTTTTAAATGTACAAATATCCCTCTAAAATCAGCTGAACTACGAATTCTGATTTACTCACCTGTTATCAGGAGAAAACCCAGTGCTGCATCTTTTAGACCAGCACTGACTATGAAAAGTAATTCTAAGCGTACTTACCAGTAACTTGTACTTCATTCTATAGGAATCCATTGTGTGGTTTTCACCAGAAAAGTTTCTAAGTGTCCATTTTTGAAACGTACAAATATTCCTCTAAAATCAGCCGAAATAGGAATTCCTATATACTCACCTGTTATCAGGAGAGAACCCAGGGCTGCATCTTTTAGCCCAGCACTGACCCTGAAAAGTAATTTTAAGCGTACTTACCAGTAACTTGTATTTCCTGCCATAGGAATCCATTGTGTGGTTTTCACCAGAAAAGTTTCGAAGTGTCCATTTTTGAAATGTACAAATATTCCTCTAAAATCAGTTGAACTACGAATTCCGATTTACTCACCTGATATCAGGAGAAAACCCAGTGCTGCATCTTTTAGACCAGCACTGACCATGAAAAGTAATTCTAAGCGTACTTACCAGTAACTTGTACTTCCTTCCATAGGAATCCATTGTGTGGTTTTCACCAGAAAAGTGTCCAAGTGTCAATTTTTGAAACGTACAAATATTCCTCTAAAATCTGCCGAAATACGACTTCTGATTTACTCACCTGTTATCAGGAGAGAACCCAGGGCTGCATCTTTTAGCCCAGCACTGACCCTGAAAAGTAATTCTAAGCGTACTTACTAGTAACTTGTACTTACTTCCATAGGAATCCATTGTGAGGTTTTCACCAGAAAAGTTAACAAGTGTCCATTTTTGAAGCGTACAAATATTCCTCTAAAATCAGCCGAACTACGAATTCTGATTTACTCACCTGTTATCAGGAGAAGACCCAGTGTTGCATCTTTTAGACCAGCACTCACTATGAAAAGTAATTCTAAGCGTATTTACCAGTAACTTGTATTTCCTTCCATAGGAATCCATTGTGTGGTTTCACCAGAAAAGTTTCCAAGTGTCCATTTTTTAGACTTACAAATATACCTCTAAAATCAGTTGAACTACGAATTCCGATTTACTCACCTGATATCAGGAGAAAACCCAGTGCTGCATCTTTTAGACCAGCACTGACCATGAAAAGTAATTCTAAGCGTACTTACCAGTAACTTGTACTTCCTTCCATAGGAATCCATTGTGTGGTTTTTACCAGAAAAGTTTCTAAGTGTCCATTTTTGAAACGTACAAATATTCCTCTAAAATCAGCCGAAATACGACTTCCGATTTACTCACCTGTTATCAGGAGAGAACCCAGGGCTGCATCTTTTAGCCCAGCACTGACAGTGAAAAGTAATTCTAAGCGTACTTACCAGTAACTTGTATTTCCTTCCATATGAATCCATTGTGTGGTTTTCACCAGAAAAGTTTCCAAGTGTCCATTTTTGAAGCGTACAAATATTCCTCTAAAATCAGCCAAACTACGAATTCTGATTTACTCACCTGTTATCAGGAGAAAACCCAGTGCTGCATCTTTTAGACCAGCACTGACCCTGAAAAGTAATTCTAAGTGTATTTACCAGTAACTTGTATTTCCTTCCATAGGAATCCATTGTGTGGTTTTCACCAGAAAAGTTTCCAAGTGTCCCTTTTTGAAGCGTACAAATATTCCCCTAAAATCACCCGAACTGCGAATTCTGATTTACTCACCTGTTATCAGGAGAAAACCCAGTGCTGCATCTTTTAGACCAGCACTGACCATAAAAAGTAATTCTAAGCGTACTTACCAGTAACTTGTACTTCCTTCCATAGGAATCCATTGTGTGGTTTTCACCAGAAAAGTTTCTAAGTGTCCATTTTTGAAACGTACAATTATTCCTCTAAAATCAGCCGAAATACGACTTCCGATTTACTCACCTGTTATCAGGAGAGAACCCAGGGCTGCATCTTTTAGCCCAGCACTGACCGTGAAAAGCAATTCTAAGCGTACTTACCAGTAACTTGTATTTACTTCCATAGGAATCCATTGTGTGGTTTTCACCAGAAAAGTTTCTAAGTGTCCATTTTTGAAACGTACAAATATTACTATAAAATCAGCCGAACTACGAATTCCGATTTACTCACCTGTTATCAGGAGAGAACCCACTGCTGCATCTTTTAGAGCAGCACTGACCCTGAAAAGTAATTCTAAGCGTATTTACCAGTAACTTGTATTTCCTTCCATAGGAATCCAGTGTGTGGTTTCACCAGAAAAGTTTCCAAGTGTCCATTTTTTAGACTTACAAATATTCCGCTAAAATCAATTGAACTACGAATTCCTATTTACTCACCTGTTATCAGGAGAGAACCCAGGGCTGCATCTTTTAGCCCAGCACTGACCCTGAAAAGTAATTCTAAGCGTACTTACCAGTAACTTGTATTTCCTTCCATAGGAATCCATTGTGTGGTTTTCACCAGAAAAGTTTCTAAGTGTCCATTTTTGAAATGTACAAATATCCCTCTAAAATCAGCCGAACTACGAATTCTGATTTACTCACCTGTTATCAGGAGAAAACCCAGTGCTGCATCTTTTAGAACAGCACTGACTATGAAAAGTAATTCTAAGCGTACTTACCAGTAACTTGTACTTCATTCTATAGGAATCCATTGTGTGGTTTTCACCAGAAAAGTTTCTAAGTGTCCATTTTTGAAACGTACAAATATTACTCTAAAATCAGCCGAAATAGGAATTCCTATATACTCACCTGTTATCAGGAGAGAACCCAGGGCTGCATCTTTTAGCCCAGCACTGACCCTGAAAAGTAATTCTAAGCGTACTTACCAGTAACTTGTATTTCCTGCCATAGGAATCCATTGTGTGGTTTTCACCAGAAAAGTTTCGAAGTGTCCATTTTTGAAATGTACAAATATTCCTCTAAAATCAGTTGAACTACGAATTCCGATTTACTCACCTGATATCAGGAGAAAACCCAGTGCTGCATCTTTTAGACCAGCACTGACCATGAAAAGTAATTCTAAGCGTACTTACCAGTAACTTGTACTTCCTTCCATAGGAATACATTGTGTGGTTTTCACCAGAAAAGTTTCTAAGTGTCCATTTTTGAAATGTACAAATATCCCTCTAAAATCAGCCAAACTACTAATTCTGATTTACTCACCTGTTATCAGGAGAGAACTCAGTGCTGCATCTTTTAGAGCAGCACCGACCCTGAAAAGTAATTCTATGCGTATTTACCAGTAACTTGTATTTCCTTCCATATGAATCCATTGTGTGGTTTTCACCAGAAAAGTTTCCAAGTGTCCATTTTTGAAGCGTACAAATATTCCTCTAAAATCAGCCGAACTACGAATTCTGATTTACTCACCTGTTATCAGGAGAAAACCCAGTGCTGCATCTTTTAGACCAGCACTGACAATGAAAAGTAATTCTAAGCGTACTTACCAGTAACTTGTATTTCCTTCCATAGGAATCCATTGTGTAGTTTTCACCAGAAAAGTTTCCAAATGTCAAGTTTTTTAGACTTACAAATATTCCTCTAAAATCAGTTGAACTACGAATTCTGATTTACTCACCTGTTATCAGGAGAGAACCCAGGGCTGCATCTTTTAGCCCAGCACTGACCGTGAAAAGTAATTCTAAGCGTACTTACCAGTAACTTGTATTTACTTCCATAGGAATCCATTGTGTGGTTTTCACCAGAAAAGTTTCTAAGTGTCCATTTTTGAAACGTACAAATATTACTCTAAAATCAGCCGAACTACGAATTCCGATTTACTCACCTGTTATCAGGAGAGAACCCAGTGCTGCATCTTTTAGAGCAGCACTGACCCTGAAAAGTAATTCTAAGCGTACTTACCAGTAACTTGTATTTCCTTCCATAGGAATCCATTGTGTGGTTTTCACCAGAAAAGTTTCTAAGTGTCCATTTTTGAAATGTACAAATATCCCTCTAAAATCAGCCGAACTACGAATTCTGATTTACTCACCTGTTATCAGGAGAAAACCCAGTGCTGCATCTTTTAGACCAGCACTGACTATGAAAAGTAATTCTAAGCGTACTTACCAGTAACTTGTACTTCATTCTATAGGAATCCATTGTGTGGTTTTCACCAGAAAAGTTTCTAAGTGTCCATTTTTGAAACGTACAAATATTCCTCTAAAATCAGCCGAAATAGGAATTCCTATATACTCACCTGTTATCAGGAGAGAACCCAGGGCTGCATCTTTTAGCCCAGCACTGACCCTGAAAAGTAATTTTAAGCGTACTTACCAGTAACTTGTATTTCCTGCCATAGGAATCCATTGTGTGGTTTTCACCAGAAAAGTTTCGAAGTGTCCATTTTTGAAATGTACAAATATTCCTCTAAAATCAGTTGAACTACGAATTCCGATTTACTCACCTGATATCAGGAGAAAACCCAGTGCTGCATCTTTTAGACCAGCACTGACCATGAAAAGTAATTCTAAGCGTACTTACCAGTAACTTGTACTTCCTTCCATAGGAATCCATTGTGTGGTTTTCACCAGAAAAGTGTCCAAGTGTCAATTTTTGAAACGTACAAATATTCCTCTAAAATCTGCCGAAATACGACTTCTGATTTACTCACCTGTTATCAGGAGAGAACCCAGGGCTGCATCTTTTAGCCCAGCACTGACCCTGAAAAGTAATTCTAAGCGTACTTACTAGTAACTTGTACTTACTTCCATAGGAATCCATTGTGTGGTTTTCACCAGAAAAGTTAACAAGTGTCCATTTTTGAAGCGTACAAATATTCCTCTAAAATCAGCCGAACTACGAATTCTGATTTACTCACCTGTTATCAGGAGAAGACCCAGTGTTGCATCTTTTAGACCAGCACTCACTATGAAAAGTAATTCTAAGCGTATTTACCAGTAACTTGTATTTCCTTCCATAGGAATCCATTGTGTGGTTTCACCAGAAAAGTTTCCAAGTGTCCATTTTTTAGACTTACAAATATACCTCTAAAATCAGTTGAACTACGAATTCCGATTTACTCACCTGATATCAGGAGAAAACCCAGTGCTGCATCTTTTAGACCAGCACTGACCATGAAAAGTAATTCTAAGCGTACTTACCAGTAACTTGTACTTCCTTCCATAGGAATCCATTGTGTGGTTTTTACCAGAAAAGTTTCTAAGTGTCCATTTTTGAAACGTACAAATATTCCTCTAAAATCAGCCGAAATACGACTTCCGATTTACTCACCTGTTATCAGGAGAGAACCCAGGGCTGCATCTTTTAGCCCAGCACTGACAGTGAAAAGTAATTCTAAGCGTACTTACCAGTAACTTGTATTTCCTTCCATATGAATCCATTGTGTGGTTTTCACCAGAAAAGTTTCCAAGTGTCCATTTTTGAAGCGTACAAATATTCCTCTAAAATCAGCCAAACTACGAATTCTGATTTACTCACCTGTTATCAGGAGAAAACTCAGTGCTGCATCTTTTAGACCAGCACTGACCCTGAAAAGTAATTCTAAGTGTATTTACCAGTAACTTGTATTTCCTTCCATAGGAATCCATTGTGTGGTTTTCACCAGAAAAGTTTCCAAGTGTCCCTTTTTGAAGCGTACAAATATTCCCCTAAAATCACCCGAACTGCGAATTCTGATTTACTCACCTGTTATCAGAAGAAAACCCAGTGCTGCATCTTTTAGGCCAGCACAGACCATGAAAAGTAATTCTAAGCGTACTTACCAGTAACTTGTAGTTCCTTCCATAGGAATCCATTGTGTGGTTTTCACCAGAAAAGTTTCTAAGTGTCCATTTTTGAAATGTACAAATATTCCTCTAAAATCAGCCGAACTACGAATTCCGATTTACTCACATGTTATCAGGAGAGAACCCAGTGCTGCATCTTTTAGAGCAGCACTGACCGTGAAAAGTAATTCTAAGCGTATTTACCAGTAACTTGTATTTGCTTCCATAGGAATCCATTTTGTGGTTTCACCAGAAAAGTTTCCAAGTGTCCATTTTTTAGACTTACAAATATTCCTCTAAAATCAGTTGAACTACGAATTCCGATTTACTCACCTGATATCAGGAGAAAACCCAGTGCTGCATCTTTTAGACCAGCACTGACCATGAAAAGTAATTCTAAGCGTACTTACCAGTAACTTGTACTTCCTTCCATAGGAATCCATTGTGTGGTTTTCACCAGAAAAGTGTCCAAGTGTCAATTTTTGAAACGTTCAAATATTCTTCTAAAATCAGCCGAACTACGAATTCCAATTTACTCACCTGTTATCAGGAGAGAATCCAGTGCTGCATCTTTTAGAGCAGCACTGACCCTGAAAAGTAATTCTAAGCGTACTTACCAGTAACTTGTATTTCCTTCCTTAGGAATCCATTGTGTGGTTTTCACCAGAAAAGTTTCCAAGTGTCCATTTATGAAACGTACAAATATTCCTCTAAAATCAGCCGAAATACGAATTCCTGTTTACTCACCTGTTATCAGGAGAGAACCCAGGGCTGCATCTTTTAGCCCAGCACTGACCCTGAAAAGTAATTCTAAGTGTACTTACCAGTAACTTTTATTTCCTTCCATAGGAATCCATTGTGTGGTTTTCACCAGAAAAGTTTCCAAGTGTCCATTTTTGAAATGTACAAATATTCCTCTAAAATCAGCCGATCTACGAATCCCGATTTACTCACCTGTTATCAGGAGAGAACCCAGTGCTGCATCTTTTAGAGCAGCACTGACCCTGAAAAGTAATTCTAAGCGTATTTACCAGTAACTTGTATTTCCTTCCATAGGAATCCATTGTGTGGTTTTCACCAGAAAAGTTTCCAAATGTCCATTTTTGAAACGTACAAATATTCCTCTAAAATCAGCCGCAATACGACTTCCGATTTACTCACCTGTTATCAGGAGAGAACCCAGGGCTGCATCTTTTAGCCCAGCACTGACCCTGAAAAGTAATTCTAAGCGTACTTACCAGTAACTTTTATTTCCTTCCATAGGAATCCATTGTGTGGTTTTCACCAGAAAAGTTTCCAAGTGTCCATTTTTGAAATGTACAAATATTCCTCTAAAATCAGCCGATCTACGAATCCCGATTTACTCACCTGTTATCAGGAGAGAACCCAGTGCTGCATCTTTTAGAGCAGCACTGACCCTGAAAAGTAATTCTAAGCGTATTTACCAGTAACTTGTATTTCCTTCCATATGAATCCATTGTGTGGTTTTCACCAGAAAAGTTTCCAAGTGTCCATTTTTGAAGCGCACAAATATTCCTCTAAAATCAGCCAAACTACGAATTCTGATTTACTCACCTGTTATCAGGAGAAAACCCAGTGCTGCATCTTTTAGACCAGCACTGACTATGAAAAGTAATTCTAAGCGTACTTACCAGGAACTTGTACTTCCTTCCATAGGAATCCATTGTGTGATTTTCACCAGAAATGTTTCTAAGTGTCCGTTTTTGAAACGTACAAATATTCCTCTAAAATCAGCCGAAATACGAATTCCGATTTACTCACCTGTTATCAGGAGAGAACCCAGTGCTGCATCTTTTAGAGCAGCACTGACCCTGAAAAGTAATTCTAAGCGTATTTACCAGTAACTTGTATTTCCTTCCATATGAATCCATTGTGTGGTTTTCACCAGAAAAGTTTCCAAGTGTCCATTTTTGAAGCGCACAAATATTCCTCTAAAATCAGCCAAACTACGAATTCTGATTTACTCACCTGTTATCAGGAGAAAACCCAGTGCTGCATCTTTTAGACCAGCACTGAGCATGAAAAGTAATTCTAAGCGTACTTACCAGTAACTTGTACTTCCTTCCATAGGAATCCATTGTGTGGTTTTCACCAGAAAAGTTTCTAAGTGTCCATTTTTGAAACGTACAAATATTCCTCTAAAATCAGCCGAAATACGACTTCCGATTTACTCACCTGTTATCAGGAGAGAACCCAGGGCTGCATCTTTTAGCCCAGCACTGACCCTGAAAAGTAATTCTAAGCGTACTTACCAGTAACTTGTATTTACTTCCATAGGAATCCATTGTGTGTTTTTCACCAGAAATGTTTCTAAGTGTCCATTTTTGAAACGTACAAATATTCCTCTAAAATCAGCCGAAATACGAATTCCGATTTACTCACCTGTTATCAGGAGAGAACCCAGGGCTGCATCTTTTAGCCCAGCACTGACCCTGAAAAGTAATTCTAAGTGTACTTACCAGTAACTTGTATTTCCTTCCATAGGAATCCATTGTGTGGTTTTCACCAGAAAAGTTTCTAAGTGTCCATTTTTAAACGTATAAATATTCCTCTAAAATCAGCCAAACTACTAATTCTGATTTACTCACCTGTTATCAGGAGAGAACCCAGTGCTGCATCTTTTAGAGCAGCACTGACCCTGAAAAGTAATTCTATGCGTATTTACCAGTAACTTGTATTTCTTTCCATATGAATCCATTGTGTGGTTTTCACCAGAAAAGTTTCCAAGTGTCCATTTTTGAAGCGTACAAATATTCCTCTAAAATCAGCCAAACTACGAATTCTTATTTACTCACCTGTTATCAGGAGAAAACCCAGTGCTGCATCTTTTAGACCAGCACTGACAATGAAAAGTAATTCTAAGCGTACTTACCAGGAACTTGTACTTCCTTCCATAGGAATCCATTGTGTGATTTTCACCAGAAAAGTTTCTAAGTGTCCATTTTTGAAACGTACAAATATTCCTCTAAAATCAGCCGAAATACGAATTCCGATTTACTCACCTGTTATCAGGAGAGAACCCAGTGCTGCATCTTTTAGAGCAGCACTGACCCTGAAAAGTAATTCTAAGCGTATTTACCAGTAACTTGTACTTCCTTCCATAGGAATCGATTGAGTGATCTTCACCAGAAAAGTTTCTAAGTGTCCATTTTTGAAACGTACAAATATTCCTCTAAAATCAGCCGAAATACGAATTCCGATTTACTCACCTGTTATCAGGAGAGAACCCAGGGCTGCATCTTTTAGCCCAGCACTGACCCTGAAAAGTAATTCTAAGTGTACTTACCAGTAACTTGTATTTCCTTCCATAGGAATCCATTGTGTGGTTTTCACCAGAAAAGTTTCTAAGTGTCCATTTTTAAACGTATAAATTTTCCTCTAAAATCAGCCAAACTACTAATTCTGATTTACTCACCTGTTATCAGGAGAGAACCCAGTGCTGCATCTTTTAGAGCAGCACCGACCCTGAAAAGTAATTCTATGCGTATTTACCAGTAACTTGTATTTCCTTCCATATGAATCCATTGTGTGGTTTTCACCAGAAAAGTTTCCAAGTGTCCATTTTTGAAGCGTACAAATATTCCTCTAAAATCAGCCGAACTACGAATTCTGATTTACTCACCTGTTATCAGGAGAAAACCCAGTGCTGCATCTTTTAGACCAGCACTGACAATGAAAAGTAATTCTAAGCGTACTTACCAGTAACTTGTATTTCCTTCCATAGGAATCCATTGTGTAGTTTTCACCAGAAAAGTTTCCAAATGTCAAGTTTTTTAGACTTACAAATATTCCTCTAAAATCAGTTGAACTACGAATTCCGATTTACTCACCTGATATCAAGAGAAAACCCAGTGCTGCATCTTTTAGACCAGCACTGACCATAAAAAGTAATTCTAAGCGTACTTACCAGTAACTTGTACTTCCTTCCATAGGAATCCATTGTGTGGTTTTCACCAGAAAAGTTTCTAAGTGTCCATTTTTGAAACGTACAAATATTCCTCTAAAATCAGCCGAAATACGACTTCCGATTTACTCACCTGTTATCAGGAGAGAACCCAGGGCTGCATCTTTTAGCCCAGCACTGACCGTGAAAAGCAATTCTAAGCGTACTTACCAGTAACTTGTATTTACTTCCATAGGAATCCATTTTGTGGTTTCACCAGAAAAGTTTCCAAGTGTCCATTTTTTAGACTTACAAATATTCCGCTAAAATCAGTTGAACTACGAATTCCTATTTACTCACCTGTTATCAGGAGAGAACCCAGGGCTGCATCTTTTAGCCCAGCACAGACCCTGAAAAGTAATTCTAAGCGTACTTACCAGTAACTTGTATTTCCTTCCATAGGAATCCATTGTGTGGTTTTCACCAGAAAAGTTTCTAAGTGTCCATTTTTGAAATGTACAAATAACCCTCTAAAATCAGCCGAACTACGAATTCTGATTTACTCACCTGTTATCAGGAGAAAACCCAGTGCTGCATCTTTTAGACCAGCACTGACCATGAAAAGTAATTCTAAGCGTACTTACCAGTAACTTGTACTTCATTCTATAGGAATCCATTGTGTGGTTTTCACCAGAAAAGTTTCTAAGTGTCCATTTTTGAAACGTACAAATATTCCTCTAAAATCAGCCGAAATAGGAATTCCTATATACTCACCTGTTATCAGGAGAGAACCCAGGGCTGCATCTTTTAGCCCAGCACTGACCCTGAAAATTAATTCTAAGCGTACTTACCAGTAACTTGTATTTCCTGCCATAGGAATCCATTGTGTGGTTTTCACCAGAAAAGTTTCGAAGTGTCCATTTTTGAAATGTACAAATATTCCTCTAAAATCAGTTGAACTACGAATTCCGATTTACTCACCTGATATCAGGAGAAAACCCAGTGCTGCATCTTTTAGACCAGCACTGACCATGAAAAGTAATTCTAAGCGTACTTACCAGTAACTTGTACTTCCTTCCACAGGAATCCATTGTGTGGTTTTCACCAGAAAAGTGTCCAAGTGTCAATTTTTGAAACGTACAAATATTCCTCTAAAATCTGCCGAAATACGACTTCTGATTTACTCACCTGTTATCAGGAGAGAACCCAGGGCTGCATCTTTTAGCCCAGCACTGACCCTGAAAAGTAATTCTAAGCGTACTTACTAGTAACTTGTACTTACTTCCATAGGAATCCATTGTGTGGTTTTCACCAGAAAAGTTAACAAGTGTCCATTTTTGAAGCGTACAAATATTCCTCTAAAATCAGCCGAACTACGAATTCTGATTTACTCACCTGTTATCAGGAGAAGACCCAGTGTTGCATCTTTTAGACCAGCACTAACTATGAAAAGTAATTCTAAGCGTATTTACCAGTAACTTGTATTTCCTTCCATAGGAATCCATTGTGTGGTTTCACCAGAAAAGTTTCCAAGTGTCCATTTTTTAGACTTACAAATATACCTCTAAAATCAGTTGAACTACGAATTCCGATTTACTCACCTGTTATCAGGAGAGAACCCAGTGCTGCATCTTTTAGAGCAGCACTGACCCTGAAAAGTAATTCTAAGTGTATTTACCAGTAACTTGTATTTCCTTCCATAGGAATCCATTGTGTGGTTTTCACCAGAAAAGTTTCCAAGTGTCCATTTTTGAAGCGTACAAATATTCCTCTAAAATCAACCGAACTGCGAATTCTGATTTACTCACCTGTTATCAGGAGAAAACCCAATGCTGCATCTTTTAGGCCAGCACTGACCATGAAAAGTAATTCTAAGCGTACTTACCAGTAACTTGTACTTCCTTCCATAGGAATCCATTGTGCGGTTTGCACCAGAAAAGTTTCTAAGTGTCCATTTTTGAAGCGTACAAATATTCCTCTAAAATCAGCCGAAATACGAATTCCTATTTACTCACCTGTTATCAGGAGAGAACCCAGGGCTGCATCTTTTAGCCCAGCACTGACCCTGAAAAGTAATTCTAAACGTACTTACCAGTAACTTGTATTTCCTTCCATAGGAATCCATTGTGTGGTTTTCACCAGAAAAGTTTCCAAGTGTCCATTTTTGAAACGTACAACTATTCCTCTAAAATCAGCCGAAATATGACTTCCGATTTACTCACCTGTTATCAGGAGAGAACCCAGGGCTGCATCTTTTAGCCCAGCACTGACCGGGAAAAGTAATTCTAAGCGTACTTACCAGTAACTTGTATTTACTTCCATAGGAATCCATCGTGTGGTTTTCACCAGAAAAGTTTCTAAGTGTCCATTTTTGAAACGTACAAATATTCCTCTAAAATCAGCCGAACTACGAATTCCGATTTACTCACCTGTTATCAGGAGAAAACCCAGTGCTGCATCTTTTAGGCCAGCACTGACCATGAAAAGAAATTCTAAGTGTACTTACCAGTAACTTGTACTTCCTTCCATAGGAATCCATTGTGTGATTTTCACAAGAAAAGTTTCTAAGTGTCCGTTTTTGAAATGTACAAATATTCCTCTAAAATCAGCCGAACTATGAATTCCGATTTACTCACCTGTTATCAGGAGAGAACCCAGTGCTGCATCTTTTAGGCCAGCACTGACCATGAAAAGTAATTCTAAGCGTATTTACCAGTAACTTGTATTTCCTTCCATAGGAATCCATTGTGTGGTTTTCACCAGAAAAGTTTCCAAATGTCTATTTTTTAGACTTACAAATATTCCTCTAAAATCAGTTGAACTACGAAATCTGATTTACTCACCTGATATCAGGAGAAAACCCAGTGCTGCATCTTTTAGACCAGCACTGACCCTGAAAAGTAATTCTAAGCGTACTTACCAGTAACTTGTACTTCCTTCCATAGGAATCCATTGTGTGGTTTTCACCAGAAAAGTTTCTAAGTGTCCATTTTTGAAACGTACAAATATTCCTCTAACATCAGCCGAACTACGAATTCCGATTTACTCACCTGTTATCAGGAGAAAACCCAGTGCTGCATCTTTTAGGCCAGCACTGACCATGAAAAGTAATTCTAAGCGTACTTACCAGTATCTTGTACTTCCTTCCATAGGAATCCATTGTGTGGTTTTCACCAGAAAAGTTTCTAAGTGTCCATTTTTGAAGCATACAAATATTCCTCTAAAATCACCCGAACTGCGAATTCTGATTTACTCACCTGATATCAGGAGAAAACCCAGTGCTGCATCTTTAAGACCAGCCCTGACCATGAAAAGTAATTCTAAGCGTACTTACCAGTAACTTGTACTTCTTTCCATAGGAATCCATTGTGTGGTTTTCACCAGAGAAGTTTCTAAGTGTCCATTTTTGAAACATACAAATATTCCTCTAAAATCAGCTGAACTACGAATTCTGATTTACTCACCTGTTATCAGAAGAAGACCCAGTGTTGCATCTTTTAGACCAGCACTGACTTTGAAAAGTAATTCTAAGCGTACATACCAGTAACTTGTACTTCCTTCCATAGGAATCCATTGTGTGATTTTCACCAGAAAAGTTTCTAAGTGTCCATTTTTGAAACGTACAAATATTCCTCTAAAATCAGCCGAAATAAGAATTCCGATTTACTCACCTGTTATCAGGAGAGAACCCAGTGTTGCATCTTTTAGACCAGCACTGACTTTGAAAAGTAATTCTAAGCGTACATACCAGTAACTTGTACTTTCTTCCATAGGAATCCATTGTGTGATTTTCACCAGAAAAGTTTCTAAGTGTCCATTTTTGAAACGTACAAATATTCCTCTAAAATCAGCCGAACTACAAATTCCGATTTACTCACCTGTTATCAGGAGAGAACCCAGTGCTGCATCTTTTAGCCCAGCACTGACCCTGAAAAGTAATTCTAAGCGTACTTACTAGTAACTTGTATTTACTTCCATAGGAATCCATTGTGTGGTTTTCACCAGAAAAGTTAACAAGTGTCCATTTTTGAAGCGTACAAATATTCCTCTAAAATCAGCCGAACTACGAATTCTGATTTACTCACCTGTTATCAGGAGAAGACCCAGTGTTGCATCTTTTAGACCAGCACTGACTATGAAAAGTAATTCTAAGCGTACTTACCAGTAACTTGTACTTCCTTCCATAGGAATCCATTGTGTGATTTTCACCAGAAAAGTTTCCAAGTGTCCATTGATGAAACATACAAATATTCCTCTAAAATCAGCCCAAATACGAATTCCAATTTACTCACCTGTTATCAGGAGAGAACCCAGTGCTGCATCTTTTAGAGCAGCACTGACCCTGAAAAGTAATTCTAAGCGTACTTACCAGTAACTTGTATTTCCTTCCTTAGGAATCCATTGTGTGGTTTTCACCAGAAAAGTTTCCAAGTGTCCATTTATGAAACGTACAAATATTCCTCTAAAATCAGCCGAAATACGAATTCCTGTTTACTCACCTGTTATCAGGAGAGAACCCATGGCTGCATCTTTTAGCCCAGCACTGACCGTGAAAAGTAATTCTAAGCGTACTTACCAGTAACTTGTATTTACTTCCATAGGAATCCATTGTGTGGTTTTCACCAGAAAAGTTTCTAAGTGCCCATTTTTGAAACGTACAAATATTCCTCTAAAATCAGCCGAACTACGAATTCTGATTTACTCACCTGTTATCAGGAGAGAACCCAGTGCTGCATCTTTTAGAGCAGCACTGACCCTGAAAAGTAATTCTAAGCGTATTTACCAGTAACTTGTATTTCCTTCCATAGGAATCCATTTTGTGGTTTCACCAGAAAAGTTTCCAAGCGTCCATTTTTTAGACTTACAAATATTCCTCTAAAATCAGTTGAACTACGAATTCCGATTTACTCACCTGTTATCAGGAGAGAACCCAGTGCTGCATCTTTTAGAGCAGCACTGACCCTGAAAAGTAATTCTAAGCGTATTTACCAGTACCTTGTATTTCCTTCCATAGGAATCCATTGTGTGGTTTTCACCAGAAAAGTTTCCAAGTGTCCATTTTTGAAGCGTACAAATATTCCTCTAAAATCAGCCGAAATACGAATTCCTGTTTACTCACCTGTTATCAGGAGAGAACCCAGTGCTGCATCTTTTAGACCAGCACTGACAATGAAAAGTAATTCTAAGCGTACTTACCAGTAACTTGTATTTCCTTCCATAGGAATCCATTGTGTAGTTTTCACCAGAAAAGTTTCCAAATGTCAAGTTTTTTAGACTTACAAATATTCCTCTAAAATCAGTTGAACTACGAATTCCGATTTACTCACCTGATATCAAGAGAAAACCCAGTGCTGCATCTTTTAGACCAGCACTGACCATAAAAAGTAATTCTAAGCGTACTTACCAGTAACTTGTACTTCCTTCCATAGGAATCCATTGTGTGGTTTTCACCAGAAAAGTTTCTAAGTGTCCATTTTTGAAACGTACAAATATTCCTCTAAAATCAGCCGAAATACGACTTCCGATTTACTCACCTGTTATCAGGAGAGAACCCAGGGCTGCATCTTTTAGCCCAGCACTGACCGTGAAAAGCAATTCTAAGCGTACTTACCAGTAACTTGTATTTACTTCCATAGGAATCCATTTTGTGGTTTCACCAGAAAAGTTTCCAAGTGTCCATTTTTTAGACTTACAAATATTCCGCTAAAATCAGTTGAACTACGAATTCCTATTTACTCACCTGTTATCAGGAGAGAACCCAGGGCTGCATCTTTTAGCCCAGCACAGACCCTGAAAAGTAATTCTAAGCGTACTTACCAGTAACTTGTATTTCCTTCCATAGGAATCCATTGTGTGGTTTTCACCAGAAAAGTTTCTAAGTGTCCATTTTTGAAATGTACAAATAACCCTCTAAAATCAGCCGAACTACGAATTCTGATTTACTCACCTGTTATCAGGAGAAAACCCAGTGCTGCATCTTTTAGACCAGCACTGACCATGAAAAGTAATTCTAAGCGTACTTACCAGTAACTTGTACTTCATTCTATAGGAATCCATTGTGTGGTTTTCACCAGAAAAGTTTCTAAGTGTCCATTTTTGAAACGTACAAATATTCCTCTAAAATCAGCCGAAATAGGAATTCCTATATACTCACCTGTTATCAGGAGAGAACCCAGGGCTGCATCTTTTAGCCCAGCACTGACCCTGAAAATTAATTCTAAGCGTACTTACCAGTAACTTGTATTTCCTGCCATAGGAATCCATTGTGTGGTTTTCACCAGAAAAGTTTCGAAGTGTCCATTTTTGAAATGTACAAATATTCCTCTAAAATCAGTTGAACTACGAATTCCGATTTACTCACCTGATATCAGGAGAAAACCCAGTGCTGCATCTTTTAGACCAGCACTGACCATGAAAAGTAATTCTAAGCGTACTTACCAGTAACTTGTACTTCCTTCCACAGGAATCCATTGTGTGGTTTTCACCAGAAAAGTGTCCAAGTGTCAATTTTTGAAACGTACAAATATTCCTCTAAAATCTGCCGAAATACGACTTCTGATTTACTCACCTGTTATCAGGAGAGAACCCAGGGCTGCATCTTTTAGCCCAGCACTGACCCTGAAAAGTAATTCTAAGCGTACTTACTAGTAACTTGTACTTACTTCCATAGGAATCCATTGTGTGGTTTTCACCAGAAAAGTTAACAAGTGTCCATTTTTGAAGCGTACAAATATTCCTCTAAAATCAGCCGAACTACGAATTCTGATTTACTCACCTGTTATCAGGAGAAGACCCAGTGTTGCATCTTTTAGACCAGCACTAACTATGAAAAGTAATTCTAAGCGTATTTACCAGTAACTTGTATTTCCTTCCATAGGAATCCATTGTGTGGTTTCACCAGAAAAGTTTCCAAGTGTCCATTTTTTAGACTTACAAATATACCTCTAAAATCAGTTGAACTACGAATTCCGATTTACTCACCTGTTATCAGGAGAGAACCCAGTGCTGCATCTTTTAGAGCAGCACTGACCCTGAAAAGTAATTCTAAGTGTATTTACCAGTAACTTGTATTTCCTTCCATAGGAATCCATTGTGTGGTTTTCACCAGAAAAGTTTCCAAGTGTCCATTTTTGAAGCGTACAAATATTCCTCTAAAATCAACCGAACTGCGAATTCTGATTTACTCACCTGTTATCAGGAGAAAACCCAATGCTGCATCTTTTAGGCCAGCACTGACCATGAAAAGTAATTCTAAGCGTACTTACCAGTAACTTGTACTTCCTTCCATAGGAATCCATTGTGCGGTTTGCACCAGAAAAGTTTCTAAGTGTCCATTTTTGAAGCGTACAAATATTCCTCTAAAATCAGCCGAAATACGAATTCCTATTTACTCACCTGTTATCAGGAGAGAACCCAGGGCTGCATCTTTTAGCCCAGCACTGACCCTGAAAAGTAATTCTAAACGTACTTACCAGTAACTTGTATTTCCTTCCATAGGAATCCATTGTGTGGTTTTCACCAGAAAAGTTTCCAAGTGTCCATTTTTGAAACGTACAACTATTCCTCTAAAATCAGCCGAAATATGACTTCCGATTTACTCACCTGTTATCAGGAGAGAACCCAGGGCTGCATCTTTTAGCCCAGCACTGACCGGGAAAAGTAATTCTAAGCGTACTTACCAGTAACTTGTATTTACTTCCATAGGAATCCATCGTGTGGTTTTCACCAGAAAAGTTTCTAAGTGTCCATTTTTGAAACGTACAAATATTCCTCTAAAATCAGCCGAACTACGAATTCCGATTTACTCACCTGTTATCAGGAGAAAACCCAGTGCTGCATCTTTTAGGCCAGCACTGACCATGAAAAGAAATTCTAAGTGTACTTACCAGTAACTTGTACTTCCTTCCATAGGAATCCATTGTGTGATTTTCACAAGAAAAGTTTCTAAGTGTCCGTTTTTGAAATGTACAAATATTCCTCTAAAATCAGCCGAACTATGAATTCCGATTTACTCACCTGTTATCAGGAGAGAACCCAGTGCTGCATCTTTTAGGCCAGCACTGACCATGAAAAGTAATTCTAAGCGTATTTACCAGTAACTTGTATTTCCTTCCATAGGAATCCATTGTGTGGTTTTCACCAGAAAAGTTTCCAAATGTCTATTTTTTAGACTTACAAATATTCCTCTAAAATCAGTTGAACTACGAAATCTGATTTACTCACCTGATATCAGGAGAAAACCCAGTGCTGCATCTTTTAGACCAGCACTGACCCTGAAAAGTAATTCTAAGCGTACTTACCAGTAACTTGTACTTCCTTCCATAGGAATCCATTGTGTGGTTTTCACCAGAAAAGTTTCTAAGTGTCCATTTTTGAAACGTACAAATATTCCTCTAACATCAGCCGAACTACGAATTCCGATTTACTCACCTGTTATCAGGAGAAAACCCAGTGCTGCATCTTTTAGGCCAGCACTGACCATGAAAAGTAATTCTAAGCGTACTTACCAGTATCTTGTACTTCCTTCCATAGGAATCCATTGTGTGGTTTTCACCAGAAAAGTTTCTAAGTGTCCATTTTTGAAGCATACAAATATTCCTCTAAAATCACCCGAACTGCGAATTCTGATTTACTCACCTGATATCAGGAGAAAACCCAGTGCTGCATCTTTAAGACCAGCCCTGACCATGAAAAGTAATTCTAAGCGTACTTACCAGTAACTTGTACTTCTTTCCATAGGAATCCATTGTGTGGTTTTCACCAGAGAAGTTTCTAAGTGTCCATTTTTGAAACATACAAATATTCCTCTAAAATCAGCTGAACTACGAATTCTGATTTACTCACCTGTTATCAGAAGAAGACCCAGTGTTGCATCTTTTAGACCAGCACTGACTTTGAAAAGTAATTCTAAGCGTACATACCAGTAACTTGTACTTCCTTCCATAGGAATCCATTGTGTGATTTTCACCAGAAAAGTTTCTAAGTGTCCATTTTTGAAACGTACAAATATTCCTCTAAAATCAGCCGAAATAAGAATTCCGATTTACTCACCTGTTATCAGGAGAGAACCCAGTGTTGCATCTTTTAGACCAGCACTGACTTTGAAAAGTAATTCTAAGCGTACATACCAGTAACTTGTACTTTCTTCCATAGGAATCCATTGTGTGATTTTCACCAGAAAAGTTTCTAAGTGTCCATTTTTGAAACGTACAAATATTCCTCTAAAATCAGCCGAACTACAAATTCCGATTTACTCACCTGTTATCAGGAGAGAACCCAGTGCTGCATCTTTTAGCCCAGCACTGACCCTGAAAAGTAATTCTAAGCGTACTTACTAGTAACTTGTATTTACTTCCATAGGAATCCATTGTGTGGTTTTCACCAGAAAAGTTAACAAGTGTCCATTTTTGAAGCGTACAAATATTCCTCTAAAATCAGCCGAACTACGAATTCTGATTTACTCACCTGTTATCAGGAGAAGACCCAGTGTTGCATCTTTTAGACCAGCACTGACTATGAAAAGTAATTCTAAGCGTACTTACCAGTAACTTGTACTTCCTTCCATAGGAATCCATTGTGTGATTTTCACCAGAAAAGTTTCCAAGTGTCCATTGATGAAACATACAAATATTCCTCTAAAATCAGCCCAAATACGAATTCCAATTTACTCACCTGTTATCAGGAGAGAACCCAGTGCTGCATCTTTTAGAGCAGCACTGACCCTGAAAAGTAATTCTAAGCGTACTTACCAGTAACTTGTATTTCCTTCCTTAGGAATCCATTGTGTGGTTTTCACCAGAAAAGTTTCCAAGTGTCCATTTATGAAACGTACAAATATTCCTCTAAAATCAGCCGAAATACGAATTCCTGTTTACTCACCTGTTATCAGGAGAGAACCCATGGCTGCATCTTTTAGCCCAGCACTGACCGTGAAAAGTAATTCTAAGCGTACTTACCAGTAACTTGTATTTACTTCCATAGGAATCCATTGTGTGGTTTTCACCAGAAAAGTTTCTAAGTGCCCATTTTTGAAACGTACAAATATTCCTCTAAAATCAGCCGAACTACGAATTCTGATTTACTCACCTGTTATCAGGAGAGAACCCAGTGCTGCATCTTTTAGAGCAGCACTGACCCTGAAAAGTAATTCTAAGCGTATTTACCAGTAACTTGTATTTCCTTCCATAGGAATCCATTTTGTGGTTTCACCAGAAAAGTTTCCAAGCGTCCATTTTTTAGACTTACAAATATTCCTCTAAAATCAGTTGAACTACGAATTCCGATTTACTCACCTGTTATCAGGAGAGAACCCAGTGCTGCATCTTTTAGAGCAGCACTGACCCTGAAAAGTAATTCTAAGCGTATTTACCAGTACCTTGTATTTCCTTCCATAGGAATCCATTGTGTGGTTTTCACCAGAAAAGTTTCCAAGTGTCTATTTATGAAACGTACAAATATTCCTTTAAAATCAGCCGAACTACGAATTCCGATTTACTCACCTGTTATCAGGAGAGAACCCAGTGCTGCATCTTTTAGAGCAGCACTGACCCTGAAAAGTAATTCTAAGCGTATTTACCAGTACCTTGTATTTCCTTCCATAGGAATCCATTGTGTGGTTTTCACCAGAAAAGTTTCCAAGTGTCCATTTTTGAAGCGTACAAATATTCCTCTAAAATCACCCGAACTGCGAATTCTGATTTACTCACCTGTTACCAGGAGAAAACCCAATGCTGCATCTTTTAGGCCAACACTGACCATGAAAAGTAATTCTAAGCGTACTTACCAGTAACTTGTACTTCCTTCCATAGGAATCCATTTTGTGGTTTTCACCAGAAAAGTTTCTAAGTGTCCATTTTTGAAACGTACAAATATTCCTCTAAAATCAGCCGAAATACGAATTCCTATTTACTCACCTGTTATCAGGAGAGAACCCAGGGCTGCATCTTTTAGCCCAGCACTGACCCTGAAAAGTAATTCTAAGCGTACTTACCAGTAACTTTTATTTCCTTCCATAGGAATCCATTGTGTGGTTTTCACCAGAAAAGTTTCTAAGTGTCCATTTTTGAAATGTACAAATATTCCTCTAAAATCAGCCGAACTACGAATTCCGATTTACTCACCTGTTATCAGGAGAGAACCCAGTGTTGCATCTTGTAGAGCAGCACTGACCATGAAAAGTAATTCTAAGCGTACTTACCAGTAACTTGTATTTCCTTCCATAGGAATCCATTGTGTGGTTTTCACCAGAAAAGTTTCTAAGTGTCCATTTTTGAAACGTACAAATATTCCTCTAAAATCAGCCGAAATACGACTTCCGATTTACTCACCTGTTATCAGGAGAGAACCCAGGGCTGCATCTTTTAGCCCAGCACTGACCGTGAAAAGTAATTCTAAGCGTACTTACCAGTAACTTGTATTTACTTCCATAGGAATCCATTGTGTGGTTTTCACCAGAAAAGATTCTAAGTGTCCATTTTTGAAACATACAAATATTCCTCTAAAATCAGCCGAACTACGAATTCCGATTTACTCACCTGTTATCAGGAGAGAACCCAGTGCTGTATCTTTTAGAGCAGCACTGACCCTGAAAAGTAATTCTAAGCGTATTTACCAGTAACTTGTATTTCCTTCCATAGGAATCCATTTTGTGGTTTCACCAGAAAAGTTTCCAAGTGTCCATTTTTTAGACTTACAAATATTCCTCTAAAATCAGTTGAACTACGAATTCCGATTTACTCACCTGTTATCAGGAGAGAACCCAGTGCTGCATCCTTTAGAGCAGCACTGACCCTGAAAAGTAATTCTAAGTGTATTTACCAGTAACTTGTATTTCCTTCCATAGGAATCCATTGTGTGGTTTTCACCAGAAAAGTTTCCAAGTGTCCATTTTTGAAGCGTACAAATATTCCTCTAAAATCCCCCGAACTGCGAATTCTGATTTACTCACCTGTTATCAGGAGAAAACCCAATGCTGCATCTTTTAGGCCAGCACTGACCATGAAAAGTAATTCTAAGCGTACTTACCAGTAACATGTACTTCCTTCCATAGGAATCCATTTTGTGGTTTTCACCAGAAAAGTTTCTAAGTGTCCATTTTTGAAATGTACAAATATTCCTCTAAAATCAGCCGAAATACGAATTCCTATTTACTCACCTGTTATCAGGAGAGAACCCAGGGCTGCATCTTTTAGCCCAGCACTGACCCTGAAAAGTAATTCTAAGCGTACTTACCAGTAACTTGTATTTCCTTCCATAGGAATCCATTGTGTGGTTTTCACCAGAAAAGCTTCCAAGGTTCCATTTTTGAAGCGTAGAAATATTCCTCTAAAATCAGCCGAACTACGCATTCTGATTTACTCACCTGTTATCAGGAGAAAACCCAGTGCTGCATCTTTTAGACCAGCACTGACTATGAAAAGTAATTCTAAGCGTACTTACCAGGAACTTGTACTTCCTTCCATAGGAATCCATTGTGTGATTTTCACCAGAAAAGTTTTTAAGTGTCCATTTTTGAAACGTACAAATATTCCTCTAAAATCAGCCGAAATACGACTTCCGATTTACTCACCTGTTACCAGGAGAGAACCCAGGGCTGCATCTTTTAGCCCAGCATTGACCCTGAAAAGTAATTCTAAGCGTACTTACCAGTAACTTGTATTTACTTCCATAGGAATCCATTGTGTGTTTTTCACCAGAAATGTTTCTAAGTGTCCATTTTTGAAACGTACAAATATTCCTCTAAAATCAGCCGAAATACGAATTCCGATTTACTCACCTGTTATCAGGAGAGAACCCAGGGCTGCATCTTTTAGCCCAGCACTGACCCTGAAAAGTAATTCTAAGTGTATTTACCAGTAACTTGTATTTCCTTCCTTAGGAATCCATTGTGTGGTTTTCACCAGAAAAGTTTCTAAGTGTCCATTTTTAAACGTATAAATATTCCTCTAAAATCAGCCAAACTACTAATTCTGATTTACTCACCTGTTATCAGGAGAGAACCCAGTGCTGCATCTTTTAGAGCAGCACTGACCCTGAAAAGTAATTCTATGCGTATTTACCAGTAACTTGTATTTCCTTCCATATGAATCCATTGTGTGGTTTTCACCAGAAAAGTTTCCAAGTGTCCATTTTTGAAGCGTACAAATATTCCTCTAAAATCAGCCAATCTACGAATTCTTATTTACTCACCTGTTATCAGGAGAAAACCCAGTGCTGCATCTTTTAGACCAGCACTGACAATGAAAAGTAATTCTAAGCGTACTTACCAGGAACTTGTACTTCCTTCCATAGGAATCCATTGTGTGATTTTCACCAGGAAAGTTTCTAAGTGTCCATTTTTGAAATGTACAAATATTCCTCTAAAATCAGCCGAAATACGAATTCCTATTTACTCACCTGTTATCAGGAGAGAACCCAGGGCTGCATCTTTTAGCCCAGCACTGACCCTGAAAAGTAATTCTAAGCGTACTTACCAGTAACTTGTATTTCCTTCCATAGGAATCCATTGTGTGGTTTTCACCAGAAAAGCTTCCAAGGTTCCATTTTTGAAGCGTAGAAATATTCCTCTAAAATCAGCCGAACTACGCATTCTGATTTACTCACCTGTTATCAGGAGAAAACCCAGTGCTGCATCTTTTAGACCAGCACTGACTATGAAAAGTAATTCTAAGCGTACTTACCAGGAACTTGTACTTCCTTCCATAGGAATCCATTGTGTGATTTTCACCAGAAAAGTTTTTAAGTGTCCATTTTTGAAACGTACAAATATTCCTCTAAAATCAGCCGAAATACGACTTCCGATTTACTCACCTGTTACCAGGAGAGAACCCAGGGCTGCATCTTTTAGCCCAGCACTGACCCTGAAAAGTAATTCTAAGCGTACTTACCAGTAACTTGTATTTACTTCCATAGGAATCCATTGTGTGTTTTTCACCAGAAATGTTTCTAAGTGTCCATTTTTGAAACGTACAAATATTCCTCTAAAATCAGCCGAAATACGAATTCCGATTTACTCACCTGTTATCAGGAGAGAACCCAGGGCTGCATCTTTTAGCCCAGCACTGACCCTGAAAAGTAATTCTAAGTGTATTTACCAGTAACTTGTATTTCCTTCCTTAGGAATCCATTGTGTGGTTTTCACCAGAAAAGTTTCTAAGTGTCCATTTTTAAACGTATAAATATTCCTCTAAAATCAGCCAAACTACTAATTCTGATTTACTCACCTGTTATCAGGAGAGAACCCAGTGCTGCATCTTTTAGAGCAGCACTGACCCTGAAAAGTAATTCTATGCGTATTTACCAGTAACTTGTATTTCCTTCCATATGAATCCATTGTGTGGTTTTCACCAGAAAAGTTTCCAAGTGTCCATTTTTGAAGCGTACAAATATTCCTCTAAAATCAGCCAATCTACGAATTCTTATTTACTCACCTGTTATCAGGAGAAAACCCAGTGCTGCATCTTTTAGACCAGCACTGACAATGAAAAGTAATTCTAAGCGTACTTACCAGGAACTTGTACTTCCTTCCATAGGAATCCATTGTGTGATTTTCACCAGGAAAGTTTCTAAGTGTCCATTTTTGAAACGTACAAATATTCCTCTAAAATCAGCCGAAATACGAATTCCGATTTACTCACCTGTTATCAGGAGAGAACCCAGTGCTGCATCTTTTAGAGCAGCACTGACCCTGAAAAGTAATTCTAAGCGTATTTACCAGTAACTTGTACTTCCTTCCATAGGAATCGATTGAGTGATCTTCACCAGAAAAGTTTCTAAGTGTCCATTTTTGAAACGTACAAATATTCCTCTAAAATCAGCCGAAATACGAATTCCGATTTACTCACCTGTTATCAGGAGAGAACCCAGGGCTGCATCTTTTAGCCCAGCACTGACCCTGAAAAGTAATTCTAAGTGTACTTACCAGTAACTTGTATTTCCTTCCATATGAATCCATTGTGTGGTTTTCACCAGAAAAGTTTCCAAGTGTCCATTTTTGAAATGTACAAATATTCCTCTAAAATCAGTTGAACTACGAATTCCGATTTACTCACCTGATATCAGGAGAAAACCCAGTGCTGCATCTTTTAGACCAGCACTGACCATGAAAAGTAATTCTAAGCGTACTTACCAGTAACTTGTACTTCCTTCCATAGGAATCCATTGTGTGGTTTTTACCAGAAAAGTTTCTAAGTGTCCATTTTTGAAACGTACAAATATTCCTCTAAAATCAGCCGAAATACGACTTCCGATTTACTCACCTGTTATCAGGAGAGAACCCAGGGCTGCATCTTTTAGCCCAGCACTGACCGTGAAAAGTAATTCTAAGCGTACTTACCAGTAACTTGTATTTCCTTCCATATGAATCCATTGTGTGGTTTTCACCAGAAAAGTTTCCAAGTGTCCATTTTTGAAGCGTACAAATATTCCTCTAAAATCAGCCAAACTACGAATTCTGATTTACTCACCTGTTATCAGGAGAAAACCCAGTGCTGCATCTTTTAGACCAGCACTGACCCTGAAAAGTAATTCTAAGTGTATTTACCAGTAACTTGTATTTCCTTCCATAGGAATCCATTGTGTGGTTTTCACCAGAAAAGTTTCCAAGTGTCCCTTTTTGAAGCGTACAAATATTCCCCTAAAATCACCCGAACTGCGAATTCTGATTTACTCACCTGTTATCAGGAGAAAACCCAGTGCTGCATCTTTTAGGCCAGCACTGACCATGAAAAGTAATTCTAAGCGTACTTACCAGTAACTTGTAGTTCCTTCCATAGGAATCCATTGTGTGGTTTTCACCAGAAAAGTTTCTAAGTGTCCATTTTTGAAATGTACAAATATTCCTCTAAAATCAGCCGAACTTCGAATTCCGATTTACTCACATGTTATCAGGAGAGAACCCAGTGCTGCATCTTTTAGAGCAGCACTGACCGTGAAAAGTAATTCTAAGCGTATTTACCAGTAACTTGTATTTCCTTCCATAGGAATCCATTTTGTGGTTTCACCAGAAAAGTTTCCAAGTGTCCATTTTTTAGACTTACAAATATTCCTCTAAAATCAGTTGAACTACGAATTCCGATTTACTCACCTGATATCAGGAGAAAACCCAGTGCTGCATCTTTTAGACCAGCACTGACCATGAAAAGTAATTCTAAGCGTACTTACCAGTAACTTGTACTTCCTTCCATAGGAATCCATTGGGTGGTTTTCACCAGAAAAGTGTCCAAGTGTCAATTTTTGAAACGTTCAAATATTCTTCTAAAATCAGCCGAACTACGAATTCCAATTTACTCACCTGTTATCAGGAGAGAACCCAGTGCTGCATCTTTTAGAGCAGCACTGACCCTGAAAAGTAATTCTAAGCGTACTTACCAGTAACTTGTATTTCCTTCCTTAGGAATCCATTGTGTGGTTTTCACCAGAAAAGTTTCCAAGTGTCCATTTATGAAACGTACAAATATTCCTCTAAAATCAGCCGAAATACGAATTCCTGTTTACTCACCTGTTATCAGGAGAGAACCCAGGGCTGCATCTTTTAGCCCAGCACTGACCCTGAAAAGTAATTCTAAGCGTACTTACCAGTAACTTTTATTTCCTTCCATAGGAATCCATTGTGTGGTTTTCACCAGAAAAGTTTCCAAGTGTCCATTTTTGAAATGTACAAATATTCCTCTAAAATCAGCCGATCTACGAATCCCGATTTACTCACCTGTTATCAGGAGAGAACCCAGTGCTGCATCTTTTAGAGCAGCACTGACCCTGAAAAGTAATTCTAAGCGTATTTACCCGTAACTTGTATTTCCTTCCATAGGAATCCATTGTGTGGTTTTCACCAGAAAAGTTTCCAAATGTCCATTTTTGAAACGTACAAATATTCCTCTAAAATCAGCCGCAATACGACTTCCGATTTACTCACCTGTTATCAGGAGAGAACCCAGGGCTGCATCTTTTAGCCCAGCACTGACCGTGAAAAGTAATTCTAAGCGTACTTACCAGTAACTTGTATTTCCTTCCATAGGAATCCATTGTGTGGTTTTCACCAGAAAAGTTTCCAAGTGTCCATTTTTGAAACGTACAAACATTCCTCTAAAATCAGCCGAACTACGAATTTCGATTTACTCACCTGTTATCAGGAGAGAACCCAGTGCTGCATCTTTTAGAGCAGCACTGACCCTGAAAAGTAATTCTAAGCGTATTTACCAGTAACTTGTATTTCCTTCCATATGAATCCATTGTGTGGTTTTCACCAGAAAAGTGTCCAAGTGTCAATTTTTGAAACGTACAAATATTCCTCTAAAATCTGCCGAAATACGACTTCTGATTTACTCACCTGTTATCAGGAGAGAACCCAGGGCTGCATCTTTTAGCCCAGCACTGACCCTGAAAAGTAATTCTAAGCGTACTTACTAGTAACTTGTACTTACTTCCATAGGAATCCATTGTGTGGTTTTCACCAGAAAAGTTAACAAGTGTCCATTTTTGAAGCGTACAAATATTCCTCTAAAATCAGCCGAACTACGAATTCTGATTTACTCACCTGTTATCAGGAGAAGACCCAGTGTTGCATCTTTTAGACCAGCACTAACTATGAAAAGTAATTCTAAGCGTATTTACCAGTAACTTGTATTTCCTTCCATAGGAATCCATTGTGTGGTTTCACCAGAAAAGTTTCCAAGTGTCCATTTTTTAGACTTACAAATATACCTCTAAAATCAGTTGAACTACGAATTCCGATTTACTCACCTGATATCAGGAGAAAACCCAGTGCTGCATCTTTTAGACCAGCACTGACCATGAAAAGTAATTCTAAGCGTACTTACCAGTAACTTGTATTTCCTTCCATAGGAATCCATTGTGTGGTTTTCACCAGAAAAGTTTCCAAGTGTCCCTTTTTGAAGCGTACAAATATTCCCCTAAAATCACCCGAACTGCGAATTCTGATTTACTCACCTGTTATCAGGAGAAAACCCAGTGCTGCATCTTTTAGGCCAGCACTGACCATGAAAAGTAATTCTAAGCGTACTTACCAGTAACTTGTAGTTCCTTCCATAGGAATCCATTGTGTGGTTTTCACCAGAAAAGTTTCTAAGTGTCCATTTTTGAAATGTACAAATATTCCTCTAAAATCAGCCGAACTATGAATTCCGATTTACTCACATGTTATCAGGAGAGAACCCAGTGCTGCATCTTTTAGAGCAGCACTGACCGTGAAAAGTAATTCTAAGCGTATTTACCAGTAACTTGTATTTCCTTCCATAGGAATCCATTTTGTGGTTTCACCAGAAAAGTTTCCAAATGTCCATTTTTTAGACTTACAAATATTCCTCTAAAATCAGTTGAACTACGAATTACGATTTACTCACCTGATATCAGGAGAAAACCCAGTGCTGCATCTTTTAGACCAGCACTGACCATGAAAAGTAATTCTAAGCGTACTTACCAGTAACTTGTACTTCCTTCCATAGGAATCCATTGTGTGGTTTTCACCAGAAAAGTGTCCAAGTGTCAATTTTTGAAACGTTCAAATATTCTTCTAAAATCAGCCGAACTACGAATTCCAATTTACTCACCTGTTATCAGGAGAGAACCCAGTGCTGCATCTTTTAGAGCAGCACTGACCCTGAAAAGTAATTCTAAGCGTACTTACCAGTAACTTGTATTTCCTTCCTTAGGAATCCATTGTGTGGTTTTCACCAGAAAAGTTTCCAAGTGTCCATTTATGAAACGTACAAATATTCCTCTAAAATCAGCCGAAATACGAATTCCTGTTTACTCACCTGTTATCAGGAGAGAACCCAGGGCTGCATCTTTTAGCCCAGCACTGACCCTGAAAAGTAATTCTAAGCGTACTTACCAGTAACTTTTATTTCCTTCCATAGGAATCCATTGTGTGGTTTTCACCAGAAAAGTTTCCAAATGTCCATTTTTGAAACGTACAAATATTCCTCTAAAATCAGCCGCAATACGACTTCCGATTTACTCACCTGTTATCAGGAGAGAACCCAGGGCTGCATCTTTTAGCCCAGCACTGACCGTGAAAAGTAATTCTAAGCGTACTTACCAGTAACTTGTATTTCCATCCATAGGAATCCATTGTGTGGTTTTCACCAGAAAAGTTTCCAAGTGTCCATTTTTGAAACGTACAAACATTCCTCTAAAATCAGCCGAACTACGAATTTCGATTTACTCACCTGTTATCAGGAGAGAACCCAGTGCTGCATCTTTTAGAGCAGCACTGACCCTGAAAAGTAATTCTAAGCGTATTTACCAGTAACTTGTATTTCCTTCCATATGAATCCATTGTGTGGTTTTCACCAGAAAAGTGTCCAAGTGTCAATTTTTGAAACGTACAAATATTCCTCTAAAATCTGCCGAAATACGACTTCTGATTTACTCACCTGTTATCAGGAGAGAACCCAGGGCTGCATCTTTTAGCCCAGCACTGACCCTGAAAAGTAATTCTAAGCGTACTTACTAGTAACTTGTACTTACTTCCATAGGAATCCATTGTGTGGTTTTCACCAGAAAAGTTAACAAGTGTCCATTTTTGAAGCGTACAAATATTCCTCTAAAATCAGCCGAACTACGAATTCTGATTTACTCACCTGTTATCAGGAGAAGACCCAGTGTTGCATCTTTTAGACCAGCACTAACTATGAAAAGTAATTCTAAGCGTATTTACCAGTAACTTGTATTTCCTTCCATAGGAATCCATTGTGTGGTTTCACCAGAAAAGTTTCCAAGTGTCCATTTTTTAGACTTACAAATATACCTCTAAAATCAGTTGAACTACGAATTCCGATTTACTCACCTGATATCAGGAGAAAACCCAGTGCTGCATCTTTTAGACCAGCACTGACCATGAAAAGTAATTCTAAGCGTACTTACCAGTAACTTGTATTTCCTTCCATAGGAATCCATTGTGTGGTTTTCACCAGAAAAGTTTCCAAGTGTCCCTTTTTGAAGCGTACAAATATTCCCCTAAAATCACCCGAACTGCGAATTCTGATTTACTCACCTGTTATCAGGAGAAAACCCAGTGCTGCATCTTTTAGGCCAGCACTGACCATGAAAAGTAATTCTAAGCGTACTTACCAGTAACTTGTAGTTCCTTCCATAGGAATCCATTGTGTGGTTTTCACCAGAAAAGTTTCTAAGTGTCCATTTTTGAAATGTACAAATATTCCTCTAAAATCAGCCGAACTACGAATTCCGATTTACTCACATGTTATCAGGAGAGAACCCAGTGCTGCATCTTTTAGAGCAGCACTGACCGTGAAAAGTAATTCTAAGCGTATTTACCAGTAACTTGTATTTCCTTCCATAGGAATCCATTTTGTGGTTTCACCAGAAAAGTTTCCAAATGTCCATTTTTTAGACTTACAAATATTCCTCTAAAATCAGTTGAACTACGAATTACGATTTACTCACCTGATATCAGGAGAAAACCCAGTGCTGCATCTTTTAGACCAGCACTGACCATGAAAAGTAATTCTAAGCGTACTTACCAGTAACTTGTACTTCCTTCCATAGGAATCCATTGTGTGGTTTTCACCAGAAAAGTGTCCAAGTGTCAATTTTTGAAACGTTCAAATATTCTTCTAAAATCAGCCGAACTACGAATTCCAATTTACTCACCTGTTATCAGGAGAGAACCCAGTGCTGCATCTTTTAGAGCAGCACTGACCCTGAAAAGTAATTCTAAGCGTACTTACCAGTAACTTGTATTTCCTTCCTTAGGAATCCATTGTGTGGTTTTCACCAGAAAAGTTTCCAAGTGTCCATTTATGAAACGTACAAATATTCCTCTAAAATCAGCCGAAATACGAATTCCTGTTTACTCACCTGTTATCAGGAGAGAACCCAGGGCTGCATCTTTTAGCCCAGCACTGACCCTGAAAAGTAATTCTAAGCGTACTTACCAGTAACTTTTATTTCCTTCCATAGGAATCCATTGTGTGGTTTTCACCAGAAAAGTTTCCAAGTGTCCATTTTTGAAATGTACAAATATTCCTCTAAAATCAGCAGATCTACGAATCCCGATTTACTCACCTGTTATCAGGAGAGAACCCAGTGCTGCATCTTTTAGAGCAGCACTGACCCTGAAAAGTAATTCTAAGCGTATTTACCAGTAACTTGTATTTCCTTCCATAGGAATCCATTGTGTGGTTTTCACCAGAAAAGTTTCCAAATGTCCATTTTTGAAACGTACAAATATTCCTCTAAAATCAGCCGCAATCCGACTTCCGATTTACTCACCTGTTATCAGGAGAGAACCCAGGGCTGCATCTTTTAGCCCAGCACTGACCGTGAAAAGTAATTCTAAGCGTACTTACCAGTAACTTGTATTTCCTTCCATAGGAATCCATTGTGTGGTTTTCACCAGAAAAGTTTCCAAGTGTCCATTTTTGAAACGTACAAACATTCCTCTAAAATCAGCCGAACTACGAATTTCGATTTACTCACCTGTTATCAGGAGAGAACCCAGTGCTGCATCTTTTAGAGCAGCACTGACCCTGAAAAGTAATTCTAAGCGTATTTACCAGTAACTTGTATTTCCTTCCATATGAATCCATTGTGTGGTTTTCACCAGAAAAGTTTCCAAGTGTCCATTTTTGAAGCGCACAAATATTCCTCTAAAATCAGCCAAACTACGAATTCTGATTTACTCACCTGTTATCAGGAGAAAACACAGTGCTGCATCTTTAAGACCAGCACTGACTATGAAAAGTAATTCTAAGCGTACTTACCAGGAACTTGTACTTCCTTCCATAGGAATCCATTGTGTGATTTTCACCAGAAATGTTTCTAAGTGTCCGTTTTTGAAACGTACAAATATTCCTCTAAAATCAGCCGAAATACGAATTCCGATTTACTCACCTGTTATCAGGAGAGAACCCAGTGCTGCATCTTTTAGAGCAGCACTGACCCTGAAAAGTAATTCTAAGTGTATTTACCAGTAACTTGTATTTCCTTCCATATGAATCCATTGTGTGGTTTTCACCAGAAAAGTTTCCAAGTGTCCATTTTTGAAGCGCACAAATATTCCTCTAAAATCAGCCAAACTACGAATTCTGATTTACTCACCTGTTATCAGGAGAAAACCCAGTGCTGCATCTTTTAGACCAGCACTGAGCATGAAAAGTAATTCTAAGCGTACTTACCAGTAACTTGTACTTCCTTCCATAGGAATCCATTGAGTGGTTTTCACCAGAAAAGTTTCTAAGTGTCCATTTTTGAAACGTACAAATATTCCTCTAAAATCAGCCGAAATACGACTTCCGATTTACTCACCTGTTATCAGGAGAGAACCCAGGGCTGCATCTTTTAGCCCAGCACTGACCCTGAAAAGTAATTCTAAGCGTACTTACCAGTAACTTGTATTTACTTCCATAGGAATCCATTGTGTGTTTTTCACCAGAAATGTTTCTAAGTGTCCATTTTTGAAACGTACAAATATTCCTCTAAAATCAGCCGAAATACGAATTCCGATTTACTCACCTGTTATCAGGAGAGAACCCAGGGCTGCATCTTTTAGCCCAGCACTGACCCTGAAAAGTAATTCTAAGTGTACTTACCAGTAACTTGTATTTCCTTCCATAGGAATCCATTGTGTGGTTTTCACCAGAAAAGTTTCTAAGTGTCCATTTTTAAACGTATAAATATTCCTCTAAAATCAGCCAAACTACTAATTCTGATTTACTCACCTGTTATCAGGAGAGAACCCAGTGCTGCATCTTTTAGAGCAGCACTGACCCTGAAAAGTAACTCTATGCGTATTTACCAGTAACTTGTATTTCCTTCCATATGAATCCATTGTGTGGTTTTCACCAGAAAAGTTTCCAAGTGTCCATTTTTGAAGCGTACAAATATTCCTCTAAAATCAGCCAAACTACGAATTCTTATTTACTCACCTGTTATCAGGAGAAAACCCAGTGCTGCATCTTTTAGACCAGCACTGACAATGAAAAGTAATTCTAAACGTATTTACCAGTAACTTGTACTTCCTTCCATAGGAATCGATTGAGTGATCTTCACCAGAAAAGTTTCTAAGTGTCCATTTTTGAAACGTACAAATATTCCTCTAAAATCAGCCGAAATACGAATTCCGATTTACTCACCTGTTATCAGGAGAGAACCCAGGGCTGCATCTTTTAGCCCAGCACTGACCCTGAAAAGTAATTCTAAGTGTACTTACCAGTAACTTGTATTTCCTTCCATAGGAATCCATTGTGTGGTTTTCACCAGAAAAGTTTCTAAGTGTCCATTTTTAAACGTATAAATTTTCCTCTAAAATCAGCCAAACTACTAATTCTGATTTACTCACCTGTTATCAGGAGAGAACCCAGTGCTGCATCTTTTAGAGCAGCACCGACCCTGAAAAGTAATTCTAAGCGTATTTACCTGTAACTTGTATTTCCTTCCATAGGAATCCATTGTGTGGTTTCACCAGAAAAGTTTCCAAGTGTCCATTTTTTAGACTTACAAATATACCTCTAAAATCAGTTGAACTACGAATTCCGATTTACTCACCTGATATCAGGAGAAAACCCAGTGCTGCATCTTTTAGACCAGCACTGACCATGAAAAGTAATTCTAAGCGTACTTACCAGTAACTTGTATTTCCTTCCATAGGAATCCATTGTGTGGTTTTCACCAGAAAAGTTTCCAAGTGTCCCTTTTTGAAGCGTACAAATATTCCCCTAAAATCACCCGAACTGCGAATTCTGATTTACTCACCTGTTATCAGGAGAAAACCCAGTGCTGCATCTTTTAGGCCAGCACTGACCATGAAAAGTAATTCTAAGCGTACTTACCAGTAACTTGTAGTTCCTTCCATAGGAATCCATTGTGTGGTTTTCACCAGAAAAGTTTCTAAGTGTCCATTTTTGAAATGTACAAATATTCCTCTAAAATCAGCCGAACTACGAATTCCGATTTACTCACATGTTATCAGGAGAGAACCCAGTGCTGCATCTTTTAGAGCAGCACTGACCGTGAAAAGTAATTCTAAGCGTATTTACCAGTAACTTGTATTTCCTTCCATAGGAATCCATTTTGTGGTTTCACCAGAAAAGTTTCCAAATGTCCATTTTTTAGACTTACAAATATTCCTCTAAAATCAGTTGAACTACGAATTACGATTTACTCACCTGATATCAGGAGAAAACCCAGTGCTGCATCTTTTAGACCAGCACTGACCATGAAAAGTAATTCTAAGCGTACTTACCAGTAACTTGTACTTCCTTCCATAGGAATCCATTGTGTGGTTTTCACCAGAAAAGTGTCCAAGTGTCAATTTTTGAAACGTTCAAATATTCTTCTAAAATCAGCCGAACTACGAATTCCAATTTACTCACCTGTTATCAGGAGAGAACCCAGTGCTGCATCTTTTAGAGCAGCACTGACCCTGAAAAGTAATTCTAAGCGTACTTACCAGTAACTTGTATTTCCTTCCTTAGGAATCCATTGTGTGGTTTTCACCAGAAAAGTTTCCAAGTGTCCATTTATGAAACGTACAAATATTCCTCTAAAATCAGCCGAAATACGAATTCCTGTTTACTCACCTGTTATCAGGAGAGAACCCAGGGCTGCATCTTTTAGCCCAGCACTGACCCTGAAAAGTAATTCTAAGCGTACTTACCAGTAACTTTTATTTCCTTCCATAGGAATCCATTGTGTGGTTTTCACCAGAAAAGTTTCCAAGTGTCCATTTTTGAAATGTACAAATATTCCTCTAAAATCAGCAGATCTACGAATCCCGATTTACTCACCTGTTATCAGGAGAGAACCCAGTGCTGCATCTTTTAGAGCAGCACTGACCCTGAAAAGTAATTCTAAGCGTATTTACCAGTAACTTGTATTTCCTTCCATAGGAATCCATTGTGTGGTTTTCACCAGAAAAGTTTCCAAATGTCCATTTTTGAAACGTACAAATATTCCTCTAAAATCAGCCGCAATCCGACTTCCGATTTACTCACCTGTTATCAGGAGAGAACCCAGGGCTGCATCTTTTAGCCCAGCACTGACCGTGAAAAGTAATTCTAAGCGTACTTACCAGTAACTTGTATTTCCTTCCATAGGAATCCATTGTGTGGTTTTCACCAGAAAAGTTTCCAAGTGTCCATTTTTGAAACGTACAAACATTCCTCTAAAATCAGCCGAACTACGAATTTCGATTTACTCACCTGTTATCAGGAGAGAACCCAGTGCTGCATCTTTTAGAGCAGCACTGACCCTGAAAAGTAATTCTAAGCGTATTTACCAGTAACTTGTATTTCCTTCCATATGAATCCATTGTGTGGTTTTCACCAGAAAAGTTTCCAAGTGTCCATTTTTGAAGCGCACAAATATTCCTCTAAAATCAGCCAAACTACGAATTCTGATTTACTCACCTGTTATCAGGAGAAAACACAGTGCTGCATCTTTAAGACCAGCACTGACTATGAAAAGTAATTCTAAGCGTACTTACCAGGAACTTGTACTTCCTTCCATAGGAATCCATTGTGTGGTTTTCACCAGAAAAGTGTCCAAGTGTCAATTTTTGAAACGTTCAAATATTCTTCTAAAATCAGCCGAACTACGAATTCCAATTTACTCACCTGTTATCAGGAGAGAACCCAGTGCTGCATCTTTTAGAGCAGCACTGACCCTGAAAAGTAATTCTAAGCGTACTTACCAGTAACTTGTATTTCCTTCCTTAGGAATCCATTGTGTGGTTTTCACCAGAAAAGTTTCCAAGTGTCCATTTATGAAACGTACAAATATTCCTCTAAAATCAGCCGAAATACGAATTCCTGTTTACTCACCTGTTATCAGGAGAGAACCCAGGGCTGCATCTTTTAGCCCAGCACTGACCCTGAAAAGTAATTCTAAGCGTACTTACCAGTAACTTTTATTTCCTTCCATAGGAATCCATTGTGTGGTTTTCACCAGAAAAGTTTCCAAGTGTCCATTTTTGAAATGTACAAATATTCCTCTAAAATCAGCAGATCTACGAATCCCGATTTACTCACCTGTTATCAGGAGAGAACCCAGTGCTGCATCTTTTAGAGCAGCACTGACCCTGAAAAGTAATTCTAAGCGTATTTACCAGTAACTTGTATTTCCTTCCATAGGAATCCATTGTGTGGTTTTCACCAGAAAAGTTTCCAAATGTCCATTTTTGAAACGTACAAATATTCCTCTAAAATCAGCCGCAATCCGACTTCCGATTTACTCACCTGTTATCAGGAGAGAACCCAGGGCTGCATCTTTTAGCCCAGCACTGACCGTGAAAAGTAATTCTAAGCGTACTTACCAGTAACTTGTATTTCCTTCCATAGGAATCCATTGTGTGGTTTTCACCAGAAAAGTTTCCAAGTGTCCATTTTTGAAACGTACAAACATTCCTCTAAAATCAGCCGAACTACGAATTTCGATTTACTCACCTGTTATCAGGAGAGAACCCAGTGCTGCATCTTTTAGAGCAGCACTGACCCTGAAAAGTAATTCTAAGCGTATTTACCAGTAACTTGTATTTCCTTCCATATGAATCCATTGTGTGGTTTTCACCAGAAAAGTTTCCAAGTGTCCATTTTTGAAGCGCACAAATATTCCTCTAAAATCAGCCAAACTACGAATTCTGATTTACTCACCTGTTATCAGGAGAAAACACAGTGCTGCATCTTTAAGACCAGCACTGACTATGAAAAGTAATTCTAAGCGTACTTACCAGGAACTTGTACTTCCTTCCATAGGAATCCATTGTGTGATTTTCACCAGAAATGTTTCTAAGTGTCCGTTTTTGAAACGTACAAATATTCCTCTAAAATCAGCCGAAATACGAATTCCGATTTACTCACCTGTTATCAGGAGAGAACCCAGTGCTGCATCTTTTAGAGCAGCACTGACCCTGAAAAGTAATTCTAAGTGTATTTACCAGTAACTTGTATTTCCTTCCATATGAATCCATTGTGTGGTTTTCACCAGAAAAGTTTCCAAGTGTCCATTTTTGAAGCGCACAAATATTCCTCTAAAATCAGCCAAACTACGAATTCTGATTTACTCACCTGTTATCAGGAGAAAACCCAGTGCTGCATCTTTTAGACCAGCACTGAGCATGAAAAGTAATTCTAAGCGTACTTACCAGTAACTTGTACTTCCTTCCATAGGAATCCATTGAGTGGTTTTCACCAGAAAAGTTTCTAAGTGTCCATTTTTGAAACGTACAAATATTCCTCTAAAATCAGCCGAAATACGACTTCCGATTTACTCACCTGTTATCAGGAGAGAACCCAGGGCTGCATCTTTTAGCCCAGCACTGACCCTGAAAAGTAATTCTAAGCGTACTTACCAGTAACTTGTATTTACTTCCATAGGAATCCATTGTGTGTTTTTCACCAGAAATGTTTCTAAGTGTCCATTTTTGAAACGTACAAATATTCCTCTAAAATCAGCCGAAATACGAATTCCGATTTACTCACCTGTTATCAGGAGAGAACCCAGGGCTGCATCTTTTAGCCCAGCACTGACCCTGAAAAGTAATTCTAAGTGTACTTACCAGTAACTTGTATTTCCTTCCATAGGAATCCATTGTGTGGTTTTCACCAGAAAAGTTTCTAAGTGTCCATTTTTAAACGTATAAATATTCCTCTAAAATCAGCCAAACTACTAATTCTGATTTACTCACCTGTTATCAGGAGAGAACCCAGTGCTGCATCTTTTAGAGCAGCACTGACCCTGAAAAGTAACTCTATGCGTATTTACCAGTAACTTGTATTTCCTTCCATATGAATCCATTGTGTGGTTTTCACCAGAAAAGTTTCCAAGTGTCCATTTTTGAAGCGTACAAATATTCCTCTAAAATCAGCCAAACTACGAATTCTTATTTACTCACCTGTTATCAGGAGAAAACCCAGTGCTGCATCTTTTAGACCAGCACTGACAATGAAAAGTAATTCTAAACGTATTTACCAGTAACTTGTACTTCCTTCCATAGGAATCGATTGAGTGATCTTCACCAGAAAAGTTTCTAAGTGTCCATTTTTGAAACGTACAAATATTCCTCTAAAATCAGCCGAAATACGAATTCCGATTTACTCACCTGTTATCAGGAGAGAACCCAGGGCTGCATCTTTTAGCCCAGCACTGACCCTGAAAAGTAATTCTAAGTGTACTTACCAGTAACTTGTATTTCCTTCCATAGGAATCCATTGTGTGGTTTTCACCAGAAAAGTTTCTAAGTGTCCATTTTTAAACGTATAAATTTTCCTCTAAAATCAGCCAAACTACTAATTCTGATTTACTCACCTGTTATCAGGAGAGAACCCAGTGCTGCATCTTTTAGAGCAGCACCGACCCTGAAAAGTAATTCTAAGCGTATTTACCTGTAACTTGTATTTCCTTCCATAGGAATCCATTGTGTGGTTTCACCAGAAAAGTTTCCAAGTGTCCATTTTTTAGACTTACAAATATACCTCTAAAATCAGTTGAACTACGAATTCCGATTTACTCACCTGATATCAGGAGAAAACCCAGTGCTGCATCTTTTAGACCAGCACTGACCATGAAAAGTAATTCTAAGCGTACTTACCAGTAACTTGTATTTCCTTCCATAGGAATCCATTGTGTGGTTTTCACCAGAAAAGTTTCCAAGTGTCCCTTTTTGAAGCGTACAAATATTCCCCTAAAATCACCCGAACTGCGAATTCTGATTTACTCACCTGTTATCAGGAGAAAACCCAGTGCTGCATCTTTTAGGCCAGCACTGACCATGAAAAGTAATTCTAAGCGTACTTACCAGTAACTTGTAGTTCCTTCCATAGGAATCCATTGTGTGGTTTTCACCAGAAAAGTTTCTAAGTGTCCATTTTTGAAATGTACAAATATTCCTCTAAAATCAGCCGAACTACGAATTCCGATTTACTCACATGTTATCAGGAGAGAACCCAGTGCTGCATCTTTTAGAGCAGCACTGACCGTGAAAAGTAATTCTAAGCGTATTTACCAGTAACTTGTATTTCCTTCCATAGGAATCCATTTTGTGGTTTCACCAGAAAAGTTTCCAAATGTCCATTTTTTAGACTTACAAATATTCCTCTAAAATCAGTTGAACTACGAATTACGATTTACTCACCTGATATCAGGAGAAAACCCAGTGCTGCATCTTTTAGACCAGCACTGACCATGAAAAGTAATTCTAAGCGTACTTACCAGTAACTTGTACTTCCTTCCATAGGAATCCATTGTGTGGTTTTCACCAGAAAAGTGTCCAAGTGTCAATTTTTGAAACGTTCAAATATTCTTCTAAAATCAGCCGAACTACGAATTCCAATTTACTCACCTGTTATCAGGAGAGAACCCAGTGCTGCATCTTTTAGAGCAGCACTGACCCTGAAAAGTAATTCTAAGCGTACTTACCAGTAACTTGTATTTCCTTCCTTAGGAATCCATTGTGTGGTTTTCACCAGAAAAGTTTCCAAGTGTCCATTTATGAAACGTACAAATATTCCTCTAAAATCAGCCGAAATACGAATTCCTGTTTACTCACCTGTTATCAGGAGAGAACCCAGGGCTGCATCTTTTAGCCCAGCACTGACCCTGAAAAGTAATTCTAAGCGTACTTACCAGTAACTTTTATTTCCTTCCATAGGAATCCATTGTGTGGTTTTCACCAGAAAAGTTTCCAAGTGTCCATTTTTGAAATGTACAAATATTCCTCTAAAATCAGCAGATCTACGAATCCCGATTTACTCACCTGTTATCAGGAGAGAACCCAGTGCTGCATCTTTTAGAGCAGCACTGACCCTGAAAAGTAATTCTAAGCGTATTTACCAGTAACTTGTATTTCCTTCCATAGGAATCCATTGTGTGGTTTTCACCAGAAAAGTTTCCAAATGTCCATTTTTGAAACGTACAAATATTCCTCTAAAATCAGCCGCAATCCGACTTCCGATTTACTCACCTGTTATCAGGAGAGAACCCAGGGCTGCATCTTTTAGCCCAGCACTGACCGTGAAAAGTAATTCTAAGCGTACTTACCAGTAACTTGTATTTCCTTCCATAGGAATCCATTGTGTGGTTTTCACCAGAAAAGTTTCCAAGTGTCCATTTTTGAAACGTACAAACATTCCTCTAAAATCAGCCGAACTACGAATTTCGATTTACTCACCTGTTATCAGGAGAGAACCCAGTGCTGCATCTTTTAGAGCAGCACTGACCCTGAAAAGTAATTCTAAGCGTATTTACCAGTAACTTGTATTTCCTTCCATATGAATCCATTGTGTGGTTTTCACCAGAAAAGTTTCCAAGTGTCCATTTTTGAAGCGCACAAATATTCCTCTAAAATCAGCCAAACTACGAATTCTGATTTACTCACCTGTTATCAGGAGAAAACACAGTGCTGCATCTTTAAGACCAGCACTGACTATGAAAAGTAATTCTAAGCGTACTTACCAGGAACTTGTACTTCCTTCCATAGGAATCCATTGTGTGGTTTTCACCAGAAAAGTGTCCAAGTGTCAATTTTTGAAACGTTCAAATATTCTTCTAAAATCAGCCGAACTACGAATTCCAATTTACTCACCTGTTATCAGGAGAGAACCCAGTGCTGCATCTTTTAGAGCAGCACTGACCCTGAAAAGTAATTCTAAGCGTACTTACCAGTAACTTGTATTTCCTTCCTTAGGAATCCATTGTGTGGTTTTCACCAGAAAAGTTTCCAAGTGTCCATTTATGAAACGTACAAATATTCCTCTAAAATCAGCCGAAATACGAATTCCTGTTTACTCACCTGTTATCAGGAGAGAACCCAGGGCTGCATCTTTTAGCCCAGCACTGACCCTGAAAAGTAATTCTAAGCGTACTTACCAGTAACTTTTATTTCCTTCCATAGGAATCCATTGTGTGGTTTTCACCAGAAAAGTTTCCAAGTGTCCATTTTTGAAATGTACAAATATTCCTCTAAAATCAGCAGATCTACGAATCCCGATTTACTCACCTGTTATCAGGAGAGAACCCAGTGCTGCATCTTTTAGAGCAGCACTGACCCTGAAAAGTAATTCTAAGCGTATTTACCAGTAACTTGTATTTCCTTCCATAGGAATCCATTGTGTGGTTTTCACCAGAAAAGTTTCCAAATGTCCATTTTTGAAACGTACAAATATTCCTCTAAAATCAGCCGCAATCCGACTTCCGATTTACTCACCTGTTATCAGGAGAGAACCCAGGGCTGCATCTTTTAGCCCAGCACTGACCGTGAAAAGTAATTCTAAGCGTACTTACCAGTAACTTGTATTTCCTTCCATAGGAATCCATTGTGTGGTTTTCACCAGAAAAGTTTCCAAGTGTCCATTTTTGAAACGTACAAACATTCCTCTAAAATCAGCCGAACTACGAATTTCGATTTACTCACCTGTTATCAGGAGAGAACCCAGTGCTGCATCTTTTAGAGCAGCACTGACCCTGAAAAGTAATTCTAAGCGTATTTACCAGTAACTTGTATTTCCTTCCATATGAATCCATTGTGTGGTTTTCACCAGAAAAGTTTCCAAGTGTCCATTTTTGAAGCGCACAAATATTCCTCTAAAATCAGCCAAACTATGAATTCTGATTTACTCACCTGTTATCAGGAGAAAACACAGTGCTGCATCTTTAAGACCAGCACTGACTATGAAAAGTAATTCTAAGCGTACTTACCAGGAACTTGTACTTCCTTCCATAGGAATCCATTGTGTGATTTTCACCAGAAATGTTTCTAAGTGTCCGTTTTTGAAACGTACAAATATTCCTCTAAAATCAGCCGAAATACGAATTCCGATTTACTCACCTGTTATCAGGAGAGAACCCAGTGCTGCATCTTTTAGAGCAGCACTGACCCTGAAAAGTAATTCTAAGTGTATTTACCAGTAACTTGTATTTCCTTCCATATGAATCCATTGTGTGGTTTTCACCAGAAAAGTTTCCAAGTGTCCATTTTTGAAGCGCACAAATATTCCTCTAAAATCAGCCAAACTACGAATTCTGATTTACTCACCTGTTATCAGGAGAAAACCCAGTGCTGCATCTTTTAGACCAGCACTGAGCATGAAAAGTAATTCTAAGCGTACTTACCAGTAACTTGTACTTCCTTCCATAGGAATCCATTGAGTGGTTTTCACCAGAAAAGTTTCTAAGTGTCCATTTTTGAAACGTACAAATATTCCTCTAAAATCAGCCGAAATACGACTTCCGATTTACTCACCTGTTATCAGGAGAGAACCCAGGGCTGCATCTTTTAGCCCAGCACTGACCCTGAAAAGTAATTCTAAGCGTACTTACCAGTAACTTGTATTTACTTCCATAGGAATCCATTGTGTGTTTTTCACCAGAAATGTTTCTAAGTGTCCATTTTTGAAACGTACAAATATTCCTCTAAAATCAGCCGAAATACGAATTCCGATTTACTCACCTGTTATCAGGAGAGAACCCAGGGCTGCATCTTTTAGCCCAGCACTGACCCTGAAAAGTAATTCTAAGTGTACTTACCAGTAACTTGTATTTCCTTCCATAGGAATCCATTGTGTGGTTTTCACCAGAAAAGTTTCTAAGTGTCCATTTTTAAACGTATAAATATTCCTCTAAAATCAGCCAAACTACTAATTCTGATTTACTCACCTGTTATCAGGAGAGAACCCAGTGCTGCATCTTTTAGAGCAGCACTGACCCTGAAAAGTAATTCTATGCGTATTTACCAGTAACTTGTATTTCCTTCCATATGAATCCATTGTGTGGTTTTCACCAGAAAAGTTTCCAAGTGTCCATTTTTGAAATGTACAAATAACCCTCTAAAATCAGCCGAACTACGAATTCTGATTTACTCACCTGTTATGAGGAGAAAACCCAGTGCTGCATCTTTTAGACCAGCACTGACTATGAAAAGTAATTCTAAGCGTACTTACCAGTAACTTGTACTTCATTCTATAGGAATCCATTGTGTGGTTTTCACCAGAAAAGTTTCTAAGTGTCCATTTTTGAAACGTACAAATATTCCTTTAAAATCAGCCGAAATAGGAATTCCTATATACTCACCTGTTATCAGGAGAGAACCCAGGGCTGCATCTTTTAGCCCAGCACTGACCCTGAAAATTAATTCTAAGCGTACTTACCAGTAACTTGTATTTCCTGCCATAGGAATCCATTGTGTGGTTTTCACCAGAAAAGTTTCGAAGTGTCCATTTTTGAAATGTACAAATATTCCTCTAAAATCAGTTGAACTACGAATTCCGATTTACTCACCTGATATCAGGAGAAAACCCAGTGCTGCATCTTTTAGACCAGCACTGACCATGAAAAGTAATTCTAAGCGTACTTACCAGTAACTTGTACTTCCTTCCATAGGAATCCATTGTGTGGTTTTCACCAGAAAAGTGTCCAAGTGTCAATTTTTGAAACGTACAAATATTCCTCTAAAATCTGCCGAAATACGACTTCTGATTTACTCACCTGTTATCAGGAGAGAACCCAGGGCTGCATCTTTTAGCCCAGCACTGACCCTGAAAAGTAATTCTAAGCGTACTTACTAGTAACTTGTACTTACTTCCATAGGAATCCATTGTGTGGTTTTCACCAGAAAAGTTAACAAGTGTCCATTTTTGAAGCGTACAAATATTCCTCTAAAATCAGCCGAACTACGAATTCTGATTTACTCACCTGTTATCAGGAGAAGACCCAGTGTTGCATCTTTTAGACCAGCACTAACTATGAAAAGTAATTCTAAGCGTATTTACCAGTAACTTGTATTTCCTTCCATAGGAATCCATTGTGTGGTTTCACCAGAAAAGTTTCCAAGTGTCCATTTTTTAAACTTACAAATATACCTCTAAAATCAGTTGAACTACGAATTCCGATTTACTCACCTGTTATCAGGAGAGAACCCAGTGCTGCATCTTTTAGAGCAGCACTGACCCTGAAAAGTAATTCTAAGTGTATTTACCAGTAACTTGTATTTCCTTCCATAGGAATCCATTGTGTGGTTTTCACCAGAAAAGTTTCCAAGTGTCCATTTTTGAAGCGTACAAATATTCCTCTAAAATCAACCGAACTGCGAATTCTGATTTACTCACCTGTTATCAGGAGAAAACCCAATGCTGCATCTTTTAGGCCAGCACTGACCATGAAAAGTAATTCTAAGCGTACTTACCAGTAACTTTTACTTCCTTCCATAGGAATCCATTGTGCGGTTTTCACCAGAAAAGTTTCTAAGTGTCCATTTTTGAAGCGTACAAATATTCCTCTAAAATCAGCCGAAATACGAATTCCTATTTACTCACCTGTTATCAGGAGAGAACCCAGGGCTGCATCTTTTAGCCCAGCACTGACCCTGAAAAGTAATTCTAAACGTACTTACCAGTAACTTGTATTTCCTTCCATAGGAATCCATTGTGTGGTTTTCACCAGAAAAGTTTCCAAGTGTCCATTTTTGAAACGTACAAATATTCCTCTAAAATCAGCTGAAATATGACTTCCGATTTACTCACCTGTTATCAGGAGAGAACCCAGGGCTGCATCTTTTAGCCCAGCACTGACCGGGAAAAGTAATTCTAAGCGTACTTACCAGTAACTTGTATTTACTTCCATAGGAATCCATTGTGTGGTTTTCACCAGAAAAGTTTCTAAGTGTCCATTTTTGAAACGTACAAATATTCCTCTAAAATCAGCCGAACTACGAATTCCGATTTACTCACCTGTTATCAGGAGAAAACCCAGTGCTGCATCTTTTAGGCCAGCACTGACCATGAAACGAAATTCTAAGCGTACTTACCAGTAACTTGTATTTCCTTCCTTAGGAATCCATTGTGTGGTTTTCACCAGAAAAGTTTCCAAGTGTCCATTTATGAAACGTACAAATATTCCTCTAAAATCAGCCGAAATACGAATTCCTGTTTACTCACCTGTTATCAGGAGAGAACCCATGGCTGCATCTTTTAGCCCAGCACTGACCGTGAAAAGTAATTCTAAGCGTACTTACCAGTAACTTGTATTTACTTCCATAGGAATCCATTGTGTGGTTTTCACAAGAAAAGTTTCTAAGTGTCCATTTTTGAAATGTACAAATATTCCTCTAAAATCAGCCGAACTACGAATTCCGATTTACTCACCTGTTATCAGGAGAGAACCCAGTGCTGCATCTTTTAGGCCAGCACTGACCATGAAAAGTAATTCTAAGCGTATTTACCAGTAACTTGTATTTCCTTCCATAGGAATCCATTGTGTGGTTTTCACCAGAAAAGTTTCCAAATGTCTATTTTTTAGACTTACAAATATTCCTCTAAAATCAGTTGAACTACGAATTCTGATTTACTCACCTGATATCAGGAGAAAACCCAGTGCTGCATCTTTTAGACCAGCACTGACCCTGAAAAGTAATTCTAAGCGTACTTACCAGTAACTTGTACTTCCTTCCATAGGAATCCATTGTGTGGTTTTCACCAGAAAAGTTTCTAAGTGTCCATTTTTGAAACGTACAAATATTCCTCTAACATCAGCCGAACTACGAATTCCGATTTACTCACCTGTTATCAGGAGAAAACCCAGTGCTGCATCTTTTAGGCCAGCACTGACCATGAAAAGTAATTCTAAGCGTACTTACCAGTAACTTGTATTTACTTCCATAGGAATCCATTGTGTGGTTTTCACCAGAAAAGTTTCTAAGTGTCCATTTTTGAAACGTACAAATATTCCTCTAAAATCAGCCGAACTACGAATTCCGATTTACTCACCTGTTATCAGGAGAAAACCCAGTGCTGCATCTTTTAGGCCAGCACTGACCATGAAACGAAATTCTAAGCGTACTTACCAGTAACTTGTATTTCCTTCCTTAGGAATCCATTGTGTGGTTTTCACCAGAAAAGTTTCCAAGTGTCCATTTATGAAACGTACAAATATTCCTCTAAAATCAGCCGAAATACGAATTCCTGTTTACTCACCTGTTATCAGGAGAGAACCCATGGCTGCATCTTTTAGCCCAGCACTGACCGTGAAAAGTAATTCTAAGCGTACTTACCAGTAACTTGTATTTACTTCCATAGGAATCCATTGTGTGGTTTTCACAAGAAAAGTTTCTAAGTGTCCATTTTTGAAATGTACAAATATTCCTCTAAAATCAGCCGAACTACGAATTCCGATTTACTCACCTGTTATCAGGAGAGAACCCAGTGCTGCATCTTTTAGGCCAGCACTGACCATGAAAAGTAATTCTAAGCGTATTTACCAGTAACTTGTATTTCCTTCCATAGGAATCTATTGTGTGGTTTTCACCAGAAAAGTTTCCAAATGTCTATTTTTTAGACTTACAAATATTCCTCTAAAATCAGTTGAACTACGAATTCTGATTTACTCACCTGATATCAGGAGAAAACCCAGTGCTGCATCTTTTAGACCAGCACTGACCCTGAAAAGTAATTCTAAGCGTACTTACCAGTAACTTGTACTTCCTTCCATAGGAATCCATTGTGTGGTTTTCACCAGAAAAGTTTCTAAGTGTCCATTTTTGAAACGTACAAATATTCCTCTAACATCAGCCGAACTACGAATTCCGATTTACTCACCTGTTATCAGGAGAAAACCCAGTGCTGCATCTTTTAGGCCAGCACTGACCATGAAAAGTAATTCTAAGCGTACTTACCAGTAACTTGTACTTCCTTCCATAGGAATCCATTGTGTGGTTTTCACCAGAAAAGTTTCTAAGTGTCCATTTTTGAAGCATACAAATATTCCTCTAAAATCACCCGAACTGCGAATTCTGATTTACTCACCTGATATCAGGAGAAAACCCAGTGCTGCATCTTTAAGACCAGCCCTGACCATGAAAAGTAATTCTAAGCGTACTTACCAGTAACTTGTACTTCCTTCCATAGGAATCCATTGTGTGGTTTTCACCAGAGAAGTTTCTAAGTGACCATTTTTGAAACATACAAATATTCCTCTAAAATCAGCTGAACTACGAATTCTGATTTACTCACCTGTTATCAGAAGAAGACCCAGTGTTGCATCTTTTAGACCAGCACTGACTTTGAAAAGTAATTCTAAGCGTACATACCAGTAACTTGTACTTCCTTCCATAGGAATCCATTGTGTGATTTTCACCAGAAAAGTTTCTAAGTGTCCATTTTTGAAACGTACAAATATTCCTCTAAAATCAGCCGAAATAAGAATTCCGATTTACTCACCTGTTATCAGGAGAGAACCCAGTGTTGCATCTTTTAGACCAGCACTGACTTTGAAAAGTAATTCTAAGCGTACATACCAGTAACTTGTACTTCCTTCCATAGGAATCCATTGTGTGATTTTCACCAGAAAAGTTTCTAAGTGTCCATTTTTGAAACATACAAATATTCCTCTAAAATCAGCCGAAATAAGAATTCCGATTTACTCACCTGTTATCAGGAGAGAACCCAGTGTTGCATCTTTTAGACCAGCACTGACTATGAAAAGTAATTCTAAGCGTACTTATCAGTAACTTGTACTTCCTTCCATAGGAATCCATTGTGTGATTTTCACCAGAAAAGTTTCCAAGTGTCCATTGATGAAACATACAAATATTCCTCTAAAATCAGCCCAAATACGAATTCCAATTTACTCACCTGTTATCAGGAGAGAACCCAGTGCTGCATCTTTTAGCCCAGCACTGACCGTGAAAAGTAATTCTAAGCGTACTTACCAGTAACTTGTATTTACTTCCATAGGAATCCATTGTGTGGTTTTCACCAGAAAAGTTTCTAAGTGCCCATTTTTGAAACGTACAAATATTCCTCTAAAATCAGCCGAACTACGAATTCTGATTTACTCACCTGTTATCAGGAGAGAACCCAGTGCTGCATCTTTTAGAGCAGCACTGACCCTGAAAAGTAATTCTAAGCGTATTTACCAGTAACTTGTATTTCCTTCCATAGGAATCCATTTTGTGGTTTCACCAGAAAAGTTTCCAAGCGTCCATTTTTTAGACTTACAAATATTCCTCTAAAATCAGTTGAACTACGAATTCCGATTTACTCACCTGTTATCAGGAGAGAACCCAGTGCTGCATCTTTTAGAGCAGCACTGACCCTGAAAAGTAATTCTAAGCGTATTTACCAGTACCTTGTATTTCCTTCCATAGGAATCCATTGTGTGGTTTTCACCAGAAAAGTTTCCAAGTGTCCATTTTTGAAGCGTACAAATATTCCTCTAAAATCACCCGAACTGCGAATTCTGATTTACTCACCTGTTACCAGGAGAAAACCCAATGCTGCATCTTTTAGGCCAACACTGACCATGAAAAGTAATTCTAAGCATACTTACCAGTAACTTGCACTTCCTTCCATAGGAATCCATTTTGTGGTTTTCACCAGAAAAGTTTCTAAGTGTCCATTTTTGAAACGTACAAATATTCCTCTAAAATCAGCCGAAATACGAATTCCTATTTACTCACCTGTTATCAGGAGAGAACCCAGGGCTGCATCTTTTAGCCCAGCACTGACCCTGAAAAGTAATTCTAAGCGTACTTACCAGTAACTTTTATTTCCTTCCATAGGAATCCATTGTGTGGTTTTCACCAGAAAAGTTTCTAAGTGTCCATTTTTGAAATGTACAAATATTCCTCTAAAATCAGCCGAACTACGAATTCCGATTTACTCACCTGTTATCAGGAGAGAACCCAGTGCTGCATCTTGTAGAGCAGCACTGACCATGAAAAGTAATTCTAAGCGTACTTACCAGTAACTTGTATTTCCTTCCATAGGAATCCATTGTGTGGTTTTCACCAGAAAAGTTTCCAAGTGTCCATTTTTTAGACTTACAAATATACCTCTAAAATCAGTTGAACTACGAATTCCGATTTACTCACCTGTTATCAGGAGAGAACCCAGTGCTGCATCTTTTAGAGCAGCACTGACCCTGAAAAGTAATTCTAAGTGTATTTACCAGTAACTTGTATTTCCTTCCATAGGAATCCATTGTGTGGTTTTCACCAGAAAAGTTTCCAAGTGTCCATTTTTGAAGCGTACAAATATTCCTCTAAAATCAACCGAACTGCGAATTCTGATTTACTCACCTGTTATCAGGAGAAAACCCAATGCTGCATCTTTTAGGCCAGCACTGACCATGAAAAGTAATTCTAAGCGTACTTACCAGTAACTTGTACTTCCTTCCATAGGAATCCATTGTGCGGTTTTCACCAGAAAAGTTTTTTAAGTGTCCATTTTTGAAGCGTACAAATATTCCTCTAAAATCAGCCGAAATACGAATTCCAATTTACTCACCTGTTATCAGGAGAGAACCCAGGGCTGCATCTTTTAGCCCAGCACTGACCCTGAAAAGTAATTCTAAACGTACTTACCAGTAACTTGTATTTCCTTCCATAGGAATCCATTGTGTGGTTTTCACCAGAAAAGTTTCCAAGTGTCCATTTTTGAAACGTACAAATATTCCTCTAAAATCAGCCGAAATATGACTTCCGATTTACTCACCTGTTATCAGGAGAGAACCCAGGGCTGCATCTTTTAGCCCAGCACTGACCGAAAAAAGTAATTCTAAGCGTACTTACCAGTAACTTGTATTTACTTCCATAGGAATCCATTGTGTGGTTTTCACCAGAAAAGTTTCTAAGTGTCCATTTTTGAAACGTACAAATATTCCTCTAAAATCAGCCGAACTACGAATTCCGATTTACTCACCTGTTATCAGGAGAAAACCCAGTGCTGCATCTTTTAGGCCAGCACTGACCATGAAACGAAATTCTAAGCGTACTTACCAGTAACTTGTATTTCCTTCCTTAGGAATCCATTGTGTGGTTTTCACCAGAAAAGTTTCCAAGTGTCCATTTATGAAACGTACAAATATTCCTCTAAAATCAGCCGAAATACGAATTCCTGTTTACTCACCTGTTATCAGGAGAGAACCCATGGCTGCATCTTTTAGCCCAGCACTGACCGTGAAAAGTAATTCTAAGCGTACTTACCAGTAACTTGTATTTACTTCCATAGGAATCCATTGTGTGGTTTTCACAAGAAAAGTTTCTAAGTGTCCATTTTTGAAATGTACAAATATTCCTCTAAAATCAGCCGAACTACGAATTCCGATTTACTCACCTGTTATCAGGAGAGAACCCAGTGCTGCATCTTTTAGGCCAGCACTGACCATGAAAAGTAATTCTAAGCGTATTTACCAGTAACTTGTATTTCCTTCCATAGGAATCCATTGTGTGGTTTTCACCAGAAAAGTTTCCAAATGTCTATTTTTTAGACTTACAAATATTCCTCTAAAATCAGTTGAACTACGAATTCTGATTTACTCACCTGATATCAGGAGAAAACCCAGTGCTGCATCTTTTAGACCAGCACTGACCATGAAAAGTAATTTTAAGCGTACTTACCAGTAACTTGTACTTCCTTCCATAGGAATCCATTGTGTGGTTTTCACCACAAAAGTTTCTAAGTGTCCATTTTTGAAACGTACAAATATTCCTCTAAGATCAGCCGAAATACGACTTCCGATTTACTCACCTGTTATCAGGAGAGAACCCAGGGCTGCATCTTTTAGCCCAGCACTGACCGTGAAAAGTAATTCTAAGCGTACTTACCAGTAACTTGTATTTACTTCCATAGGAATCCATTGTGTGGTTTTCACCAGAAAAGTTTCTAAGTGTCCATTTTTGAAACGTACAAATATTCCTCTAAAATCAGCCAAACTACGAATTCCGATTTACTCACCTGTTATCAGGAGAGAACCCAGTGCTGCATCTTTTAGAGCAGCACTGACCCTGAAAAGTAATTCTAAGTGTATTTACCAGTAACTTGTATTTCCTTCCATAGGAATCCATTGTGTGGTTTTCACCAGAAAAATTTCCAAGTGTCCATTTTTGAAGCATACAAATATTCCTCTAAAATCACCCGAACTGCGAATTCTGATTTACTCACCTGTTATCAGGAGAAAACCCAGTGCTGCATCTTTTAGGCCAGCACTGACCATGAAAAGTAATTCTAAGCGTACTTACCAGTAACTTGTATTTCCTTCCATAGGAATCCATTGTGTGGTTTTCACCAGAAAAGTTTCCAAGTGTCCATTTTTGAAGTGTACAAATATTCCTCTAAAATCAGCCGAACTACGCATTCTGATTTACTCACCTGTTATCAGGAGAAAACCCAGTGCTGCATCTTTTAGACCAGCACTGACTATGAAAAGTAATTCTAAGCGTACTTACCAGGAACTTGTACTTCCTTCCATAGGAATCCATTGTGTGATTTTCACCAGAAAAGTTTCTAAGTGTCCATTTTTGAAACGTACAAATATTCCTCTAAAATCAGCCGAAATACGAATTCCGATTTACTCACCTGTTATCAGGAGAGAACCCAGTGCTGCATCTTTTAGAGCAGCACTGACCCCGAAAAGTAATTCTAAGCGTACTTACCAGTAACTTGTATTTCCTTCCTTGGGAATCCATTGTGTGGTTTTCACAAGAAAAGTTTCTAAGTGTCCATTTTTGAAATGTACAAATATTCCTCTAAAATCAGCCGAACTACGAATTCCGATTTACTCACCTGTTATCAGGAGAGAACCCAGTGCTGCATCTTTTAGAGCAGCACTGACCCTGAAAAGTAATTCTAAGCGTATTTACCAGTAACTTGTAATTCCTTCCATAGGAATCCATTGTGTGGTTTTCACCAGAAAAGTTTCCAAATGTCCATTTTTTAGACTTACAAATATTCCTCTAAAATCAGTTGAACTACGAATTCCGATTCACTCACCTGATATCAGGAGAAAACCCAGTGCTGCATCTTTTAGATCAGCACTGACCATGAAAAGTAATTCTAAGCGTACTTACCAGTAACTTGTATTTCCTTCCATAGGAATCCATTGTGTGGTTTTCACCAGAAAAGTTTCTAAGTGTTCATTTTTGAAACGTACAAATATTCCTCTAAAATCAGCCGAAATACGACTTCTGATTTACTCACCTGTTATCAGGAGAGAACCCAGGGCTGCATCTTTTAGCCCAGCACTGACCGTGAAAAGTAATTCTAAGCGTACTTACCAGTAACTTGTATTTACATCCATAGGAATCCATTGTGTGGTTTTCACCAGAAAAGTTTCTAAGTGTCCATTTTTGAAACGTACAAATATTCCTCTAAAATCAGCCGAACTACGAATTCCGATTTACTCACCTGTTATCAGGAGAGAACCCAGTGCTGCATCTTTTAGAGCAGCACTGACCCTGAAAAGTAATTCTAAGCGTATTTACCAGTAACTTGTATTTCCTTCCATAGGAATCCATTTTGTGGTTTCACCAGAAAAGTTTCCAAGTGTCCATTTTTTAGACTTACAAATATTCCTCTAAAATCAGTTGAACTACGAATTCCGATTTACTCACCTGTTATCAGGAGAGAAGCCAGTGCTGCATCTTTTAGAGCAGCACTGACCCTGAAAAGTAATTCTAAGCGTATTTACCAGTAACTTGTATTTCCTTCCATATGAATCCATTGTGTGGTTTTCACCAGAAAAGTTTCCAAGTGTCCATTTTTGAAGCGTACAAATATTCCTCTAAAATCAGCCAAACTACGAATTCTGATTTACTCACCTGTTATCAGGAGAAAACCCAGTGCTGCATATTTTAGACCAGCACTGACCCTGAAAAGTAATTCTAAGTGTATTTACCAGTAACTTGTATTTCCTTCCATAGGAATCCATTGTGTGGTTTTCACCAGAAAAGTTTCCAAGTGTCCCTTTTTGAAGCGTACAAATATTCCTCTAAAATCACCCGAACTGCGAATTCTGATTTACCCACCTGTTATCAGGAGAAAACCCAGTGCTGCATCTTTTAGGCCAGCACTGACCCTGAAAAGTAATTCTAAACGTACTTACCAGTAACTTGTATTTCCTTCCATAGGAATCCATTGTGTGGTTTTCACCAGAAAAGTTTCCAAGTGTCCATTTTTGAAACGTACAAATATTCCTCTAAAATCAGCCGAAATATGACTTCCGATTTACTCACCTGTTATCAGGAGAGAACCCAGGGCTGCATCTTTTAGCCCAGCACTGACCGGGAAAAGTAATTCTAAGCGTACTTACCAGTAACTTGTATTTACTTCCATAGGAATCCATTGTGTGGTTTTCACCAGAAAAGTTTCTAAGTGTCCATTTTTGAAACGTACAAATATTCCTCTAAAATCAGCCGAACTACGAATTCCGATTTACTCACCTGTTATCAGGAGAAAACCCAGTGCTGCATCTTTTAGGCCAGCACTGACCATGAAACGAAATTCTAAGCGTACTTACCAGTAACTTGTATTTCCTTCCTTAGGAATCCATTGTGTGGTTTTCACCAGAAAAGTTTCCAAGTGTCCATTTATGAAACGTACAAATATTCCTCTAAAATCAGCCGAAATACGAATTCCTGTTTACTCACCTGTTATCAGGAGAGAACCCATGGCTGCATCTTTTAGCCCAGCACTGACCGTGAAAAGTAATTCTAAGCGTACTTACCAGTAACTTGTATTTACTTCCATAGGAATCCATTGTGTGGTTTTCACAAGAAAAGTTTCTAAGTGTCCATTTTTGAAATGTACAAATATTCCTCTAAAATCAGCCGAACTACGAATTCCGATTTACTCACCTGTTATCAGGAGAGAACCCAGTGCTGCATCTTTTAGGCCAGCACTGACCATGAAAAGTAATTCTAAGCGTATTTACCAGTAACTTGTATTTCCTTCCATAGGAATCCATTGTGTGGTTTTCACCAGAAAAGTTTCCAAATGTCTATTTTTTAGACTTACAAATATTCCTCTAAAATCAGTTGAACTACGAATTCTGATTTACTCACCTGATATCAGGAGAAAACCCAGTGCTGCATCTTTTAGACCAGCACTGACCCTGAAAAGTAATTCTAAGCGTACTTACCAGTAACTTGTACTTCCTTCCATAGGAATCCATTGTGTGGTTTTCACCAGAAAAGTTTCTAAGTGTCCATTTTTGAAACGTACAAATATTCCTCTAACATCAGCCGAACTACGAATTCCGATTTACTCACCTGTTATCAGGAGAAAACCCAGTGCTGCATCTTTTAGGCCAGCACTGACCATGAAAAGTAATTCTAAGCGTACTTACCAGTAACTTGTACTTCCTTCCATAGGAATCCATTGTGTGGTTTTCACCAGAAAAGTTTCTAAGTGTCCATTTTTGAAGCATACAAATATTCCTCTAAAATCACCCGAACTGCAAATTCTGATTTACTCACCTGATATCAGGAGAAAACCCAGTGCTGCATCTTTAAGACCAGCCCTGACCATGAAAAGTAATTCTAAGCGTACTTACCAGTAACTTGTACTTCCTTCCATAGGAATCCATTGTGTGGTTTTCACCAGAGAAGTTTCTAAGTGTCCATTTTTGAAACATACAAATATTCCTCTAAAATCAGCTGAACTACGAATTCTGATTTACTCACCTGTTATCAGAAGAAGACCCAGTGTTGCATCTTTTAGACCAGCACTGACTTTGAAAAGTAATTCTAAGCGTACATACCAGTAACTTGTACTTCCTTCCATAGGAATCCATTGTGTGGTTTTCACCAGAAAAGTTTCTAAGTGTCCATTTTTGAAGCATACAAATATTCCTCTAAAATCACCCGAACTGCGAATTCTGATTTACTCACCTGATATCAGGAGAAAACCCAGTGCTGCATCTTTAAGACCAGCCCTGACCATGAAAAGTAATTCTAAGCGTACTTACCAGTAACTTGTACTTCCTTCCATAGGAATCCATTGTGTGATTTTCACCAGAAATGTTTCTAAGTGTCCATTTTTGAAACGTACAAATATTCCTCTAAAATCAGCCGAAATAAGAATTCCGATTTACTCACCTGTTATCAGGAGAGAACCCAGTGCTGCATCTTTTAGCCCAGCACTGACCCTGAAAAGTAATTCTAAGCGTACTTACTAGTAACTTGTATTTACTTCCATAGGAATCCATTGTGTGGTTTTCACCAGAAAAGTTAACAAGTGTCCATTTTTGAAACGTACAAATATTCCTCTAAAATCAGCCGAAATAAGAATTCCGATTTACTCACCTGTTATCAGGAGAGAACCCAGTGTTGCATCTTTTAGACCAGCACTGACTATGAAAAGTAATTCTAAGCGTACTTACCAGTAACTTGTACTTCCTTCCATAGGAATCCATTGTGTGATTTTCACCAGAAAAGTTTCCAAGTGTCCATTGATGAAACATACAAATATTCCTCTAAAATCAGCCCAAATACGAATTCCAATTTACTCACCTGTTATCAGGAGAGAACCCAGTGCTGCATCTTTTAGCCCAGCACTGACCGTGAAAAGTAATTCTAAGAGTACTTACCAGTAACTTGTATTTACTTCCATAGGAATCCATTGTGTGGTTTTCACCAGAAAAGTTTCTAAGTGCCCATTTTTGAAACGTACAAATATTCCTCTAAAATCAGCCGAACTACGAATTCTGATTTACTCACCTGTTATCAGGAGAGAACCCAGTGCTGCATCTTTTAGAGCAGCACTGACCCTGAAAAGTAATTCTAAGCGTATTTACCAGTAACTTGTATTTCCTTCCATAGGAATCCATTTTGTGGTTTCACCAGAAAAGTTTCCAAGCGTCCATTTTTTAGACTTACAAATATTCCTCTAAAATCAGTTGAACTACGAATTCCGATTTACTCACCTGTTATCAGGAGAGAACCCAGTGCTGCATCTTTTAGAGCAGCACTGACCCTGAAAAGTAATTCTAAGCGTATTTACCAGTACCTTGTATTTCCTTCCATAGGAATCCATTGTGTGGTTTTCACCAGAAAAGTTTCCAAGTGTCCATTTTTGAAGCGTACAAATATTCCTCTAAAATCACCCGAACTGCGAATTCTGATTTACTCACCTGTTACCAGGAGAAAACCCAATGCTGCATCTTTTAGGCCAACACTGACCATGAAAAGTAATTCTAAGCATACTTACCAGTAACTTGTACTTCCTTCCATAGGAATCCATTTTGTGGTTTTCACCAGAAAAGTTTCTAAGTGTCCATTTTTGAAACGTACAAATATTCCTCTAAAATCAGCCGAAATACGAATTCCTATTTACTCACCTGTTATCAGGAGAGAACCCAGGGCTGCATCTTTTAGCCCAGCACTGACCCTGAAAAGTAATTCTAAGCATACTTACCAGTAACTTTTATTTCCTTCCATAGGAATCCATTGTGTGGTTTTCACCAGAAAAGTTTCTAAGTGTCCATTTTTGAAATGTACAAATATTCCTCTAAAATCAGCCGAACTACGAATTCCGATTTACTCACCTGTTATCAGGAGAGAACCCAGTGCTGCATCTTGTAGAGCAGCACTGACCATGAAAAGTAATTCTAAGCGTACTTACCAGTAACTTGTATTTCCTTCCATAGGAATCCATTGTGTGGTTTTCACCAGAAAAGTTTCTAAGTGTCCATTTTTGAAACGTACAAATATTCCTCTAAAATCAGCCGAAATACGACTTCCGATTTACTCACCTGTTATCAGGAGAGAACCCAGGGCTGCATCTTTTAGCCCAGCACTGACCGTGAAAAGTAATTCTAAGCGTACTTACCAGTAACTTGTATTTACTTCCATAGGAATCCATTGTGTGGTTTTCACCAGAAAAGATTCTAAGTGTCCATTTTTGAAACATACAAATATTCCTCTAAAATCAGCCGAACTACGAATTCCGATTTACTCACCTGTTATCAGGAGAGAACCCAGTGCTGCATCTTTTAGAGCAGCACTGACCCTGAAAAGTAATTCTAAGCGTATTTACCAGTAACTTGTATTTCCTTCCATAGGAATCCATTTTGTGGTTTCACCAGAAAAGTTTCCAAGTGTCCATTTTTTAGACTTACAAATATTCCTCTAAAATCAGTTGAACTACGAATTCCGATTTACTCACCTGTTATCAGGAGAGAACCCAGTGCTGCATCTTTTAGAGCAGCACTGACCCTGAAAAGTAATTCTAAGTGTATTTACCAGTAACTTGTATTTCCTTCCATAGGAATCCATTGTGTGGTTTTCACCAGAAAAGTTTCCAAGTGTCCATTTTTGAAGCGTACAAATATTCCTCTAAAATCACCCGAACTGCGAATTCTGATTTACTCACCTGTTATCAGGAGAAAACCCAATGCTGCATCTTTTAGGCCAGCACTGACCATGAAAAGTAATTCTAAGCGTACTTACCAGTAACATGTACTTCCTTCCATAGGAATCCATTTTATGGTTTTCACCAGAAAAGTTTCTAAGTGTCCATTTTTGAAATGTACAAATATTCCTCTAAAATCAGCCGAAATACGAATTCCTATTTACTCACCTGTTATCAGGAGAGAACCCAGGGCTGCATCTTTTAGCCCAGCACTGACCCTGAAAAGTAATTCTAAGCGTACTTACCAGTAACTTGTATTTCCTTCCATAGGAATCCATTGTGTGGTTTTCACCAGAAAAGTTTCCAAGTGTCCATTTTTGAAACGTACAAATATTCCTCTGAAAATCAGCCGAACTACGAATTCCGATTTACTCACCTGTTATCAGGAGAGAACCCAGTGCTGCATCTTTTAGAGCAGCACTGACCCTGAAAAGTAATTCTAAGCGTATTTACCAGTAACTTGTATTTCCTTCCATATGAATCCATTGTGTGGTTTTCACCAGAAAAGTTTCCAAGGTTCCATTTTTGAAGCGTAGAAATATTCCTCTAAAATCAGCCGAACTACGCATTCTGATTTACTCACCTGTTATCAGGAGAAAACCCAGTGCTGCATCTTTTAGACCAGCACTGACTATGAAAAGTAATTCTAAGCGTACTTACCAGGAACTTGTACTTCCTTCCATAGGAATCCATTGTGTGATTTTCACCAGAAAAGTTTCTAAGTGTCCATTTTTGAAACGTACAAATATTCCTCTAAAATCAGCCGAAATACGAATTCCGATTTACTCACCTGTTATCAGGAGAGAACCCAGTGCTGCATCTTTTAGAGCAGCACTGACCCTGAATAGTAATTCTAAGCGTATTTACCAGTAACTTGTATATCCTTCCATATGAATCCATTGTGTGGTTTTCACCAGAAAAGTTTCCAAGTGTCCATTTTTGAAGCGTACAAACATTCCTCTAAAATCAGCCGAACAACGAATTCTGATTTACTCACTTGTTATCAGGAGAAAACCCAGTGCTGCATCTTTTAGACTAGCACAGACTATGAAAAGTAATTCTAAGCGTACTTACCATTAACTTGTACTTCCTTCCATAGGAATCCATTGTGTGATCTTCACCAGAAAAGTTTCTAAGTGTCCATTTTTGAAACGTACAAATACTCCTCTAAAATCAGCCGAAATACGAATTCCGATTTACTCACCTGTTATCAGGAGAGAACCCAGGGCTGCATCTTTTAGCCCAGCACTGACCCTAAAAAGTAATTCTAAGCGTACTTACCAGTAACTTGTATTTCCTTCCATAGGAATCCATTGTGTGGTTTTCACAGAAAAGTTTCTAAGTGTCCATTTTTTAAACGTATAAATATTCCTCTAAAATCAGCCAAACTACGAATTTTGATTTACTCACCTGTTATCAGGAGAGAACCCAGTGCTGCATCTTTTCGAGCAGCACTGACCCTGAAAAGTAATTCTATGCGTATTTACCAGTAACTTGTATTTCCTTCCATATGAATCCATTGTGTGGTTTTCACCAGAAAAGTTTCCAAGTGTCCATTTTTGAAGCGTACAAATATTCCTCTAAAATCAGCCAAACTACGAATTCTGATTTACTCACCTGTTATCAGGAGAAAACCCAGTGCTGCATCTTTTAGACCAGCACTGACTATGAAAAGTAATTCTAAGCGTACTTACCAGTAACTTGTATTTCCTTCCATAGGAATCCATTGTGTAGTTTTCACCAGAACAGTTTCTAAGTGTCCATTTTTGAAATGTACAAATATTCCTCTAAAATCAGCCGAACTACGAATTCCGATTTACTCACCTGTTATCAGGAGAGAACCCAGTGCTGCATCTTTTAGAGCAGCACTGACCCTCAAAAGTAATTCTAAGCGTATTTACCAGTAACTTGTATTTCCTTTCATAGGAATCCATTGTGTGGTTTTCACCAGAAAAGTTTCCAAATGTCAAGTTTTTTAGACTTAAAAATATTCCTCTAAAATCAGTTGAACTACGAATTCCGATTTACTCACCTGATATCAGGAGAAAACCCAGTGCTGCATCTTTTAGACCAGCACTGACCATGAAAAGTAATTTTAAGCGTACTTACCAGTAACTTGTACTTCCTTCCATAGGAATCCATTGTGTGGTTTTCACCACAAAAGTTTCTAAGTGTCCATTTTTGAAACGTACAAATATTCCTCTAAGATCAGCCGAATTACGACTTCCGATTTACTCACCTGTTATCAGGAGAGAACCCAGGGCTGCATCTTTTAGCCCAGCACTGACCGTGAAAAGTAATTCTAAGCGTACTTACCAGTAACTTGTATTTACTTCCATAGGAATCCATTGTGTGGTTTTCACCAGAAAAGTTTCTAAGTGTCCATTTTTGAAACGTACAAATATTCCTCTAAAATCAGCCAAACTACGAATTCCGATTTACTCACCTGTTATCAGGAGAGAACCCAGTGCTGCATCTTTTAGAGCAGCACTGACCCTGAAAAGTAATTCTAAGTGTATTTACCAGTAACTTGTATTTCCTTCCATAGGAATCCATTGTGTGGTTTTCACCAGAAAAATTTCCAAGTGTCCATTTTTGAAGCATACAAATATTCCTCTAAAATCACCCGAACTGCGAATTCTGATTTACTCACCTGTTATCAGGAGAAAACCCAGTGCTGCATCTTTTAGGCCAGCACTGACCATGAAAAGTAATTCTAAGCGTACTTACCAGTAACTTGTATTTCCTTCCATAGGAATCCATTGTGTGGTTTTCACCAGAAAAGTTTCCAAGTGTCCATTTTTGAAGTGTACAAATATTCCTCTAAAATCAGCCGAACTACGCATTCTGATTTACTCACCTGTTATCAGGAGAAAACCCAGTGCTGCATCTTTTAGACCAGCACTGACTATGAAAAGTAATTCTAAGCGTACTTACCAGGAACTTGTACTTCCTTCCATAGGAATCCATTGTGTGATTTTCACCAGAAAAGTTTCTAAGTGTCCATTTTTGAAACGTACAAATATTCCTCTAAAATCAGCCGAAATACGAATTCCGATTTACTCACCTGTTATCAGGAGAGAACCCAGTGCTGCATCTTTTAGAGCAGCACTGACCCTGAATAGTAATTCTAAGCGTATTTACCAGTAACTTGTATATCCTTCCATATGAATCCATTGTGTGGTTTTCACCAGAAAAGTTTCCAAGTGTCCATTTTTGAAGCGTACAAACATTCCTCTAAAATCAGCCGAACAACGAATTCTGATTTACTCACTTGTTATCAGGAGAAAACCCAGTGCTGCATCTTTTAGACTAGCACAGACTATGAAAAGTAATTCTAAGCGTACTTACCATTAACTTGTACTTCCTTCCATAGGAATCCATTGTGTGATCTTCACCAGAAAAGTTTCTAAGTGTCCATTTTTGAAACGTACAAATACTCCTCTAAAATCAGCCGAAATACGAATTCCGATTTACTCACCTGTTATCAGGAGAGAACCCAGGGCTGCATCTTTTAGCCCAGCACTGACCCTAAAAAGTAATTCTAAGCGTACTTACCAGTAACTTGTATTTCCTTCCATAGGAATCCATTGTGTGGTTTTCACCAGAAAAGTTTCTAAGTGTCCATTTTTTAAACGTATAAATATTCCTCTAAAATCAGCCAAACTACGAATTTTGATTTACTCACCTGTTATCAGGAGAGAACCCAGTGCTGCATCTTTTCGAGCAGCACTGACCCTGAAAAGTAATTCTATGCGTATTTACCAGTAACTTGTATTTCCTTCCATATGAATCCATTGTGTGGTTTTCACCAGAAAAGTTTCCAAGTGTCCATTTTTGAAGCGTACAAATATTCCTCTAAAATCAGCCAAACTACGAATTCTGATTTACTCACCTGTTATCAGGAGAAAACCCAGTGCTGCATCTTTTAGACCAGCACTGACTATGAAAAGTAATTCTAAGCGTACTTACCAGTAACTTGTATTTCCTTCCATAGGAATCCATTGTGTAGTTTTCACCAGAACAGTTTCTAAGTGTCCATTTTTGAAATGTACAAATATTCCTCTAAAATCAGCCGAACTACGAATTCCGATTTACTCACCTGTTATCAGGAGAGAACCCAGTGCTGCATCTTTTAGAGCAGCACTGACCCTCAAAAGTAATTCTAAGCGTATTTACCAGTAACTTGTATTTCCTTTCATAGGAATCCATTGTGTGGTTTTCACCAGAAAAGTTTCCAAATGTCAAGTTTTTTAGACTTAAAAATATTCCTCTAAAATCAGTTGAACTACGAATTCCGATTTACTCACCTGATATAAGGAGAAAACCCAGTGCTGCATCTTTTAGACCAGCACTGACCATGAAAAGTAATTTTAAGCGTACTTACCAGTAACTTGAACTTCCTTCCATAGGAATCCATTGTGTGGTTTTCACCACAAAAGTTTCTAAGTGTCCATTTTTGAAACGTACAAATATTCCTCTAAGATCAGCCGAATTACGACTTCCGATTTACTCACCTGTTATCAGGAGAGAACCCAGGGCTGCATCTTTTAGCCCAGCACTGACCGTGAAAAGTAATTCTAAGCGTACTTACCAGTAACTTGTATTTACTTCCATAGGAATCCATTGTGTGGTTTTCACCAGAAAAGTTTCTAAGTGTCCATTTTTGAAACGTACAAATATTCCTCTAAAATCAGCCAAACTACGAATTCCGATTTACTCACCTGTTATCAGGAGAGAACCCAGTGCTGCATCTTTTAGAGCAGCACTGACCCTGAAAAGTAATTCTAAGTGTATTTACCAGTAACTTGTATTTCCTTCCATAGGAATCCATTGTGTGGTTTTCACCAGAAAAATTTCCAAGTGTCCATTTTTGAAGCATACAAATATTCCTCTAAAATCACCCGAACTGCGAATTCTGATTTACTCACCTGTTATCAGGAGAAAACCCAGTGCTGCATCTTTTAGGCCAGCACTGACCATGAAAAGTAATTCTAAGCGTACTTACCAGTAACTTGTATTTCCTTCCATAGGAATCCATTGTGTGGTTTTCACCAGAAAAGTTTCCAAGTGTCCATTTTTGAAGTGTACAAATATTCCTCTAAAATCAGCCGAACTACGCATTCTGATTTACTCACCTGTTATCAGGAGAAAACCCAGTGCTGCATCTTTTAGACCAGCACTGACTATGAAAAGTAATTCTAAGCGTACTTACCAGGAACTTGTACTTCCTTCCATAGGAATCCATTGTGTGATTTTCACCAGAAAAGTTTCTAAGTGTCCATTTTTGAAACGTACAAATATTCCTCTAAAATCAGCCGAAATACGAATTCCGATTTACTCACCTGTTATCAGGAGAGAACCCAGTGCTGCATCTTTTAGAGCAGCACTGACCCTGAAAAGTAATTCTAAGCGTACTTACCAGTAACTTGTATTTCCTTCCTTGGGAATCCATTGTGTGGTTTTCACCAGAAAAGTTTCTAAGTGTCCATTTTTGAAATGTACAAATATTCCTCTAAAATCAGCCGAACTACGAATTCCGATTTACTCACCTGTTATCAGGAGAGAACCCAGTGCTGCATCTTTTAGAGCAGCACTGACCCTGAAAAGTAATTCTAAGCGTATTTACCAGTAACTTGTAATTCCTTCCATAGAAATCCATTGTGTGGTTTTCACCAGAAAAGTTTCCAAATGTCCATTTTTTAGACTTACAAATATTCCTCTAAAATCAGTTGAACTACGAATTCCGATTCACTCACCTGATATCAGGAGAAAACCCAGTGCTGCATCTTTTAGATCAGCACTGACCATGAAAAGTAATTCTAAGCGTACTTACCAGTAACTTGTATTTCCTTCCATAGGAATCCATTGTGTGGTTTTCACCAGAAAAGTTTCTAAGTGTTCATTTTTGAAACGTACAAATATTCCTCTAAAATCAGCCGAAATACGACTTCTGATTTACTCACCTGTTATCAGGAGAGAACCCAGGGCTGCATCTTTTAGCCCAGCACTGACCGTGAAAAGTAATTCTAAGCGTACTTACCAGTAACTTGTATTTACATCCATAGGAATCCATTGTGTGGTTTTCACCAGAAAAGTTTCTAAGTGTCCATTTTTGAAACGTACAAATATTCCTCTAAAATCAGCCGAACTACGAATTCCGATTTACTCACCTGTTATCAGGAGAGAACCCAGTGCTGCATCTTTTAGAGCAGCACTGACCCTGAAAAGTAATTCTAAGCGTATTTACCAGTAACTTGTATTTCCTTCCATAGGAATCCATTTTGTGGTTTCACCAGAAAAGTTTCCAAGTGTCCATTTTTTAGACTTACAAATATTCCTCTAAAATCAGTTGAACTACGAATTCCGATTTACTCACCTGTTATCAGGAGAGAAGCCAGTGCTGCATCTTTTAGAGCAGCACTGACCGTGAAAAGTAATTCTAAGCGTATTTACCAGTAACTTGTATTTCCTTCCATAGGAATCCATTTTGTGGCTTCACCAGAAAAGTTTCCAAGTGTCCATTTTTTAGACGTACAAATATTCCTCTAAAATCAGTTGAACTACGAATTCCGATTTACTCACCTGTTATCAGGAGAGAACCCAGTGCTGCATCTTTTAGAGCAGTACTGACCCTCAAATGTAATTCTAAGCGTATTTACCAGTAACTTGTATTTCCATCCATAGGAATCCATTGTGTGGTTTTCCCCAGAAAAGTTTCCAAATGTCTATTTTTTAGACTTACAAATATTCCTCTAAAATCAGTTGAACTACGAATTCCGATTTACTCACCTGATATCAGGAGAAAACCCAGTGCTGCATCTTTTAGACCAGCACTGACCATGAAAAGTAATTCTAAGCGTACTTACCAGTAACTTGTACTTCCTTCCATAGGAATCCATTGTGTGGTTTTCACCAGAAAAGTGTCCAAGTGTCAATTTTTGAAACGTACAAATATTCTTCTAAAATCAGCCGAACTACGAATTCCAATTTACTCACCTGTTATCAGGAGAGAACCCAGTGCTGCATCTTTTAGAGCAGCACTGACCCTGAAAAGTAATTCTAAGCGTACTTACCAGTAACTTGTATTTCCTTCCTTAGGAATCCATTGTGTGGTTTTCACCAGAAAAGTTTCCAAGTGTCCATTTATGAAACGTACAAATATTCCTCTAAAATCAGCCGAAATACGAATTCCTGTTTACTCACCTGTTATCAGGAGAGAACCCAGGGCTGCATCTTTTAGCCCAGCACTGACCCTGAAAAGTAATTCTAAGCGTACTTACCAGTAACTTTTATTTCCTTCCATAGGAATCCATTGTGTGGTTTTCACCAGAAAAGTTTCCAAACGTCCATTTTTGAAACGTACAAATATTCCTCTAAAATCAGCCGAAATACGACTTCCGATTTACTCACCTGTTATCAGGAGAGAACCCAGTGCTGCATCTTTTAGAGCAGCACTGACCCTGAAAAGTAATTCTAAGCGTATTTACCAGTAACTTGTATTTCCTTCCATAGGAATCCATTGTGTGGTTTCACCAGAAAAGTTTCCAAGTGTCCATTTTTGAAGCATACAAATATTCCTCTAAAATCAGCCGAACTACGCATTCTGATTTACTCACCTGTTATCAGGAGAAAACCCAGTGCTGCATCTTTTAGACCAGCACTGACCCTGAAAAGTAATTCTAAGTGTATTTACCAGTAACTTTTATTTCCTTCCATAGGAATCCATTGTGTGGTTTTCACCAGAAAAGTTTCTAAGTGTCCATTTTTGCCCAGCACTGACCCTGAAAAGTAATTCTAAGCGTACTTACCAGTAACTTTTATTTCCTTCCATAGGAATCCATTGTGTGGTTTTCACCAGAAAAGTTTCCAAGTGTCCATTTTTGAAATGTACAAATATTCCTCTAAAATCAGCCGAAATATGAATTCCGATTTACTCACCTGTTATCAGGAGAGAACCCAGTGCTGCATCTTTTAGAGCAGCACTGACCCTGAAAAGTAATTCTAAGCGTATTTACCAGTAACTTGTATTTCCTTCCATAGGAATCCATTGTGTGGTTTTCACCAGAAAAGTTTCCAAATGTCCATTTTTTAGACTTACAAATATTCCTCTAAAATCAGTTGAACTACGAATTCCGATTCACTCACCTGATATCAGGAGAAAACCCAGTGCTGCATCTTTTAGATCAGCACTGACCATGAAAAGTAATTCTAAGCGTATTTACCAGTAACTTGTATTTCCTTCCATAGGAATCCATTTTGTGGTTTCACCAGAAAAGTTTCCAAGTGTCCATTTTTTAGACTTACAAATATTCCTCTAAAATCAGTTGAACTACGAATTCCGATTTACTCACCTGTTATCAGGAGAGAAGCCAGTGCTGCATCTTTTAGAGCAGCACTGACCCTGAAAAGTAATTCTAAGCGTATTTACCAGTAACTTGTATTTCCTTCCATATGAATCCATTGTGTGGTTTTCACCAGAAAAGTTTCCAAGTGTCCATTTTTGAAGCGTACAAATATTCCTCTAAAATCAGCCGAACTACGAATTCTGATTTACTCACCTGTTATCAGGAGAAAACCCAGTGCTGCATATTTTAGACCAGCACTGACCCTGAAAAGTAATTCTAAGTGTATTTACCAGTAACTTGTATTTCCTTCCATAGGAATCCATTGTGTGGTTTTCACCAGAAAAGTTTCCAAGTGTCCCTTTTTGAAGCGTACAAATATTCCTCTAAAATCACCCGAACTGCGAATTCTGATTTACCCACCTGTTATCAGGAGAAAACCCAGTGCTGCATCTTTTAGGCCAGCACTGACCATGAAAAGTAATTCTAAGCGTACTTACCAGTAATTTGTATTTCCTTCCATATGAATCCATTGTGTAGTTTTCACCAGAAAAGTTTCTAAGTGTCCATTTTTGAAATGTACAAATATTCCTCTAAAATCAGCCGAACTACGAATTCCGATTTACTCACATGTTATCAGGAGAGAACCCAGTGCTGCATCTTTTAGAGCAGCACTGACAGTGAAAAGTAATTCTAAGCGTATTTACCAGTAACTTGTATTTCCTTCCATAGGAATCCATTTTGTGGCTTCACCAGAAAAGTTTCCAAGTGTCCATTTTTTAGACTTACAAATATTCCTCTAAAATCAGTTGAACTACGAATTCCGATTTACTCACCTGTTATCAGGAGAGAACCCAGTGCTGCATCTTTTAGAGCAGTACTGACCCTCAAATGTAATTCTAAGCGTATTTACCAGTAACTTGTATTTCCATCCATAGGAATCCATTGTGTGGTTTTCACCAGAAAAGTTTCCAAATGTCTATTTTTTAGACTTACAAATATTCCTCTAAAATCAGTTGAACTACGAATTCCGATTTACTCACCTGATATCAGGAGAAAACCCAGTGCTGCATCTTTTAGACCAGCACTGACCATGAAAAGTAATTCTAAGCGTACTTACCAGTAACTTGTACTTCCTTCCATAGGAATCCATTGTGTGGTTTTCACCAGAAAAGTTTCCAAGTGTCCATTTATGAAACGTACAAATATTCCTCTAAAATCAGCCGAAATACGAATTCCTGTTTACTCACCTGTTATCAGGAGAGAACCCAGTGCTGCATCTTTTAGCCCAGCACTGACCCTGAAAAGTAATTCTAAGCGTACTTACCAGTAACTTTTATTTCCTTCCATAGGAATCCATTGTGTGGTTTCACCAGAAAAGTTTCCAAGTGTCCATTTTTGAAGCATACAAATATTCCTCTAAAATCAGCCGAACTACGCATTCTGATTTACTCACCTGTTATCAGGAGAAAACCCAGTGCTGCATCTTTTAGACCAGCACTGACCCTGAAAAGTAATTCTAAGTGTATTTACCAGTAACTTTTATTTCCTTCCATAGGAATCCATTGTGTGGTTTTCACCAGAAAAGTTTCTAAGTGTCCATTTTTGCCCAGCACTGACCCTGAAAAGTAATTCTAAGCGTACTTACCAGTAACTTTTATTTCCTTCCATAGGAATCCATTGTGTGGTTTTCACCAGAAAAGTTTCTAAGTGTCCATTTTTGAAACGTACAAATATTCCTCTAAAATCAGCCGAAATACGACTTCCGATTTACTCACCTGTTATCAGGAGAGAACCCAGGGCTGCATCTTTTAGCCCAGCACTGACCATGAAAAGTAATTCTAAGCATACTTACCAGTAACTTGTATTTCCTTCCATAGGAATCCATTGTGTGGTTTTCACCAGAAAAGTTTCCAAGTGTCCATTTTTGAAACGTACAAACATTCCTCTAAAATCAGCCGAACTACGAATTTCGATTTACTCACCTGTTATCAGGAGAGAACCCAGTGCTGCATCTTTTAGAGCAGCACTGACCCTGAAAAGTAATTCTAAGCGTATTTACCAGTAACTTGTATTTCCTTCCATATGAATCCATTGTGTGGTTTTCACCAGAAAAGTTTCCAAGTGTCCATTTTTGAAGCGTACAAATATTCCTCTAAAATCAGCCGAACTACGCATTCTGATTTACTCACCTGTTATCAGGAGAAAACCCAGTGCTGCATCTTTTAGACCAGCACTGACTATGAAAAGTAATTCTAAGCGTACTTACCAGGAACTTGTACTTCCTTCCATAGGAATCCATTGTGTGATTTTCACCAGAAATGTTTCTAAGTGTCCATTTTTGAAACGTACAAATATTCCTCTAAAATCAGCCGAAATACGAATTCCGATTTACTCACCTGTTATCAGGAGAGAACCCAGTGCTGCATCTTTTAGAGCAGCACTGACCCTGAAAAGTAATTCTAAGCGTATTTACCAGTAACTTGTATTTCCTTCCATATGAATCCATTGTGTGGTTTTCACCAGAAAAGTTTCCAAGTGTCCATTTTTGAAGCGTACAAATATTCCTCTAAAATCAGCCAAACTACGAATTCTGATTTACTCACCTGTTATCAGGAGAAAACCCAGTGCTGCATCTTTTAGACCAGCACTGAGCATGAAAAGTAATTCTAAGCGTACTTACCAGTAACTTGTACTTCCTTCCATAGGAATCCATTGTGTGATCTTCACCAGAAAAGTTTCTAAGTGTCCATTTTTGAAACGTACAAATATTCCTCTAAAATCAGCCGAAATACGAATTCCGATTTACTCACCTGTTATCAGGAGAGAACCCAGGGCTGCATCTTTTAGCCCAGCACTGACCCTGAAAAGTAATTCTAAGTGTACTTACCAGTAACTTGTATTTCCTTCCATAGGAATCCATTGTGTGGTTTTCACCAGAAAAGTTTCTAAGTGTCCATTTTTTAACATATAAATATTCCTCTAAAATCAGCCAAACTACTAATTCTGATTTACTCACCTGTTATCAGGAGAGAACCCAGTGCTGCATCTTTTAGAGCAGCACTGACCCTGAAAAGTAATTCTATGCGTATTTACCAGTAACTTGTATTTCCTTCCATATGAATCCATTGTGTGGTTTTCACCAGAAAAGTTTCCAAGTGTCCATTTTTGAAGCGTACAAATATTCCTCTAAAATCAGCCAAACTACGAATTCTGATTTACTCACCTGTTATCAGGAGAAAACCCAGTGCTGCATCTTTTAGACCAGCACTGACAATGAAAAGTAATTCTAAGCGTACTTACCAGGAACTTGTACTTCCTTCCATAGGAATCCATTGTGTGATTTTCACCAGAAAAGTTTCTAAGTGTCCATTTTTTAAACGTACAAATATTCCTCTAAAATCAGCCGAAATACGAATTCCGATTTACTCACCTGTTATCAGGAGAGAACCCAGTGCTGCATCTTTTAGAGCAGCACTGACCCTGAAAAGTAATTCTAAGCGTATTTACCAGTAACTTGTATTTCCTTCCATATGAATCCATTGTGTGGTTTTCACCAGAAAAGTTTCCAAGTGTCCATTTTTGAAGCGTACAAATATTCCTCTAAAATCAGCCAAACTACGAATTCTGATTTACTCACCTGTTATCAGGAGAAAACCCAGTGCTGCATCTTTTAGACCAGCACTGAGCATGAAAAGTAATTCTAAGCGTACTTACCAGTAACTTGTACTTCCTTCCATAGGAATCCATTGTGTGATTTTCACCAGAAAAGTTTCTAAGTGTCCATTTTTTAAACGTACAAATATTCCTCTAAAATCAGCCGTAATACGAATTCCGATTTACTCACCTGTTATCAGGAGAGAACCCAGTGCTGCATCTTTTAGAGCAGCACTGACCCTGAAAAGTAATTCTATGCGTATTTACCAGTAACTTGTATTTCCTTCCATATGAATCCATTGTGTGGTTTTCACCAGAAAAGTTTCCAAGTGTCCATTTTTGAAGCGTACAAATATTCCTCTAAAATCAGCCGAACTACGAATTCTGATTTACTCACCTGTTATCAGGAGAAAACCCAGTGCTGCATCTTTTAGACCAGCACTGACAATGAAAAGTAATTCTAAGCGTACTTACCAGTAACTTGTATTTCCTTCCATAGGAATCCATTGTGTAGTTTTCACCAGAAAAGTTTCCAAATGTCAAGTTTTTTAGACTTACAAATATTCCTCTAAAATCAGTTGAACTACGAATTCCGATTTACTCACCTGATATCAGGAGAAAACCCAGTGCTGCATCTTTTAGACCAGCACTGACCATAAAAAGTAATTCTAAGCGTACTTACCAGTAACTTGTACTTCCTTCCATAGGAATCCATTGTGTGGTTTTCACCAGAAAAGTTTCTAAGTGTCCATTTTTGAAACGTACAAATATTCCTCTAAAATCAGCCGAAATACGACTTCCGATTTACTCACCTGTTATCAGGAGAGAACCCAGGGCTGCATCTTTTAGCCCAGCACTGACCGTGAAAAGTAATTCTAAGCGTACTTACCAGTAACTTGTATTTACTTCCATAGGAATCCATTGTGTGGTTTTCACCAGAAAAGTTTCTAAGTGTCCATTTTTGAAACGTCCAAATATTACTCTAAAATCAGCCGAACTACGAATTCCGATTTACTCACCTGTTATCAGGAGAGAACCCAGTGCTGCATCTTTTAGAGCAGCACTGACCCTGAAAAGTAATTCTAAGCGTATTTACCAGTAACTTGTATTTCCTTCCATAGGAATCCAGTGTGTGGTTTCACCAGAAAAGTTTCCAAGTGTCCATTTTTTAGACTTACAAATATTCTGCTAAAATCAGTTGAACTACGAATTCCTATTTACTCACCTGTTATCAGGAGAGAACCCAGGGCTGCATCTTTTAGCCCAGCACTGACCCTGAAAAGTAATTCTAAGCGTACTTACCAGTAACTTGTATTTCCTTCTATAGGAATCCATTGTGTGGTTTTCACCAGAAAAGTTTCTAAGTGTCCATTTTTGAAATGTACAAATATCCCTCTAAAATCAGCCGAACTACGAATTCTGATTTACTCACCTGTTATCAGGAGAGAACCCAGGGCTGCATCTTTTAGCCCAGCACTGACACTGAAAAGTAATTCTAAGTGTACTTACCAGTAACTTGTATTTCCTTCCATAGGAATCCATTGTGTGGTTTTCACCAGAAAAGTTTCTAAGTGTCCATTTTTTAACATATAAATATTCCTCTAAAATCAGCCAAACTACTAATTCTGATTTACTCACCTGTTATCAGGAGAGAACCCAGTGCTGCATCTTTTAGAGCAGCACTGACCCTGAAAAGTTATTCTATGCGTATTTACCAGTAACTTGTATTTCCTTCTATATGAATCCATTGTGTGGTTTTCACCAGAAAAGTTTCCAAGTGTCCATTTTTGAAGCGTACAAATATTCCTCTAAAATCAGCCAAACTACGAATTCTGATTTACTCACCTGTTATCAGGAGAAAACCCAGTGCTGCATCTTTTAGACCAGCACTGACAATGAAAAGTAATTCTAAGCGTACTTACCAGGAACTTGTACTTCCTTCCATAGGAATCCATTGTGTGATTTTCACCAGAAAAGTTTCTAAGTGTCCATTTTTTAAACATACAAATATTCCTCTAAAATCAGCCGAAATACGAATTCCGATTTACTCACCTGTTATCAGGAGAGAACCCAGTGCTGCATCTTTTAGAGCAGCACTGACCCTGAAAAGTAATTCTAAGCGTATTTACCAGTAACTTGTATTTCCTTCCATATGAATCCATTGTGTGGTTTTCACCAGAAAAGTTTCCAAGTGTCCATTTTTGAAGCGTACAAATATTCCTCTAAAATCAGCCAAACTACGAATTCTGATTTACTCACCTGTTATCTGGAGAAAACCCAGTGCTGCATCTTTTAGACCAGCACTGAGCATGAAAAGTAATTCTAAGCGTACTTACCAGTAACTTGTACTTCCTTCCATAGGAATCCATTGTGTGATCTTCACCAGAAAAGTTTCTAAGTGTCCATTTTTGAAACGTACAAATATTCCTCTAAAATCAGCCAAAATACAAATTCCGATTTACTCACCTGTTATCAGGAGAGAACCCAGGGCTGCATCTTTTAGCCCAGCACTGACCCTGAAAAGTAATTCTAAGTGTACTTACCAGTAACTTGTATTTCCTTCCATAGGAATCCATTGTGTGGTTTTCACCAGAAAAGTTTCTAAGTGTCCATTTTTAAACGTATAAATATTCCTCTAAAATCAGCCAAACTACTAATTCTGATTTACTCACCTGTTATCAGGAGAGAACCCAGTGCTGCATCTTTTAGAGCAGCACCGACCCTGAAAAGTAATTATATGCGTATTTACCAGTAACTTGTATTTCCTTCCATATGAATCCATTGTGTGGTTTTCACCAGAAAAGTTTCCAAGTGTCCATTTTTGAAGCGTACAAATATTCCTCTAAAATCAGCCGAACTACGAATTCTGATTTACTCACCTGTTATCAGGAGAAAACCCAGTGCTGCATCTTTTAGACCAGCACTGACAATGAAAAGTAATTCTAAGCGTACTTACCAGTAACTTGTATTTCCTTCCATAGGAATCCATTGTGTAGTTTTCACCAGAAAAGTTTCCAAATGTCAAGTTTTTTAGACTTACAAATATTCCTCTAAAATCAGTTGAACTACGAATTCCGATTTACTCACCTGATATCAGGAGAAAACCTAGTGCTGCATCTTTTAGACCAGCACTGACCATAAAAAGTAATTCTAAGCGTACTTACCAGTAACTTGTACTTCCTTCCATAGGAATCCATTGTGTGGTTTTCACCAGAAAAGTTTCTAAGTGTCCATTTTTGAAACGTACAAATATTCCTCTAAAATCAGCCGAAATACGACTTCCGATTTACTCACCTGTTATCAGGAGAGAACCCAGGGCTGCATCTTTTAGCCCAGCACTGACCGTGAAAAGTAATTCTAAGCGTACTTACCAGTAACTTGTATTTACTTCCATAGGAATCCATTGTGTGGTTTTCACCAGAAAAGTTTCTAAGTGTCCATTTTTGAAACGTACAAATATTACTCTAAAATCAGCCGAACTACGAATTCCGATTTACTCACCTGTTATCAGGAGAGAACCCAGTGCTGCATCTTTTAAAGCAGCACTGACCCTGAAAAGTAATTCTAAGCATATTTACCAGTAACTTGTATTTCCTTCCATAGGAATCCAGTGTGTGGTTTCACCAGAAAAGTTTCCAAGTGTCCATTTTTTAGACTTACAAATATTCTGCTAAAATCAGTTGAACTACGAATTCCTATTTACTCACCTGTTATCAGGAGAGAACCCAGGGCTGCATCTTTTAGCCCAGCACTGACCCTGAAAAGTAATTCTAAGCGTACTTACCAGTAACTTGTATTTCCTGCTATAGGAATCCATTGTGTGGTTTTCACCAGAAAAGTTTCTAAGTGTCCATTTTTGAAATGTACAAATATCCCTCTAAAATCAGCCGAACTACGAATTCTGATTTACTCACCTGTTATCAGGAGAAAACCCAGTGCTGCATCTTTTAGACCAGCACTGACTATGAAAAGTAATTCTAAGCGTACTTACCAGTAACTTGTACTTCATTCTATAGGAATCCATTGTGTGGTTTTCACCAGAAAAGTTTCTAAGTGTCCATTTTTGAAGCGTACAAATATTCCTCTAAAATCAGCCGAACTACGAATTCTGATTTACTCACCTGTTATCAGGAGAAGACCCAGTGCTGCATCTTTTAGACCAGCACTGAGCATGAAAAGTAATTCTAAGCGTACTTACCAGTAACTTGTACTTCCTTCCATAGGAATCCATTGTGTGATCTTCACCAGAAAAGTTTCTAAGTGTCCATTTTTGAAATGTACAAATATTCCTCTAAAATCAGCCGAAATACGAATTCTGATTTACTCACCTGTTATCAGGAGAAAACCCAGTGCTGCATCTTTTAGACCAGCACTGACAATGAAAAGTAATTCTAAGCGTACTTACCAGTAACTTGTATTTCCTTCCATAGGAATCCATTGTGTAGTTTTCACCAGAAAAGTTTCCAAATGTCAAGTTTTTTAGACTTACAAATATTCCTCTAAAATCAGTTGAACTACGAATTCCGATTTACTCACCTGATATCAGGAGAAAACCCAGTGCTGCATCTTTTAGACCAGCACTGACCATAAAAAGTAATTCTAAGCGTACTTACCAGTAACTTGTACTTCCTTCCATAGGAATCCATTGTGTGGTTTTCACCAGAAAAGTTTCTAAGTGTCCATTTTTGAAACGTACAAATATTCCTCTAAAATCAGCCGAAATACGACTTCCGATTTACTCACCTGTTATCAGGAGAGAACCCAGGGCTGCATCTTTTAGCCCAGCACTGACCGTGAAAAGTAATTCTAAGCGTACTTACCAGTAACTTGTATTTACTTCCATAGGAATCCATTGTGTGGTTTTCACCAGAAAAGTTTCTAAGTGTCTATTTTTGAAACGTACAAATATTACTCTAAAATCAGCCGAACTACGAATTCCGATTTACTCACCTGTTATCAGGAGAGAACCCAGTGCTGCATCTTTTAGAGCAGCACTGACCCTGAAAAGTAATTCTAAGCGTATTTACCAGTAACTTGTATTTCCTTCCATAGGAATCCAGTGTGTGGTTTCACCAGAAAAGTTTCCAAGTGTCCATTTTTTAGACTTACAAATATTCTGCTAAAATCAGTTGAACTACGAATTCCTATTTACTCACCTGTTATCAGGAGAGAACCCAGGGCTGCATCTTTTAGCCCAGCACTGACCCTGAAAAGTAATTCTAAGCGTACTTACCAGTAACTTGTATTTCCTTCTATAGGAATCCATTGTGTGGTTTTCACCAGAAAAGTTTCTAAGTGTCCATTTTTGAAATGTACAAATATCCCTCTAAAATCAGCCGAACTACGAATTCTGATTTACTCACCTGTTATCAGGAGAGAACCCAGGGCTGCATCTTTTAGCCCAGCACTGACCCTGAAAAGTAATTCTAAGTGTACTTACCAGTAACTTGTATTTCCTTCCATAGGAATCCATTGTGTGGTTTTCACCAGAAAAGTTTCTAAGTGTCCATTTTTTAACATATAAATATTCCTCTAAAATCAGCCAAACTACTAATTCTGATTTACTCACCTGTTATCAGGAGAGAACCCAGTGCTGCATCTTTTAGAGCAGCACTGACCCTGAAAAGTTATTCTATGCGTATTTACCAGTAACTTGTATTTCCTTCCATATGAATCCATTGTGTGGTTTTCACCAGAAAAGTTTCCAAGTGTCCATTTTTGAAGCGTACAAATATTCCTCTAAAATCAGCCAAACTACGAATTCTGATTTACTCACCTGTTATCAGGAGAAAACCCAGTGCTGCATCTTTTAGACCAGCACTGACAATGAAAAGTAATTCTAAGCGTACTTACCAGGAACTTGTACTTCCTTCCATAGGAATCCATTGTGTGATTTTCACCAGAAAAGTTTCTAAGTGTCCATTTTTTAAACATACAAATATTCCTCTAAAATCAGCCGAAATACGAATTCCGATTTACTCACCTGTTATCAGGAGAGAACCCAGTGCTGCATCTTTTAGAGCAGCACTGACCCTGAAAAGTAATTCTAAGCGTATTTACCAGTAACTTGTATTTCCTTCCATATGAATCCATTGTGTGGTTTTCACCAGAAAAGTTTCCAAGTGTCCATTTTTGAAGCGTACAAATATTCCTCTAAAATCAGCCAAACTACGAATTCTGATTTACTCACCTGTTATCAGGAGAAAACCCAGTGCTGCATCTTTTAGACCAGCACTGAGCATGAAAAGTAATTCTAAGCGTACTTACCAGTAACTTGTACTTCCTTCCATAGGAATCCATTGTGTGATCTTCACCAGAAAAGTTTCTAAGTGTCCATTTTTGAAACGTACAAATATTCCTCTAAAATCAGCCAAAATACGAATTCCGATTTACTCACCTGTTATCAGGAGAGAACCCAGGGCTGCATCTTTTAGCCCAGCACTGACCCTGAAAAGTAATTCTAAGTGTACTTACCAGTAACTTGTATTTCCTTCCATAGGAATCCATTGTGTGGTTTTCACCAGAAAAGTTTCTAAGTGTCCATTTTTAAACGTATAAATATTCCTCTAAAATCAGCCAAACTACTAATTCTGATTTACTCACCTGTTATCAGGAGAGAACCCAGTGCTGCATCTTTTAGAGCAGCACCGACCCTGAAAAGTAATTCTATGCGTATTTACCAGTAACTTGTATTTCCTTCCATATGAATCCATTGTGTGGTTTTCACCAGAAAAGTTTCCAAGTGTCCATTTTTGAAGCGTACAAATATTCCTCTAAAATCAGCCGAACTACGAATTCTGATTTACTCACCTGTTATCAGGAGAAAACCCAGTGCTGCATCTTTTAGACCAGCACTGACAATGAAAAGTAATTCTAAGCGTACTTACCAGTAACTTGTATTTCCTTCCATAGGAATCCATTGTGTAGTTTTCACCAGAAAAGTTTCCAAATGTCAAGTTTTTTAGACTTACAAATATTCCTCTAAAATCAGTTGAACTACGAATTCCGATTTACTCACCTGATATCAGGAGAAAACCTAGTGCTGCATCTTTTAGACCAGCACTGACCATAAAAAGTAATTCTAAGCGTACTTACCAGTAACTTGTACTTCCTTCCATAGGAATCCATTGTGTGGTTTTCACCAGAAAAGTTTCTAAGTGTCCATTTTTGAAACGTACAAATATTCCTCTAAAATCAGCCGAAATACGACTTCCGATTTACTCACCTGTTATCAGGAGAGAACCCAGGGCTGCATCTTTTAGCCCAGCACTGACCGTGAAAAGTAATTCTAAGCGTACTTACCAGTAACTTGTATTTACTTCCATAGGAATCCATTGTGTGGTTTTCACCAGAAAAGTTTCTAAGTGTCCATTTTTGAAACGTACAAATATTACTCTAAAATCAGCCGAACTACGAATTCCGATTTACTCACCTGTTATCAGGAGAGAACCCAGTGCTGCATCTTTTAGAGCAGCACTGACCCTGAAAAGTAATTCTAAGCATATTTACCAGTAACTTGTATTTCCTTCCATAGGAATCCAGTGTGTGGTTTCACCAGAAAAGTTTCCAAGTGTCCATTTTTTAGACTTACAAATATTCTGCTAAAATCAGTTGAACTACGAATTCCTATTTACTCACCTGTTATCAGGAGAGAACCCAGGGCTGCATCTTTTAGCCCAGCACTGACCCTGAAAAGTAATTCTAAGCGTACTTACCAGTAACTTGTATTTCCTTCTATAGGAATCCATTGTGTGGTTTTCACCAGAAAAGTTTCTAAGTGTCCATTTTTGAAATGTACAAATATCCCTCTAAAATCAGCCGAACTACGAATTCTGATTTACTCACCTGTTATCAGGAGAAAACCCAGTGCTGCATCTTTTAGACCAGCACTGACTATGAAAAGTAATTCTAAGCGTACTTACCAGTAACTTGTACTTCATTCTATAGGAATCCATTGTGTGGTTTTCACCAGAAAAGTTTCTAAGTGTCCATTTTTGAAGCGTACAAATATTCCTCTAAAATCAGCCGAACTACGAATTCTGATTTACTCACCTGTTATCAGGAGAAGACCCAGTGCTGCATCTTTTAGACCAGCACTGAGCATGAAAAGTAATTCTAAGCGTACTTACCAGTAACTTGTACTTCCTTCCATAGGAATCCATTGTGTGATCTTCACCAGAAAAGTTTCTAAGTGTCCATTTTTGAAATGTACAAATATTCCTCTAAAATCAGCCGAAATACGAATTCTGATTTACTCACCTGTTATCAGGAGAAAACCCAGTGCTGCATCTTTTAGACCAGCACTGACAATGAAAAGTAATTCTAAGCGTACTTACCAGTAACTTGTATTTCCTTCCATAGGAATCCATTGTGTAGTTTTCACCAGAAAAGTTTCCAAATGTCAAGTTTTTTAGACTTACAAATATTCCTCTAAAATCAGTTGAACTACGAATTCCGATTTACTCACCTGATATCAGGAGAAAACCCAGTGCTGCATCTTTTAGACCAGCACTGACCATAAAAAGTAATTCTAAGCATACTTACCAGTAACTTGTACTTCCTTCCATAGGAATCCATTGTGTGGTTTTCACCAGAAAAGTTTCTAAGTGTCCATTTTTGAAACGTACAAATATTCCTCTAAAATCAGCCGAAATACGACTTCCGATTTACTCACCTGTTATCAGGAGAGAACCCAGGGCTGCATCTTTTAGCCCAGCACTGACCGTGAAAAGTAATTCTAAGCGTACTTACCAGTAACTTGTATTTACTTCCATAGGAATCCATTGTGTGGTTTTCACCAGAAAAGTTTCTAAGTGTCTATTTTTGAAACGTACAAATATTACTCTAAAATCAGCCGAACTACGAATTCCGATTTACTCACCTGTTATCAGGAGAGAACCCAGTGCTGCATCTTTTAGAGCAGCACTGACCCTGAAAAGTAATTCTAAGCGTATTTACCAGTAACTTGTATTTCCTTCCATAGGAATCCAGTGTGTGGTTTCACCAGAAAAGTTTCCAAGTGTCCATTTTTTAGACTTACAAATATTCTGCTAAAATCAGTTGAACTACGAATTCCTATTTACTCACCTGTTATCAGGAGAGAACCCAGGGCTGCATCTTTTAGCCCAGCACTGACCCTGAAAAGTAATTCTAAGCGTACTTACCAGTAACTTGTATTTCCTTCTATAGGAATCCATTGTGTGGTTTTCACCAGAAAAGTTTCTAAGTGTCCATTTTTGAAATGTACAAATATCCCTCTAAAATCAGCCGAACTACGAATTCTGATTTACTCACCTGTTATCAGGAGAGAACCCAGGGCTGCATCTTTTAGCCCAGCACTGACCCTGAAAAGTAATTCTAAGTGTACTTACCAGTAACTTGTATTTCCTTCCATAGGAATCCATTGTGTGGTTTTCACCAGAAAAGTTTCTAAGTGTCCATTTTTTAACATATAAATATTCCTCTAAAATCAGCCAAACTACTAATTCTGATTTACTCACCTGTTATCAGGAGAGAACCCAGTGCTGCATCTTTTAGAGCAGCACTGACCCTGAAAAGTTATTCTATGCGTATTTACCAGTAACTTGTATTTCCTTCCATATGAATCCATTGTGTGGTTTTCACCAGAAAAGTTTCCAAGTGTCCATTTTTGAAGCGTACAAATATTCCTCTAAAATCAGCCAAACTACGAATTCTGATTTACTCACCTGTTATCAGGAGAAAACCCAGTGCTGCATCTTTTAGACCAGCACTGACAATGAAAAGTAATTCTAAGCGTACTTACCAGGAACTTGTACTTCCTTCCATAGGAATCCATTGTGTGATTTTCACCAGAAAAGTTTCTAAGTGTCCATTTTTTAAACATACAAATATTCCTCTAAAATCAGCCGAAATACGAATTCCGATTTACTCACCTGTTATCAGGAGAGAACCCAGTGCTGCATCTTTTAGAGCAGCACTGACCCTGAAAAGTAATTCTAAGCGTATTTACCAGTAACTTGTATTTCCTTCCATATGAATCCATTGTGTGGTTTTCACCAGAAAAGTTTCCAAGTGTCCATTTTTGAAGCGTACAAATATTCCTCTAAAATCAGCCAAACTACGAATTCTGATTTACTCACCTGTTATCAGGAGAAAACCCAGTGCTGCATCTTTTAGACCAGCACTGAGCATGAAAAGTAATTCTAAGCGTACTTACCAGTAACTTGTACTTCCTTCCATAGGAATCCATTGTGTGATCTTCACCAGAAAAGTTTCTAAGTGTCCATTTTTGAAACGTACAAATATTCCTCTAAAATCAGCCAAAATACGAATTCCGATTTACTCACCTGTTATCAGGAGAGAACCCAGGGCTGCATCTTTTAGCCCAGCACTGACCCTGAAAAGTAATTCTAAGTGTACTTACCAGTAACTTGTATTTCCTTCCATAGGAATCCATTGTGTGGTTTTCACCAGAAAAGTTTCTAAGTGTCCATTTTTAAACGTATAAATATTCCTCTAAAATCAGCCAAACTACTAATTCTGATTTACTCACCTGTTATCAGGAGAGAACCCAGTGCTGCATCTTTTAGAGCAGCACCGACCCTGAAAAGTAATTCTATGCGTATTTACCAGTAACTTGTATTTCCTTCCATATGAATCCATTGTGTGGTTTTCACCAGAAAAGTTTCCAAGTGTCCATTTTTGAAGCGTACAAATATTCCTCTAAAATCAGCCGAACTACGAATTCTGATTTACTCACCTGTTATCAGGAGAAAACCCAGTGCTGCATCTTTTAGACCAGCACTGACAATGAAAAGTAATTCTAAGCGTACTTACCAGTAACTTGTATTTCCTTCCATAGGAATCCATTGTGTAGTTTTCACCAGAAAAGTTTCCAAATGTCAAGTTTTTTAGACTTACAAATATTCCTCTAAAATCAGTTGAACTACGAATTCCGATTTACTCACCTGATATCAGGAGAAAACCCAGTGCTGCATCTTTTAGACCAGCACTGACCATAAAAAGTAATTCTAAGCGTACTTACCAGTAACTTGTACTTCCTTCCATAGGAATCCATTGTGTGGTTTTCACCAGAAAAGTTTCTAAGTGTCCATTTTTGAAACGTACAAATATTCCTCTAAAATCAGCCGAAATACGACTTCCGATTTACTCACCTGTTATCAGGAGAGAACCCAGGGCTGCATCTTTTAGCCCAGCACTGACCGTGAAAAGTAATTCTAAGCGTACTTACCAGTAACTTGTATTTACTTCCATAGGAATCCATTGTGTGGTTTTCACCAGAAAAGTTTCTAAGTGTCCATTTTTGAAACGTACAAATATTACTCTAAAATCAGCCGAACTACGAATTCCGATTTACTCACCTGTTATCAGGAGAGAACCCAGTGCTGCATCTTTTAGAGCAGCACTGACTATGAAAAGTAATTCTAAGCGTACTTACCAGTAACTTGTACTTCATTCTATAGGAATCCATTGTGTGGTTTTCACCAGAAAAGTTTCTAAGTGTCCATTTTTTAGACTTACAAATATTCTGCTAAAATCAGTTGAACTACGAATTCCTATTTACTCACCTGTTATCAGGAGAGAACCCAGGGCTGCATCTTTTAGCCCAGCACTGACCCTGAAAAGTAATTCTAAGCGTACTTACCAGTAACTTGTATTTCCTTCTATAGGAATCCATTGTGTGGTTTTCACCAGAAAAGTTTCTAAGTGTCCATTTTTGAAATGTACAAATATCCCTCTAAAATCAGCCGAACTACGAATTCTGATTTACTCACCTGTTATCAGGAGAAAACCCAGTGCTGCATCTTTTAGACCAGCACTGACTATGAAAAGTAATTCTAAGCGTACTTACCAGTAACTTGTACTTCATTCTATAGGAATCCATTGTGTGGTTTTCACCAGAAAAGTTTCTAAGTGTCCATTTTTGAAACGTACAAATATTCCTCTAAAATCAGCCGAAATAGGAATTCCTATATACTCACCTGTTATCAGGAGAGAACCCAGGGCTGCATCTTTTAGCCCAGTGCTGACCCTGAAAAGTAATTCTAAGCGTACTCACCAGTAACTTGTATTTCCTGCCGTAGGAATCCATTGTGTGGTTTTCACCAGAAAAGTTTTGAAGTGTCCATTTTTGAAATGTACAAATATTCCTCTAAAATCAGTTGAACTACGAATTCCGATTTACTCACCTGATATCAGGAGAAAACCCAGTGCTGCATCTTTTAGACCAGCACTGACCATGAAAAGTAATTCTAAGCGTACTTACCAGTAACTTGTACTTCCTTCCATAGGAATCCATTGTGTGGTTTTCACCAGAAAAGTGTCCAAGTGTCAATTTTTGAAACGTACAAATATTCCTCTAAAATCTGCCGAAATACGACTTCTGATTTACTCACCTGTTATCAGGAGAGAACCCAGGGCTGCATCTTTTAGCCCAGCACTGACCCTGAAAAGTAATTCTAAGCGTACTTACTAGTAACTTGTACTTACTTCCATAGGAATCCATTGTGTGGTTTTCACCAGAAAAGTTTCTAAGTGTCCATTTTTGAAGCGTACAAATATTCCTCTAAAATGAGCCGAACTACGAATTCTGATTTACTCACCTGTTATCAGGAGAAGACCCAGTGCTGCATCTTTTAGACCAGCACTGAGCATGAAAAGTAATTCTAAGCGTACTTACCAGTAACTTGTACTTCCTTCCATAGGAATCCATTGTGTGATCTTCACCAGAAAAGTTTCTAAGTGTCCATTTTTGAAATGTACAAATATTCCTCTAAAATCAGCCGAAATACGAATTCCGATTTACTCACCTGTTATCAGGAGAGAACCCAGGGCTGCATCTTTTAGCCCAGCACTGACCCTGAAAAGTAATTCTAAGTGTACTTACCAGTAACTTGTATTTCCTTCCATAGGAATCCATTGTGTGGTTTTCACCAGAAAAGTTTCTAAGTGTCCATTTTTAAACGTATAAATATTCCTCTAAAATCAGCCAAACTACTAATTCTGATTTACTCACCTGTTATCAGGAGAGAACCCAGTGCTGCATCTTTTAGAGCAGCACCGACCCTGAAAAGTAATTCTATGCGTATTTACCAGTAACTTGTATTTCCTTCCATATGAATCCATTGTGTGGTTTTCACCAGAAAAGTTTCCAAGTTTCCATTTTTGAAGCGTACAAATATTCCTCTAAAATCAGCCGAACTACGAATTCTGATTTACTCACCTGTTATCAGGAGAAAACCCAGTGCTGCATCTTTTAGACCAGCACTGACAATGAAAAGTAATTCTAAGCGTACTTACCAGTAACTTGTATTTCCTTCCATAGGAATCCATTGTGTAGTTTTCACCAGAAAAGTTTCCAAATGTCAAGTTTTTTAGACTTACAAATATTCCTCTAAAATCAGTTGAACTACGAATTCCGATTTACTCACCTGATATCAGGAGAAAACCCAGTGCTGCATCTTTTAGACCAGCACTGACCATGAAAAGTAATTCTAAGCGTACTTACCAGTAACTTGTACTTCCTTCCATAGGAATCCATTGTGTGGTTTTCACCAGAAAAGTTTCTAAGTGTCCATTTTTGAAACGTACAAATATTCCTCTAAAATCAGCCGAAATACGACTTCTGATTTACTCACCTGTTATCAGGAGAGAACCCAGGGCTGCATCTTTTAGCCCAGCACTGACCGTGAAAAGTAATTCTAAGCGTACTTACCAGTAACTTGTATTTACTTCCATAGGAATCCATTGTGTGGTTTTCACCAGAAAAGTTTCTAAGTGTCCATTTTTGAAACGTACAAATATTACTCTAAAATCAGCCGAACTATGAATTCCGATTTACTCACCTGTTATCAGGAGAGAACCCAGTGCTGCACCTTTTAGAGCAGCACTGACCCTGAAAAGTAATTCTAAGCATATTTACCAGTAACTTGTATTTCCTTCCATAGGAATCCAGTGTGTGGTTTCACCAGAAAAGTTTCCAAGTGTCCATTTTTTAGACTTACAAATATTCCGCTAAAATCAGTTGAACTACGAATTCCTATTTACTCACCTGTTATCAGGAGAGAACCCAGGGCTGCATCTTTTAGCCCAGCACTGACCCTGAAAAGTAATTCTAAGCGTACTTACCAGTAACTTGTATTTCCTTCCATAGGAATCCATTGTGTGGTTTTCACCAGAAAAGTTTCTAAGTGTCCATTTTTGAAATGTACAAATATCCCTCTAAAATCAGCCGAACTACGAATTCTGATTTACTCACCTGTTATCAGGAGAAAACCCAGTGCTGCATCTTTTAGACCAGCACTGACTATGAAAAGTAATTCTAAGCGTACTTACCAGTAACTTGTACTTCATTCTATAGGAATCCATTGTGTGGTTTTCACCAGAAAAGTTTCTAAGTGTCCATTTTTGAAACGTACAAATATTCCTCTAAAATCAGCCGAAATAGGAATTCCTATATACTCACCTGTTATCAGGAGAGAACCCAGGGCTGCATCTTTTAGCCCAGCACTGACCCTGAAAAGTAATTCTAAGCGTACTTACCAGTAACTTGTATTTCCTGCCATAGGAATCCATTGTGTGGTTTTCACCAGAAAAGTTTCGAAGTGTCCATTTTTGAAACGTACAAATATTCCTCTAAAATCAGTTGAACTACGAATTCCGATTTACTCACCTGATATCAGGAGAAAACCCAGTGCTGCATCTTTTAGACCAGCACTGACCATGAAAAGTAATTCTAAGCGTACTTACCAGTAACTTGTACTTCCTTCCATAGGAATCCATTGTGTGGTTTTCACCAGAAAAGTGTCCAAGTGTCAATTTTTGAAACGTACAAATATTCCTCTAAAATCTGCCGAAATACGACTTCTGATTTACTCACCTGTTATCAGGAGAGAACCCAGGGCTGCATCTTTTAGCCCAGCACTGACCCTGAAAAGTAATTCTAAGCGTACTTACTAGTAACTTGTACTTACTTCCATAGGAATCCATTGTGTGGTTTTCACCAGAAAAGTTAACAAGTGTCCATTTTTGAAGCGTACAAATATTCCTCTAAAATCAGCCGAACTACGAATTCTGATTTACTCACCTGTTATCAGGAGAAGACCCAGTGTTGCATCTTTTAGACCAGCACTAACTATGAAAAGTAATTCTAAGCGTATTTACCAGTAACTTGTATTTCCTTCCATAGGAATCCATTGTGTGGTTTCACCAGAAAAGTTTCCAAGTGTCCATTTTTTAGACTTACAAATATACCTCTAAAATCAGTTGAACTACGAATTCCGATTTACTCACCTGTTATCAGGAGAGAACCCAGTGCTGCATCTTTTAGAGCAGCACTGACCCTGAAAAGTAATTCTAAGTGTATTTACCAGTAACTTGTATTTCCTTCCATAGGAATCCATTGTGTGGTTTTCACCAGAAAAGTTTCCAAGTGTCCATTTTTGAAGCGTACAAATATTCCTCTAAAATCAACCGAACTGCGAATTCTGATTTACTCACCTGTTATCAGGAGAAAACCCAGTGCTGCATCTTTTAGGCCAGCACTGACCATGAAAAGTAATTCTAAGCGTACTTACCAGTAACTTGTACTTCCTTCCATAGGAATCCATTGTGCCGTTTTCACCAGAAAAGTTTCTAAGTGTCCATTTTTGAAGCGTACAAATATTCCTCTAAAATCAGCCGAAATACAAATTCCTATTTACTCACCTGTTATCAGGAGAGAACCCAGGGCTGCATCTTTTAGCCCAGCACTGACCCTGAAAAGTAATTCTAAACGTACTTACCAGTAACTTGTATTTCCTTCCATAGGAATCCATTGTGTGGTTTTCACCAGAAAAGTTTCCAAGTGTCCATTTTTGAAACGTACAACTATTCCTCTAAAATCAGCCGAAATATGACTTCCGATTTACTCACCTGTTATCAGGAGAGAACCCAGGGCTGCATCTTTTAGCCCAGCACTGACCGGGAAAAGTAATTCTAAGCGTACTTACCAGTAACTTGTATTTACTTCCATAGCAATCCATTGTGTGGTTTTCACCAGAAAAGTTTCTAAGTGTCCATTTTTGAAACGTACAAATATTCCTCTAAAATCAGCCGAACTACGAATTCCGATTTACTCACCTGTTATCAGGAGAAAACCCAGTGCTGCATCTTTTAGGCCAGCACTGACCATGAAAAGAAATTCTAAGTGTACTTACCAGTAACTTGTACTTCCTTCCATAGGAATCCATTGTGTGATTTTCACCAGAAAAGTTTCTAAGTGTCCGTTTTTGAAATGTACAAATATTCCTCTAAAATCAGCCGAACTACGAATTCCGATTTACTCACCTGTTATCAGGAGAGAACCCAGTGCTGCATCTTTTAGAGCAGCACTGACCCTCAAAAGTAATTCTAAGCGTATTTACCAGTAACTTGTATTTCCTTCCATAGGAATCCATTGTGTGGTTTTCACCAGAAAAGTTTCCAAATGTCTATTTTTTAGACTTACAAATATTCCTCTAAAATCAGTTGAACTACGAATTCCGATTTACTCACCTGATATCAGGAGAATACCCAGTGCTGCATCTTTTAGACCAGCACTGACCCATAAAAAGTAATTCTAAGCGTACTTACCAGCAACTTGTACTTCCTTCCATAGGAATCCATTGTGTGGTTTTCACCAGAAAAGTTTCTAAGTGTCCATTTTTGAAACGTACAAATATTCCTCTAACATCAGCCGAACTACGAATTCCGATTTACTCATCTGTTATCAGGAGAAAACCCAGTGCTGCATCTTTTAGGCCAGCACTGACCATGAAAAGTAATTCTAAGCGTACTTACCAGTAACTTGTACTTCCTTCCATAGGAATCCATTGTGTGGTTTTCACCAGAAAAGTTTCTAAGTGTCCATTTTTGAAGCATACAAATATTCCTCTAAAATCACCCGAACTGCGAATTCTGATTTACTCACCTGATATCAGGAGAAAACCCAATGCTGCATCTTTTAGACCAGCACTGACCATGAAAAGTAATTCTAAGCGTACTTACCAGTAACTTGTACTTCCTTCCATAGGAATCCATTGTGTGGTTTTCACCAGAGAAGTTTCTAATTGTCCATTTTTGAAACGTACAAATATTCCTCTAAAATCAGCTGAACTACGAATTCTGATTTACTCACCTGTTATCAGAAGAAGACCCAGTGTTGCATCTTTTAGACCAGCACTGACTTTGAAATATAATTCTAAGCGTACATACCAGTAACTTGCACTTCCTTCCATAGGAATCCATTGTGTGATTTTCACCAGAAAAGTTTCTAAGTGTCCATTTTTGAAACGTACAAATATTCCTCTAAAATCAGCCGAAATAAGAATTCCGATTTACTCACCTGTTATCAGTAGAGAACCCAGTGTTGCATCTTTTAGACCAGCACTGACTTTGAAAAGTAATTCTAAGCGTACATACCAGTAACTTGTACTTCCTTCCATAGGAATCCATTGTGTGGTTTTCACCAGAAAAGTTTCTAAGTGTCCATTTTTGAAACGTACAAATATTCCTCTAACATCAGCCGAACTACGAATTCCGATTTACTCATCTGTTATCAGGAGAAAACCCAGTGCTGCATCTTTTAGGCCAGCACTGACCATGAAAAGTAATTCTAAGCGTACTTACCAGTAACTTGTACTTCCTTCCATAGGAATCCATTGTGTGGTTTTCACCAGAAAAGTTTCTAAGTGTCCATTTTTGAAGCATACAAATATTCCTCTAAAATCACCCGAACTGCGAATTCTGATTTACTCACCTGATATCAGGAGAAAACCCAATGCTGCATCTTTTAGACCAGCACTGACCATGAAAAGTAATTCTAAGCGTACTTACCAGTAACTTGTACTTCCTTCCATAGGAATCCATTGTGTGGTTTTCACCAGAGAAGTTTCTAAGTGTCCATTTTTGAAACGTACAAATATTCCTCTAAAATCAGCTGAACTACGAATTCTGATTTACTCACCTGTTATCAGAAGAAGACCCAGTGTTGCATCTTTTAGACCAGCACTGACTTTGAAATATAATTCTAAGCGTACATACCAGTAACTTGCACTTCCTTCCATAGGAATCCATTGTGTGATTTTCACCAGAAAAGTTTCTAAGTGTCCATTTTTGAAACGTACAAATATTCCTCTAAAATCAGCCGAAATAAGAATTCCGATTTACTCAGCTGTTATCAGTAGAGAACCCAGTGTTGCATCTTTTAGACCAGCACTGACTTTGAAAAGTAATTCTAAGCGTACATACCAGTAACTTGTACTTCCTTCCATAGGAATACATTGTGTGATTTTCACCAGAAAAGTTTCTAAGTGTCCATTTTTGAAACGTACAAATATTCCTCTAAAATCAGCCGAACTACGAATTCCGATTTACTCACCTGTTATCAGGAGAGAACCCAGTGCTGCATCTTTTAGCCCAGCACTGACCCTGAAAAGTAATTCTAAGCGTACTTACTAGTAACTTGTATTTACTTCCATAGGAATCCATTGTGTGGTTTTCACCAGAAAAGTTTCTAAGTGTCCATTTTTGAAGCATACAAATATTCCTCTAAAATCACCCGAACTGCGAATTCTGATTTACTCACCTGATATCAGGAGAAAACCCAATGCTGCATCTTTTAGACCAGCACTGACCATGAAAAGTAATTCTAAGCGTACTTACCAGTAACTTGTACTTCCTTCCATAGGAATCCATTGTGTGATTTTCACCAGAAAAGTTTCCAAGTGTCCATTGATGAAACATACAAATATTCCTCTAAAATCAGCCCAAATACGAATTCCAATTTACTCACCTGTTATCAGGAGAGAACCCAGTGCTGCATCTTTTAGAGCAGCACTGACCCTGAAAAGTAATTCTAAGCGTACTTACCAGTAACTTGCATTTCCTTCCTTAGGAATAAATTGTGTGGTTTTCACCAGAAAAGTTTCCAAGTGTCCATTTATGAAACGTACAAATATTCCTCTAAAATCACCCGAACTGCGAATTCCTGTTTACTCACCTGATATCAGGAGAAAACCCAATGCTGCATCTTTTAGACCAGCACTGACCATGAAAAGTAATTCTAAGCGTACTTACCAGTAACTTGTACTTCCTTCCATAGGAATCCATTGTGTGGTTTTCACCAGAGAAGTTTCTAAGTGTCCATTTTTGAAACGTACAAATATTCCTCTAAAATCAGCTGAACTACGAATTCTGATTTACTCACCTGTTATCAGAAGAAGACCCAGTGTTGCATCTTTTAGACCAGCACTGACTTTGAAATATAATTCTAAGCGTACATACCAGTAACTTGCACTTCCTTCCATAGGAATCCATTGTGTGATTTTCACCAGAAAAGTTTCTAAGTGTCCATTTTTGAAACGTACAAATATTCCTCTAAAATCAGCCGAAATAAGAATTCCGATTTACTCACCTGTTATCAGTAGAGAACCCAGTGTTGCATCTTTTAGACCAGCACTGACTTTGAAAAGTAATTCTAAGCGTACATACCAGTAACTTGTACTTCCTTCCATAGGAATCCATTGTGTGGTTTTCACCAGAAAAGTTTCTAAGTGTCCATTTTTGAAACGTACAAATATTCCTCTAACATCAGCCGAACTACGAATTCCGATTTACTCATCTGTTATCAGGAGAAAACCCAGTGCTGCATCTTTTAGGCCAGCACTGACCATGAAAAGTAATTCTAAGCGTACTTACCAGTAACTTGTACTTCCTTCCATAGGAATCCATTGTGTGGTTTTCACCAGAAAAGTTTCTAAGTGTCCATTTTTGAAGCATACAAATATTCCTCTAAAATCACCCGAACTGCGAATTCTGATTTACTCACCTGATATCAGGAGAAAACCCAATGCTGCATCTTTTAGACCAGCACTGACCATGAAAAGTAATTCTAAGCGTACTTACCAGTAACTTGTACTTCCTTCCATAGGAATCCATTGTGTGGTTTTCACCAGAGAAGTTTCTAAGTGTCCATTTTTGAAACGTACAAATATTCCTCTAAAATCAGCTGAACTACGAATTCTGATTTACTCACCTGTTATCAGAAGAAGACCCAGTGTTGCATCTTTTAGACCAGCACTGACTTTGAAATATAATTCTAAGCGTACATACCAGTAACTTGCACTTCCTTCCATAGGAATCCATTGTGTGATTTTCACCAGAAAAGTTTCTAAGTGTCCATTTTTGAAACGTACAAATATTCCTCTAAAATCAGCCGAAATAAGAATTCCGATTTACTCACCTGTTATCAGTAGAGAACCCAGTGTTGCATCTTTTAGACCAGCACTGACTTTGAAAAGTAATTCTAAGCGTACATACCAGTAACTTGTACTTCCTTCCATAGGAATCCATTGTGTGATTTTCACCAGAAAAGTTTCTAAGTGTCCATTTTTGAAACGTACAAATATTCCTCTAAAATCAGCCGAACTACGAATTCCGATTTACTCACCTGTTATCAGGAGAGAACCCAGTGCTGCATCTTTTAGCCCAGCACTGACCCTGAAAAGTAATTCTAAGCGTACTTACTAGTAACTTGTATTTACTTCCATAGGAATCCATTGTGTGGTTTTCACCAGAAAAGTTAACAAGTGTCCATTTTTGAAGCGTACAAATATTCCTCTAAAATCAGCCGAACTACGAATTCTGATTTACTCACCTGTTATCAGGAGAAGACACAGTGTTGCATCTTTTAGACCAGCACTGACTATGAAAAGTAATTCTAAGCGTACTTACCAGTAACTTGCATTTCCTTCCTTAGGAATAAATTGTGTGGTTTTCACCAGAAAAGTTTCCAAGTGTCCATTTATGAAACGTACAAATATTCCTCTAAAATCAGCCGAAATACGAATTCCTGTTTACTCACCTGTTATCAGGAGAGAACCCATGGCTGCATCTTTTAGCCCAGCACTGACCATGAAAAGTAATTCTAAGCGTACTTACCAGTAACTTGTATTTACTTCCATAGGAATCCATTGTGTGGTTTTCACCAGAAAAGTTTCTAAGTGCCCATTTTTGAAACGTACAAATATTCCTCTAAAATCAGCCGAACTACGAATTCCGATTTACTCACCTGTTATCAGGAGAGAACCCAGTGCTGCATTTTTTAGAGCAGCACTGACCCTGAAAAGTAATTCTAAGCGTATTTACCAGTAACTTGTATTTCCTTCCATAGGAATCCATTTTGTGGTTTCACCAGAAAAGTTTCCAAGTGTCCATTTTTTAGACTTACAAATATTCCTCTAAAATCAGTTGAACTACGAATTCCGATTTACTCACCTGTTATCAGGAGAGAACCCAGTGCTGCATCTTTTAGAGCAGCACTGACCCTGAAAAGTAATTCTAAGTGTATTTACCAGTAACTTGTATTTCCTTCCATAGGAATCCATTGTGTGGTTTTCACCAGAAAAGTTTCCAAGTGTCCATTTTTGAAGCGTACAAATATTCCTCTAAAATCACCCGAACTGCGAATTCTGATTTACTCACCTGTTACCAGGAGAAAACCCAATGCTGCATCTTTTAGGCCAACACTGACCATGAAAAGTAATTCTAAGCATACTTACCAGTAACTTGTACTTCCTTCCATAGGAATCCATTTTGTGGTTTTCACCAGAAAAGTTTCTAAGTGTCCATTTTTGAAACGTACAAATATTCCTCTAAAATCAGCCGAAATACGAATTCCTATTTACTCACCTGTTATCAGGAGAGAACCCAGGGCTGCATCTTTTAGCCCAGCACTGACCCTGAAAAGTAATTCTAAGCGTACTTACCAGTAACTTTTATTTCCTTCCATAGGAATCCATTGTGTGGTTTTCACCAGAAAAGTTTCTAAGTGTCCATTTTTGAAATGTACAAATATTCCTCTAAAATCAGCCGAACTACGAATTCCGATTTACTCACCTGTTATCAGGAGAGAACCCAGTGCTGCATCTTGTAGAGCAGCACTGACCATGAAAAGTAATTCTAAGCGTACTTACCAGTAACTTGTATTTCCTTCCATAGGAATCCATTGTGTGGTTTTCACCAGAAAAGTTTCTAAGTGTCCATTTTTGAAACGTACAAATATTCCTCTAAAATCAGCCGAAATACGACTTCCGATTTACTCACCTGTTATCAGGAGAGAACCCAGGGCTGCATCTTTTAGCCCAGCACTGACCGTGAAAAGTAATTCTAAGCGTACTTACCAGTAACTTGTATTTACTTCCATAGGAATCCATTGTGTGGTTTTCACCAGAAAAGTTTCTAAGTGTCCATTTTTGAAACATACAAATATTCCTCTAAAATCAGCCGAACTACGAATTCCGATTTACTCACCTGTTATCAGGAGAGAACCCAGTGCTGCATCTTTTAGAGCAGCACTGACCCTGAAAAGTAATTCTAAGCGTATTTACCAGTAACTTGTATTTCCTTCCATAGGAATCCATTTTGTGGTTTCACCAGAAAAGTTTCCAAGTGTCCATTTTTTAGACTTACAAATATTCCTCTAAAATCAGTTGAACTACGAATTCCGATTTACTCACCTGTTATCAGGAGAGAACCCAGTGCTGCATCCTTTAGAGCAGCACTGACCCTGAAAAGTAATTCTAAGTGTATTTACCAGTAACTTGTATTTCCTTCCATAGGAATCCATTGTGTGGTTTTCACCAGAAAAGTTTCCAAGTGTCCATTTTTGAAGCGTACAAATATTCCTCTAAAATCACCCGAACTGCGAATTCTGATTTACTCACCTGTTACCAGGAGAAAACCCAATGCTGCATCTTTTAGGCCAACACTGACCATGAAAAGTAATTCTAAGCGTACTTACCAGTAACTTGTACTTCCTTCCATAGGAATCCATTTTGTGGTTTTCACCAGAAAAGTTTCTAAGTGTCCATTTTTGAAACGTACAAATATTCCTCTAAAATCAGCCGAAATACGAATTCCTATTTACTCACCCGTTATCAGGAGAGAACCCAGGGCTGCATCTTTTAGCCCAGCACTGACCCTGAAAAGTAATTCTAAGCGTACTTACCAGTAACTTTTATTTCCTTCCATAGGAATCCATTGTGTGGTTTTCACCAGAAAAGTTTCTAAGTGTCCATTTTTGAAATGTACAAATATTCCTCTAAAATCAGCCGAACTACGAATTCCAATTTACTCACCTGTTATCAGGAGAGAACCCAGTGCTGCATCTTGTAGAGCAGCACTGACCATGAAAAGTAATTCTAAGCGTACTTACCAGTAACTTGTATTTCCTTCCATAGGAATCCATTTTGTGGTTTTCACCAGAAAAGTTTCTAAGTGTCCATTTTTGAAACGTACAAATATTCCTCTAAAATCAGCCGAAATACGACTTCCGATTTACTCACCTGTTATCAGGAGAGAACCCAGGGCTGCATCTTTTAGCCCAGCACTGACCGTGAAAAGTAATTCTAAGCGTACTTACCAGTAACTTGTATTTACTTCCATAGGAATCCATTGTGTGGTTTTCACCAGAAAAGTTTCTAAGTGTCCATTTTTGAAACATACAAATATACCTCTAAAATCAGCCGAACTACGAATTCCGATTTACTCACCTGTTATCAGGAGAGAACCCAGTGCTGCATCTTTTAGAGCAGCACTGACCCTGAAAAGTAATTCTAAGCGTATTTACCAGTAACTTGTATTTCCTTCCATAGGAATCCATTTTGTGGTTTCACCAGAAAAGTTTCCAAGTGTCCATTTTTTAGACTTACAAATATTCCTCTAAAATCAGTTGAACTACGAATTCCGATTTACTCACCTGTTATCAGGAGAGAACCCAGTGCTGCATCCTTTAGAGCAGCACTGACCCTGAAAAGTAATTCTAAGTGTACTTACCAGTAACTTTTATTTCATTCTATAGGAATCCATTGTGTGGTTTTCACCAGAAAAGTTTCCAAGTGTCCATTTTTGAAGCGTACAAATATTCCTCTAAAATCACCCGAACTGCGAATTCTGATTTACTCACCTGTTATCAGGAGAAAACCCAATGCTGCATCTTTTAGGCCAGCACTGACCATGAAAAGTAATTCTAAGCGTACTTACCAGTAACATGTACTTCCTTCCATAGGAATCCATTTTGTGGTTTTCACCAGAAAATTGTCCAAGTGTCAATTTTTGAAACGTACAAATATTCCTCTAAAATCTGCCGAAATATGACTTCTGATTTACTCACCTGTTATCAGGAGAGAACCCAGGGCTGCATCTTTTAGCCCAGCACTGACCCTGAAAAGTAATTCTAAGCGTACTTACCAGTAACTTGTATTTCCTGCCATAGGAATCCATTGTGTGGTTTTCACCAGAAAAGTTTCGAAGTGTCCATTTTTGAAATGTACAAATATTCCTCTAAAATCAGTTGAACTACGAATTCCGATTTACTCACCTGATATCAGGAGAAAACCCAGTGCTGCATCTTTTAGACCAGCACTGACCATGAAAAGTAATTCTAAGCGTACTTACCAGTAACTTGTACTTCCTTCCATAGGAATCCATTGTGTGGTTTTCACCAGAAAATTGTCCAAGTGTCAATTTTTGAAACGTACAAATATTCCTCTAAAATCTGCCGAAATACGACTTCTGATTTACTCACCTGTTATCAGGAGAGAACCCAGGGCTGCATCTTTTAGCCCAGCACTGACCCTGAAAAGTAATTCTAAGCGTACTTACTAGTAACTTGTACTTACTTCCATAGGAATCCATTGTGTGGTTTTAACCAGAAAAGTTAACAAGTGTCCATTTTTGAAGCGTACAAATATTCCTCTAAAATCAGCCGAACTACGAATTCTGATTTACTCACCTGTTATCAGGAGAAGACCCAGTGTTGCATCTTTTAGACCAGCACTAACTATGAAAAGTAATTCTAAGCGTATTTACCAGTAACTTGTATTTCCTTCCATAGGAATCCATTGTGTGGTTTCACCAGAAAAGTTTCCAAGTGTCCATTTTTTAGACTTACAAATATACCTCTAAAATCAGTTGAACTACGAATTCCGATTTACTCACCTGTTATCAGGAGAGAACCCAGTGCTGCATCTTTTAGAGCAGCACTGACCCTGAAAAGTAATTCTAAGTGTATTTACCAGTAACTTGTATTTCCTTCCATAGGAATCCATTGTGTGGTTTTCACCAGAAAAGTTTCCAAGTGTCCATTTTTGAAGCGCACAAATATTCCTCTAAAATCAACCAAACTGCGAATTCTGATTTACTCACCTGTTATCAGGAGAAAACCCAGTGCTGCATCTTTTAGGCCAGCACTGACCATGAAAAGTAATTCTAAGCGTACTTACCAGTAACTTGTACTTCCTTCCATAGGAATCCATTGTGCCGTTTTCACCAGAAAAGTTTCTAAGTGTCCATTTTTGAAGCGTACAAATATTCCTCTAAAATCAGCCGAAATACAAATTCCTATTTACTCACCTGTTATCAGGAGAGAACCCAGGGCTGCATCTTTTAGCCCAGCACTGACCCTGAAAAGTAATTCTAAACCTACTTACCAGTAACTTGTATTTCCTTCCATAGGAATCCATTGTGTGGTTTTCACCAGAAAAGTTTCCAAGTGTCCATTTTTGAAATGTACAACTATTCCTCTAAAATCAGCCGAAATATGACTTCCGATTTACTCACCTGTTATCAGGAGAGAACCCAGGGCTGAATCTTTTAGCCCAGCACTGACCGGGAAAAGTAATTCTAAGCGTACTTACCAGTAACTTGTATTTACTTCCATAGGAATCCATTGTGTGGTTTTCACCAGAAAAGTTTCTAAGTGTCCATTTTTGAAACGTACAAATATTCCTCTAAAATCAGCCGAACTACGAATTCCGATTTACTCACCTGTTATCAGGAGAAAACCCAGTGCTGCATCTTTTAGGCCAGCACTGACCATGAAAAGTAATTCTAAGCGTACTTACCAGTAACTTGTACTTCCTTCCATAGGAATCCATTGTGTGATTTTCACCAGAAAAGTTTCTAAGTGTCCGTTTTTGAAATGTACAAATATTCCTCTAAAATCAGCCAAACTACGAATTCCGATTTACTCACCTGTTATCAGGAGAGAACCCAGTGCTGCATCTTTTAGAGCAGCACTGACCCTCAAAAGTAATTCTAAGCGTATTTACCAGTAACTTGTATTTCCTTCCATAGGAATCCATTGTGTGGTTTTCACCAGAAAAGTTTCCAAATGTCTATTTTTTAGACTTACAAATATTCCTCTAAAATCAGTTGAACTACGAATTCCGATTTACTCACCTGATATCAGGAGAAAACCCAGTGCTGCATCTTTTAGACCAGCACTGACCCTGAAAAGTAATTCTAAGCGTACTTACCAGCCACTTGTACTTCCTTCCATAGGAATCCATTGTGTGGTTTTCACCAGAAAAGTTTCTAAGTGTCCATTTTTGAAACGTACAAATATTCCTCTAACATCAGCCGAACTACGAATTCCGATTTACTCATCTGTTATCAGGAAAAATCCCAGTGCTGCATCTTTTAGGCCAGCACTGACCATGAAAAGTAATTCTAAGCGTACTTACCAGTAACTTGTACTTCCTTCCATAGGAATCCATTGTGTGGTTTTCACCAGAAAAGTTTCTAAGTGTCCATTTTTGAAGCATACAAATATTCCTCTAAAATCACCCGAACTGCGAATTCTGATTTACTCACCTGATATCAGGAGAAAACCCAGTGCTGCATCTTTTAGACCAGCACTGACCATGAAAAGTAATTCTAAGCGTACCTACCAGTAACTTGTACTTCCTTCCATAGGAATCCATTGTGTGGTTTTCACCAGAGAAGTTTCTAAGTGTCCATTTTTGAAACGTACAAATATTCCTCTAAAATCAGCTGAACTATGAATTCTGATTTACTCACCTGTTATCAGAAGAAGACCCAGTGTTGCATCTTTTAGACCAGCACTGACTTTGAAAAGTAATTCTAAGCGTACATACCAGTAACTTGTACTTCCTTCCATAGGAATCCATTGTGTGATTTTCACCAGAAAAGTTTCTAAGTGTCCATTTTTGAAACGTACAAATATTCCTCTAAAATCAGCCGAAATAAGAATTCCGATTTACTCACCTGTTAAAAGGAGAGAACCCAGTGTTGCATCTTTTAGACCAGCACTGACTTTGAAAAGTAATTCTAAGCGTACATACCAGTAACTTGTACTTCCTTCCATAGGAATCCATTGTGTGATTTTCACCAGAAAAGTTTCTAAGTGTCCATTTTTGAAACGTACAAATATTCCTCTAAAATCAGCCAAACTACGAATTCCGATTTACTCACCTGTTATCAGGAGAGAACCCAGTGCTGCATCTTTTAGCCCAGCACTGACCCTGAAAAGTAATTCTAAGCGTACTTACTAGTAACTTGTATTTACTTCTATAGGAATCCATTGTGTGGTTTTCACCAGAAAAGTTAACAAGTGTCCATTTTTGAAGCATACAAATATTCCTCTAAAATCAGCCGAACTACGAATTCTGATTTACTCACCTGTTATCAGGAGAAGACCCAGTGTTGCATCTTTTAGACCAGCACTGACTATGAAAAGTAATTCTAAGCGTACTTACCAGTAACTTGTACTTCCTTCCATAGGAATCCATTGTGTGATTTTCACCAGAAAAGTTTTTAAGTGTCCATTTTTGAAACGTACAAATATTCCTCTAAAATCAGCCGAAATACGACTTCCGATTTACTCACCTGTTATCAGGAGAGAACCCAGGGCTGCATCTTTTAGACCAGCACTGACCCTGAAAAGTAATTCTAAGCGTACTTACCAGTAACTTTTATTTCCTTCCATAGGAATCCATTGTGTGGTTTTCACCAGAAAAGTTTCTAAGTGTCCATTTTTGAAATGTACAAATATTCCTCTAAAATCAGCCGAACTACGAATTCCGATTTACTCACCTGTTATCAGGAGAGAACCCAGTGCTGCATCTTGTAGAGCAGCACTGACCATGAAAAGTAATTCTAAGCGTACTTACCAGTAACTTGTATTTCCTTCCATAGGAATCCATTGTGTGGTTTTCACCAGAAAAGTTTCTAAGTGTCCATTTTTGAAACGTACAAATATTCCTCTAAAATCAGCCAAAATACGACTTCCGATTTACTCACCTGTTATCAGGAGAGAACCCAGGGCTGCATCTTTTAGCCCAGCACTGACCGTGAAAAGTAATTCTAAGCGTACTTACCAGTAACTTGTATTTACTTCCATAGGAATCCATTGTGTGGTTTTCACCAGAAAAGTTTCTAAGTGTCCATTTTTGAAACATACAAATATTCCTCTAAAATCAGCCGAAATACGAATTCCGATTTACTCACCTGTTATCAGGAGAGAACCCAGTGCTGCATCTTTTAGAGCAGCACTGACCCTGAAAAGTAATTCTAAGCGTATTTACCAGTAACTTGTATTTCCTTCCATAGGAATCCATTTTGTGGTTTCACCAGAAAAGTTTCCAAGTGTCCATTTTTTAGACTTACAAATATTCCTCTAAAATCAGTTGAACTACGAATTCCGATTTACTCACCTGTTATCAGGAGAGAACCCAGTGCTGCATCCTTTAGAGCAGCACTGACCCTGAAAAGTAATTCTAAGTGTATTTACCAGTAACTTGTATTTCCTTCCATAGGAATCCATTGTGTGGTTTTCACCAGAAAAGTTTCCAAGTGTCCATTTTTGAAGCGTACAAATATTCCTCTAAAATCACCCGAACTGCGAATTCTGATTTACTCACCTGTTATCAGGAGAAAACCCAATGCTGCATCTTTTAGGCCAGCACTGACCATGAAAAGTAATTCTAAGCGTACTTACCAGTAACATGTACTTCCTTCCATAGGAATCCATTTTGTGGTTTTCACCAGAAAAGTTTCTAAGTGTCTATTTTTGAAACGTACAAATATTCCTCTAAAATCAGCCGAAATACGAATTCCTATTTACTCACCTGTTATCAGGAGAGAACCCAGGGCTGCATCTTTTAGCCCAGCACTGAACCTGAAAAGTAATTCTAAACGTACTTACCAGTAACTTGTATTTCCTTCCATAGGAATCCATTGTGTGGTTTTCACCAGAAAAGTTTCCAAGTGTCCATTTTTGAAACGTACAACTATTCCTCTAAAATCAGCCGAAATATGACTTCCGATTTACTCACCTGTTATCAGGAGAGAACCCAGGGCTGCATCTTTTAGCCCAGCACTGACCGGGAAAAGTAATTCTAAGCGTACTTACCAGTAACTTGTATTTACTTCCATAGGAATCCATTGTGTGGTTTTCACCAGAAAAGTTTCTAAGTGTCCATTTTTGAAACGTACAAATATTCCTCTAAAATCAGCCGAACTACGAATTCCGATTTACTCACCTGTTATCAGGAGAAAACCCAGTGCTGCATCTTTTAGGCCAGCACTGACCATGAAAAGAAATTCTAAGTGTACTTACCAGTAACTTGTACTTCCTTCCATAGGAATCCATTGTGTGATTTTCACCAGAAAAGTTTCTAAGTGTCCGTTTTTGAAATGTACAAATATTCCTCTAAAATCAGCCAAACTACGAATTCCGATTTACTCACCTGTTATCAGGAGAGAACCCAGTGCTGCATCTTTTAGAGCAGCACTGACCCTCAAAAGTAATTCTAAGCGTATTTACCAGTAACTTGTATTTCCTTCCATAGGAATCCATTGTGTGGTTTTCACCAGAAAAGTTTCCAAATGTCTATTTTTTAGACTTACAAATATTCCTCTAAAATCAGTTGAACTACGAATTCCGATTTACTCATCTGATATCAGGAGAAAACCCAGTGCTGCATCTTTTAGACCAGCACTGACCCTGAAAAGTAATTCTAAGCGTCCTTACCAGCCACTTGTACTTCCTTCCATAGGAATCCATTGTGTGGTTTTCACCAGAAAAGTTTCTAAGTGTCCATTTTTGAAACGTACAAATATTCCTCTAACATCAGCCGAACTACGAATTCCGATTTACTCATCTGTTATCAGGAGAAAACCCAGTGCTGCATCTTTTAGGCCAGCACTGACCATGAAAAGTAATTCTAAGCGTACTTACCAGTAACTTGTACTTCCTTCCATAGGAATCCATTGTGTGGTTTTCACCAGAAAAGTTTCTAAGTGTCCATTTTTGAAACGTACAAATATTCCTCTAAAATCAGCCAAACTACGAATTCCGATTTACTCACCTGTTATCAGGAGAGAACCCAGTGCTGCATCTTTTAGCCCAGCACTGACCCTGAAAAGTAATTCTAAGCGTACTTACTAGTAACTTGTATTTACTTCCATAGGAATCCATTGTGTGGTTTTCACCAGAAAAGTTAACAAGTGTCCATTTTTGAAGCGTACAAATATTCCTCTAAAATCAGCCGAACTACGAATTCTGATTTACTCACCTGTTATCAGGAGAAGACCCAGTGTTGCATCTTTTAGACCAGCACTGACTATGAAAAGTAATTCTAAGCGTACTTACCAGTAACTTGTACTTCCTTCCATAGGAATCCATTGTGTGATTTTCACCAGAAAAGTTTCCAAGTGTCCATTGATGAAACATACAAATATTCCTCTAAAATCAGCCCAAATATGAATTCCAATTTACTCACCTGTTATCAGGAGAGAACCCAGTGCTGCATCTTTTAGAGCAGCACTGACCCTGAAAAGTAATTCTAAGCGTACTTACCAGTAACTTGCATTTCCTTCCTTAGGAATCCATTGTGTGGTTTTCACCAGAAAAGTTTCCAAGTGTCCATTTATGAAACGTACAAATATTCCTCTAAAATCAGCCGAAATACGAATTCCTGTTTACTCACCTGTTATCAGGAGAGAACCCATGGCTGCATCTTTTAGCGCAGCACTGACCGTGAAAAGTAATTCTAAGCGTACTTACCAGTAACTTGTATTTACTTCCATAGGAATCCATTGTGTGGTTTTCACCAGAAAAGTTTCTAAGTGCCCATTTTTGAAACGTACAAATATTCCTCTAAAATCAGCCGAACTACGAATTCCGATTTACTCACCTGTTATCAGGAGAGAACCCAGTGCTGCATCTTTTAGAGCAGCACTGACCCTGAAAAGTAATTCTAAGCGTATTTACCAGTAACTTGTATTTCCTTCCATAGGAATCCATTTTGTGGTTTCACCAGAAAAGTTTCCAAGTGTCCATTTTTTAGACTTACAAATATTCCTCTAAAATCAGTTGAACTACGAATTCCGATTTACTCACCTGTTATCAGGAGAGAACCCAGTGCTGCATCTTTTAGAGCAGCACTGACCCTGAAAAGTAATTCTAAGTGTATTTACCAGTAACTTGTATTTCCTTCCATAGGAATCCATTGTGTGGTTTTCACCAGAAAAGTTTCCAAGTATCCATTTTTGAAGCGTACAAATATTCCTCTAAAATCACCCGAACTGCGAATTCTGATTTACTCACCTGTTACCAGGAGAAAACCCAATGCTGCATCTTTTAAGCCAGCACTGACCATGAAAAGTAATTCTAAGCGTACTTACCAGTAACATGTACTTCCTTCCATAGGAATCCATTTTGTGGTTTTCACCAGAAAAGTTTCTAAGTGTCTATTTTTGAAACGTACAAATATTCCTCTAAAATCAGCCGAAATACGAATTCCTATTTACTCACCTGTTATCAGGAGAGAACCCAAGGCTGCATCTTTTAGCCCAGCACTGACCATGAAAAGTAATTCTAAGCGTACTTACCAGTAACTTCTATTTCCTTCCATAGGAATCCATTGTGTGGTTTTCACCAGAAAAGTTTCTAAGTGTCCATTTTTGAAATGTACAAATATTCCTCTAAAATCAGCCGAAATAGGAATTCCTATATACTCACCTGTCATCAGGAGAGAACCCAGGGCTGCATCTTTTAGCCCAGCACTGACCCTGAAAAGTAATTCTAAGCGTACTTACCAGTAACTTGTATTTCCTGCCATAGGAATCCATTGTGTGGTTTTCACCAGAAAAGTTTTGAAGTGTCCATTTTTGAAATGTACAAATATTCCTCTAAAATCAGTTGAACTACGAATTCCGATTTACTCACCTGATATCAGGAGAAAACCCAGTGCTGCATCTTTTAGACCAGCACTGACCATGAAAAGTAATTCTAAGCGTACTTACCAGTAACTTGTACTTCCTTCCATAGGAATCCATTGTGTGGTTTTCACCAGAAAAGTGTCCAAGTGTCAATTTTTGAAACGTACAAATATTCCTCTAAAATCTGCCGAAATACGACTTCTGATTTACTCACCTGTTATCAGGAGAGAACCCAGGGCTGCATCTTTTAGCCCAGCACTGACCCTGAAAAGTAATTCTAAGCGTACTTACTAGTAACTTGTACTTACTTCCATAGGAATCCATTGTGTGGTTTTCACCAGAAAAGTTAACAAGTGTCCATTTTTGAAGCGTACAAATATTCCTCTAAAATCAGCCGAACTACGAATTCTGATTTACTCACCTGTTATCAGGAGAAGACCCAGTGTTGCATCTTTTAGACCAGCACTAACTATGAAAAGTAATTCTAAGCGTATTTACCAGTAACTTGTATTTCCTTCCATAGGAATCCATTGTGTGGTTTCACCAGAAAAGTTTCCAAGTGTCCATTTTTTAGACTTACAAATATACCTCTAAAATCAGTTGAACTACGAATTCCGATTTACTCACCTGTTATCAGGAGAGAACCCAGTGCTGCATCTTTTAGAGCAGCACTGACCCTGAAAAGTAATTCTAAGTGTATTTATCAGTAACTTGTATTTCCTTCCATAGGAATCCATTGTGTGGTTTTCACCAGAAATGTTTCCAAGTGTCCATTTTTGAAGCGCACAAATATTCCTCTAAAATCAACCGAACTACGAATTCCGATTTACTCACCTGTTATCAGGAGAGAACCCAGTGCTGCATCTTTTAGAGCAGCACTGACCCTGAAAAGTAATTCTAAGTGTATTTACCAGTAACTTGTATTTCCTTCCATAGGAATCCATTGTGTGGTTTTCACCAGAAATGTTTCCAAGTGTCCATTTTTGAAGCGCACAAATATTCCTCTAAAATCAGCCGAACTACGAATTCTGATTTACTCACCTGTTATCAGGAGAAGACCCAGTGTTGCATCTTTTAGACCAGCACTAACTATGAAAAGTAATTCTAAGCGTATTTACCAGTAACTTGTATTTCCTTCCATAGGAATCCATTGTGTGGTTTCACCAGAAAAGTTTCCAAGTGTCCATTTTTTAGACTTACAAATATACCTCTAAAATCAGTTGAACTACGAATTCCGATTTACTCACCTGTTATCAGGAGAGAACCCAGTGCTGCATCTTTTAGAGCAGCACTGACCCTGAAAAGTAATTCTAAGTGTATTTATCAGTAACTTGTATTTCCTTCCATAGGAATCCATTGTGTGGTTTTCACCAGAAATGTTTCCAAGTGTCCATTTTTGAAGCGCACAAATATTCCTCTAAAATCAACCGAACTACGAATTCCGATTTACTCACCTGTTATCAGGAGAGAACCCAGTGCTGCATCTTTTAGAGCAGCACTGACCCTGAAAAGTAATTCTAAGTGTATTTACCAGTAACTTGTATTTCCTTCCATAGGAATCCATTGTGTGGTTTTCACCAGAAATGTTTCCAAGTGTCCATTTTTGAAGCGCACAAATATTCCTCTAAAATCAACCGAACTGCGAATTCTGATTTACTCACCTGTTATCAGGAGAAAACCCAGTGCTGCATCTTTTAGGCCAGCACTGACCATGAAAAGTAATTCTAAGCGTACTTACCAGTAACTTGTACTTCCTTCCATAGGAATCCATTGTGCCGTTTTCACCAGAAAAGTTTCTAAGTGTCCATTTTTGAAGCGTACAAATATTCCTCTAAAATCAGCCAAAATACAAATTCCTATTTACTCACCTGTTATCAGGAGAGAACCCAGGGCTGCATCTTTTAGCCCAGCACTGAACCTGAAAAGTAATTCTAAACGTACTTACCAGTAACTTGTATTTCCTTCCATAGGAATCCATTGTGTGGTTTTCACCAGAAAAGTTTCCAAGTGTCCATTTTTGAAACGTACAACTATTCCTCTAAAATCAGCCGAAATATGACTTCCGATTTACTCACCTGTTATCAGGAGAGAACCCAGGGCTGCATCTTTTAGCCCAGCACTGACCGGGAAAAGTAATTCTAAGCGTACTTACCAGTAACTTGTATTTACTTCCATAGGAATCCATTGTGTGGTTTTCACCAGAAAAGTTTCTAAGTGTCCATTTTTGAAACGTACAAATATTCCTCTAAAATCAGCCGAACTACGAATTCCGATTTACTCACCTGTTATCAGGAGAAAACCCAGTGCTGCATCTTTTAGGCCAGCACTGACCATGAAAAGAAATTCTAAGTGTACTTACCAGTAACTTGTACTTCCTTCCATAGGAATCCATTGTGTGATTTTCACCAGAAAAGTTTCTAAGTGTCCGTTTTTGAAATGTACAAATATTCCTCTAAAATCAGCCAAACTACGAATTCCGATTTACTCACCTGTTATCAGGAGAGAACCCAGTGCTGCATCTTTTAGAGCAGCACTGACCCTCAAAAGTAATTCTAAGCGTATTTACCAGTAACTTGTATTTCCTTCCATAGGAATCCATTGTGTGGTTTTCACCAGAAAAGTTTCCAAATGTCTATTTTTTAGACTTACAAATATTCCTCTAAAATCAGTTGAACTACGAATTCCGATTTACTCACCTGATATCAGGAGAAAACCCAGTGCTGCATCTTTTAGACCAGCACTGACCCTGAAAAGTAATTCTAAGCGTACTTACCAGTAACTTGTACTTCCTTCCATAGGAATCCATTGTGTGGTTTTCACCAGAAAAGTTTCTAAGTGTCCATTTTTGAAGCATACAAATATTCCTCTAAAATCACCCGAACTGCAAATTCTGATTTACTCACCTGATATCAGGAGAAAACCCAGTGCTGCATCTTTTAGACCAGCACTGACCATGAAAAGTAATTCTAAGCGTACCTACCAGTAACTTGTACTTCCTTCCATAGGAATACATTGTGTGGTTTTCACCAGAGAAGTTTCTAAGTGTCCATTTTTGAAAAGTACAAATATTCCTCTAAAATCAGCTGAACTACGAATTCTGATTTACTCACCTGTTATCAGAAGAAGACCCAGTGTTGCATCTTTTAGACCAGCACTGACTTTGAAAAGTAATTCTAAGCGTACATACCAGTAACTTGTACTTCCTTCCATAGGAATCCATTGTGTGATTTTCACCAGAAAAGTTTCTAAGTGTCCATTTTTGAAACGTACAAATATTCCTCTAAAATCAGCCGAAATAAGAATTCTGATTTACTCACCTGTTATCAGGAGAGAACCCAGTGTTGCATCTTTTAGACCAGCACTGACTTTGAAAAGTAATTCTAAGCGTACATACCAGTAACTTGTACTTCCTTCCATAGGAATCCATTGTGTGATTTTCACCAGAAAAGTTTCTAAGTGTCCATTTTTGAAACGTACAAATATTCCTCTAAAATCAGCCAAACTACGAATTCCGATTTACTCACCTGTTATCAGGAGAGAACCCAGTGCTGCATCTTTTAGCCCAGCACTGACCCTGAAAAGTAATTCTAAGCGTACTTACTAGTAACTTGTATTTACTTCCATAGGAATCCATTGTGTGGTTTTCACCAGAAAAGTTAACAAGTGTCCATTTTTGAAGCGTACAAATATTCCTCTAAAATCAGCCGAACTACGAATTCTGATTTACTCACCTGTTATCAGGAGAAGACCCAGTGTTGCATCTTTTAGACCAGCACTGACTATGAAAAGTAATTCTAAGCGTACTTACCAGTAACTTGTACTTCCTTCCATAGGAATCCATTGTGTGATTTTCACCAGAAAAGTTTCCAAGTGTCCATTGATGAAACATACAAATATTCCTCTAAAATCAGCCCAAATACGAATTCCAATTTACTCACCTGTTATCAGGAGAGAACCCAGTGCTGCATCTTTTAGAGCAGCACTGACCCTGAAAAGTAATTCTAAGCGTACTTACCAGTAACTTGCATTTCCTTCCTTAGGAATCCATTGTGTGGTTTTCACCAGAAAAGTTTCCAAGTGTCCATTTATGAAACGTACAAATATTCCTCTAAAATCAGCCGAAATACGAATTCCTGTTTACTCACCTGTTATCAGGAGAGAACCCATGGCTGCATCTTTTAGCCCAGCACTGACCGTGAAAAGTAATTCTAAGCGTACTTACCAGTAACTTGTATTTACTTCCATAGGAATCCATTGTGTGGTTTTCACCAGAAAAGTTTCTAAGTGCCCATTTTTGAAACGTACAAATATTCCTCTAAAATCAGCCGAACTACGAATTCCGATTTACTCACCTGTTATCAGGAGAGAACCCAGTGCTGCATCTTTTAGAGCAGCACTGACCCTGAAAAGTAATTCTAAGCGTATTTACCAGTAACTTGTATTTCCTTCCATAGGAATCCATTTTGTGGTTTCACCAGAAAAGTTTCCAAGTGTCCATTTTTTAGACTTACAAATATTCCTCTAAAATCAGTTGAACTACGAATTTCGATTTACTCACCTGTTATCAGGAGAGAACCCAGTGCTGCATCTTTTAGAGCAGCACTGACCCTGAAAAGTAATTCTAAGTGTATTTACCAGTAACTTGTATTTCCTTCCATAGGAATCCATTGTGTGGTTTTCACCAGAAAAGTTTCCAAGTGTCCATTTTTGAAGCGTACAAATATTCCTCTAAAATCACCCGAACTGCGAATTCTGATTTACTCACCTGTTACCAGGAGAAAACCCAATGCTGCATCTTTTAGGCCAACACTGACCCTGAAAAGTAATTCTAAGCATACTTACCAGTAACTTTTATTTCCTTCCATAGGAATCCATTGTGTGGTTTTCACCAGAAAAGTTTCCAAGTGTCCATTTTTGAAACGTACAACTATTCCTCTAAAATCAGCCGAAATATGACTTCCGATTTACTCACCTGTTATCAGGAGAGAACCCAGGGCTGCATCTTTTAGCCCAGCACTGACCGGGAAAAGTAATTCTAAGCGTACTTACCAGTAACTTGTATTTACTTCCATAGGAATCCATTGTGTGGTTTTCACCAGAAAAGTTTCTAAGTGTCCATTTTTGAAACGTACAAATATTCCTCTAAAATCAGCCGAACTACGAATTCCGATTTACTCACCTGTTATCAGGAGAAAACCCAGTGCTGCATCTTTTAGGCCAGCACTGACCATGAAAAGAAATTCTAAGTGTACTTACCAGTAACTTGTACTTCCTTCCATAGGAATCCATTGTGTGATTTTCACCAGAAAAGTTTCTAAGTGTCCGTTTTTGAAATGTACAAATATTCCTCTAAAATCAGCCAAACTACGAATTCCGATTTACTCACCTGTTATCAGGAGAGAACCCAGTGCTGCATCTTTTAGAGCAGCACTGACCCTCAAAAGTAATTCTAAGCGTATTTACCAGTAACTTGTATTTCCTTCCATAGGAATCCATTGTGTGGTTTTCACCAGAAAAGTTTCCAAATGTCTATTTTTTAGACTTACAAATATTCCTCTAAAATCAGTTGAACTACGAATTCCGATTTACTCATCTGATATCAGGAGAAAACCCAGTGCTGCATCTTTTAGACCAGCACTGACCCTGAAAAGTAATTCTAAGCGTCCTTACCAGCCACTTGTACTTCCTTCCATAGGAATCCATTGTGTGGTTTTCACCAGAAAAGTTTCTAAGTGTCGATTTTTGAAACGTACAAATATTCCTCTAACATCAGCCGAACTACGAATTCCGATTTACTCATCTGTTATCAGGAGAAAACCCAGTGCTGCATCTTTTAGGCCAGCACTGACCATGAAAAGTAATTCTAAGCGTACTTACCAGTAACTTGTACTTCCTTCCATAGGAATCCATTTTGTGGTTTTCACCAGAAAAGTTTCTAAGTGTCCATTTTTGAAACGTACAAATATTCCTCTAAAATCAGCCGAAATACGAATTCCTATTTACTCACCTGTTATCAGGAGAGAACCCAGGGCTGCATCTTTTAGCCCAGCACTGACCCTGAAAAGTAATTCTAAGCGTACTTACCAGTAACTTTTATTTCCTTCCATAGGAATCCATTGTGTGGTTTTCACCAGAAAAGTTTCCAAGTGTCCATTTTTGAAACGTACAACTATTCCTCTAAAATCAGCCGAAATATGACTTCCGATTTACTCACCTGTTATCAGGAGAGAACCCATGGCTGCATCTTTTAGCCCAGCACTGACCGTGAAAAGTAATTCTAAGCGTACTTACCAGTAACTTGTATTTACTTCCATAGGAATCCATTGTGTGGTTTTCACCAGAAAAGTTTCTAAGTGCCCATTTTTGAAACGTACAAATATTCCTCTAAAATCAGCCGAACTACGAATTCCGATTTACTCACCTGTTATCAGGAGAGAACCCAGTGCTGCATCTTTTAGAGCAGCACTGACCCTGAAAAGTAATTCTAAGCGTATTTACCAGTAACTTGTATTTCCTTCCATAGGAATCCATTTTGTGGTTTCACCAGAAAAGTTTCCAAGTGTCCATTTTTTAGACTTACAAATATTCCTCTAAAATCAGTTGAACTACGAATTTCGATTTACTCACCTGTTATCAGGAGAGAACCCAGTGCTGCATCTTTTAGAGCAGCACTGACCCTGAAAAGTAATTCTAAGTGTATTTACCAGTAACTTGTATTTCCTTCCATAGGAATCCATTGTGTGGTTTTCACCAGAAAAGTTTCCAAGTGTCCATTTTTGAAGCGTACAAATATTCCTCTAAAATCACCCGAACTGCGAATTCTGATTTACTCACCTGTTACCAGGAGAAAACCCAATGCTGCATCTTTTAGGCCAACACTGACCCTGAAAAGTAATTCTAAGCATACTTACCAGTAACTTTTATTTCCTTCCATAGGAATCCATTGTGTGGTTTTCACCAGAAAAGTTTCCAAGTGTCCATTTTTGAAACGTACAACTATTCCTCTAAAATCAGCCGAAATATGACTTCCGATTTACTCACCTGTTATCAGGAGAGAACCCAGGGCTGCATCTTTTAGCCCAGCACTGACCGGGAAAAGTAATTCTAAGCGTACTTACCAGTAACTTGTATTTACTTCCATAGGAATCCATTGTGTGGTTTTCACCAGAAAAGTTTCTAAGTGTCCATTTTTGAAACGTACAAATATTCCTCTAAAATCAGCCGAACTACGAATTCCGATTTACTCACCTGTTATCAGGAGAAAACCCAGTGCTGCATCTTTTAGGCCAGCACTGACCATGAAAAGAAATTCTAAGTGTACTTACCAGTAACTTGTACTTCCTTCCATAGGAATCCATTGTGTGATTTTCACCAGAAAAGTTTCTAAGTGTCCGTTTTTGAAATGTACAAATATTCCTCTAAAATCAGCCAAACTACGAATTCCGATTTACTCACCTGTTATCAGGAGAGAACCCAGTGCTGCATCTTTTAGAGCAGCACTGACCCTCAAAAGTAATTCTAAGCGTATTTACCAGTAACTTGTATTTCCTTCCATAGGAATCCATTGTGTGGTTTTCACCAGAAAAGTTTCCAAATGTCTATTTTTTAGACTTACAAATATTCCTCTAAAATCAGTTGAACTACGAATTCCGATTTACTCATCTGATATCAGGAGAAAACCCAGTGCTGCATCTTTTAGACCAGCACTGACCCTGAAAAGTAATTCTAAGCGTCCTTACCAGCCACTTGTACTTCCTTCCATAGGAATCCATTGTGTGGTTTTCACCAGAAAAGTTTCTAAGTGTCGATTTTTGAAACGTACAAATATTCCTCTAACATCAGCCGAACTACGAATTCCGATTTACTCATCTGTTATCAGGAGAAAACCCAGTGCTGCATCTTTTAGGCCAGCACTGACCATGAAAAGTAATTCTAAGCGTACTTACCAGTAACTTGTACTTCCTTCCATAGGAATCCATTTTGTGGTTTTCACCAGAAAAGTTTCTAAGTGTCCATTTTTGAAACGTACAAATATTCCTCTAAAATCAGCCGAAATACGAATTCCTATTTACTCACCTGTTATCAGGAGAGAACCCAGGGCTGCATCTTTTAGCCCAGCACTGACCCTGAAAAGTAATTCTAAGCGTACTTACCAGTAACTTTTATTTCCTTCCATAGGAATCCATTGTGTGGTTTTCACCAGAAAAGTTTCCAAGTGTCCATTTTTGAAACGTACAACTATTCCTCTAAAATCAGCCGAAATATGACTTCCGATTTACTCACCTGTTATCAGGAGAGAACCCAGGGCTGCATCTTTTAGCCCAGCACTGACCGGGAAAAGTAATTCTAAGCGTACTTACCAGTAACTTGTATTTACTTCCATAGGAATCCATTGTGTGGTTTTCACCAGAAAAGTTTCTAAGTGTCCATTTTTGAAACGTACAAATATTCCTCTAAAATCAGCCGAACTACGAATTCCGATTTACTCACCTGTTATCAGGAGAAAACCCAGTGCTGCATCTTTTAGGCCAGCACTGACCATGAAAAGAAATTCTAAGTGTACTTACCAGTAACTTGTACTTCCTTCCATAGGAATCCATTGTGTGATTTTCACCAGAAAAGTTTCTAAGTGTCCGTTTTTGAAATGTACAAATATTCCTCTAAAATCAGCCAAACTACGAATTCCGATTTACTCACCTGTTATCAGGAGAGAACCCAGTGCTGCATCTTTTAGAGCAGCACTGACCCTCAAAAGTAATTCTAAGCGTATTTACCAGTAACTTGTATTTCCTTCCATAGGAATCCATTGTGTGGTTTTCACCAGAAAAGTTTCCAAATGTCTATTTTTTAGACTTACAAATATTCCTCTAAAATCAGTTGAACTACGAATTCCGATTTACTCATCTGATATCAGGAGAAAACCCAGTGCTGCATCTTTTAGACCAGCACTGACCCTGAAAAGTAATTCTAAGCGTCCTTACCAGCCACTTGTACTTCCTTCCATAGGAATCCATTGTGTGGTTTTCACCAGAAAAGTTTCTAAGTGTCCATTTTTGAAACGTACAAATATTCCTCTAACATCAGCCGAACTACGAATTCCGATTTACTCATCTGTTATCAGGAGAAAACCCAGTGCTGCATCTTTTAGGCCAGCACTGACCATGAAAAGTAATTCTAAGCGTACTTACCAGTAACTTGTACTTCCTTCCATAGGAATCCATTGTGTGGTTTTCACCAGAAAAGTTTCTAAGTGTCCATTTTTGAAACGTACAAATATTCCTCTAAAATCAGCCAAACTACGAATTCCGATTTACTCACCTGTTATCAGGAGAGAACCCAGTGCTGCATCTTTTAGCCCAGCACTGACCCTGAAAAGTAATTCTAAGCGTACTTACTAGTAACTTGTATTTACTTCCATAGGAATCCATTGTGTGGTTTTCACCAGAAAAGTTAACAAGTGTCCATTTTTGAAGCGTACAAATATTCCTCTAAAATCAGCCGAACTACGAATTCTGATTTACTCACCTGTTATCAGGAGAAGACCCAGTGTTGCATCTTTTAGACCAGCACTGACTATGAAAAGTAATTCTAAGCGTACTTACCAGTAACTTGTACTTCCTTCCATAGGAATCCATTGTGTGATTTTCACCAGAAAAGTTTCCAAGTGTCCATTGATGAAACATACAAATATTCCTCTAAAATCAGCCCAAATACGAATTCCAATTTACTCACCTGTTATCAGGAGAGAACCCAGTGCTGCATCTTTTAGAGCAGCACTGACCCTGAAAAGTAATTCTAAGCGTACTTACCAGTAACTTGCATTTCCTTCCTTAGGAATCCATTGTGTGGTTTTCACCAGAAAAGTTTCCAAGTGTCCATTTATGAAACGTACAAATATTCCTCTAAAATCAGCCGAAATACGAATTCCTGTTTACTCACCTGTTATCAGGAGAGAACCCATGGCTGCATCTTTTAGCCCAGCACTGACCGTGAAAAGTAATTCTAAGCGTACTTACCAGTAACTTGTATTTACTTCCATAGGAATCCATTGTGTGGTTTTCACCAGAAAAGTTTCTAAGTGCCCATTTTTGAAACGTACAAATATTCCTCTAAAATCAGCCGAACTACGAATTCCGATTTACTCACCTGTTATCAGGAGAGAACCCAGTGCTGCATCTTTTAGAGCAGCACTGACCCTGAAAAGTAATTCTAAGCGTATTTACCAGTAACTTGTATTTCCTTCCATAGGAATCCATTTTGTGGTTTCACCAGAAAAGTTTCCAAGTGTCCATTTTTTAGACTTACAAATATTCCTCTAAAATCAGTTGAACTACGAATTTCGATTTACTCACCTGTTATCAGGAGAGAACCCAGTGCTGCATCTTTTAGAGCAGCACTGACCCTGAAAAGTAATTCTAAGTGTATTTACCAGTAACTTGTATTTCCTTCCATAGGAATCCATTGTGTGGTTTTCACCAGAAAAGTTTCCAAGTGTCCATTTTTGAAGCGTACAAATATTCCTCTAAAATCACCCGAACTGCGAATTCTGATTTACTCACCTGTTACCAGGAGAAAACCCAATGCTGCATCTTTTAGGCCAACACTGACCATGAAAAGTAATTCTAAGCGTACTTACCAGTAACTTGTACTTCCTTCCATAGGAATCCATTTTGTGGTTTTCACCAGAAAAGTTTCTAAGTGTCCATTTTTGAAACGTACAAATATTCCTCTAAAATCAGCCGAAATACGAATTCCTATTTACTCACCTGTTATCAGGAGAGAACCCAGGGCTGCATCTTTTAGCCCAGCACTGACCCTGAAAAGTAATTCTAAGCATACTTACCAGTAACTTTTATTTCCTTCCATAGGAATCCATTGTGTGGTTTTCACCAGAAAAGTTTCCAAGTGTCCATTTTTGAAACGTACAACTATTCCTCTAAAATCAGCCGAAATATGACTTCCGATTTACTCACCTGTTATCAGGAGAGAACCCAGGGCTGCATCTTTTAGCCCAGCACTGACCGGGAAAAGTAATTCTAAGCGTACTTACCAGTAACTTGTATTTACTTCCATAGGAATCCATTGTGTGGTTTTCACCAGAAAAGTTTCTAAGTGTCCATTTTTGAAACGTACAAATATTCCTCTAAAATCAGCCGAACTACGAATTCCGATTTACTCACCTGTTATCAGGAGAAAACCCAGTGCTGCATCTTTTAGGCCAGCACTGACCATGAAAAGAAATTCTAAGTGTACTTACCAGTAACTTGTACTTCCTTCCATAGGAATCCATTGTGTGATTTTCACCAGAAAAGTTTCTAAGTGTCCGTTTTTGAAATGTACAAATATTCCTCTAAAATCAGCCAAACTACGAATTCCGATTTACTCACCTGTTATCAGGAGAGAACCCAGTGCTGCATCTTTTAGAGCAGCACTGACCCTCAAAAGTAATTCTAAGCGTATTTACCAGTAACTTGTATTTCCTTCCATAGGAATCCATTGTGTGGTTTTCACCAGAAAAGTTTCCAAATGTCTATTTTTTAGACTTACAAATATTCCTCTAAAATCAGTTGAACTACGAATTCCGATTTACTCATCTGATATCAGGAGAAAACCCAGTGCTGCATCTTTTAGACCAGCACTGACCCTGAAAAGTAATTCTAAGCGTCCTTACCAGCCACTTGTACTTCCTTCCATAGGAATCCATTGTGTGGTTTTCACCAGAAAAGTTTCTAAGTGTCCATTTTTGAAACGTACAAATATTCCTCTAACATCAGCCGAACTACGAATTCCGATTTACTCATCTGTTATCAGGAGAAAACCCAGTGCTGCATCTTTTAGGCCAGCACTGACCATGAAAAGTAATTCTAAGCGTACTTACCAGTAACTTGTACTTCCTTCCATAGGAATCCATTTTGTGGTTTTCACCAGAAAAGTTTCTAAGTGTCCATTTTTGAAACGTACAAATATTCCTCTAAAATCAGCCGAAATACGAATTCCTATTTACTCACCCGTTATCAGGAGAGAACCCAGGGCTGCATCTTTTAGCCCAGCACTGACCCTGAAAAGTAATTCTAAGCGTACTTACCAGTAACTTTTATTTCCTTCCATAGGAATCCATTGTGTGGTTTTCACCAGAAAAGTTTCCAAGTGTCCATTTTTGAAACGTACAACTATTCCTCTAAAATCAGCCGAAATATGACTTCCGATTTACTCACCTGTTATCAGGAGAGAACCCAGGGCTGCATCTTTTAGCCCAGCACTGACCGGGAAAAGTAATTCTAAGCGTACTTACCAGTAACTTGTATTTACTTCCATAGGAATCCATTGTGTGGTTTTCACCAGAAAAGTTTCTAAGTGTCCATTTTTGAAACGTACAAATATTCCTCTAAAATCAGCCGAACTACGAATTCCGATTTACTCACCTGTTATCAGGAGAAAACCCAGTGCTGCATCTTTTAGGCCAGCACTGACCATGAAAAGAAATTCTAAGTGTACTTACCAGTAACTTGTACTTCCTTCCATAGGAATCCATTGTGTGATTTTCACCAGAAAAGTTTCTAAGTGTCCGTTTTTGAAATGTACAAATATTCCTCTAAAATCAGCCAAACTACGAATTCCGATTTACTCACCTGTTATCAGGAGAGAACCCAGTGCTGCATCTTTTAGAGCAGCACTGACCCTCAAAAGTAATTCTAAGCGTATTTACCAGTAACTTGTATTTCCTTCCATAGGAATCCATTGTGTGGTTTTCACCAGAAAAGTTTCCAAATGTCTATTTTTTAGACTTACAAATATTCCTCTAAAATCAGTTGAACTACGAATTCCGATTTACTCATCTGATATCAGGAGAAAACCCAGTGCTGCATCTTTTAGACCAGCACTGACCCTGAAAAGTAATTCTAAGCGTCCTTACCAGCCACTTGTACTTCCTTCCATAGGAATCCATTGTGTGGTTTTCACCAGAAAAGTTTCTAAGTGTCCATTTTTGAAACGTACAAATATTCCTCTAACATCAGCCGAACTACGAATTCCGATTTACTCATCTGTTATCAGGAGAAAACCCAGTGCTGCATCTTTTAGGCCAGCACTGACCATGAAAAGTAATTCTAAGCGTACTTACCAGTAACTTGTACTTCCTTCCATAGGAATCCATTGTGTGGTTTTCACCAGAAAAGTTTCTAAGTGTCCATTTTTGAAACGTACAAATATTCCTCTAAAATCAGCCAAACTACGAATTCCGATTTACTCACCTGTTATCAGGAGAGAACCCAGTGCTGCATCTTTTAGCCCAGCACTGACCCTGAAAAGTAATTCTAAGCGTACTTACTAGTAACTTGTATTTACTTCCATAGGAATCCATTGTGTGGTTTTCACCAGAAAAGTTAACAAGTGTCCATTTTTGAAGCGTACAAATATTCCTCTAAAATCAGCCGAACTACGAATTCTGATTTACTCACCTGTTATCAGGAGAAGACCCAGTGTTGCATCTTTTAGACCAGCACTGACTATGAAAAGTAATTCTAAGCGTACTTACCAGTAACTTGTACTTCCTTCCATAGGAATCCATTGTGTGATTTTCACCAGAAAAGTTTCCAAGTGTCCATTGATGAAACATACAAATATTCCTCTAAAATCAGCCCAAATATGAATTCCAATTTACTCACCTGTTATCAGGAGAGAACCCAGTGCTGCATCTTTTAGAGCAGCACTGACCCTGAAAAGTAATTCTAAGCGTACTTACCAGTAACTTGCATTTCCTTCCTTAGGAATCCATTGTGTGGTTTTCACCAGAAAAGTTTCCAAGTGTCCATTTATGAAACGTACAAATATTCCTCTAAAATCAGCCGAAATACGAATTCCTGTTTACTCACCTGTTATCAGGAGAGAACCCATGGCTGCATCTTTTAGCGCAGCACTGACCGTGAAAAGTAATTCTAAGCGTACTTACCAGTAACTTGTATTTACTTCCATAGGAATCCATTGTGTGGTTTTCACCAGAAAAGTTTCTAAGTGCCCATTTTTGAAACGTACAAATATTCCTCTAAAATCAGCCGAACTACGAATTCCGATTTACTCACCTGTTATCAGGAGAGAACCCAGTGCTGCATCTTTTAGAGCAGCACTGACCCTGAAAAGTAATTCTAAGCGTATTTACCAGTAACTTGTATTTCCTTCCATAGGAATCCATTTTGTGGTTTCACCAGAAAAGTTTCCAAGTGTCCATTTTTTAGACTTACAAATATTCCTCTAAAATCAGTTGAACTACGAATTCCGATTTACTCACCTGTTATCAGGAGAGAACCCAGTGCTGCATCTTTTAGAGCAGCACTGACCCTGAAAAGTAATTCTAAGTGTATTTACCAGTAACTTGTATTTCCTTCCATAGGAATCCATTGTGTGGTTTTCACCAGAAAAGTTTCCAAGTGTCCATTTTTGAAGCGTACAAATATTCCTCTAAAATCACCCGAACTGCGAATTCTGATTTACTCACCTGTTACCAGGAGAAAACCCAATGCTGCATCTTTTAGGCCAGCACTGACCATGAAAAGTAATTCTAAGCGTACTTACCAGTAACATGTACTTCCTTCCATAGGAATCCATTTTGTGGTTTTCACCAGAAAAGTTTCTAAGTGTCTATTTTTGAAACGTACAAATATTCCTCTAAAATCAGCCGAAATACGAATTCCTATTTACTCACCTGTTATCAGGAGAGAACCCAGGGCTGCATCTTTTAGCCCAGCACTGACCATGAAAAGTAATTCTAAGCGTACTTACCAGTAACTTCTATTTCCTTCCATAGGAATCCATTGTGTGGTTTTCACCAGAAAAGTTTCTAAGTGTCCATTTTTGAAATGTACAAATATTCCTCTAAAATCAGCCGAAATAGGAATTCCTATATACTCACCTGTCATCAGGAGAGAACCCAGGGCTGCATCTTTTAGCCCAGCACTGACCCTGAAAAGTAATTCTAAGCGTACTTACCAGTAACTTGTATTTCCTGCCATAGGAATCCATTGTGTGGTTTTCACCAGAAAAGTTTTGAAGTGTCCATTTTTGAAATGTACAAATATTCCTCTAAAATCAGTTGAACTACGAATTCCGATTTACTCACCTGATATCAGGAGAAAACCCAGTGCTGCATCTTTTAGACCAGCACTGACCATGAAAAGTAATTCTAAGCGTACTTACCAGTAACTTGTACTTCCTTCCATAGGAATCCATTGTGTGGTTTTCACCAGAAAAGTGTCCAAGTGTCAATTTTTGAAACGTACAAATATTCCTCTAAAATCTGCCGAAATACGACTTCTGATTTACTCACCTGTTATCAGGAGAGAACCCAGGGCTGCATCTTTTAGCCCAGCACTGACCCTGAAAAGTAATTCTAAGCGTACTTACTAGTAACTTGTACTTACTTCCATAGGAATCCATTGTGTGGTTTTCACCAGAAAAGTTAACAAGTGTCCATTTTTGAAGCGTACAAATATTCCTCTAAAATCAGCCGAACTACGAATTCTGATTTACTCACCTGTTATCAGGAGAAGACCCAGTGTTGCATCTTTTAGACCAGCACTAACTATGAAAAGTAATTCTAAGCGTATTTACCAGTAACATGTATTTCCTTCCATAGGAATCCATTGTGTGGTTTCACCAGAAAAGTTTCCAAGTGTCCATTTTTTAGACTTACAAATATACCTCTAAAATCAGTTGAACTACGAATTCCGATTTACTCACCTGTTATCAGGAGAGAACCCAGTGCTGCATCTTTTAGAGCAGCACTGACCCTGAAAAGTAATTCTAAGTGTATTTATCAGTAACTTGTATTTCCTTCCATAGGAATCCATTGTGTGGTTTTCACCAGAAATGTTTCCAAGTGTCCATTTTTGAAGCGCACAAATATTCCTCTAAAATCAACCGAACTACGAATTCCGATTTACTCACCTGTTATCAGGAGAGAACCCAGTGCTGCATCTTTTAGAGCAGCACTGACCCTGAAAAGTAATTCTAAGTGTATTTACCAGTAACTTGTATTTCCTTCCATAGGAATCCATTGTGTGGTTTTCACCAGAAATGTTTCCAAGTGTCCATTTTTGAAGTGCACAAATATTCCTCTAAAATCAACCGAACTGCGAATTCTGATTTACTCACCTGTTATCAGGAGAAAACCCAGTGCTGCATCTTTTAGGCCAGCACTGACCATGAAAAGTAATTCTAAGCGTACTTACCAGTAACTTGTACTTCCTTCCATAGGAATCCATTGTGCCGTTTTCACCAGAAAAGTTTCTAAGTGTCCATTTTTGAAGCGTACAAATATTCCTCTAAAATCAGCCGAAATACAAATTCCTATTTACTCACCTGTTATCAGGAGAGAACCCAGGGCTGCATCTTTTAGCCCAGCACTGAACCTGAAAAGTAATTCTAAACGTACTTACCAGTAACTTGTATTTCCTTCCATAGGAATCCATTGTGTGGTTTTCACCAGAAAAGTTTCTAAGTGTCCATTTTTGAAACGTACAACTATTCCTCTAAAATCAGCCGAAATATGACTTCCGATTTACTCACCTGTTATCAGGAGAGAACCCAGGGCTGCATCTTTTAGCCCAGCACTGACCGGGAAAAGTAATTCTAAGCGTACTTACCAGTAACTTGTATTTACTTCCATAGGAATCCATTGTGTGGTTTTCACCAGAAAAGTTTCTAAGTGTCCATTTTTGAAACGTACAAATATTCCTCTAAAATCAGCCGAACTACGAATTCCGATTTACTCACCTGTTATCAGGAGAAAACCCAGTGCTGCATCTTTTAGGCCAGCACTGACCATGAAAAGAAATTCTAAGTGTACTTACCAGTAACTTGTACTTCCTTCCATAGGAATCCATTGTGTGATTTTCACCAGAAAAGTTTCTAAGTGTCCGTTTTTGAAATGTACAAATATTCCTCTAAAATCAGCCAAACTACGAATTCCGATTTACTCACCTGTTATCAGGAGAGAACCCAGTGCTGCATCTTTTAGAGCAGCACTGACCCTCAAAAGTAATTCTAAGCGTATTTACCAGTAACTTGTATTTCCTTCCATAGGAATCCATTGTGTGGTTTTCACCAGAAAAGTTTCCAAATGTCTATTTTTTAGACTTACAAATATTCCTCTAAAATCAGTTGAACTACGAATTCCGATTTACTCACCTGATATCAGGAGAAAACCCAGTGCTGCATCTTTTAGACCAGCACTGACCCTGAAAAGTAATTCTAAGCGTACTTACCAGTAACTTGTACTTCCTTCCATAGGAATCCATTGTGTGGTTTTCACCAGAAAAGTTTCTAAGTGTCCATTTTTGAAGCATACAAATATTCCTCTAAAATCACCCGAACTGCGAATTCTGATTTACTCACCTGATATCAGGAGAAAACCCAGTGCTGCATCTTTTAGACCAGCACTGACCATGAAAAGTAATTCTAAGCGTACCTACCAGTAACTTGTACTTCCTTCCATAGGAATCCATTGTGTGATTTTCACCAGAAAAGTTTCTAAGTGTCCATTTTTGAAACGTACAAATATTCCTCTAAAATCAGCCGAAATAAGAATTCTGATTTACTCACCTGTTATCAGGAGAGAACCCAGTGTTGCATCTTTTAGACCAGCACTGACTTTGAAAAGTAATTCTAAGCGTACATACCAGTAACTTGTACTTCCTTCCATAGGAATCCATTGTGTGGTTTCACCAGAAAAGTTTCCAAGTGTCCATTTTTTAGACTTACAAATATACCTCTAAAATCAGTTGAACTACGAATTCCGATTTACTCATCTGTTATCAGGAGAGAACCCAGTGCTGCATCTTTTAGAGCAGCACTGACCCTGAAAAGTAATTCTAAGTGTATTTATCAGTAACTTGTATTTCCTTCCATAGGAATCCATTGTGTGGTTTTCACCAGAAATGTTTCCAAGTATCCATTTTTGAAGCGCACAAATATTCCTCTAAAATCAACCGAACTACGAATTCCGATTTACTCACCTGTTATCAGGAGAGAACCCAGTGCTGCATCTTTTAGAGCAGCACTGACCCTGAAAAGTAATTCTAAGTGTATTTACCAGTAACTTGTATTTCCTTCCATAGGAATCCATTGTGTGGTTTTCACCAGAAATGTTTCCAAGTGTCCATTTTTGAAGTGCACAAATATTCCTCTAAAATCAACCGAACTGCGAATTCTGATTTACTCACCTGTTATCAGGAGAAAACCCAGTGCTGCATCTTTTAGGCCAGCACTGACCATGAAAAGTAATTCTAAGCGTACTTACCAGTAACTTGTACTTCCTTCCATAGGAATCCATTGTGCCGTTTTCACCAGAAAAGTTTCTAAGTGTCCATTTTTGAAGCGTACAAATATTCCTCTAAAATCAGCCGAAATTCAAATTCCTATTTACTCACCTGTTATCAGGAGAGAACCCAGGGCTGCATCTTTTAGCCCAGCACTGAACCTGAAAAGTAATTCTAAACGTACTTACCAGTAACTTGTATTTCCTTCCATAGGAATCCATTGTGTGGTTTTCACCAGAAAAGTTTCTAAGTGTCCATTTTTGAAACGTACAACTATTCCTCTAAAATCAGCCGAAATATGACTTCCGATTTACTCACCTGTTATCAGGAGAGAACCCAGGGCTGCATCTTTTAGCCCAGCACTGACCGGGAAAAGTAATTCTAAGCGTACTTACCAGTAACTTGTATTTACTTCCATAGGAATCCATTGTGTGGTTTTCACCAGAAAAGTTTCTAAGTGTCCATTTTTGAAACGTACAAATATTCCTCTAAAATCAGCCGAACTACGAATTCCGATTTACTCACCTGTTATCAGGAGAAAACCCAGTGCTGCATCTTTTAGGCCAGCACTGACCATGAAAAGAAATTCTAAGTGTACTTACCAGTAACTTGTACTTCCTTCCATAGGAATCCATTGTGTGATTTTCACCAGAAAAGTTTCTAGGTGTCCGTTTTTGAAATGTACAAATATTCCTCTAAAATCAGCCAAACTACGAATTCCGATTTACTCACCTGTTATCAGGAGAGAACCCAGTGCTGCATCTTTTAGAGCAGCACTGACCCTCAAAAGTAATTCTAAGCGTATTTACCAGTAACTTGTATTTCCTTCCATAGGAATCCATTGTGTGGTTTTCACCAGAAAAGTTTCCAAATGTCTATTTTTTAGACTTACAAATATTCCTCTAAAATCAGTTGAACTACGAATTCCAATTTACTCACCTGATATCAGGAGAAAACCCAGTGCTGCATCTTTTAGACCAGCACTGACCCTGAAAAGTAATTCTAAGCGTACTTACCAGTAACTTGTACTTCCTTCCATAGGAATCCATTGTGTGGTTTTCACCAGAAAAGTTTCTAAGTGTCCATTTTTGAAGCATACAAATATTCCTCTAAAATCACCCGAACTGCGAATTCTGATTTACTCACCTGATATCAGGAGAAAACCCAGTGCTGCATCTTTTAGACCAGCACTGACCATGAAAAGTAATTCTAAGCGTACCTACCAGTAACTTGTACTTCCTTCCATAGGAATACATTGTGTGGTTTTCACCAGAGAAGTTTCTAAGTGTCCATTTTTGAAAAGTACAAATATTCCTCTAAAATCAGCTGAACTACGAATTCTGATTTACTCACCTGTTATCAGAAGAAGACCCAGTGTCGCATCTTTTAGACCAGCACTGACTTTGAAAAGTAATTCTAAGCGTACATACCAGTAACTTGTACTTCCTTCCATAGGAATCCATTGTGTGATTTTCACCAGAAAAGTTTCTAAGTGTCCATTTTTGAAACGTACAAATATTCCTCTAAAATCAGCCGAAATAAGAATTCTGATTTACTCACCTGTTATCAGGAGAAGACCCAGTGTTGCATCTTTTAGACCAGCACTAACTATGAAAAGTAATTCTAAGCGTATTTACCAGTAACTTGTATTTCCTTCCATAGGAATCCATTGTGTGGTTTCACCAGAAAAGTTTCCAAGTGTCCATTTTTTAGACTTACAAATATACCTCTAAAATCAGTTGAACTACGAATTCCGATTTACTCACCTGTTATCAGGAGAGAACCCAGTGCTGCATCTTTTAGAGCAGCACTGACCCTGAAAAGTAATTCTAAGTGTATTTATCAGTAACTTGTATTTCCTTCCATAGGAATCCATTGTGTGGTTTTCACCAGAAATGTTTCCAAGTGTCCATTTTTGAAGCGCACAAATATTCCTCTAAAATCAACCGAACTACGAATTCCGATTTACTCACCTGTTATCAGGAGAGAACCCAGTGCTGCATCTTTTAGAGCAGCACTGACCCTGAAAAGTAATTCTAAGTGTATTTACCAGTAACTTGTATTTCCTTCCATAGGAATCCATTGTGCCGTTTTCACCAGAAAAGTTTCTAAGTGTCCATTTTTGAAGCGTACAAATATTCCTCTAAAATCAGCCGAAATACAAATTCCTATTTACTCACCTGTTATCAGGAGAGAACCCAGGGCTGCATCTTTTAGCCCAGCACTGAACCTGAAAAGTAATTCTAAACGTACTTACCAGTAACTTGTATTTCCTTCCATAGGAATCCATTGTGTGGTTTTCACCAGAAAAGTTTCTAAGTGTCCATTTTTGAAACGTACAACTATTCCTCTAAAATCAGCCGAAATATGACTTCCGATTTACTCACCTGTTATCAGGAGAGAACCCAGGGCTGCATCTTTTAGCCCAGCACTGACCGGGAAAAGTAATTCTAAGCGTACTTACCAGTAACTTGTATTTACTTCCATAGGAATCCATTGTGTGGTTTTCACCAGAAAAGTTTCTAAGTGTCCATTTTTGAAACGTACAAATATTCCTCTAAAATCAGCCGAACTACGAATTCCGATTTACTCACCTGTTATCAGGAGAAAACCCAGTGCTGCATCTTTTAGGCCAGCACTGACCATGAAAAGAAATTCTAAGTGTACTTACCAGTAACTTGTACTTCCTTCCATAGGAATCCATTGTGTGATTTTCACCAGAAAAGTTTCTAAGTGTCCGTTTTTGAAATGTACAAATATTCCTCTAAAATCAGCCAAACTACGAATTCCGATTTACTCACCTGTTATCAGGAGAGAACCCAGTGCTGCATCTTTTAGAGCAGCACTGACCCTCAAAAGTAATTCTAAGCGTATTTACCAGTAACTTGTATTTCCTTCCATAGGAATCCATTGTGTGGTTTTCACCAGAAAAGTTTCCAAATGTCTATTTTTTAGACTTACAAATATTCCTCTAAAATCAGTTGAACTACGAATTCCGATTTACTCACCTGATATCAGGAGAAAACCCAGTGCTGCATCTTTTAGACCAGCACTGACCCTGAAAAGTAATTCTAAGCGTACTTACCAGTAACTTGTACTTCCTTCCATAGGAATCCATTGTGTGGTTTTCACCAGAAAAGTTTCTAAGTGTCCATTTTTGAAGCATACAAATATTCCTCTAAAATCACCCGAACTGCGAATTCTGATTTACTCACCTGATATCAGGAGAAAACCCAGTGCTGCATCTTTTAGACCAGCACTGACCATGAAAAGTAATTCTAAGCGTACCTACCAGTAACTTGTACTTCCTTCCATAGGAATACATTGTGTGGTTTTCACCAGAGAAGTTTCTAAGTGTCCATTTTTGAAAAGTACAAATATTCCTCTAAAATCAGCTGAACTACGAATTCTGATTTACTCACCTGTTATCAGAAGAAGACCCAGTGTTGCATCTTTTAGACCAGCACTGACTTTGAAAAGTAATTCTAAGCGTACATACCAGTAACTTGTACTTCCTTCCATAGGAATCCATTGTGTGATTTTCACCAGAAAAGTTTCTAAGTGTCCATTTTTGAAACGTACAAATATTCCTCTAAAATCAGCCGAAATAAGAATTCTGATTTACTCACCTGTTATCAGGAGAGAACCCAGTGTTGCATCTTTTAGACCAGCACTGACTTTGAAAAGTAATTCTAAGCGTACATACCAGTAACTTGTACTTCCTTCCATAGGAATCCATTGTGTGGTTTCACCAGAAAAGTTTCCAAGTGTCCATTTTTTAGACTTACAAATATACCTCTAAAATCAGTTGAACTACGAATTCCGATTTACTCACCTGTTATCAGGAGAGAACCCAGTGCTGCATCTTTTAGAGCAGCACTGACCCTGAAAAGTAATTCTAAGTGTATTTATCAGTAACTTGTATTTCCTTCCATAGGAATCCATTGTGTGGTTTTCACCAGAAATGTTTCCAAGTATCCATTTTTGAAGCGCACAAATATTCCTCTAAAATCAACCGAACTACGAATTCCGATTTACTCACCTGTTATCAGGAGAGAACCCAGTGCTGCATCTTTTAGAGCAGCACTGACCCTGAAAAGTAATTCTAAGTGTATTTACCAGTAACTTGTATTTCCTTCCATAGGAATCCATTGTGTGGTTTTCACCAGAAATGTTTCCAAGTGTCCATTTTTGAAGTGCACAAATATTCCTCTAAAATCAACCGAACTGCGAATTCTGATTTACTCACCTGTTATCAGGAGAAAACCCAGTGCTGCATCTTTTAGGCCAGCACTGACCATGAAAAGTAATTCTAAGCGTACTTACCAGTAACTTGTACTTCCTTCCATAGGAATCCATTGTGCCGTTTTCACCAGAAAAGTTTCTAAGTGTCCATTTTTGAAGCGTACAAATATTCCTCTAAAATCAGCCGAAATACAAATTCCTATTTACTCACCTGTTATCAGGAGAGAACCCAGGGCTGCATCTTTTAGCCCAGCACTGAACCTGAAAAGTAATTCTAAACGTACTTACCAGTAACTTGTATTTCCTTCCATAGGAATCCATTGTGTGGTTTTCACCAGAAAAGTTTCTAAGTGTCCATTTTTGAAACGTACAACTATTCCTCTAAAATCAGCCGAAATATGACTTCCGATTTACTCACCTGTTATCAGGAGAGAACCCAGGGCTGCATCTTTTAGCCCAGCACTGACCGGGAAAAGTAATTCTAAGCGTACTTACCAGTAACTTGTATTTACTTCCATAGGAATCCATTGTGTGGTTTTCACCAGAAAAGTTTCTAAGTGTCCATTTTTGAAACGTACAAATATTCCTCTAAAATCAGCCGAACTACGAATTCCGATTTACTCACCTGTTATCAGGAGAAAACCCAGTGCTGCATCTTTTAGGCCAGCACTGACCATGAAAAGAAATTCTAAGTGTACTTACCAGTAACTTGTACTTCCTTCCATAGGAATCCATTGTGTGATTTTCACCAGAAAAGTTTCTAGGTGTCCGTTTTTGAAATGTACAAATATTCCTCTAAAATCAGCCAAACTACGAATTCCGATTTACTCACCTGTTATCAGGAGAGAACCCAGTGCTGCATCTTTTAGAGCAGCACTGACCCTCAAAAGTAATTCTAAGCGTATTTACCAGTAACTTGTATTTCCTTCCATAGGAATCCATTGTGTGGTTTTCACCAGAAAAGTTTCCAAATGTCTATTTTTTAGACTTACAAATATTCCTCTAAAATCAGTTGAACTACGAATTCTGATTTACTCACCTGATATCAGGAGAAAACCCAGTGCTGCATCTTTTAGACCAGCACTGACCCTGAAAAGTAATTCTAAGTGTACTTACCAGTAACTTGTACTTCCTTCCATAGGAATCCATTGTGTGGTTTTCACCAGAAAAGTTTCTAAGTGTCCATTTTTGAAGCATACAAATATTCCTCTAAAATCACCCGAACTGCGAATTCTGATTTACTCACCTGATATCAGGAGAAAACCCAGTGCTGCATCTTTTAGACCAGCACTGACCATGAAAAGTAATTCTAAGCGTACCTACCAGTAACTTGTACTTCCTTCCATAGGAATACATTGTGTGGTTTTCACCAGAGAAGTTTCTAAGTGTCCATTTTTGAAAAGTACAAATATTCCTCTAAAATCAGCTGAACTACGAATTCTGATTTACTCACCTGTTATCAGAAGAAGACCCAGTGTTGCATCTTTTAGACCAGCACTGACTTTGAAAAGTAATTCTAAGCGTACATACCAGTAACTTGTACTTCCTTCCATAGGAATCCATTGTGTGATTTTCACCAGAAAAGTTTCTAAGTGTCCATTTTTGAAACGTACAAATATTCCTCTAAAATCAGCCGAAATAAGAATTCTGATTTACTCACCTGTTATCAGGAGAGAACCCAGTGTTGCATCTTTTAGACCAGCACTGACTTTGAAAAGTAATTCTAAGCGTACATACCAGTAACTTGTACTTCCTTCCATAGGAATCCATTGTGTGATTTTCACCAGAAAAGTTTCTAAGTGTCCATTTTTGAAACGTACAAATATTCCTCTAAAATCAGCCAAACTACGAATTCCGATTTACTCACCTGTTATCAGGAGAGAACCCAGTGCTGCATCTTTTAGCCCAGCACTGACCCTGAAAAGTAATTCTAAGCGTACTTACTAGTAACTTGTATTTATTTCCATAGGAATCCATTGTGTGGTTTTCACCAGAAAAGTTAACAAGTGTCCATTTTTGAAGCGTACAAATATTCCTCTAAAATCAGCCGAACTACGAATTCTGATTTACTCACCTGTTATCAGGAGAAGACCCAGTGTTGCATCTTTTAGACCAGCACTGACTATGAAAAGTAATTCTAAGCGTACTTACCAGTAACTTGTACTTCCTTCCATAGGAATCCATTGTGTGATTTTCACCAGAAAAGTTTCCAAGTGTCCATTGATGAAACATACAAATATTCCTCTAAAATCAGCCCAAATACGAATTCCAATTTACTCACCTGTTATCAGGAGAGAACCCAGTGCTGCATCTTTTAGAGCAGCACTGACCCTGAAAAGTAATTCTAAGCGTACTTACCAGTAACTTGCATTTCCTTCCTTAGGAATCCATTGTGTGGTTTTCACCAGAAAAGTTTCCAAGTGTCCATTTATGAAACGTACAAATATTCCTCTAAAATCAGCCGAAATACGAATTCCTGTTTACTCACCTGTTATCAGGAGAGAACCCATGGCTGCATCTTTTAGCCCAGCACTGACCGTGAAAAGTAATTCTAAGCGTACTTACCAGTAACTTGTATTTACTTCCATAGGAATCCATTGTGTGGTTTTCACCAGAAAAGTTTCTAAGTGCCCATTTTTGAAACGTACAAATATTCCTCTAAAATCAGCCGAACTACGAATTCCGATTTACTCACCTGTTATCAGGAGAGAACCCAGTGCTGCATCTTTTAGAGCAGCACTGACCCTGAAAAGTAATTCTAAGCGTATTTACCAGTAACTTGTATTTCCTTCCATAGGAATCCATTTTGTGGTTTCACCAGAAAAGTTTCCAAGTGTCCATTTTTTAGACTTACAAATATTCCTCTAAAATCAGTTGAACTACGAATTTCGATTTACTCACCTGTTATCAGGAGAGAACCCAGTGCTGCATCTTTTAGAGCAGCACTGACCCTGAAAAGTAATTCTAAGTGTATTTACCAGTAACTTGTATTTCCTTCCATAGGAATCCATTGTGTGGTTTTCACCAGAAAAGTTTCCAAGTGTCCATTTTTGAAGCGTACAAATATTCCTCTAAAATCACCCGAACTGCGAATTCTGATTTACTCACCTGTTACCAGGAGAAAACCCAATGCTGCATCTTTTAGGCCAACACTGACCATGAAAAGTAATTCTAAGCGTACTTACCAGTAACTTGTACTTCCTTCCATAGGAATCCATTTTGTGGTTTTCACCAGAAAAGTTTCTAAGTGTCCATTTTTGAAACGTACAAATATTCCTCTAAAATCAGCCGAAATACGAATTCCTATTTACTCACCTGTTATCAGGAGAGAACCCAGGGCTGCATCTTTTAGCCCAGCACTGACCCTGAAAAGTAATTCTAAGCATACTTACCAGTAACTTTTATTTCCTTCCATAGGAATCCATTGTGTGGTTTTCACCAGAAAAGTTTCCAAGTGTCCATTTTTGAAACGTACAACTATTCCTCTAAAATCAGCCGAAATATGACTTCCGATTTACTCACCTGTTATCAGGAGAGAACCCAGGGCTGCATCTTTTAGCCCAGCACTGACCGGGAAAAGTAATTCTAAGCGTACTTACCAGTAACTTGTATTTACTTCCATAGGAATCCATTGTGTGGTTTTCACCAGAAAAGTTTCTAAGTGTCCATTTTTGAAACGTACAAATATTCCTCTAAAATCAGCCGAACTACGAATTCCGATTTACTCACCTGTTATCAGGAGAAAACCCAGTGCTGCATCTTTTAGGCCAGCACTGACCATGAAAAGAAATTCTAAGTGTACTTACCAGTAACTTGTACTTCCTTCCATAGGAATCCATTGTGTGATTTTCACCAGAAAAGTTTCTAAGTGTCCGTTTTTGAAATGTACAAATATTCCTCTAAAATCAGCCAAACTACGAATTCCGATTTACTCACCTGTTATCAGGAGAGAACCCAGTGCTGCATCTTTTAGAGCAGCACTGACCCTCAAAAGTAATTCTAAGCGTATTTACCAGTAACTTGTATTTCCTTCCATAGGAATCCATTGTGTGGTTTTCACCAGAAAAGTTTCCAAATGTCTATTTTTTAGACTTACAAATATTCCTCTAAAATCAGTTGAACTACGAATTCCGATTTACTCATCTGATATCAGGAGAAAACCCAGTGCTGCATCTTTTAGACCAGCACTGACCCTGAAAAGTAATTCTAAGCGTCCTTACCAGCCACTTGTACTTCCTTCCATAGGAATCCATTGTGTGGTTTTCACCAGAAAAGTTTCTAAGTGTCCATTTTTGAAACGTACAAATATTCCTCTAACATCAGCCGAACTACGAATTCCGATTTACTCATCTGTTATCAGGAGAAAACCCAGTGCTGCATCTTTTAGGCCAGCACTGACCATGAAAAGTAATTCTAAGCGTACTTACCAGTAACTTGTACTTCCTTCCATAGGAATCCATTTTGTGGTTTTCACCAGAAAAGTTTCTAAGTGTCCATTTTTGAAACGTACAAATATTCCTCTAAAATCAGCCGAAATACGAATTCCTATTTACTCACCTGTTATCAGGAGAGAACCCAGGGCTGCATCTTTTAGCCCAGCACTGACCCTGAAAAGTAATTCTAAGCGTACTTACCAGTAACTTTTATTTCCTTCCATAGGAATCCATTGTGTGGTTTTCACCAGAAAAGTTTCCAAGTGTCCATTTTTGAAACGTACAACTATTCCTCTAAAATCAGCCGAAATATGACTTCCGATTTACTCACCTGTTATCAGGAGAGAACCCAGGGCTGCATCTTTTAGCCCAGCACTGACCGGGAAAAGTAATTCTAAGCGTACTTACCAGTAACTTGTATTTACTTCCATAGGAATCCATTGTGTGGTTTTCACCAGAAAAGTTTCTAAGTGTCCATTTTTGAAACGTACAAATATTCCTCTAAAATCAGCCGAACTACGAATTCCGATTTACTCACCTGTTATCAGGAGAAAACCCAGTGCTGCATCTTTTAGGCCAGCACTGACCATGAAAAGAAATTCTAAGTGTACTTACCAGTAACTTGTACTTCCTTCCATAGGAATCCATTGTGTGATTTTCACCAGAAAAGTTTCTAAGTGTCCGTTTTTGAAATGTACAAATATTCCTCTAAAATCAGCCAAACTACGAATTCCGATTTACTCACCTGTTATCAGGAGAGAACCCAGTGCTGCATCTTTTAGAGCAGCACTGACCCTCAAAAGTAATTCTAAGCGTATTTACCAGTAACTTGTATTTCCTTCCATAGGAATCCATTGTGTGGTTTTCACCAGAAAAGTTTCCAAATGTCTATTTTTTAGACTTACAAATATTCCTCTAAAATCAGTTGAACTACGAATTCCGATTTACTCATCTGATATCAGGAGAAAACCCAGTGCTGCATCTTTTAGACCAGCACTGACCCTGAAAAGTAATTCTAAGCGTCCTTACCAGCCACTTGTACTTCCTTCCATAGGAATCCATTGTGTGGTTTTCACCAGAAAAGTTTCTAAGTGTCCATTTTTGAAACGTACAAATATTCCTCTAACATCAGCCGAACTACGAATTCCGATTTACTCATCTGTTATCAGGAGAAAACCCAGTGCTGCATCTTTTAGGCCAGCACTGACCATGAAAAGTAATTCTAAGCGTACTTACCAGTAACTTGTACTTCCTTCCATAGGAATCCATTGTGTGGTTTTCACCAGAAAAGTTTCTAAGTGTCCATTTTTGAAACGTACAAATATTCCTCTAAAATCAGCCAAACTACGAATTCCGATTTACTCACCTGTTATCAGGAGAGAACCCAGTGCTGCATCTTTTAGCCCAGCACTGACCCTGAAAAGTAATTCTAAGCGTACTTACTAGTAACTTGTATTTACTTCCATAGGAATCCATTGTGTGGTTTTCACCAGAAAAGTTAACAAGTGTCCATTTTTGAAGCGTACAAATATTCCTCTAAAATCAGCCGAACTACGAATTCTGATTTACTCACCTGTTATCAGGAGAAGACCCAGTGTTGCATCTTTTAGACCAGCACTGACTATGAAAAGTAATTATAAGCGTACTTACCAGTAACTTGTACTTCCTTCCATAGGAATCCATTGTGTGATTTTCACCAGAAAAGTTTCCAAGTGTCCATTGATGAAACATACAAATATTCCTCTAAAATCAGCCCAAATATGAATTCCAATTTACTCACCTGTTATCAGGAGAGAACCCAGTGCTGCATCTTTTAGAGCAGCACTGACCCTGAAAAGTAATTCTAAGCGTACTTACCAGTAACTTGCATTTCCTTCCTTAGGAATCCATTGTGTGGTTTTCACCAGAAAAGTTTCCAAGTATCCATTTTTGAAGCGCACAAATATTCCTCTAAAATCAACCGAACTACGAATTCCGATTTACTCACCTGTTATCAGGAGAGAACCCAGTGCTGCATCTTTTAGGCCAGCACTGACCATGAAAAGAAATTCTAAGTGTACTTACCAGTAACTTGTACTTCCTTCCATAGGAATCCATTGTGTGATTTTCACCAGAAAAGTTTCTAAGTGTCCGTTTTTGAAATGTACAAATATTCCTCTAAAATCAGCCAAACTACGAATTCCGATTTACTCACCTGTTATCAGGAGAGAACCCAGTGCTGCATCTTTTAGAGCAGCACTGACCCTCAAAAGTAATTCTAAGCGTATTTACCAGTAACTTGTATTTCCTTCCATAGGAATCCATTGTGTGGTTTTCACCAGAAAAGTTTCCAAATGTCTATTTTTTAGACTTACAAATATTCCTCTAAAATCAGTTGAACTACGAATTCCGATTTACTCACCTGATATCAGGAGAAAACCCAGTGCTGCATCTTTTAGACCAGCACTGACCCTGAAAAGTAATTCTAAGCGTACTTACCAGTAACTTGTACTTCCTTCCATAGGAATCCATTGTGTGGTTTTCACCAGAAAAGTTTCTAAGTGTCCATTTTTGAAGCATACAAATATTCCTCTAAAATCACCCGAACTGCGAATTCTGATTTACTCACCTGATATCAGGAGAAAACCCAGTGCTGCATCTTTTAGACCAGCACTGACCATGAAAAGTAATTCTAAGCGTACCTACCAGTAACTTGTACTTCCTTCCATAGGAATACATTGTGTGGTTTTCACCAGAGAAGTTTCTAAGTGTCCATTTTTGAAAAGTACAAATATTCCTCTAAAATCAGCTGAACTACGAATTCTGATTTACTCACCTGTTATCAGAAGAAGACCCAGTGTTGCATCTTTTAGACCAGCACTGACTTTGAAAAGTAATTCTAAGCGTACATACCAGTAACTTGTACTTCCTTCCATAGGAATCCATTGTGTGATTTTCACCAGAAAAGTTTCTAAGTGTCCATTTTTGAAACGTACAAATATTCCTCTAAAATCAGCCGAAATAAGAATTCTGATTTACTCACCTGTTATCAGGAGAGAACCCAGTGTTGCATCTTTTAGACCAGCACTGACTTTGAAAAGTAATTCTAAGCGTACATACCAGTAACTTGTACTTCCTTCCATAGGAATCCATTGTGTGGTTTCACCAGAAAAGTTTCCAAGTGTCCATTTTTTAGACTTACAAATATACCTCTAAAATCAGTTGAACTACGAATTCCGATTTACTCACCTGTTATCAGGAGAGAACCCAGTGCTGCATCTTTTAGAGCAGCACTGACCCTGAAAAGTAATTCTAAGTGTATTTATCAGTAACTTGTATTTCCTTCCATAGGAATCCATTGTGTGGTTTTCACCAGAAATGTTTCCAAGTATCCATTTTTGAAGCGCACAAATATTCCTCTAAAATCAACCGAACTACGAATTCCGATTTACTCACCTGTTATCAGGAGAGAACCCAGTGCTGCATCTTTTAGAGCAGCACTGACCCTGAAAAGTAATTCTAAGTGTATTTACCAGTAACTTGTATTTCCTTCCATAGGAATCCATTGTGTGGTTTTCACCAGAAATGTTTCCAAGTGTCCATTTTTGAAGTGCACAAATATTCCTCTAAAATCAACCGAACTGCGAATTCTGATTTACTCACCTGTTATCAGGAGAAAACCCAGTGCTGCATCTTTTAGGCCAGCACTGACCATGAAAAGTAATTCTAAGCGTACTTACCAGTAACTTGTACTTCCTTCCATAGGAATCCATTGTGCCGTTTTCACCAGAAAAGTTTCTAAGTGTCCATTTTTGAAGCGTACAAATATTCCTCTAAAATCAGCCGAAATACAAATTCCTATTTACTCACCTGTTATCAGGAGAGAACCCAGGGCTGCATCTTTTAGCCCAGCACTGAACCTGAAAAGTAATTCTAAACGTACTTACCAGTAACTTGTATTTCCTTCCATAGGAATCCATTGTGTGGTTTTCACCAGAAAAGTTTCTAAGTGTCCATTTTTGAAACGTACAACTATTCCTCTAAAATCAGCCGAAATATGACTTCCGATTTACTCACCTGTTATCAGGAGAGAACCCAGGGCTGCATCTTTTAGCCCAGCACTGACCGGGAAAAGTAATTCTAAGCGTACTTACCAGTAACTTGTATTTACTTCCATAGGAATCCATTGTGTGGTTTTCACCAGAAAAGTTTCTAAGTGTCCATTTTTGAAACGTACAAATATTCCTCTAAAATCAGCCGAACTACGAATTCCGATTTACTCACCTGTTATCAGGAGAAAACCCAGTGCTGCATCTTTTAGGCCAGCACTGACCATGAAAAGAAATTCTAAGTGTACTTACCAGTAACTTGTACTTCCTTCCATAGGAATCCATTGTGTGATTTTCACCAGAAAAGTTTCTAGGTGTCCGTTTTTGAAATGTACAAATATTCCTCTAAAATCAGCCAAACTACGAATTCCGATTTACTCACCTGTTATCAGGAGAGAACCCAGTGCTGCATCTTTTAGAGCAGCACTGACCCTCAAAAGTAATTCTAAGCGTATTTACCAGTAACTTGTATTTCCTTCCATAGGAATCCATTGTGTGGTTTTCACCAGAAAAGTTTCCAAATGTCTATTTTTTAGACTTACAAATATTCCTCTAAAATCAGTTGAACTACGAATTCTGATTTACTCACCTGATATCAGGAGAAAACCCAGTGCTGCATCTTTTAGACCAGCACTGACCCTGAAAAGTAATTCTAAGCGTACTTACCAGTAACTTGTACTTCCTTCCATAGGAATCCATTGTGTGGTTTTCACCAGAAAAGTTTCTAAGTGTCCATTTTTGAAGCATACAAATATTCCTCTAAAATCACCCGAACTGCGAATTCTGATTTACTCACCTGATATCAGGAGAAAACCCAGTGCTGCATCTTTTAGACCAGCACTGACCATGAAAAGTAATTCTAAGCGTACCTACCAGTAACTTGTACTTCCTTCCATAGGAATACATTGTGTGGTTTTCACCAGAGAAGTTTCTAAGTGTCCATTTTTGAAAAGTACAAATATTCCTCTAAAATCAGCTGAACTACGAATTCTGATTTACTCACCTGTTATCAGAAGAAGACCCAGTGTTGCATCTTTTAGACCAGCACTGACTTTGAAAAGTAATTCTAAGCGTACATACCAGTAACTTGTACTTCCTTCCATAGGAATCCATTGTGTGATTTTCACCAGAAAAGTTTCTAAGTGTCCATTTTTGAAACGTACAAATATTCCTCTAAAATCAGCCGAAATAAGAATTCTGATTTACTCACCTGTTATCAGGAGAGAACCCAGTGTTGCATCTTTTAGACCAGCACTGACTTTGAAAAGTAATTCTAAGCGTACATACCAGTAACTTGTACTTCCTTCCATAGGAATCCATTGTGTGATTTTCACCAGAAAAGTTTCTAAGTGTCCATTTTTGAAACGTACAAATATTCCTCTAAAATCAGCCAAACTACGAATTCCGATTTACTCACCTGTTATCAGGAGAGAACCCAGTGCTGCATCTTTTAGCCCAGCACTGACCCTGAAAAGTAATTCTAAGCGTACTTACTAGTAACTTGTATTTATTTCCATAGGAATCCATTGTGTGGTTTTCACCAGAAAAGTTAACAAGTGTCCATTTTTGAAGCGTACAAATATTCCTCTAAAATCAGCCGAACTACGAATTCTGATTTACTCACCTGTTATCAGGAGAAGACCCAGTGTTGCATCTTTTAGACCAGCACTGACTATGAAAAGTAATTCTAAGCGTACTTACCAGTAACTTGTACTTCCTTCCATAGGAATCCATTGTGTGATTTTCACCAGAAAAGTTTCCAAGTGTCCATTGATGAAACATACAAATATTCCTCTAAAATCAGCCCAAATACGAATTCCAATTTACTCACCTGTTATCAGGAGAGAACCCAGTGCTGCATCTTTTAGAGCAGCACTGACCCTGAAAAGTAATTCTAAGCGTACTTACCAGTAACTTGCATTTCCTTCCTTAGGAATCCATTGTGTGGTTTTCACCAGAAAAGTTTCCAAGTGTCCATTTATGAAACGTACAAATATTCCTCTAAAATCAGCCGAAATACGAATTCCTGTTTACTCACCTGTTATCAGGAGAGAACCCATGGCTGCATCTTTTAGCCCAGCACTGACCGTGAAAAGTAATTCTAAGCGTACTTACCAGTAACTTGTATTTACTTCCATAGGAATCCATTGTGTGGTTTTCACCAGAAAAGTTTCTAAGTGCCCATTTTTGAAACGTACAAATATTCCTCTAAAATCAGCCGAACTACGAATTCCGATTTACTCACCTGTTATCAGGAGAGAACCCAGTGCTGCATCTTTTAGAGCAGCACTGACCCTGAAAAGTAATTCTAAGCGTATTTACCAGTAACTTGTATTTCCTTCCATAGGAATCCATTTTGTGGTTTCACCAGAAAAGTTTCCAAGTGTCCATTTTTTAGACTTACAAATATTCCTCTAAAATCAGTTGAACTACGAATTTCGATTTACTCACCTGTTATCAGGAGAGAACCCAGTGCTGCATCTTTTAGAGCAGCACTGACCCTGAAAAGTAATTCTAAGTGTATTTACCAGTAACTTGTATTTCCTTCCATAGGAATCCATTGTGTGGTTTTCACCAGAAAAGTTTCCAAGTGTCCATTTTTGAAGCGTACAAATATTCCTCTAAAATCACCCGAACTGCGAATTCTGATTTACTCACCTGTTACCAGGAGAAAACCCAATGCTGCATCTTTTAGGCCAACACTGACCATGAAAAGTAATTCTAAGCGTACTTACCAGTAACTTGTACTTCCTTCCATAGGAATCCATTTTGTGGTTTTCACCAGAAAAGTTTCTAAGTGTCCATTTTTGAAACGTACAAATATTCCTCTAAAATCAGCCGAAATACGAATTCCTATTTACTCACCTGTTATCAGGAGAGAACCCAGGGCTGCATCTTTTAGCCCAGCACTGACCCTGAAAAGTAATTCTAAGCATACTTACCAGTAACTTTTATTTCCTTCCATAGGAATCCATTGTGTGGTTTTCACCAGAAAAGTTTCCAAGTGTCCATTTTTGAAACGTACAACTATTCCTCTAAAATCAGCCGAAATATGACTTCCGATTTACTCACCTGTTATCAGGAGAGAACCCAGGGCTGCATCTTTTAGCCCAGCACTGACCGGGAAAAGTAATTCTAAGCGTACTTACCAGTAACTTGTATTTACTTCCATAGGAATCCATTGTGTGGTTTTCACCAGAAAAGTTTCTAAGTGTCCATTTTTGAAACGTACAAATATTCCTCTAAAATCAGCCGAACTACGAATTCCGATTTACTCACCTGTTATCAGGAGAAAACCCAGTGCTGCATCTTTTAGGCCAGCACTGACCATGAAAAGAAATTCTAAGTGTACTTACCAGTAACTTGTACTTCCTTCCATAGGAATCCATTGTGTGATTTTCACCAGAAAAGTTTCTAAGTGTCCGTTTTTGAAATGTACAAATATTCCTCTAAAATCAGCCAAACTACGAATTCCGATTTACTCACCTGTTATCAGGAGAGAACCCAGTGCTGCATCTTTTAGAGCAGCACTGACCCTCAAAAGTAATTCTAAGCGTATTTACCAGTAACTTGTATTTCCTTCCATAGGAATCCATTGTGTGGTTTTCACCAGAAAAGTTTCCAAATGTCTATTTTTTAGACTTACAAATATTCCTCTAAAATCAGTTGAACTACGAATTCCGATTTACTCATCTGATATCAGGAGAAAACCCAGTGCTGCATCTTTTAGACCAGCACTGACCCTGAAAAGTAATTCTAAGCGTCCTTACCAGCCACTTGTACTTCCTTCCATAGGAATCCATTGTGTGGTTTTCACCAGAAAAGTTTCTAAGTGTCCATTTTTGAAACGTACAAATATTCCTCTAACATCAGCCGAACTACGAATTCCGATTTACTCATCTGTTATCAGGAGAAAACCCAGTGCTGCATCTTTTAGGCCAGCACTGACCATGAAAAGTAATTCTAAGCGTACTTACCAGTAACTTGTACTTCCTTCCATAGGAATCCATTTTGTGGTTTTCACCAGAAAAGTTTCTAAGTGTCCATTTTTGAAACGTACAAATATTCCTCTAAAATCAGCCGAAATACGAATTCCTATTTACTCACCTGTTATCAGGAGAGAACCCAGGGCTGCATCTTTTAGCCCAGCACTGACCCTGAAAAGTAATTCTAAGCGTACTTACCAGTAACTTTTATTTCCTTCCATAGGAATCCATTGTGTGGTTTTCACCAGAAAAGTTTCCAAGTGTCCATTTTTGAAACGTACAACTATTCCTCTAAAATCAGCCGAAATATGACTTCCGATTTACTCACCTGTTATCAGGAGAGAACCCAGGGCTGCATCTTTTAGCCCAGCACTGACCGGGAAAAGTAATTCTAAGCGTACTTACCAGTAACTTGTATTTACTTCCATAGGAATCCATTGTGTGGTTTTCACCAGAAAAGTTTCTAAGTGTCCATTTTTGAAACGTACAAATATTCCTCTAAAATCAGCCGAACTACGAATTCCGATTTACTCACCTGTTATCAGGAGAAAACCCAGTGCTGCATCTTTTAGGCCAGCACTGACCATGAAAAGAAATTCTAAGTGTACTTACCAGTAACTTGTACTTCCTTCCATAGGAATCCATTGTGTGATTTTCACCAGAAAAGTTTCTAAGTGTCCGTTTTTGAAATGTACAAATATTCCTCTAAAATCAGCCAAACTACGAATTCCGATTTACTCACCTGTTATCAGGAGAGAACCCAGTGCTGCATCTTTTAGAGCAGCACTGACCCTCAAAAGTAATTCTAAGCGTATTTACCAGTAACTTGTATTTCCTTCCATAGGAATCCATTGTGTGGTTTTCACCAGAAAAGTTTCCAAATGTCTATTTTTTAGACTTACAAATATTCCTCTAAAATCAGTTGAACTACGAATTCCGATTTACTCATCTGATATCAGGAGAAAACCCAGTGCTGCATCTTTTAGACCAGCACTGACCCTGAAAAGTAATTCTAAGCGTCCTTACCAGCCACTTGTACTTCCTTCCATAGGAATCCATTGTGTGGTTTTCACCAGAAAAGTTTCTAAGTGTCCATTTTTGAAACGTACAAATATTCCTCTAACATCAGCCGAACTACGAATTCCGATTTACTCATCTGTTATCAGGAGAAAACCCAGTGCTGCATCTTTTAGGCCAGCACTGACCATGAAAAGTAATTCTAAGCGTACTTACCAGTAACTTGTACTTCCTTCCATAGGAATCCATTGTGTGGTTTTCACCAGAAAAGTTTCTAAGTGTCCATTTTTGAAACGTACAAATATTCCTCTAAAATCAGCCAAACTACGAATTCCGATTTACTCACCTGTTATCAGGAGAGAACCCAGTGCTGCATCTTTTAGCCCAGCACTGACCCTGAAAAGTAATTCTAAGCGTACTTACTAGTAACTTGTATTTACTTCCATAGGAATCCATTGTGTGGTTTTCACCAGAAAAGTTAACAAGTGTCCATTTTTGAAGCGTACAAATATTCCTCTAAAATCAGCCGAACTACGAATTCTGATTTACTCACCTGTTATCAGGAGAAGACCCAGTGTTGCATCTTTTAGACCAGCACTGACTATGAAAAGTAATTATAAGCGTACTTACCAGTAACTTGTACTTCCTTCCATAGGAATCCATTGTGTGATTTTCACCAGAAAAGTTTCCAAGTGTCCATTGATGAAACATACAAATATTCCTCTAAAATCAGCCCAAATATGAATTCCAATTTACTCACCTGTTATCAGGAGAGAACCCAGTGCTGCATCTTTTAGAGCAGCACTGACCCTGAAAAGTAATTCTAAGCGTACTTACCAGTAACTTGCATTTCCTTCCTTAGGAATCCATTGTGTGGTTTTCACCAGAAAAGTTTCCAAGTGTCCATTTATGAAACGTACAAATATTCCTCTAAAATCAGCCGAAATACGAATTCCTGTTTACTCACCTGTTATCAGGAGAGAACCCATGGCTGCATCTTTTAGCGCAGCACTGACCGTGAAAAGTAATTCTAAGCGTACTTACCAGTAACTTGTATTTACTTCCATAGGAATCCATTGTGTGGTTTTCACCAGAAAAGTTTCTAAGTGCCCATTTTTGAAACGTACAAATATTCCTCTAAAATCAGCCGAACTACGAATTCCGATTTACTCACCTGTTATCAGGAGAGAACCCAGTGCTGCATCTTTTAGAGCAGCACTGACCCTGAAAAGTAATTCTAAGCGTATTTACCAGTAACTTGTATTTCCTTCCATAGGAATCCATTTTGTGGTTTCACCAGAAAAGTTTCCAAGTGTCCATTTTTTAGACTTACAAATATTCCTCTAAAATCAGTTGAACTACGAATTCCGATTTACTCACCTGTTATCAGGAGAGAACCCAGTGCTGCATCTTTTAGAGCAGCACTGACCCTGAAAAGTAATTCTAAGTGTATTTACCAGTAACTTGTATTTCCTTCCATAGGAATCCATTGTGTGGTTTTCACCAGAAAAGTTTCCAAGTGTCCATTTTTGAAGCGTACAAATATTCCTCTAAAATCACCCGAACTGCGAATTCTGATTTACTCACCTGTTACCAGGAGAAAACCCAATGCTGCATCTTTTAGGCCAGCACTGACCATGAAAAGTAATTCTAAGCGTACTTACCAGTAACATGTACTTCCTTCCATAGGAATCCATTTTGTGGTTTTCACCAGAAAAGTTTCTAAGTGTCTATTTTTGAAACGTACAAATATTCCTCTAAAATCAGCCGAAATACGAATTCCTATTTACTCACCTGTTATCAGGAGAGAACCCAGGGCTGCATCTTTTAGCCCAGCACTGACCATGAAAAGTAATTCTAAGCGTACTTACCAGTAACTTCTATTTCCTTCCATAGGAATCCATTGTGTGGTTTTCACCAGAAAAGTTTCTAAGTGTCCATTTTTGAAATGTACAAATATTCCTCTAAAATCAGCCGAAATAGGAATTCCTATATACTCACCTGTCATCAGGAGAGAACCCAGGGCTGCATCTTTTAGCCCAGCACTGACCCTGAAAAGTAATTCTAAGCGTACTTACCAGTAACTTGTATTTCCTGCCATAGGAATCCATTGTGTGGTTTTCACCAGAAAAGTTTTGAAGTGTCCATTTTTGAAATGTACAAATATTCCTCTAAAATCAGTTGAACTACGAATTCCGATTTACTCACCTGATATCAGGAGAAAACCCAGTGCTGCATCTTTTAGACCAGCACTGACCATGAAAAGTAATTCTAAGCGTACTTACCAGTAACTTGTACTTCCTTCCATAGGAATCCATTGTGTGGTTTTCACCAGAAAAGTGTCCAAGTGTCAATTTTTGAAACGTACAAATATTCCTCTAAAATCTGCCGAAATACGACTTCTGATTTACTCACCTGTTATCAGGAGAGAACCCAGGGCTGCATCTTTTAGCCCAGCACTGACCCTGAAAAGTAATTCTAAGCGTACTTACTAGTAACTTGTACTTACTTCCATAGGAATCCATTGTGTGGTTTTCACCAGAAAAGTTAACAAGTGTCCATTTTTGAAGCGTACAAATATTCCTCTAAAATCAGCCGAACTACGAATTCTGATTTACTCACCTGTTATCAGGAGAAGACCCAGTGTTGCATCTTTTAGACCAGCACTAACTATGAAAAGTAATTCTAAGCGTATTTACCAGTAACTTGTATTTCCTTCCATAGGAATCCATTGTGTGGTTTCACCAGAAAAGTTTCCAAGTGTCCATTTTTTAGACTTACAAATATACCTCTAAAATCAGTTGAACTACGAATTCCGATTTACTCACCTGTTATCAGGAGAGAACCCAGTGCTGCATCTTTTAGAGCAGCACTGACCCTGAAAAGTAATTCTAAGTGTATTTATCAGTAACTTGTATTTCCTTCCATAGGAATCCATTGTGTGGTTTTCACCAGAAATGTTTCCAAGTGTCCATTTTTGAAGCGCACAAATATTCCTCTAAAATCAACCGAACTACGAATTCCGATTTACTCACCTGTTATCAGGAGAGAACCCAGTGCTGCATCTTTTAGAGCAGCACTGACCCTGAAAAGTAATTCTAAGTGTATTTACCAGTAACTTGTATTTCCTTCCATAGGAATCCATTGTGTGGTTTTCACCAGAAATGTTTCCAAGTGTCCATTTTTGAAGTGCACAAATATTCCTCTAAAATCAACCGAACTGCGAATTCTGATTTACTCACCTGTTATCAGGAGAAAACCCAGTGCTGCATCTTTTAGGCCAGCACTGACCATGAAAAGTAATTCTAAGCGTACTTACCAGTAACTTGTACTTCCTTCCATAGGAATCCATTGTGCCGTTTTCACCAGAAAAGTTTCTAAGTGTCCATTTTTGAAGCGTACAAATATTCCTCTAAAATCAGCCGAAATACAAATTCCTATTTACTCACCTGTTATCAGGAGAGAACCCAGGGCTGCATCTTTTAGCCCAGCACTGAACCTGAAAAGTAATTCTAAACGTACTTACCAGTAACTTGTATTTCCTTCCATAGGAATCCATTGTGTGGTTTTCACCAGAAAAGTTTCTAAGTGTCCATTTTTGAAACGTACAACTATTCCTCTAAAATCAGCCGAAATATGACTTCCGATTTACTCACCTGTTATCAGGAGAGAACCCAGGGCTGCATCTTTTAGCCCAGCACTGACCGGGAAAAGTAATTCTAAGCGTACTTACCAGTAACTTGTATTTACTTCCATAGGAATCAATTGTGTGGTTTTCACCAGAAAAGTTTCTAAGTGTCCATTTTTGAAACGTACAAATATTCCTCTAAAATCAGCCGAACTACGAATTCCGATTTACTCACCTGTTATCAGGAGAAAACCCAGTGCTGCATCTTTTAGGCCAGCACTGACCATGAAAAGAAATTCTAAGTGTACTTACCAGTAACTTGTACTTCCTTCCATAGGAATCCATTGTGTGATTTTCACCAGAAAAGTTTCTAAGTGTCCGTTTTTGAAATGTACAAATATTCCTCTAAAATCAGCCAAACTACGAATTCCGATTTACTCACCTGTTATCAGGAGAGAACCCAGTGCTGCATCTTTTAGAGCAGCACTGACCCTCAAAAGTAATTCTAAGCGTATTTACCAGTAACTTGTATTTCCTTCCATAGGAATCCATTGTGTGGTTTTCACCAGAAAAGTTTCCAAATGTCTATTTTTTAGACTTACAAATATTCCTCTAAAATCAGTTGAACTACGAATTCCGATTTACTCACCTGATATCAGGAGAAAACCCAGTGCTGCATCTTTTAGACCAGCACTGACCCTGAAAAGTAATTCTAAGCGTACTTACCAGTAACTTGTACTTCCTTCCATAGGAATCCATTGTGTGGTTTTCACCAGAAAAGTTTCTAAGTGTCCATTTTTGAAGCATACAAATATTCCTCTAAAATCACCCGAACTGCGAATTCTGATTTACTCACCTGATATCAGGAGAAAACCCAGTGCTGCATCTTTTAGACCAGCACTGACCATGAAAAGTAATTCTAAGCGTACCTACCAGTAACTTGTACTTCCTTCCATAGGAATACATTGTGTGGTTTTCACCAGAGAAGTTTCTAAGTGTCCATTTTTGAAAAGTACAAATATTCCTCTAAAATCAGCTGAACTACGAATTCTGATTTACTCACCTGTTATCAGAAGAAGACCCAGTGTTGCATCTTTTAGACCAGCACTGACTTTGAAAAGTAATTCTAAGCGTACATACCAGTAACTTGTACTTCCTTCCATAGGAATCCATTGTGTGATTTTCACCAGAAAAGTTTCTAAGTGTCCATTTTTGAAACGTACAAATATTCCTCTAAAATCAGCCGAAATAAGAATTCTGATTTACTCACCTGTTATCAGGAGAGAACCCAGTGTTGCATCTTTTAGACCAGCACTGACTTTGAAAAGTAATTCTAAGCGTACATACCAGTAACTTGTACTTCCTTCCATAGGAATCCATTGTGTGGTTTCACCAGAAAAGTTTCCAAGTGTCCATTTTTTAGACTTACAAATATACCTCTAAAATCAGTTGAACTACGAATTCCGATTTACTCACCTGTTATCAGGGGAGAACCCAGTGCTGCATCTTTTAGAGCAGCACTGACCCTGAAAAGTAATTCTAAGTGTATTTATCAGTAACTTGTATTTCCTTCCATAGGAATCCATTGTGTGGTTTTCACCAGAAATGTTTCCAAGTATCCATTTTTGAAGCGCACAAATATTCCTCTAAAATCAACCGAACTACGAATTCCGATTTACTCACCTGTTATCAGGAGAGAACCCAGTGCTGCATCTTTTAGAGCAGCACTGACCCTGAAAAGTAATTCTAAGTGTATTTACCAGTAACTTGTATTTCCTTCCATAGGAATCCATTGTGTGGTTTTCACCAGAAATGTTTCCAAGTGTCCATTTTTGAAGTGCACAAATATTCCTCTAAAATCAACCGAACTGCGAATTCTGATTTACTCACCTGTTATCAGGAGAAAACCCAGTGCTGCATCTTTTAGGCCAGCACTGACCATGAAAAGTAATTCTAAGCGTACTTACCAGTAACTTGTACTTCCTTCCATAGGAATCCATTGTGCCGTTTTCACCAGAAAAGTTTCTAAGTGTCCATTTTTGAAGCGTACAAATATTCCTCTAAAATCAGCCGAAATTCAAATTCCTATTTACTCACCTGTTATCAGGAGAGAACCCAGGGCTGCATCTTTTAGCCCAGCACTGAACCTGAAAAGTAATTCTAAACGTACTTACCAGTAACTTGTATTTCCTTCCATAGGAATCCATTGTGTGGTTTTCACCAGAAAAGTTTCTAAGTGTCCATTTTTGAAACGTACAACTATTCCTCTAAAATCAGCCGAAATATGACTTCCGATTTACTCACCTGTTATCAGGAGAGAACCCAGGGCTGCATCTTTTAGCCCAGCACTGACCGGGAAAAGTAATTCTAAGCGTACTTACCAGTAACTTGTATTTACTTCCATAGGAATCCATTGTGTGGTTTTCACCAGAAAAGTTTCTAAGTGTCCATTTTTGAAACGTACAAATATTCCTCTAAAATCAGCCGAACTACGAATTCCGATTTACTCACCTGTTATCAGGAGAAAACCCAGTGCTGCATCTTTTAGGCCAGCACTGACCATGAAAAGAAATTCTAAGTGTACTTACCAGTAACTTGTACTTCCTTCCATAGGAATCCATTGTGTGATTTTCACCAGAAAAGTTTCTAGGTGTCCGTTTTTGAAATGTACAAATATTCCTCTAAAATCAGCCAAACTACGAATTCCGATTTACTCACCTGTTATCAGGAGAGAACCCAGTGCTGCATCTTTTAGAGCAGCACTGACCCTCAAAAGTAATTCTAAGCGTATTTACCAGTAACTTGTATTTCCTTCCATAGGAATCCATTGTGTGGTTTTCACCAGAAAAGTTTCCAAATGTCTATTTTTTAGACTTACAAATATTCCTCTAAAATCAGTTGAACTACGAATTCCGATTTACTCACCTGATATCAGGAGAAAACCCAGTGCTGCATCTTTTAGACCAGCACTGACCCTGAAAAGTAATTCTAAGCGTACTTACCAGTAACTTGTACTTCCTTCCATAGGAATCCATTGTGTGGTTTTCACCAGAAAAGTTTCTAAGTGTCCATTTTTGAAGCATACAAATATTCCTCTAAAATCACCCGAACTGCGAATTCTGATTTACTCACCTGATATCAGGAGAAAACCCAGTGCTGCATCTTTTAGACCAGCACTGACCATGAAAAGTAATTCTAAGCGTACCTACCAGTAACTTGTACTTCCTTCCATAGGAATACATTGTGTGGTTTTCACCAGAGAAGTTTCTAAGTGTCCATTTTTGAAAAGTACAAATATTCCTCTAAAATCAGCTGAACTACGAATTCTGATTTACTCACCTGTTATCAGAAGAAGACCCAGTGTCGCATCTTTTAGACCAGCACTGACTTTGAAAAGTAATTCTAAGCGTACATACCAGTAACTTGTACTTCCTTCCATAGGAATCCATTGTGTGATTTTCACCAGAAAAGTTTCTAAGTGTCCATTTTTGAAACGTACAAATATTCCTCTAAAATCAGCCGAAATAAGAATTCTGATTTACTCACCTGTTATCAGGAGAAGACCCAGTGTTGCATCTTTTAGACCAGCACTAACTATGAAAAGTAATTCTAAGCGTATTTACCAGTAACTTGTATTTCCTTCCATAGGAATCCATTGTGTGGTTTCACCAGAAAAGTTTCCAAGTGTCCATTTTTTAGACTTACAAATATACCTCTAAAATCAGTTGAACTACGAATTCCGATTTACTCACCTGTTATCAGGAGAGAACCCAGTGCTGCATCTTTTAGAGCAGCACTGACCCTGAAAAGTAATTCTAAGTGTATTTATCAGTAACTTGTATTTCCTTCCATAGGAATCCATTGTGTGGTTTTCACCAGAAATGTTTCCAAGTGTCCATTTTTGAAGCGCACAAATATTCCTCTAAAATCAACCGAACTACGAATTCCGATTTACTCACCTGTTATCAGGAGAGAACCCAGTGCTGCATCTTTTAGAGCAGCACTGACCCTGAAAAGTAATTCTAAGTGTATTTACCAGTAACTTGTATTTCCTTCCATAGGAATCCATTGTGCCGTTTTCACCAGAAAAGTTTCTAAGTGTCCATTTTTGAAGCGTACAAATATTCCTCTAAAATCAGCCGAAATACAAATTCCTATTTACTCACCTGTTATCAGGAGAGAACCCAGGGCTGCATCTTTTAGCCCAGCACTGAACCTGAAAAGTAATTCTAAACGTACTTACCAGTAACTTGTATTTCCTTCCATAGGAATCCATTGTGTGGTTTTCACCAGAAAAGTTTCTAAGTGTCCATTTTTGAAACGTACAACTATTCCTCTAAAATCAGCCGAAATATGACTTCCGATTTACTCACCTGTTATCAGGAGAGAACCCAGGGCTGCATCTTTTAGCCCAGCACTGACCGGGAAAAGTAATTCTAAGCGTACTTACCAGTAACTTGTATTTACTTCCATAGGAATCCATTGTGTGGTTTTCACCAGAAAAGTTTCTAAGTGTCCATTTTTGAAACGTACAAATATTCCTCTAAAATCAGCCGAACTACGAATTCCGATTTACTCACCTGTTATCAGGAGAAAACCCAGTGCTGCATCTTTTAGGCCAGCACTGACCATGAAAAGAAATTCTAAGTGTACTTACCAGTAACTTGTACTTCCTTCCATAGGAATCCATTGTGTGATTTTCACCAGAAAAGTTTCTAAGTGTCCGTTTTTGAAATGTACAAATATTCCTCTAAAATCAGCCAAACTACGAATTCCGATTTACTCACCTGTTATCAGGAGAGAACCCAGTGCTGCATCTTTTAGAGCAGCACTGACCCTCAAAAGTAATTCTAAGCGTATTTACCAGTAACTTGTATTTCCTTCCATAGGAATCCATTGTGTGGTTTTCACCAGAAAAGTTTCCAAATGTCTATTTTTTAGACTTACAAATATTCCTCTAAAATCAGTTGAACTACGAATTCCGATTTACTCACCTGATATCAGGAAAAAACCCAGTGCTGCATCTTTTAGACCAGCACTGACCCTGAAAAGTAATTCTAAGCGTACTTACCAGTAACTTGTACTTCCTTCCATAGGAATCCATTGTGTGGTTTTCACCAGAAAAGTTTCTAAGTGTCCATTTTTGAAGCATACAAATATTCCTCTAAAATCACCCGAACTGCGAATTCTGATTTACTCACCTGATATCAGGAGAAAACCCAGTGCTGCATCTTTTAGACCAGCACTGACCATGAAAAGTAATTCTAAGCGTACCTACCAGTAACTTGTACTTCCTTCCATAGGAATACATTGTGTGGTTTTCACCAGAGAAGTTTCTAAGTGTCCATTTTTGAAAAGTACAAATATTCCTCTAAAATCAGCTGAACTACGAATTCTGATTTACTCACCTGTTATCAGAAGAAGACCCAGTGTTGCATCTTTTAGACCAGCACTGACTTTGAAAAGTAATTCTAAGCGTACATACCAGTAACTTGTACTTCCTTCCATAGGAATCCATTGTGTGATTTTCACCAGAAAAGTTTCTAAGTGTCCATTTTTGAAACGTACAAATATTCCTCTAAAATCAGCCGAAATAAGAATTCTGATTTACTCACCTGTTATCAGGAGAGAACCCAGTGTTGCATCTTTTAGACCAGCACTGACTTTGAAAAGTAATTCTAAGCGTACATACCAGTAACTTGTACTTCCTTCCATAGGAATCCATTGTGTGGTTTCACCAGAAAAGTTTCCAAGTGTCCATTTTTTAGACTTACAAATATACCTCTAAAATCAGTTGAACTACGAATTCCGATTTACTCACCTGTTATCAGGAGAGAACCCAGTGCTGCATCTTTTAGAGCAGCACTGACCCTGAAAAGTAATTCTAAGTGTATTTATCAGTAACTTGTATTTCCTTCCATAGGAATCCATTGTGTGGTTTTCACCAGAAATGTTTCCAAGTATCCATTTTTGAAGCGCACAAATATTCCTCTAAAATCAACCGAACTACGAATTCCGATTTACTCACCTGTTATCAGGAGAGAACCCAGTGCTGCATCTTTTAGAGCAGCACTGACCCTGAAAAGTAATTCTAAGTGTATTTACCAGTAACTTGTATTTCCTTCCATAGGAATCCATTGTGTGGTTTTCACCAGAAATGTTTCCAAGTGTCCATTTTTGAAGTGCACAAATATTCCTCTAAAATCAACCGAACTGCGAATTCTGATTTACTCACCTGTTATCAGGAGAAAACCCAGTGCTGCATCTTTTAGGCCAGCACTGACCATGAAAAGTAATTCTAAGCGTACTTACCAGTAACTTGTACTTCCTTCCATAGGAATCCATTGTGCCGTTTTCACCAGAAAAGTTTCTAAGTGTCCATTTTTGAAGCGTACAAATATTCCTCTAAAATCAGCCGAACTACGAATTCCGATTTACTCACCTGTTATCAGGAGAGAACCCAGTGCTGTATCTTTTAGAGCAGCACTGACCCTGAAAAGTAATTCTAAGCGTATTTACCAGTAACTTTATTTCCTTCCATAGGAACCCATTGTGTGGTTTTCACCAGAAAAGTTACTAAGTGTCCATTTTTGAAACGTACAGATATTCCTCTAAAATCAGCCGAACTACGAATTCCGATTTACTCACCTGTTATCAGGAGAGAACCCAGTGCTGCATCTTTTAGAGCAGCACTGACCCTGAAAAGTAATTCTAAGCGTATTTACCAGTAACTTGTATTTCCTTCCAGAGGAATCCATTTTGTGGTTTCACCAGAAAAGTTTCCAAGTGTCCATTTTTTAGACTTACAAATATTCCTCTAAAATCAGTTGAACTACGAATTCCGATTTACTCACCTGTTATCAGGAGAGAACCCAGTGCTGCATCTTTTAGGCCAGCACTGACCATGAAAAGAAATTCTAAGTGTACTTACCAGTAACTTGTACTTCCTTCCATAGGAATCCATTGTGTGATTTTCACCAGAAAAGTTTCTAGGTGTCCGTTTTTGAAATGTACAAATATTCCTCTAAAATCAGCCAAACTACGAATTCCGATTTACTCACCTGTTATCAGGAGAGAACCCAGTGCTGCATCTTTTAGAGCAGCACTGACCCTCAAAAGTAATTCTAAGCGTATTTACCAGTAACTTGTATTTCCTTCCATAGGAATCCATTGTGTGGTTTTCACCAGAAAAGTTTCCAAATGTCTATTTTTTAGACTTACAAATATTCCTCTAAAATCAGTTGAACTACGAATTCCGATTTACTCACCTGATATCAGGAGAAAACCCAGTGCTGCATCTTTTAGACCAGCACTGACCCTGAAAAGTAATTCTAAGCGTACTTACCAGTAACTTGTACTTCCTTCCATAGGAATCCATTGTGTGGTTTTCACCAGAAAAGTTTCTAAGTGTCCATTTTTGAAGCATACAAATATTCCTCTAAAATCACCCGAACTGCGAATTCTGATTTACTCACCTGATATCAGGAGAAAACCCAGTGCTGCATCTTTTAGACCAGCACTGACCATGAAAAGTAATTCTAAGCGTACCTACCAGTAACTTGTACTTCCTTCCATAGGAATCCATTGTGTGGTTTTCACCAGAAAAGTTTCCAAGTGTCCATTTTTGAAACGTACAAATATTCCTCTTAAATCAGCCAAACTACGAATTCCGATTTACTCACCTGTTATCAGGAGAGAACCCAGTGCTGCATCTTTTAGCCCAGCACTGACCCTGAAAAGTAATTCTAAGCGTACTTACTAGTAACTTGTATTTACTTCCATAGGAATCCATTGTGTGGTTTTCACCAGAAAAGTTAACAAGTGTCCATTTTTGAAGCGTACAAATATTCCTCTAAAATCAGCCGAACTACGAATTCTGATTTACTCACCTGTTATCAGGAGAAGACCCAGTGTTGCATCTTTTAGACCAGCACTGACTATGAAAAGTAATTCTAAGCGTACTTACCAGTAACTTGTACTTCCTTCCATAGGAATCCATTGTGTGATTTTCACCAGAAAAGTTTCCAAGTGTCCATTGATGAAACATACAAATATTCCTCTAAAATCAGCCCAAATACGAATTCCAATTTACTCACCTGTTATCAGGAGAGAACCCAGTGCTGCATCTTTTAGAGCAGCACTGACCCTGAAAAGTAATTCTAAGCGTACTTACCAGTAACTTGCATTTCCTTCCTTAGGAATCCATTGTGTGGTTTTCACCAGAAAAGTTTCCAAGTGTCCATTTATGAAACGTACAAATATTCCTCTAAAATCAGCCGAAATACGAATTCCTGTTTACTCACCTGTTATCAGGAGAGAACCCATGGCTGCATCTTTTAGCCCAGCACTGACCGTGAAAAGTAATTCTAAGCGTACTTACCAGTAACTTGTATTTACTTCCATAGGAATCCATTGTGTGGTTTTCACCAGAAAAGTTTCTAAGTGCCCATTTTTGAAACGTACAAATATTCCTCTAAAATCAGCCGAACTACGAATTCCGATTTACTCACCTGTTATCAGGAGAGAACCCAGTGCTGCATCTTTTAGAGCAGCACTGACCCTGAAAAGTAATTCTAAGCGTATTTACCAGTAACTTGTATTTCCTTCCAGAGGAATCCATTTTGTGGTTTCACCAGAAAAGTTTCCAAGTGTCCATTTTTTAGACTTACAAATATTCCTCTAAAATCAGTTGAACTACGAATTCCGATTTACTCACCTGTTATCAGGAGAGAACCCAGTGCTGCATCTTTTAGAGCAGCACTGACCCTGAAAAGTAATTCTAAGTGTATTTACCAGTAACTTGTATTTCCTTCCATAGGAATCCATTGTGTGGTTTTCACCAGAAAAGTTTCCAAGTGTCCATTTTTGAAGCGTACAAATATTCCTCTAAAATCACCCGAACTGCGAATTCTGATTTACTCACCTGTTACCAGGAGAAAACCCAATGCTGCATCTTTTAGGCCAACACTGACCATGAAAAGTAATTCTAAGCGTACTTACCAGTAACTTGTACTTCCTTCCATAGGAATCCATTTTGTGGTTTTCACCAGAAAAGTTTCTAAGTGTCCATTTTTGAAACGTACAAATATTCCTCTAAAATCAGCCGAAATACGAATTCCTATTTACTCACCTGTTATCAGGAGAGAACCCAGGGCTGCATCTTTTAGCCCAGCACTGACCCTGAAAAGTAATTCTAAGCGTACTTACCAGTAACTTTTATTTCCTTCCATAGGAATCCATTGTGTGGTTTTCACCAGAAAAGTTTCTAAGTGTCCATTTTTGAAATGTACAAATATTCCTCTAAAATCTGCCGAACTACGAATTCCGATTTACTCACCTGTTATCAGGAGAGAACCCAGTGCTGCATCTTGTAGAGCAGCACTGACCATGAAAAGTAATTCTAAGCGTACTTCCCAGTAACTTGTACTTCCTTCCATAGGAATCCATTGTGTGATTTTCACCAGAAAAGTTTCCAAGTTTCCATTGATGAAACATACAAATATTCCTCTAAAATCAGCCCAAATACGAATTCCAATTTACTCACCTGTTATCAGGAGAGAACCCAGTGCTGCATCTTTTAGAGCAGCACTGACCCTGAAAAGTAATTCTAAGCGTACTTACCAGTAACTTGCATTTCCTTCCTTAGGAATCCATTGTGTGGTTTTCACCAGAAAAGTTTCCAAGTGTCCATTTATGAAACGTACAAATATTCCTCTAAAATCAGCCGAAATACGAATTCCTGTTTACTCACCTGTGATCAGGAGAGAACCCATGGCTGCATCTTTTAGCCCAGCACTGACCGTGAAAAGTAATTCTAAGCGTACTTACCAGTAACTTGTATTTACTTCCATAGGAATCCATTGTGTGGTTTTCACCAGAAAAGTTTCTAAGTGCCCATTTTTGAAACGTACAAATATTCCTCTAAAATCAGCCGAACTACGAATTCCGATTTACTCACCTGTTATCAGGAGAGAACCCAGTGCTGCATCTTTTAGAGCAGCACTGACCCTGAAAAGTAATTCTAAGCGTATTTACCAGTAACTTGTATTTCCTTCCATAGGAATCCATTTTGTGGTTTCACCAGAAAAGTTTCCAAGTGTCCATTTTTTAGACTTACAAATATTCCTCTAAAATCAGTTGAACTACGAATTCCGATTTACTCACCTGTTATCAGGAGAGAACCCAGTGCTGCATCTTTTAGAGCAGCACTGACCCTGAAAAGTAATTCTAAGTGTATTTACCAGTAACTTGTATTTCCTTTCATAGGAATCCATTGTGTGGTTTTCACCAGAAAAGTTTCCAAGTGTCCATTTTTGAAGCGTACAAATATTCCTCTAAAATCACCCGAACTGCGAATTCTGATTTACTCACCTGTTACCAGGAGAAAACCCAATGCTGCATCTTTTAGGCCAACACTGACCATGAAAAGTAATTCTAAGCGTACTTACCAGTAACTTGTACTTCCTTCCATAGGAATCCATTTTGTGGTTTTCACCAGAAAAGTTTCTAAGTGTCCATTTTTGAAACGTACAAATATTCCTCTAAAATCAGCCGAAATACGAATTCCTATTTACTCACCTGTTATCAGGAGAGAACCCAGGGCTGCATCTTTTAGCCCAGCACTGACCCTGAAAAGTAATTCTAAGCGTACTTACCAGTAACTTTTATTTCCTTCCATAGGAATCCATTGTGTGGTTTTCACCAGAAAAGTTTCTAAGTGTCCATTTTTGAAATGTACAAATATTCCTCTAAAATCAGCCGAACTACGAATTCCGATTTACTCACCTGTTATCAGGAGAGAACCCAGTGCTGCATCTTGTAGAGCAGCACTGACCATGAAAAGTAATTCTAAGCGTACTTACCAGTAACTTGTATTTCCTTCCATAGGAATCCATTGTGTGGTTTTCACCAGAAAAGTTTCTAAGTGTCCATTTTTGAAACGTACAAATATTCCTCTAAAATCAGCCGAAATACGACTTCCGATTTACTCACCTGTTATCAGGAGAGAACCCAGGGCTGCATCTTTTAGCCCAGCACTGACCGTGAAAAGTAATTCTAAGCGTACTTACCAGTAACTTGTATTTACTTCCATAGGAATCCATTGTGTGGTTTTCACCAGAAAAGTTTCTAAGTGTCCATTTTTGAAACATACAAATATTCCTCTAAAATCAGCCGAACTACGAATTCCGATTTACTCACCTGTTATCAGGAGAGAACCCAGTGCTGCATCTTTTAGAGCAGCACTGACCCTGAAAAGTAATTCTAAGCGTATTTACCAGTAACTTGTATTTCCTTCCATAGGAATCCATTTTGTGGTTTCACCAGAAAAGTTTCCATGTGTCCATTTTTTAGACTTACAAATATTCCTCTAAAATCAGTTGAACTACGAATTCCGATTTACTCACCTATTATCAGGAGAGAACCCAGTGCTGCATCCTTTAGAGCAGCACTGACCCTGAAAAGTAATTCTAAGTGTATTTACCAGTAACTTGTATTTCCTTCCATAGGAATCCATTGTGTGGTTTTCACCAGAAAAGTTTCCAAGTGTCCATTTTTGAAGCGTACAAATATTCCTCTAAAATCACCCGAACTGCGAATTCTGATATACTCACCTGTTATCAGGAGAAAACCCAATGCTGCATCTTTTAGGCCAGCACTGACCATGAAAAGTAATTCTAAGCGTACTTACCAGTAACATGTACTTCCTTCCATAGGAATCCATTTTGTGGTTTTCACCAGAAAAGTTTCTAAGTGTCTATTTTTGAAACGTACAAATATTCCTCTAAAATCAGCCAAAATACGAATTCCTATTTACTCACCTGTTATCAGGAGAGAACCCAGGGCTGCATCTTTTAGCCCAGCACTGACCCTGAAAAGTAATTCTAAGCGTACTTACCAGTAACTTGTATTTCCTTCCATAGGAATCCATTGTGTGGTTTTCACCAGAAAAGTTTCCAAGTGTCCATTTTTGAAACGTACAAATATTCCTCTTAAAATTAGCCGAACTACGAATTCCGATTTACTCACCTGTTATCAGGAGAGAACCCAGTGCTGCATCTTTTAGAGCAGCACTGACCCTGAAAAGTAATTCTAAGCGTATTTACCAGTAACTTGTATTTCCTTCCATAGGAATCCATTTTGTGGTTTCACCAGAAAAGTTTCCAAGTGTCCATTTTTAGACTTACAAATATTCCTCTAAAATCAGTTGAACTACGAATTCCGATTTACTCACCTGTTATCAGGAGAGAACCCAGTGCTGCATCCTTTAGAGCAGCACTGACCCTGAAAAGTAATTCTAAGTGTATTTACCAGTAACTTGTATTTCCTTCCATAGGAATCCATTGTGTGGTTTTCACCAGAAAAGTTTCCAAGTGTCCATTTTTGAAGCGTACAAATATTCCTCTAAAATCACCCGAACTGCGAATTCTGATTTACTCACCTGTTATCAGGAGAAAACCCAATGCTGCATCTTTTAGGCCAGCACTGACCATGAAAAGTAATTCTAAGCGTACTTACCAGTAACATGTACTTCCTTCCATAGGAATCCATTTTGTGGTTTTCACCAGAAAAGTTTCTAAGTGTCTATTTTTGAAACGTACAAATATTCCTCTAAAATCAGCCAAAATACGAATTCCTATTTACTCACCTGTTATCAGGAGAGAACCCAGGGCTGCATCTTTTAGCCCAGCACTGACCCTGAAAAGTAATTCTAAGCGTACTTACCAGTAACTTGTATTTCCTTCCATAGGAATCCATTGTGTGGTTTTCACCAGAAAAGTTTCCAAGTGTCCATTTTTGAAACGTACAAATATTCCTCTTAAAATCAGCCGAACTACGAATTCCGATTTACTCACCTGTTATCAGGAGAGAACCCAGTGCTGCATCTTTTAGAGCAGCACTGACCCTGAAAAGTAATTCTAAGCGTATTTACCAGTAACTTGTATTTCCTTCCATATGAATCCATTGTGTGGTTTTCACCAGAAAAGTTTCCAAGGTTCCATTTTTGAAGCGCAGAAATATTCCTTTAAAATCAGCCGAACTACGAATTCCGATTTACTCACCTGTTATCAGGAGAGAACCCAGTGCTGCATCTTTTAGAGCAGCACTGACCCTGAATAGTAATTCTAAGCATATTTACCAGTAACTTGTATATCCTTCCATATGAATCCATTGTGTGGTTTTCACCAGAAAAGTTTCCAAGTGTCCATTTTTGAAGCGTACAAACATTCCTCTAAAATCAGCCGAACAACGAATTCTGATTTACTCACCTGTTATCAGGAGAAAACCCAGTGCTGCATCTTTTAGACTAGCACAGACTATGAAAAGTAATTCTTAGCGTACTTACCAGTAACTTGTACTTCCTTCCATAGGAATCCATTGTGTGGTTTTCACCAGAAAAGTTTCCAAGTGTCCATTTTTGAAACGTACAAATATTCCTCTTAAAATCAGCCGAACTACGAATTCCGATTTACTCACCTGTTATCAGGAGAGAACCCAGTGCTGCATCTTTTAGAGCAGCACTGACCCTGAAAAGTAATTCTAAGCGTATTTACCAGTAACTTGTATTTCCTTCCATATGAATCCATTGTGTGGTTTTCACCAGAAAAGTTTCTAAGTGTCCATTTTTGAAACGTACAAATACTCCTCTAAAATCAGCCGAAATACGAATTCCGATTTACTCACCTGTTATCAGGAGAGATCCCAGGGCTGCATCTTTTAGCCCAGCACTGACCCTAAAAAGTAATTCTAAGCGTACTTACCAGTAACTTGTATTTCCTTCCATTGGAATCCATTGTGTGGTTTTCACCAGAAAAGTTTCTAAGTGTCCATTTTTCAAACGTATAAATATTCCTCTAAAATCAGCCAAACTACGAATTTTGATTTACTCACCTGTTATCAGGAGAGAACCCAGTGCTGCATCTTTTCGAGCAGCACTGACCCTGAAAAGTAATTCTATGCGTATTTACCAGTAACTTGCATTTCCTTCCATATGAATCCATTGTGTGGTTTTCACCAGAAAAGTTTCCAAGTGTCCATTTTTGAAGCGTACAAATATTCCTCTAAAATCAGCCAAACTACGAATTCTGATTTACTCACCTGTTATCAGGAGAAAACCCAGTGCTGCATCTTTTAGACCAGCACTGACTATGAAAAGTAATTCTAAGCGTACTTACCAGTAACTTGTATATCCTTCCATAGGAATCCATTGTGTAGTTTTCACCAGAACAGTTTCTAAGTGTCCATTTTTGAAATGTACAAATATTCCTCTAAAATCAGCCGAACTACGAATTCCGATTTACTCACCTGTTATCAGGAGAGAACCCAGTGCTGCATCTTTTAGAGCAGCACTGACCCTCAAAAGTAATTCTAAGCGTATTTACCAGTAACTTGTATTTCCTTTCATAGGAATCCATTGTGTGGTTTTCACCAGAAAAGTTTCCAAATGTCAAGTTTTTTAGACTTAAAAATATTCCTCTAAACTCAGTTGAACTACGAATTCCGATTTACTCACCTGATATCAGGAGAAAACCCAGTGCTGCATCTTTTAGACCAGCACTGACCATGAAAAGTAATTCTAAGCGTACTTACCAGTAACTTTTACTTCCTTCCATAGGAATCCATTGTGTGGTTTTCACCAGAAAAGTTTCTAAGTGTCCATTTTTGAAACGTACAAATATTCCTCTAAGATCAGCCGAAATACGACTTCCGATTTACTCACCTGTTATCAGGAGAGAACCCAGGGCTGCATCTTTTAGCCCAGCACTGACCGTGAAAAGTAATTCTAAGCGTACTTACCAGTAACTTGTATTTACTTCCATAGGAATCCATTGTGTGGTTTTCACCAGAAAAGTTTCTAAGTGTCCATTTTTGAAACGTACAAATATTCCTCTAACATCAGCCGAACTACGAATTCCGATTTACTCATCTGTTATCAGGAGAAAACCCAGTGCTGCATCTTTTAGGCCAGCACTGACCATGAAAAGTAATTCTAAGCGTACTTACCAGTAACTTGTACTTCCTTCCATAGGAATCCATTGTGTGGTTTTCACCAGAAAAGTTTCCAATTGTCCATTTTTGAAGCGTACAAATATTCCTCTAAAATCACCCGAACTGCGAATTCTGATTTACTCACCTGTTATCAGGAGAAAACCCAATGCTGCATCTTTTAGGCCAGCACTGACCATGAAAAGTAATTCTAAGCGTACTTACCAGTAACATGTACTTCCTTCCATAGGAATCCATTTTGTGGTTTTCACCAGAAAAGTTTCTAAGTGTCTATTTTTGAAACGTACAAATATTCCTCTAAAATCAGCCGAAATACGAATTCCTATTTACTCACCTGTTATCAGGAGAGAACCCAGGGCTGCATCTTTTAGCCCAGCACTGACCATGAAAAGTAATTCTAAGCGTACTTACCAGTAACTTGTATTTCCTTCCATAGGAATCCATTGTGTGGTTTTTACCAGAAAAGTTTCTAAGTGTCCATTTTTGAAATGTACAAATATTCCTCTAAAATCAGCCGAAATAGGAATTCCTATATACTCACCTGTTATCAGGAGAGAACCCAGGGCTGCATCTTTTAGCCCAGCACTGACCCTGAAAAGTAATTCTAAGCGTACTTACCAGTAACTTGTATTTCCTGCCATAGGAATCCATTGTGTGGTTTTCACCATAAAAGTTTCGAAGTGTCCATTTTTGAAATGTACAAATATTCCTCTAAAATCAGTTGAACTACGAATTCCGATTTACTCACCTGATATCAGGAGAAAACCCAGTGCTGCATCTTTTAGACCAGCACTGACCATGAAAAGTAATTCTAAGCGTACTTACCAGTAACTTGTACTTCCTTCCATAGGAATCCATTGTGTGGTTTTCACCAGAAAAGTGTCCAAGTGTCAATTTTTGAAACGTACAAATATTCCTCTAAAATCTGCCGAAATACGACTTCTGATTTACTCACCTGTTATCAGGAGAGAACCCAGGGCTGCATCTTTTAGCCCAGCACTGACCCTGAAAAGTAATTCTAAGCGTACTTACTAGTAACTTGTACTTACTTCCATAGGAATCCATTGTGTGGTTTTCACCAGAAAAGTTAACAAGTGTCCATTTTTGAAGCGTACAAATATTCCTCTAAAATCAGCCGAACTACGAATTCTGATTTACTCACCTGTTATCAGGAGAAGACCCAGTGTTGCATCTTTTAGACCAGCACTAACTATGAAAAGTAATTCTAAGCGTATTTACCAGTAACTTGTATTTCCTTCCATAGGAATCCATTGTGTGGTTTCACCAGAAAAGTTTCCAAGTGTCCATTTTTTAGACTTACAAATATACCTCTAAAATCAGTTGAACTACGAATTCCGATTTACTCACCTGTTATCAGGAGAGAACCCAGTGCTGCATCTTTTAGAGCAGCACTGACCCTGAAAAGTAATTCTAAGTGTATTTACCAGTAACTTGTATTTCCTTCCATAGGAATCCATTGTGTGGTTTTCACCAGAAATGTTTCCAAGTGTCCATTTTTGAAGCGCACAAATATTCCTCTAAAATCAACCGAACTGCGAATTCTGATTTACTCACCTGTTATCAGGAGAAAACCCAGTGCTGCATCTTTTAGGCCAGCACTGACCATGAAAAGTAATTCTAAGCGTACTTACCAGTAACTTGTACTTCCTTCCATAGGAATCCATTGTGCCGTTTTCACCAGAAAAGTTTCTAAGTGTCCATTTTTGAAGCGTACAAATATTCCTCTAAAATCAGCCGAAATACAAATTCCTATTTACTCACCTGTTATCAGGAGAGAACCCAGGGCTGCATCTTTTAGCCCAGCACTGAACCTGAAAAGTAATTCTAAACGTACTTACCAGTAACTTGTATTTCCTTCCATAGGAATCCATTGTGTGGTTTTCACCAGAAAAGTTTCCAAGTGTCCATTTTTGAAACGTACAAATATTCCTCTAAAATCAGCCGAACTACGAATTCCGATTTACTCACCTGTTATCAGGAGAAAACCCAGTGCTGCATCTTTTAGGCCAGCACTGACCATGAAAAGAAATTCTAAGTGTACTTACCAGTAACTTGTACTTCCTTCCATAGGAATCCATTGTGTGATTTTCACCAGAAAAGTTTCTAAGTGTCCGTTTTTGAAATGTACAAATATTCCTCTAAAATCAGCCAAACTACGAATTCCGATTTACTCACCTGTTATCAGGAGAGAACCCAGTGCTTGATCTTTTACAGCAGCACTGACCCTCAAAAGTAATTCTAAGCGTATTTACCAGTAACTTGTATTTCCTTCCATAGGAATCCATTGTGTGGTTTTCACCAGAAAAGTTTCCAAATGTCTATTTTTTAGACTTACAAATATTCCTCTAAAATCAGTTGAACTACGAATTCCGATTTACTCACCTGATATCAGGAGAAAACCCAGTGCTGCATATTTTAGACCAGCACTGACCCTGAAAAGTAATTCTAAGCGTACTTACCAGCCACTTGTACTTCCTTCCATAGGAATCCATTGTGTGGTTTTCACCAGAAAAGTTTCTAAGTGTCCATTTTTGAAACGTACAAATATTCCTCTAACATCAGCCGAACTACGAATTCCGATTTACTCATCTGTTATCAGGAGAAAACCCAGTGCTGCATCTTTTAGGCCAGCACTGACCATGAAAAGTAATTCTAAGCGTACTTACCAGTAACTTGTACTTCCTTCCATAGGAATCCATTGTGTGGTTTTCACCAGAAAAGTTTCTAAGTGTCCATTTTTGAAGCATACAAATATTCCTCTAAAATCACCCCAACTGCGAATTCTGATTTACTCACCTGATATCAGGAGAAAACCCAGTGCTGCATCTTTTAGACCAGCACTGACCATGAAAAGTAATTCTAAGCGTACCTACCAGTAACTTGTACTTCCTTCCATAGGAATACATTGTGTGGTTTTCACCAGAGAAGTTTCTAAGTGTCCATTTTTGAAACGTACAAATATTCCTCTAAAATCAGCTGAACTACGAATTCTGATTTACTCACCTGTTATCAGAAGAAGACCCAGTGTTGCATCTTTTAGACCAGCACTGACTTTGAAAAGTAATTCTAAGCGTACATACCAGTAACTTGTACTTCCTTCCATAGGAATCCATTGTGTGATTTTCACCAGAAAAGTTTCTAAGTGTCCATTTTTGAAACGTACAAGCATTCCTCTAAAATCAGCCGAAATAAGAATTCTGATTTACTCACCTGTTATCAGGAGAGAACCCAGTGTTGCATCTTTTAGACCAGCACTGACTTTGAAAAGTAATTCTAAGCGTACATACCAGTAACTTGTACTTCCTTCCATAGGAATCCATTGTGTGATTTTCACCAGAAAAGTTAACAAGTGTCCATTTTTGAAGCGTACAAATATTCCTCTAAAATCAGCCGAACTACGAATTCTGATTTACTCACCTGTTATCAGGAGAAGACCCAGTGTTGCATCTTTTAGACCAGCACTGACTATGAAAAGTAATTCTAAGCGTACTTACCAGTAACTTGTACTTCCTTCCATAGGAATCCATTGTGTGATTTTCACCAGAAAAGTTTCCAAGTGTCCATTGATGAAACATACAAATATTCCTCTAAAATCAGCCCAAATACGAATTCCAATTTACTCACCTGTTATCAGGAGAGAACCCAGTGCTGCATCTTTTAGAGCAGCACTGACCCTGAAAAGTAATTCTAAGCGTACTTACCAGTAACTTGCATTTCCTTCCTTAGGAATCCATTGTGTGGTTTTCACCAGAAAAGTTTCCAAGTGTCCATTTATGAAACGTACAAATATTCCTCTAAAATCAGCCGAAATACGAATTCCTGTTTACTCACCTGTTATCAGGAGAGAACCCATGGCTGCATCTTTTAGCCCAGCACTGACCGTGAAAAGTAATTCTAAGCGTACTTACCAGTAACTTGTATTTACTTCCATAGGAATCCATTGTGTGGTTTTCACCAGAAAAGTTTCTAAGTGCCCATTTTTGAAACGTACAAATATTCCTCTAAAATCAGCCGAACTACGAATTCCGATTTACTCACCTGTTATCAGGAGAGAACCCAGTGCTGCATCTTTTAGAGCAGCACTGACCCTGAAAAGTAATTCTAAGCGTATTTACCAGTAACTTGTATTTCCTTCCATAGGAATCCATTTTGTGGTTTCACCAGAAAAGTTTCCAAGTGTCCATTTTTTAGACTTACAAATATTCCTCTAAAATCAGTTGAACTACGAATTCCGATTTACTCACCTGTTATCAGGAGAGAACCCAGTGCTGCATCTTTTAGAGCAGCACTGACCCTGAAAAGTAATTCTAAGTGTATTTACCAGTAACTTGTATTTCCTTCCATAGGAATCCATTGTGTGGTTTTCACCAGAAAAGTTTCCAAGTGTCCATTTTTGAAGCGTACAAATATTCCTCTAAAATCACCCGAACTGCGAATTCTGATTTACTCACCTGTTACCAGGAGAAAACCCAATGCTGCATCTTTTAGGCCAACACTGACCATGAAAAGTAATTCTAAGCGTACTTACCAGTAACTTGTACTTCCTTCCATAGGAATCCATTTTGTGGTTTTCACCAGAAAAGTTTCTAAGTGTCCATTTTTGAAACGTAGAAATATTCCTCTAAAATCAGCCGAAATACGAATTCCTATTTACTCACCTGTTATCAGGAGAGAACCCAGGGCTGCATCTTTTAGCCCAGCACTGACCCTGAAAAGTAATTCTAAGCGTACTTACCAGTAACTTTTATTTCCTTCCATAGGAATCCATTGTGTGGTTTTCACCAGAAAAGTTTCTAAGTGTCCATTTTTGAAACGTACAAATATTCCTCTAAAATCAGCCGAACTACGAATTCCGATTTACTCACCTGTTATCAGGAGAGAACCCAGTGCTGCATCTTGTAGAGCAGCACTGACCATGAAAAGTAATTCTAAGCGTACTTACCAGTAACTTGTACTTCCTTCCATAGGAATCCATTGTGTGATTTTCACCAGAAAAGTTTCCAAGTTTCCATTGATGAAACATACAAATATTCCTCTAAAATCAGCCCAAATACGAATTCCAATTTACTCACCTGTTATCAGGAGAGAACCCAGTGCTGCATCTTTTAGAGCAGCACTGACCCTGAAAAGTAATTCTAAGCGTACTTACCAGTAACTTGCATTTCCTTCCTTAGGAATCCATTGTGTGGTTTTCACCAGAAAAGTTTCCAAGTGTCCATTTATGAAACGTACAAATATTCCTCTAAAATCAGCCGAAATACGAATTCCTGTTTACTCACCTGTTATCAGGAGAGAACCCATGGCTGCATCTTTTAGCCCAGCACTGACCGTGAAAAGTAATTCTAAGCGTACTTACCAGTAACTTGTATTTACTTCCATAGGAATCCATTGTGTGGTTTTCACCAGAAAAGTTTCTAAGTGCCCATTTTTGAAACGTACAAATATTCCTCTAAAATCAGCCGAAATACGAATTCCTATTTACTCACCTGTTATCAGGAGAGAACCCAGGGCTGCATCTTTTAGCCCAGCACTGACCCTGAAAAGTAATTCTAAGCGTACTTACCAGTAACTTGTATTTCCTTCCATAGGAATCCATTGTGTGGTTTTCACCAGAAAAGTTTCCAAGTGTCCATTTTTGAAACGTACAAATATTCTTCTTAAAATCAGCCGAACTACGAATTCCGATTTACTCACCTGTTATCAGGAGAGAACCCAGTGCTGCATCTTTTAGAGCAGCACTGACCCTGAAAAGTAATTATAAGCGTATTTATCAGTAACTTGTATTTCCTTCCATATGAATCCATTGTGTGGTTTTCACCAGAAAAGTTTCCAAGGTTCCATTTTTGAAACGTACAAATATTCCTCTAAAATCAGCCGAAATACGACTTCCAATTTATTCACCTGTTATCAGGAGAGAACCCAGGGCTGCATCTTTTAGCCCAGCACTGACCGTGAAAAGTAATTCTAAGCGTACTTACTAGTAACTTGTATTTACTTCCATAGGAATCCATTGTGTGGTTTTCACCAGAAAAGTTAACAAGTGTCCATTTTTGAAGCGTACAAATATTCCTCTAAAATCAGCCGAACTACGAATTCTGATTTACTCACCTGTTATCAGGAGAAGACCCAGTGTTGCATCTTTTAGACCAGCACTGACCGTGAAAAGTAATTCTAAGCGTACTTACCAGTAACTTGTATTTACTTCCATAGGAATCCATTGTGTGGTTTTCACCAGAAAAGTTTCCAAATGGTAAGTTTTTTAGACTTAAAAATATTCCTCTAAAATCAGCCGAACTACGAATTCCAATTTACTCACCTCTTATCAGGAGAGAACCCAGTGCTGCATCTTGTAGAGCAGCACTGACCATGAAAAGTAATTCTAAGCGTACTTACCAGTAACTTGTATTTCCTTCCATAGGAATCCATTGTGTGGTTTTCACCAGAAAAGTTTCTAAGTGTCCATTTTTGAAACGTACAAATATTCCTCTAAGATCAGCCGAAATACGACTTCCGATTTACTCACCTGTTATCAGGTGAGAACCCAGGGCTGCATCTTTTAGCCCAGCACTGACCGTGAAAAGTAATTCTAAGCGTACTTACCAGTAACTTGTATTTACTTCCATAGGAATCCATTGTGTGGTTTTCACCAGAAAAGTTTCTAAGTGTCCATTTTTGAAACGTACAAATATTCCTCTAAAATCAGCCAAACTACGAATTCCGATTTACTCACCTGTTATCAGGAGAGAACCCAGTGCTGCATCTTTTAGAGCAGCACTGACCCTGAAAAGTAATTCTAAGTGTATTTACCAGTAACTTGTATTTCCTTCCATAGGAATCCATTGTGTGGTTTTCACCAGAAAAATTTCCAAGTGTCCATTTTTGAAGCATACAAATATTCCTCTAAAATCACCCGAACTGCGAATTCTGATTTACTCACCTGTTATCAGGAGAAAACCCAGTGCTGCATCTTTTAGGCCAGCACTGACCATGAAAAGTAATTCTAAGCGTACTTACCAGTAACTTGTACTTCCTTCCATAGGAATCCATTGTGTGGTTTTCACCAGAAAAGTTTCTAAGTGTCCATTTTTGAAACGTACAAATATTCCTCTAAAATCAGCCGGAATACGAATTCCTATTTACTCACCTGTTATCAGGAGAGAGCCCAGGGCTGCATATTTTTAGCCCAGCACTGACCCTGAAAAGTAATTCTAAGCGTACTTACCAGTAACTTGTATTTCCTTCCATAGGAATCCATTGTGTGGTTTTCACCAGAAAAGTTTCCAAGTGTCCATTTTTGAAGCGTACAAATATTCCTCTAAAATCAGCCGAACTACGCATTCTGATTTACTCACCTGTTATCAGGAGAAAACCCAGTGCTGCATCTTTTAGACCAGCACTGACTATGAAAAGTAATTCTAAGCGTACTTACCAGGAACTTGTACTTCCTTCCATAGGAATCCATTGTGTGATTTTCACCAGGAAAGTTTCTAAGTGTCCATTTTTGAAACATACAAATATTCCTCTAAAATCAGCCGAACTACGAATTCCGATTTACTCACCTGTTATCAGGAGAGAACCCAGTGCTGCATCTTTTAGAGCAGCACTGACCCTGAAAAGTAATTCTAAGCGTATTTACCAGTAACTTGTATTTCCTTCCATAGGAATCCATTTTGTGGTTTCACCAGAAAAGTTTCCAAGTGTCCATTTTTTAGACTTACAAATATTCCTCTAAAATCAGTTGAACTACGAATTCCGATTTACTCACCTGTTATCAGGAGAGAACCCAGTGCTGCATCCTTTAGAGCAGCACTGACCCTGAAAAATAATTCTAAGTGTATTTACCAGTAACTTGTATTTCCTTCCATAGGAATCCATTGTGTGGTTTTCACCAGAAAAGTTTCCAAGTGTCCATTTTTGAAGCGTACAAATATTCCTCTAAAATCACCCGAACTGCGAATTCTGATTTACTCACCTGTTATCAGGAGAAAACCCAATGCTGCATCTTTTAGGCCAGCACTGACCATGAAAAGTAATTCTAAGCGTACTTACCAGTAACATGTACTTCCTTCCATAGGAATCCATTTTGTGGTTTTCACCAGAAAAGTTTCTAAGTGTCTATTTTTGAAACGTACAAATATTCCTCTAAAATCAGCCGAAATACGAATTCCTATTTACTCACCTGTTATCAGGAGAGAACCCAGGGCTGCATCTTTTAGCCCAGCACTGACCCTGAAAAGTAATTCTAAGCGTACTTACCAGTAACTTGTATTTCCTTCCATAGGAATCCATTGTGTGGTTTTCACCAGAAAAGTTTCCAAGTGTCCATTTTTGAAACGTACAAATATTCTTCTTAAAATCAGCCGAACTACGAATTCCGATTTACTCACCTGTTATCAGGAGAGAACCCAGTGCTGCATCTTTTAGAGCAGCACTGACCCTGAAAAGTAATTATAAGCGTATTTATCAGTAACTTGTATTTCCTTCCATAGGAATCCATTGTGTGGTTTTCACCAGAAAAGTTTCCAAGTGTCCATTTTTGAAGCGTACAAATATTCCTCTAAAATCACCCGAACTGCGAATTCTGATTTACTCACCTGTTATCAGGAGAAAACCCAATGCTGCATCTTTTAGGCCAGCACTGACCATGAAAAGTAATTCTAAGCGTACTTACCAGTAACATGTACTTCCTTCCATAGGAATCCATTTTGTGGTTTTCACCAGAAAAGTTTCTAAGTGTCTATTTTTGAAACGTACAAATATTCCTCTAAAATCAGCCGAAATACGAATTCCTATTTACTCACCTGTTATCAGGAGAGAACCCAGGGCTGCATCTTTTAGCCCAGCACTGACCCTGAAAAGTAATTCTAAGCGTACTTACCAGTAACTTGTATTTCCTTCCATAGGAATCCATTGTGTGGTTTTCACCAGAAAAGTTTCCAAGTGTCCATTTTTGAAACGTACAAATATTCTTCTTAAAATCAGCCGAACTACGAATTCCGATTTACTCACCTGTTATCAGGAGAGAACCCAGTGCTGCATCTTTTAGAGCAGCACTGACCCTGAAAAGTAATTATAAGCGTATTTATCAGTAACTTGTATTTCCTTCCATATGAATCCATTGTGTGGTTTTCACCAGAAAAGTTTCCAAGGTTCCATTTTTGAAGTGTAGAAATATTCCTCTAAAATCAGCCGAACTACGAATTCCGATTTACTCACCTGTTATCAGGAGAGAACCCAGTGCTGCATCTTTTAGAGCAGCACTGACCCTGAATAGTAATTCTAAGCGTATTTACCAGTAACTTGTATATCCTTCCATATGAATCCATTGTGTGGTTTTCACCAGAAAAGTTTCCAAGTGTCCATTTTTGAAGCGTACAAACATTCCTCTAAAATCAGCCGAACAACGAATTCTGATTTACTCACCTGTTATCAGGAGAAAACCCAGTGCTGCATCTTTTAGACTAGCACAGACTATGAAAAGTAATTCTTAGCGTACTTACCAGTAACTTGTACTTCCTTCCATAGGAATCCATTGTGTGATCTTCACCAGAAAAGTTTCTAAGTGTCCATTTTTGAAACGTACAAATACTCCTCTAAAATCAGCCGAAATACGAATTCTGATTTACTCACCTGTTATCAGGAGAGAACCCAGTGCTGCATCTTTTAGCCCAGCACTGACCCTAAAAAGTAATTCTAAGCGTACTTACCAGTAACTTGTATTTCCTTCCATAGGAATCCATTGTGTGGTTTTCACCAGAAAAGTTTCTAAGTGTCCATTTTTGAAACGTACAAATATTCCTCTAAAATCAGCCGAAATACGACTTCCAATTTATTCACCTGTTATCAGGAGAGAACCCAGTGCTGCATCTTTTAGAGCAGCACTGACCCTCAAAAGTAATTCTAAGCGTATTTACCAGTAACTTGTATTTCCTTTCATAGGAATCCATTGTGTGGTTTTCACCAGAAAAGTTTCCAAATGTCAAGTTTTTTAGACTTAAAAATATTCCTCTAAAATCAGTTGAACTACGAATTCCGATTTACTCACCTGATATCAGGAGAAAACCCAGTGCTGCATCTTTTAGACCAGCACTGACCATGAAAAGTAATTCTAAGCGTACTTACCAGTAACTTTTACTTCCTTCCATAGGAATCCATTGTGTGGTTTTCACCAGAAAAGTTTCTAAGTGTCCATTTTTGAAACGTACAAATATTCCTCTAAGATCAGCCGAAATACGACTTGCGATTTACTCACCTGTTATCAGGAGAGAACCCAGGGCTGCATCTTTTAGCCCAGCACTGACCGTGAAAAGTAATTCTAAGCGTACTTACCAGTAACTTGTATTTACTTCCATAGGAATCCATTGTGTGGTTTTCACCAGAAAAGTTTCTAAGTGTCCATTTTTGAAACGTACAAATATTCCTCTAAAATCAGCCAAACTACGAATTCCGATTTACTCACCTGTTATCAGGAGAGAACCCAGTGCTGCATCTTTTAGAGCAGCACTGACCCTGAAAAGTAATTCTAAGTGTATTTACCAGTAACTTGTATTTCCTTCCATAGGAATCCATTGTGTGGTTTTCACCAGAAAAATTTCCAAGTGTCCATTTTTGAAGCATACAAATATTCCTCTAAAATCACCCGAACTGCGAATTCTGATTTACTCACCTGTTATCAGGAGAAAACCCAGTGCTGCATCTTTTAGGCCAGCACTGACCATGAAAAGTAATTCTAAGCGTACTTACCAGTAACTTGTACTTCCTTCCATAGGAATCCATTGTGTGGTTTTCACCAGAAAAGTTTCTAAGTGTCCATTTTTGAAACGTACAAATATTCCTCTAAAATCAGCCGGAATACGAATTCCTATTTACTCACCTGTTATCAGGAGAGAGCCGAGGGCTGCATATTTTTAGCCCAGCACTGACCCTGAAAAGTAATTCTAAGCGTACTTACCAGTAACTTGTATTTCCTTCCATAGGAATCCATTGTGTGGTTTTCACCAGAAAAGTTTCTAAGTGTCCATTTTTGAAACGTACAAATATTCCTCTAAAATCAGCCGAAATACGACTTCCAATTTATTCACCTGTTATCAGGAGAGAACCCAGTGCTGCATCTTTTAGAGCAGCACTGACCCTCAAAAGTAATTCTAAGCGTATTTACCAGTAACTTGTATTTCCTTTCATAGGAATCCATTGTGTGGTTTTCACCAGAAAAGTTTCCAAATGTCAAGTTTTTTAGACTTAAAAATATTCCTCTAAAATCAGTTGAACTACGAATTCCGATTTACTCACCTGATATCAGGAGAAAACCCAGTGCTGCATCTTTTAGACCAGCACTGACCATGAAAAGTAATTCTAAGCGTACTTACCAGTAACTTTTACTTCCTTCCATAGGAATCCATTGTGTGGTTTTCACCAGAAAAGTTTCTAAGTGTCTATTTTTGAAACGTACAAATATTCCTCTAAGATCAGCCGAAATACGACTTGCGATTTACTCACCTGTTATCAGGAGAGAACCCAGGGCTGCATCTTTTAGCCCAGCACTGACCGTGAAAAGTAATTCTAAGCGTACTTACCAGTAACTTGTATTTACTTCCATAGGAATCCATTGTGTGGTTTTCACCAGAAAAGTTTCTAAGTGTCCATTTTTGAAACATACAAATATTCCTCTAAAATCAGCCAAACTACGAATTCCGATTTACTCACCTGTTATCAGGAGAGAACCCAGTGCTGCATCTTTTAGAGCAGCACTGACCCTGAAAAGTAATTCTAAGTGTATTTACCAGTAACTTGTATTTCCTTCCATAGGAATCCATTGTGTGGTTTTCACCAGAAAAATTTCCAAGTGTCCATTTTTGAAGCATACAAATATTCCTCTAAAATCACCCGAACTGCGAATTCTGATTTACTCACCTGTTATCAGGAGAAAACCCAGTGCTGCATCTTTTAGGCCAGCACTGACCATGAAAAGTAATTCTAAGCGTACTTACCAGTAACTTGTACTTCCTTCCATAGGAATCCATTGTGTGGTTTTCACCAGAAAAGTTTCTAAGTGTCCATTTTTGAAACGTACAAATATTCCTCTAAAATCAGCCGGAATACGAATTCCTATTTACTCACCTGTTATCAGGAGAGAGCCGAGGGCTGCATATTTTTAGCCCAGCACTGACCCTGAAAAGTAATTCTAAGCGTACTTACCAGTAACTTGTATTTCCTTCCATAGGAATCCATTGTGTGGTTTTCACCAGAAAAGTTTCCAAGTGTCCATTTTTGAAGCGTACAAATATTCCTCTAAAATCAGCCGAACTACGCATTCTGATTTACTCACCTGTTATCAGGAGAAAACCCAGTGCTGCATCTTTTAGACCAGCACTGACTATGAAAAGTAATTCTAAGCGTACTTACCAGGAACTTGTACTTCCTTCCATAGGAATCCATTGTGTGATTTTCACCAGAAAAGTTTCTAAGTGTCCATTTTTGAAACGTACAAATATTCCTCTAAAATCAGCCGAAATACGAATTCCGATTTACTCACCTGTTATCAGGAGAGAACCCAGTGCTGCATCTTTTAGAGCAGCACTGACCTTGAAAAGTAATTCTAAGCGTACTTACCAGTAACTTGTATTTCCTTCCTTAGGAATCCATTGTGTGGTTTTCACCAGAAAAGTTTCCAAGTTTCCATTTATGAAACGTACAAATATTCCTCTAAAATCAGCCGAAATACGAATTCCTGTTTACTCACCTGTTATCAGGAGAGAACCCAGGGCTGCATCTTTTAGCCCAGCACTGACCCTGAAAAGTAATTCTAAGCGTACTTACCAGTAACTTTTATTTCCTTCCATAGGAATCCATTGTGTGGTTTTCACCAGAAAAGTTTCTAAGTGTCCATTTTTGAAATGTACAAATATTCCTCTAAAATCAGCCGAACTACGAATTCCGATTTACTCACCTGTTATCAGGAGAGAACCCAGTGCTGCATCTTTTAGAGCAGCACTGACCCTGAAAAGTAATTCTAAGCGTATTTACCAGTAACTTGTAATTCCTTCCATAGGAATCCATTGTGTGGTTTTCACCAGAAAAGTTTCCAAATGTCCATTTTTTAGACTCACAAATATTCCTCTAAAATCAGTTGAACTACGAATTCCTGTTTACTCACCTGTTATCAGGAGAAAACCCAGTGCTGCATCTTTTAGACCAGCACTGACCATGAAAAGTAATTCTAAGCGTACTTACCAGTAACTTGTATTTCCTTCCATAGGAATCCATTGTGTGGTTTTCACCAGAAAAGTTTCTAAGTGTCCATTTTTGAAACGTACAAATATTCCTCTAAAATCAGCCGAAATACGACTTCCGATTTACTCACCTGTTATCAGGAGAGAACCCAGGGCTGCATCTTTTAGCCCAGCACTGACCGTGAAAAGTAATTCTAAGCGTACTTACCAGTAACTTGTATTTACATCCATAGGAATCCATTGTGTGGTTTTCACCAGAAAAGTTTCTAAGTGTCCATTTTTGAAACGTACAAATATTCCTCTAAAATCAGCCGAACTACGAATTCCGATTTACTCACCTGTTATCAGGAGAGAACCCAGTGCTGCATCTTTTAGAGCAGCACTGACCCTGAAAAGTAATTCTAAGCGTATTTACCAATAACTTGTATGTCCTTCCATAGGAATCCATTTTGTGGTTTCACCAGAAAAGTTTCCAAGTGTCCATTTTTTAGGCTTACAAATATTCCTCTAAAATCAGTTGAACTACGAATTCCGATTTACTCACCTGTTATCAGGAGAGAAGCCAGTGCTGCATCTTTTAGAGCAGCACTGACCCTGAAAAGTAATTCTAAGTGTATTTACCAGTAACTTGTATTTCCTTTCATAGGAATCCATTGTGTGGTTTTCACCAGAAAAGTTTCCAAGTGTCCATTTTTGAAGCGTACAAATATTCCTCTAAAATCACCCGAACTGCAAATTCTGATTTACTCACCTGTTATCAGGAGAAAACCCAATGCTGCATCTTTTAGGCCAGCACTGACCATGAAAAGTAATTCTAAGCGTACTTACCAGTAACTTGTACTTCCTTCCATAGGAATCCATTGTGTGATCTTCACCAGAAAAGTTTCTAAGTGTCCATTTTTGAAACGTACAAATATTCCTCTAAAATCAGCCGAAATACGAATTCCGATTTACTCACCTGTTATCAGGAGAGAACCCAGGGCTGCATCTTTTAGCCCAGCACTGACCCTGAAAAGTAATTCTAAGCGTACTTACCAGTAACTTGTATTTCCTTCCATAGGAATCCATTGTGTGGTTTTCACCAGAAAAGTTTCTAAGTGTCCATGTTTTAAACGTATAAATATTCCTCTAAAATCAGCCAAACTACGAATTTTGATTTACTCACCTGTTATCAGGAGATAACCCAGTGCTGCATCTTTTAGAGCAGCACTGACCCTGAAAAGTAATTCTATGCGTATTTACCAGTAACTTGTATTTCCTTCCATATGAATCCATTGTGTGGTTTTCACCAGAAAAGTTTCCAAGTGTCCATTTTTGAAGCGTACAAATATTCCTCTAAAATCAGCCAAACTACGAATTCTGATTTACTCACCTGTTATCAGGAGAAAACCCAGTGCTGCATCTTTTAGACCAGCACTGACTATGAAAAGTAATTCTAAGCGTACTTACCAGTAACTTGTATTTCCTTCCATAGGAATCCATTGTGTAGTTTTCACCAGAAAAGTTTCTAAGTGACCATTTTTGAAATGTACAAATATTCCTCTAAAATCAGCCGAACTACGAATTCCGATTTACTCACCTGTTATCAGGAGAGAACCCAGTGCTGCATCTTTTAGAGCAGCACTGACCCTGAAAAGTAATTCTATGCGTATTTACCAGTAACTTGTATTTCCTTCCATATGAATCCATTGTGTGGTTTTCACCAGAAAAGTTTCCAAGTGTCCATTTTTGAAGCGTACAAATATTCCTCTAAAATCAGCCAAACTACGAATTCTGATTTACTCACCTGTTATCAGGAGAAAACCCAGTGCTGCATCTTTTAGACCAGCACTGACTATGAAAAGTAATTCTAAGCGTACTTACCAGTAACTTGTATTTCCTTCCATAGGAATCCATTGTGTGGTTTTCACCAGAAAAGTTTCCAAATGTCAAGTTTTTTAGACTTAAAAATATTCCTCTAAAATCAGTTGAACTACGAATTCCGATTTACTCACCTGATATCAGGAGAAAACCCAGTGCTGCATCTTTTAGACCAGCACTGACCATGAAAAGTAATTCTAAGCGTACTTACCAGTAACTTGTACTTCCTTCCATAGGAATCCATTGTGTGGTTTTCACCAGAAAAGTTTCTAAGTGTCCATTTCTGAAACATACAAATATTCCTCTAAGATCAGCCGAAATACGACTTCCGATTTACTCACCTGTTATCAGGAGAGAACCCAGGGCTGCATCTTTTAGCCCAGCACTGACCGTGAAAAGTAATTCTAAGCGTACTTACCAGAAACTTGTATTTACTTCCATAGGAATCCATTGTGTGGTTTTCACCAGAAAAAATTCTAATTGTCCATTTTTGAAACGTACAAATATTCCTCTAAAATCAGCCGAACTACGAATTCCGATTTACTCACCTGTTATCAGGAGAGAACCCAGTGCTGCATCTTTTAGAGCAGCACTGACCCTGAAAAGTAATTCTAAGTGTATTTACCAGTAACTTGTATTTCCTTCCATAGGAATCCATTGTGTGGTTTTCACCAGAAAAGTTTCTAAGTGTCCATTTTTGAAGCATACAAATATTCCTCTAAAATCACCCGAACTGCGAATTCTGATTTACTCACCTGTTATCAGGAGAAAACCCAGTGCTGCATCTTTTAGGCCAGCACTGACCATGAAAAGTAATTCTAAGCGTACTTACCAGTAACTTGTACTTCCTTCCATAGGAATCCATTGTGTGGTTTTCACCAGAAAAGTTTCTAAGTGTCCATTTTTGAAACGTACAAATATTCCTCTAAAATCAGCCAAAATACGAATTCCTATTTACTCACCTGTTATCAGGAGAGAACCCAGGGCTGCATCTTTTAGCCCAGCACTGACCCTGAAAAGTAATTCTAAGCGTACTTACCAGTAACTTGTATTTCCTTCCATAAGAATCCATTGTGTGGTTTTTACCAGAAAAGTTTCCAAGTGTCCATTTTTGAAACGTACAAATACTCCTCTAAAATCAGCCGAACTACGAATTCCGATTTACTCACCTGTTATCAGGAGAGAACCCAGTGCTGCATATTTTAGAGCAGCACTGACCCTGAAAAGTAATTCTAAGCGTACTTACCAGTAACTTGTATTTCCTTCCATAGGAATCCATTGTGTGGTTTTCACCAGAAAAGTTTCTAAGTGTCCATTTTTGAAACGTACAAATATTCCTCTAAAATCAGCCGGAATACGAATTCCTATTTACTCACCTGTTATCAGGAGAGAGCCCAGGGCTGCATATTTTTAGCCCAGCACTGACCCTGAAAAGTAATTCTAAGCGTACTTACCAGTAACTTGTATTTCCTTCCATAGGAATCCATTGTGTGGTTTTCACCAGAAAAGTTTCCAAGTGTCCATTTTTGAAGCGTACAAATATTCCTCTAAAATCAGCCGAACTACGCATTCTGATTTACTCACCTGTTATCAGGAGAAAACCCAGTGCTGCATCTTTTAGACCAGCACTGACTATGAAAAGTAATTCTAAGCGTACTTACCAGGAACTTGTACTTCCTTCCATAGGAATCCATTGTGTGATTTTCACCAGAAAAGTTTCTAAGTGTCCATTTTTGAAACGTACAAATATTCCTCTAAAATCAGCCGAAATACGAATTCCGATTTACTCACCTGTTATCAGGAGAGAACCCAGGGCTGCATCTTTTAGCCCAGCACTGACCGTGAAAAGTAATTCTAAGCGTACTTACCAGTAACTTGTATTTACATCCATAGGAATCCATTGTGTGGTTTTCACCAGAAAAGTTTCTAAGTGTCCATTTTTGAAACGTACAAATATTTCTCTAAAATCAGCCGAACTACGAATTCCGATTTACTCACCTGTTATCAGGAGAGAACCCAGTGCTGCATCTTTTAGAGCAGCACTGACCCTGAAAAGTAATTCTAAGCGTATTTACCAGTAACTTGTATTTCCTTCCATAGGAATCCATTTTGTGGTTTCACCAGAAAAGTTTCCAAGTGTCCATTTTTTAGACTTACAAATATTCCTCTAAAATCACCCGAACTGCAAATTCTGATTTACTCACCTGTTATCAGGAGAAAACCCAATGCTGCATCTTTTAGGCCAGCACTGACCATGAAAAGTAATTCTAAGCGTACTTACCAGTAACTTGTACTTCCTTCCATAGGAATCCATTGTGTGATCTTCACCAGAAAAGTTTCTAAGTGTCCATTTTTGAAACGTACAAATATTCCTCTAAAATCAGCCGAAATACGAATTCCGATTTACTCACCTGTTATCAGGAGAGAACCCAGGGCTGCATCTTTTAGCCCAGCACTGACCCTGAAAAGTAATTCTAAGCGTACTTACCAGTAACTTGTATTTCCTTCCATAGGAATCCATTGTGTGGTTTTCACCAGAAAAGTTTCTAAGTGTCCATGTTTTAAACGTATAAATATTCCTCTAAAATCAGCCAAACTACGAATTTTGATTTACTCACCTGTTATCAGGAGATAACCCAGTGCTGCATCTTTTAGAGCAGCACTGACCCTGAAAAGTAATTCTATGCGTATTTACCAGTAACTTGTATTTCCTTCCATATGAATCCATTGTGTGGTTTTCACCAGAAAAGTTTCCAAGTGTCCATTTTTGAAGCGTACAAATATTCCTCTAAAATCAGCCAAACTACGAATTCTGATTTACTCACCTGTTATCAGGAGAAAACCCAGTGCTGCATCTTTTAGACCAGCACTGACTATGAAAAGTAATTCTAAGCGTACTTACCAGTAACTTGTATTTCCTTCCATAGGAATCCATTGTGTAGTTTTCACCAGAAAAGTTTCTAAGTGACCATTTTTGAAATGTACAAATATTCCTCTAAAATCAGCCGAACTACGAATTCCGATTTACTCACCTGTTATCAGGAGAGAACCCAGTGCTGCATCTTTTAGAGCAGCACTGACCCTCAAAAGTAATTCTAAGCGTATTTACCAGTAACTTGTATTTCCTTCCATAGGAATCCATTGTGTGGTTTTCACCAGAAAAGTTTCCAAATGTCAAGTTTTTTAGACTTAAAAATATTCCTCTAAAATCAGTTGAACTACGAATTCCGATTTACTCACCTGATATCAGGAGAAAACCCAGTGCTGCATCTTTTAGACCAGCACTGACCATGAAAAGTAATTCTAAGCGTACTTACCAGTAACTTGTACTTCCTTCCATAGGAATCCATTGTGTGGTTTTCACCAGAAAAGTTTCTAAGTGTCCATTTTTGAAACGTACAAATATTCCTCTAAGATCATCCGAAATACGACTTCCGATTTACTCACCTGTTATCAGGAGAGAACCCAGGGCTGCATCTTTTAGCCCAGCACTGACCGTGAAAAGTAATTCTAAGCGTACTTACCAGTAACTTGTATTTACTTCCATAGGAATCCATTGTGTGGTTTTCACCAGAAAAGTTTCTAAGTGTCCATTTTTGAAACGTACAAATATTCCTCTAAAATCAGCCGAACTACGAATTCCGATTTACTCACCTGTTATCAGGAGAGAACCCAGTGCTGCATCTTTTAGAGCAGTACTGACCCTGAAAAGTAATTCTAAGCGTATTTACCAGTAACTTGTATTTCCTTCCATAGGAATCCATTTTGTGGTTTCACCAGAAAAGTTTCCAAGTGTCCATTTTTTAGACTTACAAATATTCCTCTAAAATCAGTTGAACTACGAATTCCGATTTACTCACCTGTTATCAGGAGAGAACCCAGTGCTGCATCTTTTAGAGCAGCACTGACCCTGAAAAGTAATTCTATGCATATTTACCAGTAACTTGTATTTCCTTCCATATGAATCCATTGTGTGGTTTTCACCAGAAAAGTTTCCAAGTGTCCATTTTTGAAGCGTACAAATATTCCTCTAAAATCAGCCAAACTACGAATTCTGATTAACTCACCTGTTATCAGGAGAAAACCCAGTGCTGCATCTTTTAGACCAGCACTGACTATGAAAAGTAATTCTAAGCGTACTTACCAGTAACTTGTATTTCCTTCCATAGGAATCCATTGTGTGGTTTTCACCAGAAAAGTTTCTAAGTGTCCATTTTTGAAACGTACAAATATTCCTCTAAAATCAGCCGAAATACGACTTCCGATTTACTCACCTGTTATCAGGAGAGAACCCAGGGCTGCATCTTTTAGCCCAGCACTGACCGTGAAAAGTAATTGTAAGCGTACTTACCAGTAACTTGTATTTACTTCCATAGGAATCCATTGTGTGGTTTTTACCAGAAAAGTTTCTAAGTGTCCATTTTTGAAACGTACAAATATTCCTCTAAAATCAGCCGAACTACGAATTCCGATTTACTCACCTGTTATCAGGAGAGAACCCAGTGCTGCATCTTTTAGAGCAGTACTGACCCTGAAAAGTAATTCTAAGCGTATTTACCAGTAACTTGTATTTCCTTCCATAGGAATCCATTTTGTGGTTTCACCAGAAAAGTTTCAGAGTGTCCATTTTTTAGACTTACAAATATTCCTCTAAAATCAGTTGAACTACGAATTCCGATTTACTCACCTGTTATCAGGAGAGAACCCAGTGCTGCATCTTTTAGAGCAGTACTGACCCTGAAAAGTAATTCTAAGCGTACTTACCAGTAACTTGTATTTTCTTTCATAGGAATCCATTGTGTGGTTTTCACCAGAAAAGTATCCAAGTGTCCATTTTTGAAGCGTACAAATATTCCTCTAAAATCACCCGAACTGCGAATTCTGATTTACTCACCTGTTATCAGGAGAAAACCCAATGCTGCATCTTTTAGGCCAGCACTGACCATGAAAAGTAATTCTAAGCGTACTTACCAGTAACTTGTACTTCCTTCCATAGGAATCCATTTTGTGGTTTTCACCAGAAAAGTTTCTAAGTGTCCATTTTTGACACGTACAAATATTCCTCTAAAATCAGCCGAAATACGAATTCCGATTTACTCACCTGTTATCAGGAGAGAACCCAGGGCTGCATCTTTTAGCCCAGCACTGACCCTGAAAAGTAATTCTAAGCGTACTTACCAGTAACTTGTATTTCCTTCCATATGAATCCATTGTGTGGTTTTCACCAGAAAAGTTTCCAAGTGTCCATTTTTGAAGCGTACAAATATTCCTCTAAAATCAGCCGAACTACGCATTCTGATTTACTCACCTGTTATCAGGAGAGAACCCAGGGCTGCATCTTTTAGCCCAGCACTGACCCTGAAAAGTAATTCTAAGCGTACTTACCAGTAACTTGTATTTCCTTCCATATGAATCCATTGTGTGATCTTCACCAGAAAAGTTTCTAAGTGTCCATTTTTGAAACGTACAAATATTCCTCTAAAATCAGCCGAAATACGAATTCCGATTTACTCACCTGTTATCAGGAGAGAACCCAGGGCTGCATCTTTTAGCCCAGCACTGACCGTGAAAAGTAATTCTAAGCGTACTTACCAGTAACTTGTATTTCCTTCCATAGGAATCCATTGTGTGGTTTTCATCAGAAAAGTTTCTAAGTGTCCATTTTTGAAACGTACAAATATTCCTCTAAAATCAGCCGAACTACGAATTCCGATTTACTCACCTGTTATCAGGAGAGAACCCAGTGCTGCATCTTTTAGAGCAGCACTGACCCTGAAAAGTAATTCTATGCATATTTACCAGTAACTTGTATTTCCTTCCATATGAATCCATTGTGTGGTTTTCACCAGAAAAGTTTCCAAGTGTCCATTTTTGAAGCGTACAAATATTCCTCTAAAATCAGCCAAACTACGAATTCTGATTAACTCACCTGTTATCAGGAGAAAACCCAGTGCTGCATCTTTTAGACCAGCACTGACTATGAAAAGTAATTCTAAGCGTACTTACCAGTAACTTGTATTTCCTTCCATAGGAATCCATTGTGTAGTTTTCACCAGAAAAGTTTCTAAGTGTCCATTTTTGAAACGTACAAATATTCCTCTAAAATCAGCCGAACTACAAATTCCGATTTACTCACCTGTTATCAGGAGAGAACCCAGTGCTGCATCTTTTAGAGCAGCACTGACCCTGAAAAGTAATTCTAAGCGTATTTACCAGTAACTTGTATTTCCTTCCATAGGAATCCATTGTGTGGTTTCACCAGAAAAGTTTCCAAGTGTCCATTTTTTAGACTTACAAATATTCCTCTAAAATCAGTTGAACTACGAATTCCGATTTACTCACCTGTTATCAGGAGAGAACCCAGTGCTGCATCTTTTAGAGCAGCACTGACCCTGAAAAGTAATTCTAAGTGTATTTACCAGTAACTTGTATTTCCTTCCATAGGAATCCATTGTGTGGTTTTCACCAGAAAAGTTTCCAAGTGTCCATTTTTGAAGCGTACAAATATTCCTCTAAAATCAGCCAAACTACGAATTCTGATTAACTCACCTGTTATCAGGAGAAAACCCAGTGCTGCATCTTTTAGACCAGCACTGACTATGAAAAGTAATTCTAAGCGTACTTACCAGTAACTTGTATTTCCTTCCATAGGAATCCATTGTGTGGTTTTCACCAGAAAAGTTTCCAAGTGTCCATTTTTGAAACGTACAAATATTCCTCTAAAATCAGCCGAACTACGAATTCCGATTTACTCACCTGTTATCAGGAGAGAACCCAGTGCTGCATCTTTTAGAGCAGCACTGACCCTGAAAAGTAATTCTAAGCGTACTTACCAGTAACTTGTATTTCCTTCCATAGGAATCCATTGTGTGGTTTTCGCCAGAAAAGCTTCTAAGTGTCCATTTTTGAAACATACAAATATTCCTCTAAAATCAGCCGAACTACGAATTCCGATTTACTCACCTGTTATCAGGAGAGAACCCAGTGCTGCATCTTTTAGAGCAGCACTGACCCTGAAAAGTAATTCTAAGCATATTTACCAGTAACTTGTATTTTCTTCCATAGGAATCCATTGTGTGGTTTTCACCAGAAAAGTTTCCAAGTGTCCATTTTTGAAATGTACAACTATTCCTCTAAAATCAGCCGAACTATGAATTTTGATTTACTCACCTGTTATCAGGAATGAACTCAAGGCTGCCTCTTTTAGCCCAGCACTGACCCTGAAGAGCAGCACTGACCCTGAAAAGTAATTCTAAGCATACTTACCAGTAACTTGTATTTCCTTCCTTAGGAATCCATTGTGTGGTTTTCACCAGAAAAGATTCCAAGTGTCCATTTATGAAACGTACAAATATTCCTCTAAAATCAGCCGAACTACGAATTCCGATTTACTCACCTGTTATCAGGAGAGAACCCAGTGCTGCATCTTTTAGAGCAGCACTGACCCTGAAAAGTAATTCTAAGCATATTTACCAGTAACTTGTATTTCCTTCCATAGGAATCCATTGTGTGGTTTCACCAGAAAAGTTTCCAAGTGTCCATTTTTTAGACTTACAAATATTCCTCTAAAATCAGTTGAACTACGAATTCCGATTTACTCACCTGTTATCAGGAGAGAACCCAGTGCTGCATCTTTTAGAGCAGCACTGACCCTGAAAAGTAATTCTAAGTGTATTTACCAGTAACTTGTATTTCCTTCCATAGGAATCCATTGTGTGGTTTTCACCAGAAAAGTTTCCAAGTGTCCATTTTTGAAGCATACAAATATTCCTCTAAAATCACCCGAACTGCGAATTCTGATTTACTCACCTGTTATCAGGAGAAAACCCAGTGCTGCATCTTTTAGGCCAGCACTGACCATGAAAAGTAATTCTAAGCGTACTTACCAGTAACTTGTACTTCCTTCCATGGGAATCCATTGTGTGGGTTTCACCAGAAAAGTTTCTAAGTGTCCATTTTTGAAACGTACAAATATTCCTCTAAAATCAGCCAAAATACGAATTCCTATTTACTCACCTGTTATCAGGAGAGAACCCAGGGCTGCATCTTTTAGCCCAGCACTGACCCTGAAAAGTAATTCTAAGCGTACTTACCAGTAACTTGTATTTCCTTCCATAGGAATCCATTGTGTGGTTTTCACCAGAAAAGTTTCCAAGTGTCCATTTTTGAAACGTACAAATATTCCTCTAAAATCAGTCGAACTACGAATTCCGATTTACTCACCTGTTATCAGGAGAGAACCCAGTGCTGCATCTTTTAGAGCAGCACTGACCCTGAAAAGTAATTCTAAGCGTACTTACCAGTAACTTGTATTTCCTTCCATAGGAATCCATTGTGTGGTTTTCACCAGAAAAGTTTCTAAGTGTCCATTTTTGAAACGTACAAATATTCCTCTAAAATCAGCCGAAATACGACTTCCGATTTACTCACCTGTTATCAGGAGAGAACCCAGGGCTGCATCTTTTAGCCCAGCACTGACCGTGAAAAGTAATTCTAAGCATACTTACCAGTAACTTGTATTTACTTCCATAGGAATCCATTGTGTGGTTTTCACCAGAAAAGTTTCTAAGTGTCCATTTTTGAAACGTACAAATATTCCTCTAAAATCAGCCGAACTACGAATTCCGATTTACTCACCTGTTATCAGGAGAGAACCCAGGGCTGCATCTTTTAGCCCAGCACTGACCGTGAAAAGTAATTCTAAGCGTATTTACCAGTAACTTGTATTTCCTTCCATAGGAATCCATTTTGTGGTTTCACCAGAAAAGTTTCCAAGTGTCCATTTTTGAAACGTACAAATATTCCTCTAAAATCAGCCGAACTACGAATTCCGATTTACTCACCTGTTATCAGGAGAGAACCCAGTGCTGCATCATTTAGAGCAGCACTGACCCTGAAAAGTAATTCTAAGCGTATTTACCAGTAACTTGTATTTCCTTCCATATGAATCCATTGTGTGGTTTTCACCAGAAAAGTTTCCAAGTGTCCATTTTTGAAGCGTACAAATATTCCTCTAAAATCAGCCAAACTACAAATTCTGATTTACTCACCTGTTATCAGGAGAAAACCCAGTGCTGCATCTTTTAGAGCAGCACTGACCCTCAAAAGAATTTCCAAGCGTATTTACCAGTAACTTGTATTTCCTTCCATAGGAATCCATTGTGTGGTTTTCACCAGAAAAGTTTCCAAATGTCAAGTTTTTTAGACTTAAAAATATTCCTCTAAAATCAGTTGAACTACGAATTCCGATTTACTCACCTGATATCAGGAGAAAACCCAGTGCTGCATCTTTTAGACCAGCACTGACCATGAAAAGTAATTCTAAGCGTACTTACCTGTAACTTGTACTTCCTTCCATAGGAATCCATTGTGTGGTTTTCACCAGAAAAGTTTCTAAGTGTCCATTTCTGAAACGTACAAATATTCCTCTAAGATCAGCCGAAATACGACTTCCGATTTACTCACCTGTTATCAGGAGAGAACCCAGGGCTGCATCTTTTAGCCCAGCACTGACCGTGAAAAGTAATTCTAAGCGTACTTACCAGTAACTTGTATTTACTTCCATAGGAATCCATTGTGTGGTTTTCACCAGAAAAAATTCTAAGTGTCCATTTTTGAAACGTACAAATATTCCTCTAAAATCAGCCGAACTACGAATTCCAATTTACTCACCTGTTATCAGGAGAGAACCCAGTGCTGCATCTTTTAGAGCAGCACTGACCCTGAAAAGTAATTCTAAGTGTATTTACCAGTAACTTGTATTTCCTTCCATAGGAATCCATTGTGTGGTTTTCACCAGAAAAGTTTCTAAGTGTCCATTTTTGAAGCATACAAATATTCCTCTAAAATCACCCGAACTGCGAATTCTGATTTACTCACCTGTTATCAGGAGAAAACCCAGTGCTGCATCTTTTAGGCCAGCACTGACCATGAAAAGTAATTCTAAGCGTACTTACCAGTAACTTGTACTTCCTTCCATGGGAATCCATTGTGTGGGTTTCACCAGAAAAGTTTCTAAGTGTCCATTTTTGAAACGTACAAATATTCCTCTAAAATCAGCCAAAATACGAATTCCTATTTACTCACCTGTTATCAGGAGAGAACCCAGGGCTGCATCTTTTAGCCCAGCACTGACCCTGAAAAGTAATTCTAAGCGTACTTACCAGTAACTTGTATTTCCTACCATAGGAATCCATTGTGTGGTTTTCACCAGAAAAGTTTCCAAGTGTCCATTTTTGAAACGTACAAATATTCCTCTAAAATCAGTCGAACTACGAATTCCGATTTACTCACCTGTTATCAGGAGAGAACCCAGTGCTGCATCTTTTAGAGCAGCACTGACCCTGAAAAGTAATTCTAAGCGTACTTACCAGTAACTTGTATTTCCTTCCATAGGAATCCATTGTGTGGTTTTCACCAGAAAAGTTTCTAAGTGTCCATTTTTGAAACGTACAAATATTCCTCTAAAATCAGCCGAAATACGACTTCCGATTTACTCACCTGTTATCAGGAGAGAACCCAGGGCTGCATCTTTTAGCCCAGCACTGACCGTGAAAAGTAATTCTAAGCATACTTACCAGTAACTTGTATTTACTTCCATAGGAATCCATTGTGTGGTTTTCACCAGAAAAGTTTCTAAGTGTCCATTTTTGAAACGTACAAATATTCCTCTAAAATCAGCCGAACTACGAATTCCGATTTACTCACCTGTTATCAGGAGAGAACCCAGGGCTGCATCTTTTAGAGCAGCACTGACCCTGAAAAGTAATTCTAAGCGTATTTACCAGTAACTTGTATTTCCTTCCATAGGAATCCATTTTGTGGTTTCACCAGAAAAGTTTCCAAGTGTCCATTTTTGAAACGTACAAATATTCCTCTAAAATCAGCCGAACTACGAATTCCGATTTACTCACCTGTTATCAGGAGAGAACCCAGTGCTGCATCATTTAGAGCAGCACTGACCCTGAAAAGTAATTCTAAGTGTATTTACCAGTAACTTGTATTTCCTTCCATATGAATCCATTGTGTGGTTTTCACCAGAAAAGTTTCCAAGTGTCCATTTTTGAAGCGTACAAATATTCCTCTAAAATCAGCCAAACTACAAATTCTGATTTACTCACCTGTTATCAGGAGAAAACCCAGTGCTGCATCTTTTAGAGCAGCACTGACCCTCAAAAGAATTTCCAAGCGTATTTACCAGTAACTTGTATTTCCTTCCATAGGAATCCATTGTGTGGTTTTCACCAGAAAAGTTTCCAAATGTCAAGTTTTTTAGACTTAAAAATATTCCTCTAAAATCAGTTGAACTACGAATTCCGATTTACTCACCTGATATCAGGAGAAAACCCAGTGCTGCATCTTTTAGACCAGCACTGACCATGAAAAGTAATTCTAAGCGTACTTACTAGTAACTTGTACTTCCTTCCATAGGAATCCATTGTGTGGTTTTCACCAGAAAAGTTTCTAAGTGTCCATTTCTGAAACGTACAAATATTCCTCTAAGATCAGCCGAAATACGACTTCCGATTTACTCACCTGTTATCAGGAGAGAACCCAGGGCTGCATCTTTTAGCCCAGCACTGACCGTGAAAAGTAATTCTAAGCGTACTTACCAGTAACTTGTATTTACTTCCATAGGAATCCATTGTGTGGTTTTCACCAGAAAAAATTCTAAGTGTCCATTTTTGAAACGTACAAATATTCCTCTAAAATCAGCCGAACTACGAATTCCAATTTACTCACCTGTTATCAGGAGAGAACCCAGTGCTGCATCTTTTAGAGCAGCACTGACCCTGAAAAGTAATTCTAAGTGTATTTACCAGTAACTTGTATTTCCTTCCATAGGAATCCATTGTGTGGTTTTCACCAGAAAAGTTTCTAAGTGTCCATTTTTGAAGCATACAAATATTCCTCTAAAATCACCCGAACTGCGAATTCTGATTTACTCACCTGTTATCAGGAGAAAACCCAGTGCTGCATCTTTTAGGCCAGCACTGACCATGAAAAGTAATTCTAAGCGTACTTACCAGTAACTTGTACTTCCTTCCATAGGAATCCATTGTGTGGTTTTCACCAGAAAAGTTTCTAAGTGTCCATTTTTGAAACGTACAAATATTCCTCTAAAATCAGCCAAAATACGAATTCCTATTTACTCACCTGTTATCAGGAGAGAACCCAGGGCTGCATCTTTTAGCCCAGCACTGACACTGAAAAGTAATTCTAAGCGTACTTACCAGTAACTTGTATTTCCTTCCATAAGAATCCATTGTGTGGTTTTCACCAGAAAAGTTTCCAAGTGTCCATTTTTGAAACGTACAAATATTCCTCTAAAATCAGCCGAACTACGAATTCCGATTTACTCACCTGTTATCAGGAGAGAACCCAGTGCTGCATATTTTAGAGCAGCACTGACCCTGAAAAGTAATTCTAAGCGTATTTACCAGTAACTTGTAATTCCTTCCATAGGAATCCATTGTGTGGTTTTCACCAGAAAAGTTTCCAAATGTCCATTTTTTAGACTTACAAATATTCCTCTAAAATCAGTTGAACTACGAATTCCGATTCACTCACCTGATATCAGGAGAAAACCCAGTGCTGCATCTTTTAGAGCAGCACTGACCCTGAAAAGTAATTCTAAGCGTACTTACCAGTAACTAGTATTTCCTTCCATAGGAATCCATTGTGTGGTTTTCACCAGAAAAGTTTCAAAGTGTCCATTTTTGAAACGTACAAATATTCCTCTAAAATCAGCCGAACTACGAATTCCGATTTACTCACCTGTTATCAGGAGAGTACCCAGTGCTGCATGTTTTAGAGCAGCACTGACCCTGAAAAGTAATTCTAAGCGTATTTACCAGTAACTTGTATTTCCTTCCATAGGAATCCATTGTGTGGGTTTCACCAGAAAAGTTTCCAAGTGTCCATTCTGAAACGTACAACTATTCCTCTAAAATCAGCCGAACTATGAATTTTGATTTACTCACCTGTTATCAGGAATGAACTGAAGGCTGCATCTTTTAGCCCAGCACTGACCCTCAAAAGTAATCCTAATCGTACTTACCAGTAACTTGTATTTCCTTCCATAGGAATCCATTGTGTTGTTTTCACCAGAAAAGTTTCTAAGTGTCCATTTTTGAAACGTACAAATATTCCTCTAAAATCAGCCGAACTACAAATTCCAATTTACTCACCTGTTATCAGGAGAGAACCCAGTGCTGCATCTTTTAGAGCAGCACTGACCCTGAAAAGTAATTCTAAGCGTACTTACCAGTAACCTGCATTTCCTTCCTTAGGAATCCATTGTGTGGTTTTCACCAGAAAAGTTTCCAAGTGTCCATTTATGAAACGTACAAATATTCCTCTAAAATCAGCCGAACTATGAATTCCGATTTACTCACCTGTTATCAGGAGAGAACCCAGTTCTGCATCTTTTTGAGCAGCACTGACCCTGAAAAGTAATTCTAAGCGTATTTACCAGTAACTTGTATTTCCTTTCATAGGAATCCATTGTGTGGTTTTCACCAGAAAAGTTTCCAAGTGTCCATTTTTTAAATGTACAAATATTCCTCTATAATCAGCCGCACTACGAATTCCGATTTACTCACCTGTTATCAGGAGAGAACCCAGTGCTGCATCTTTTAGAGCAGCACTGACCCTGAAAAGTAATTCTAAGCTTATTTACCAGTAACTTGTATTTCCTTCCATAGGAATCCATTGTGTGGTTTTCACCAGAAAAGTTTCCAAATGTCCATTTTTTAGACTTACAAATATTCCTCTAAAATCAGTTGAACTACGAATTCCGATTTACTCACCTGATATCAGGAGAAAACCCAGTGCTGCATCTTTTAGACCAGCACTGACCATGAAAAGTAATTCTAAGCGTACTTACCAGTAACTTGTACTTCCTTCCATAGGAATCCATTGTGTGGTTTTCACCAGAAAAGTTTCTAAGTGTCCATTTTTGAAACGTACAAATATTCCTCTAAAATCAGCCGAAATACGACTTCCGATTTACTCACCTGTTATCAGGAGAGAACCCAGGGCTGCATCTTTTAGCCCAGCACTGACCCTGAAAAGTAATTCTAAGCGTACTTACCAGTAACTTGTATTTACTTCCATAGGAATCCATTGTGTGTTTTTCACCAGAAAAGTTTCTAAGTGTCCATTTTTGAAACGTACAAATATTCCTCTAAAATCAGCCAACTACGAATTCCGATTTACTCACCTGTTATCAGGAGAGAACCCAGTGCCGCATCTTTTAGAGCAGCACTGACCCTGAAAAGTAATTCTAAGCGTATTTACCAATAACTTGTATTTCCTTCCATAGAAATCCATTGTGTGGTTTTCACCAGAAAATTTTCCAAGTGTCCATTTTTGAAGCGTACAAATATTCCTCTAAAATCAGCCGAACTACGAATTCTGATTTAGTCACCTGTTATCAGGAGAAAACCCAGTGCTGCATCTTTTAGACCAGCACTGACTATGAAAAGTAATTCTAAGAGTACTTACCAGTAACTTGTACTTCCTTCCATAGGAATCCATTGTGTGATTTTCACCAGAAAAGTTTCTAAGTGTCCATTTTTGAAACATACAAATATTCCTCTAAAATCAGCCGAAATACGAATTCCGATTTACTCACCTGTTATCAGGAGAGAACCCAGTGCTGCATCTTTTAGAGCAGCACTGACCCTGAAAAGTAATTCTAAGCGTACTTACCAGTAACCTGCATTTCCTTCCTTAGGAATCCATTGTGTGGTTTTCACCAGAAAAGTTTCCAAGTGTCCATTTATGAAACGTACAAATATTCCTCTAAAATCAGCCGAACTATGAATTCCGATTTACTCACCTGTTATCAGGAGAGAACCCAGTTCTGCATCTTTTTGAGCAGCACTGACCCTGAAAAGTAATTCTAAGCGTATTTACCAGTAACTTGTATTTCCTTTCATAGGAATCCATTGTGTGGTTTTCACCAGAAAAGTTTCCAAGTGTCCATTTTTTAAATGTACAAATATTCCTCTATAATCAGCCGAACTACGAATTCCGATTTACTCACCTGTTATCAGGAGAGAACCCAGTGCTGCATCTTTTAGAGCAGCACTGACCCTGAAAAGTAATTCTAAGCGTATTTACCAGTAACTTGTATTTCCTTCCATAGGAATCCATTGTGTGGTTTTCACCAGAAAAGTTTCCAAATGTCCATTTTTTAGACTTACAAATATTCCTCTAAAATCAGTTGAACTACGAATTCCGATTTACTCACCTGATATCAGGAGAAAACCCAGTGCTGCATCTTTTAGACCAGCACTGACCATGAAAAGTAATTCTAAGCGTACTTACCAGTAACTTGTACTTCCTTCCATAGGAATCCATTGTGTGGTTTTCACCAGAAAAGTTTCTAAGTGTCCATTTTTGAAACGTACAAATATTCCTCTAAAATCAGCCGAAATACACCTTCCGATTTACTCACCTGTTATCAGGAGAGAACCCAGGGCTGCATCTTTTAGCCCAGCACTGACCCTGAAAAGTAATTCTAAGCGTACTTACCAGTAACTTGTATTTACTTCCATAGGAATCTATTGTGTGTTTTTCACCAGAAAAGTTTCTGAGTGTCCATTTTTGAAACGTACAAATATTCCTATAAAATCAGCCAACTACGAATTCCGATTTACTCACCTGTTATCAGGAGAGAACCCAGTGCCGCATCTTTTAGAGCAGCACTGACCCTGAAAAGTAATTCTAAGCGTATTTACCAATAACTTGTAATTCCTTCCATAGGAATCCATTGTGTGGTTTTCACCAGAAAATTTTCCAAGTGTCCATTTTTGAAGCGTACAAATATTCCTCTAAAATCAGCCGAACTACGAATTCTGATTTAGTCACCTGTTATCAGGAGAAAACCCAGTGCTGCATCTTTTAGACCAGCACTGACTATGAAAAGTAATTCTAAGAGTACTTACCAGTAACTTGTACTTGCTTCCATAGGAATCCATTGTGTGATTTTCACCAGAAAAGTTTCTAAGTGTCCATTTTTGAAACGTACAAATATTCCTCTAAAATCAGCCGAAATACGAATTCCGATTTACTCACCTGTTATCAGGAGAGAACCCAGGGCTGCATCTTTTAGCCCAGCACTGACCCTGAAAAATAATTCTAAGTGTACTTACCAGTAACTTGTATTTCCTTCCATAGGAATCCATTGTGTGGTTTTCACCAGAAAAGTTTCTAAGTGTCCATTTTTGAAACGTACAAATATTCCTCTAAAATCAGCCGAACTATGAATTTTGATTTACTCACCTGTTATCAGGAATAAACTCAAGGCTGCATCTTTTAGCCCAGCACTGACCCTGAAAAGTAATCCTAATCATACTTACCAGTAACTTGTATTTCCTTCCATAGGAATCCATTGTGTGGTTTTCACCAGAAAAGTTTCCAAATGTCCATTTTTAAGACTTACAAATATTCCTCTAAAATCAGTTGAACTACGAATTCCGATTTACTCACCTGATATCAGGAGAAAACCCAGTGCTGCATCTTTTACACCAGCACTGACCATGAAAAGCAATTCTAAGCTTACTTACCAGTAACTTGTACTTCCTTCCATAGGAATCCATTGTGTGGTTTTCACCAGAAAAGTTTCTAAGTGTCCATTTTTGAAACGTACAGATATTCCTCTAAAATCAGCCAAACTACGAAGTCCGATTTACTCACCTGTTATCAGGAGAGAACCCAGTGCTGCATCTTTTAGAGCTGCACTGACCCTGAAAAGTAATTCTAAGCGTACTTACCAGTAACTTGTATTTCCTTTCTTAGGAATCCATTGTGTGGTTTTTCACCAGAAAAGTTTCCAAGTGTCCATTTATAAAAACGTACAAATATTCCTCTAAAATCAGCCGAACTACGAATTCCGATTTACTCACCTGTTATCAGGAGAGAACCCAGTGCTGCATCTTTTAGAGCAGCACTGACCCTGAAAAGTAATTCTAAGCGTATTTACCAGTAACTTGTATTTCCTTCCATAGGAATCCATTGTGTGGTTTTCACCAGAAAAGTTTCCAAATGTCCATTTTTTTGACTTACAAATATTCCTCTAAAATCAGTTGAACTACGAATTCCGATTTACTCACCTGATATCAGGAGAAAACACAGTGCTGCATCTTTTAGACCAGCACTGACCATGAAAAGTAATTCTAAGCGTACTTACCAGTAACTTGTACTTCCTTCCATAGGAATCCATTGTGTGGTTTTCACCAGAAAAGTTTCTAAGTGTCCATTTTTGAAACGTACAAATATTCCTCTAAAATCAGCCGAAATATGACTTCCGATTTACTCACCTGTTATCAGGAGAGAACCCAGGGCTGCATCTTTTAGCCCAGCACTGACCCTGAAAAGTAATTCTAAGCGTACTTACCAGTAACTTGTATTTACTTCCATAGGAATCCATTGTATGTTTTTCACCAGAAAAGTTTCTAAGTGTCCATTTTTGAAACGTACAAATATTCCTCTAAAATCAGCCGAACTACGAATTCTGATTTACTCACCTGTTATCAGGGGAGAACCCAGTGCCGCATCTTTTAGAGCAGCACTGACCCTGAAAAGTAATTCTAAGCGTATTTACCAATAACTTGTATTTCCTTCCATAGGAATCCATTGTGTGGTTTTCACCAGAAAATTTTCCAAGTGTCCATTTTTGAAGCGTACAAATATTCCTCTAAAATCAGCCGAACTACGAATTCTGATTTACTCACCTGTTATCAGGAGAAAACCCAGTGCTGCATCTTTTAGACCAGCACTGACTATGAAAAGTAATTCTAAGAGTACTTACCAGTAACTTGTACTTCCTTCCATAGGAATCCATTGTGTGATTTTCACCAGAAAAGTTTCTAAGTGTCCATTTTTGAAACGTACAAATATTCCTCTAAAATCAGCCGAAATACGAATTCCGATTTACTCACCTGTTATCAGGAGAGAACCCAGGGCTGCATCTTTTAGCCCAGCACTGACCCTGAAAAATAATTCTAAGTGTACTTACCAGTAACTTGTATTTCCTTCCATAGGAATCCATTGTGTGGTTTTCACCAGAAAAGTTTCTAAGTGTCCATTTTTGAAACGTACAAATATTCCTCTAAAATCAGCCGAACTATGAATTTTGATTTACTCACCTGTTATCAGGAATAAACTCAAGGCTGCATCTTTTAGCCCAGCACTGACCCTGAAAAGTAATCCTAATCATACTTACCAGTAACTTGTATTTCCTTGCATAGGAATCCATTGTGTGGTTTTCACCAGAAAAGTTTCCAAATGTCCATTTTTAAGACTTACAAATATTCCTCTAAAATCAGTTGAACTACGAATTCCGATTTACTCACCTGATATCAGGAGAAAACCCAGTGCTGCATCTTTTACACCAGCACTGACCATGAAAAGCAATTCTAAGCTTACTTACCAGTAACTTGTACTTCCTTCCATAGGAATCCATTGTGTGGTTTTCACCAGAAAAGTTTCTAAGTGTCCATTTTTGAAACGTACAGATATTCCTCTAAAATCAGCCAAACTACGAAGTCCGATTTACTCACCTGTTATCAGGAGAGAACCCAGTGCTGCATCTTTTAGAGCTGCACTGACCCTGAAAAGTAATTCTAAGCGTACTTACCAGTAACTTGTATTTCCTTTCTTAGGAATCCATTGTGTGGTTTTTCACCAGAAAAGTTTCCAAGTGTCCATTTATAAAAACGTACAAATATTCCTCTAAAATCAGCCGAACTACGAATTCCGATTTACTCACCTGTTATCAGGAGAGAACCCAGTGCTGCATCTTTTAGAGCAGCACTGACCCTGAAAAGTAATTCTAAGCGTATTTACCAGTAACTTGTATTTCCTTCCATAGGAATCCATTGTGTGGTTTTCACCAGAAAAGTTTCCAAATGTCCATTTTTTTGACTTACAAATATTCCTCTAAAATCAGTTGAACTACGAATTCCGATTTACTCACCTGATATCAGGAGAAAACACAGTGCTGCATCTTTTAGACCAGCACTGACCATGAAAAGTAATTCTAAGCGTACTTACCAGTAACTTGTACTTCCTTCCATAGGAATCCATTGTGTGGTTTTCACCAGAAAAGTTTCTAAGTGTCCATTTTTGAAACGTACAAATATTCCTCTAAAATCAGCCGAAATATGACTTCCGATTTACTCACCTGTTATCAGGAGAGAACCCAGGGCTGCATCTTTTAGCCCAGCACTGACCCTGAAAAGTAATTCTAAGCGTACTTACCAGTAACTTGTATTTACTTACATAGGAATCCATTGTATGTTTTTCACCAGAAAAGTTTCTAAGTGTCCATTTTTGAAACGTACAAATATTCCTCTAAAATCAGCCGAACTACGAATTCTGATTTACTCACCTGTTATCAGGGGAGAACCCAGTGCCGCATCTTTTAGAGCAGCACTGACCCTGAAAAGTAATTCTAAGCGTATTTACCAATAACTTGTATTTCCTTCCATAGGAATCCATTGTGTGGTTTTCACCAGAAAATTTTCCAAGTGTCCATTTTTGAAGCGTACAAATATTCCTCTAAAATCAGCCGAACTACGAATTCTGATTTACTCACCTGTTATCAGGAGAAAACCCAGTGCTGCATCTTTTAGACCAGCACTGACTATGAAAAGTAATTCTAAGAGTACTTACCAGTAACTTGTACTTCCTTCCATAGGAATCCATTGTGTGATTTTCACCAGAAAAGTTTCTAAGTGTCCATTTTTGAAACGTACAAATATTCCTCTAAAATCAGCCGAAATACGAATTCTGATTTACTCACCTGTTATCAGGAGAGAACCCAGGGCTGCATCTTTTAGCCCAGCACTGACCCTGAAAAGTAATTCTAAGCGTACTTACCAGTAACTTGTATTTCCTTCCATAGGAATCCATTGTGTGGTTTTCACCAGAAAAGTTTCTAAGTGCCCATTTTTGAAATGTTCAAATATTCCTCTAAAATCAGCCGAACTATGAATTTTGATTTACTCACCTGTTATCAGGAATAAACTCAAGGCTGCATCTTTTAGCCCATCACTGACCCTGAAAAGTAATCCTAATCATACTTACCAGTAACTTGTATTTCCTTCCATAGGAATCCATTGTGTGGTTTTCACCAGAAAAGTTTCTAAGTGTCCATTTATGAAACGTACAAATATTCCTCTAAAATCAGCCGAACTACGAATTCCGATTTACTCACCTGTTATCAGGAGAGAACCCAGTGCTGCATCTTTTAGAGCAGCACTGACCCTGAAAAGTAATTCTAAGCGTATTTACCAGTAACTTGTATTTCCTTCCATAGGAATCCATTGTGTGGTTTTCACCAGAAAAGTTTCCAAATGTCCATTTTTTAGACTTACAAATATTCCTCTAAAATCAGTTGAACTACGAATTCCGATTTACTCACCTGATATCAGGAGAAAACACAGTGCTGCATCTTTTAGACCAGCACTGACCATGAAAAGTAATTCTAAGCGTACTTACCAGTAACTTGTACTTCCTTCCATAGGAATCCATTGTGTGGTTTTCACCAGAAAAGTTTCTAAGTGTCCATTTTTGAAACGTACAAATATTCCTCTAAAATCAGCTGAAATACGACTTCCGATTTACTCACCTGTTATCAGGAGAGAACCCAGGGCTGCATCTTTTAGCCCAGCACTGACCCTGAAAAGTAATTCTAAGCGTACTTACCAGTAACTTGTATTTACTTCCATAGGAATCCATTGTGTGTTTTTCACCAGAAAAGTTTCTAAGTGTCCATTTTTGAAACGTACAAATATTCCTCTAAAATCAGCCGAACTACGAATTCCGATTTACTCACCTGTTATCAGGGGAGAACCCAGTGCCGCATCTTTTAGAGCAGCACTGACCCTGAAAAGTAATTCTAAGCGTATTTACCAATAACTTGTATTTCCTTCCATAGGAATCCATTGTGTGGTTTTCACCAGAAAATTTTCCAAGTGTCCATTTTTGAAGCGTACAAATATTCCTCTAAAATCAGCCGAACTACGAATTCTGATTTACTCACCTGTTATCAGGAGAAAACCCAGTGCTGCATCTTTTAGACCAGCACTGACTATGAAAAGTAATTCTAAGAGTACTTACCAGTAACTTGTATTTCCTTCCATAGGAATCCATTGTGTGGTTTTCACCAGAAAAGTTTCTAAGTGCCCATTTTTGAAATGTACAAATATTCCTCTAAAATCAGCCGAACTATGAATTTTGATTTACTCACCTGTTATCAGGAGAGAACCCACGGCTGCATCTTTTAGCCCAGCACTGACCCTGAAAGTAATTCTAAGCGTACTTACCAGTAACTTGTATTTCCTTCCATAGGAATCCATTGTGTGGTTTTCACCAGAAAAGTTTCTAAGTGCCCATTTTTGAAATGTTCAAATATTCCTCTAAAATCAGCCGAACTATGAATTTTGATTTACTCACCTGTTATCAGGAATAAACTCAAGGCTGCATCTTTTAGCCCATCACTGACCCTGAAAAGTAATCCTAATCATACTTACCAGTAACTTGTATTTCCTTCCATAGGAATCCATTGTGTGGTTTTCACCAGAAAAGTTTCTAAGTGTCCATTTATGAAACGTACAAATATTCCTCTAAAATCAGCCGAACTACGAATTCCGATTTACTCACCTGTTATCAGGAGAGAACCCAGTGCTGCATCTTTTAGAGCAGCACTGACCCTGAAAAGTAATTCTAAGCGTATTTACCAGTAACTTGTATTTCCTTCCATAGGAATCCATTGTGTGGTTTTCACCAGAAAAGTTTCCAAATGTCCATTTTTTAGACTTACAAATATTCCTCTAAAATCAGTTGAACTACGAATTCCGATTTACTCACCTGATATCAGGAGAAAACACAGTGCAGCATCTTTTAGACCAGCACTGACCATGAAAAGTAATTCTAAGCATACTTACCAGTAACTTGTACTTCCTTCCATAGGAATCCATTGTGTGGTTTTCACCAGAAAAGTTTCTAAGTGTCCATTTTTGAAACGTACAAATATTCCTCTAAAATCAGCTGAAATATGACTTCCGATTTACTCACCTGTTATCAGGAGAGAACCCAGGGCTGCATCTTTTAGCCCAGCACTGACCCTGAAAAGTAATTCTAAGCGTACTTACCAGTAACTTGTATTTACTTCCATAGGAATCCATTGTGTGTTTTTCACCAGAAAAGTTTCTAAGTGTCCATTTTTGAAACGTACAAATATTCCTCTAAAATCAGCCGAACTACGAATTCCGATTTACTCACCTGTTATCAGGGGAGAACCCAGTGCCGCATCTTTTAGAGCAGCACTGACCCTGAAAAGTAATTCTAAGCGTATTTACCAATAACTTGTATTTCCTTCCATAGGAATCCATTGTGTGGTTTTCACCAGAAAATTTTCCAAGTGTCCATTTTTGAAGCGTACAAATATTCCTCTAAAATCAGCCGAACTACGAATTCTGATTTACTCACCTGTTATCAGGAGAAAACCCAGTGCTGCATCTTTTAGACCAGCACTGACTATGAAAAGTAATTCTAAGAGTACTTACCAGTAACTTGTATTTCCTTCCATAGGAATCCATTGTGTGGTTTTCACCAGAAAAGTTTCTAAGTGCCCATTTTTGAAATGTACAAATATTCCTCTAAAATCAGCCGAACTATGAATTTTGATTTACTCACCTGTTATCAGGAATAAACTCAAGGCTGCATCTTTTAGCCCATCACTAACCCTGAAAAGTAATCCTAATCATACTTACCAGTAACTTGTATTTCCTTCCATAGGAATCCATTGTGTGGTTTTCACCAGAAAAGTTTCCAAGTGTCCATTTATGAATCGTACAAATATTCCTCTAAAATCAGCCGAACTACGAATTCCGATTTACTCACCTGTTATCAGGAGAGAACCCAGTGCCGCATCTTTTTGAGCAGCACTGACCCTGAAAAGTAATTCTAAGCGTATTTACCAATAACTTGTATTTCCTTCCATAGGAATCCATTGTGTGGTTTTCACCAGAAAATTTTCCAAGTGTCCATTTTTGAAGCGTACAAATATTCCTCTAAAATCAGCCGAACTACGAATTCTGATTTACTCACCTGTTATCAGGAGAAAACCCAGTGCTGCATCTTTTAGACCAGCACTGACTATGAAAAGTAATTCTAAGAGTATTTACCAGTAACTTGTACTACCTTCCATAGGAATCCATTGTGTGTTTTTCACCAGAAAAGTTTCTAAGTGTCCATTTTTGAAACGTACAAATATTCCTCTAAAATCAGCCGAACTACGAATTCCGATTTACTCACCTGTTATCAGGAGAGAACCCAGTGCTGTATCTTTTAGAGCAGCACTGACCCTGAAAAGTAATTCTAAGCGTATTTACCAGTAACTTTATTTCCTTCCATAGGAACCCATTGTGTGGTTTTCACCAGAAAAGTTACTAAGTGTCCATTTTTGAAACGTACAGATATTCCTCTAAAATCAGCCGAACTACGAATTCCGATTTACTCACCTGTTATCAGGAGAGAACCCAGTGCTGCATCTTTTAGAGCAGCACTGACCCTGAAAAGTAATTCTAAGCGTACTTACCAGTAACTTGTATTTCCTTTCTTAGGAATCCATTGTGTGGTTTTCACCAGAAAAGTATCCAAGTGTCCATTTATGAAACATACAAATATTCATCTAAAATCAGCCGAACTACGAATTCCGATTTACTCACCTGTTATCAGGAGAGAACCCAGTGCTGCATCTTTTAGAGTAGCACTGACCCTGAAAAGTAATTCTAAGCGAACTTACCAGTAACTTGTACTTCCTTCCATAGGAATCCATTGTGTGATTTTCACCAGAAAAGTTTCTAAGTGTCCATTTTTGAAACGTACAAATATTCCTCTAAAATCAGCCGAAATACGAATTCCGATTTACTCACCTGTTATCAGGAGAGAACCCAGGGCTGCATCTTTTAGCCCAGCACTGACCCTGAAAAATAATTCTAAGCGTACTTACCAGTAACTTGTATTTCCTTCCATAGGAATCCATTGTGTGGTTTTCACCAGAAAAGTTTCTAAGTGTCCATTTTTGAAACGTACAAATATTCCTCTAAAATCAGCCGAACTATGAATTTTGATTTACTCACCTGTTATCAGGAATAAACTCAAGGCTGCATCTTTTAGCCCAGCACTGACCCTGAAAAGTAATCCTAATCATACTTACCAGTAACTTGTATTTCCTTCCATAGGAATCCATTGTGTGGTTTTCACCAGAAAAGTTTCCAAATGTCCATTTTTTAGACTTACAAATATTCCTCTAAAATCAGTTGAACTACGAATTCCGATTTACTCACCTGATATCAGGAGAAAACCCAGTGCTGCATCTTTTACACCAGCACTGACCATGAAAAGCAATTCTAAGCTTACTTACCAGTAACTTGTACTTCCTTCCATAGGAATCCATTGTGTGGTTTTCACCAGAAAAGTTTCTAAGTGTCCATTTTTGAAACGTACAGATATTCCTCTAAAATCAGCCAAACTACGAATTCCGATTTACTCACCTGTTATCAGGAGAGAACCCAGTGCTGCATCTTTTAGAGCTGCACTGACCCTGAAAAGTAATTCTGAGCGTACTTACCAGTAACTTGTATTTCCTTTCTTAGGAATCCATTGTGTGGTTTTTCACCAGAAAAGTTTCCAAGTGTCCATTTATAAAACGTACAAATATTCCTCTAAAATCAGCCGAACTACGAATTCCGATTTACTCACCTGTTATCAGGAGAGAACCCAGTGCTGCATCTTTTAGAGCAGCACTGACCCTGAAAAGTAATTCTAAGCGTATTTACCAGTAACTTGTATTTCCTTCCATAGGAATCCAATGTGTGGTTTTCACCAGAAAAGTTTCCAAATGTCCATTTTTTAGACTTACAAATATTCCTCTAAAATCAGTTGAACTACGAATTCCGATTTACTCACCTGATATCAGGAGAAAACACAGTGCTGCATCTTTTAGACCAGCACTGACCATGAAAAGTAATTCTAAGCGTACTTACCAGTAACTTGTACTTCCTTCCATAGGAATCCATTGTGTGGTTTTCATCAGAAAAGTTTCTAAGTGTCCATTTTTGAAACGTACAAATATTCCTCTAAAATCAGCTGAAATATGACTTCTGATTTACTCACCTGTTATCAGGAGAGAACCCAGGGCTGCATCTTTTAGCCCAGCACTGACCCTGAAAAGTAATTCTAAGCGTACTTACCAGTAACTTGTATTTACTTCCATAGGAATCCATTGTGTGTTTTTCACCAGAAAAGTTTCTAAGTGTCCATTTTTGAAACGTACAAATATTCCTCTAAAATCAGCCGAACTACGAATTCCGATTTACTCACCTGTTATCAGGGGAGAACCCAGTGCCGCATCTTTTAGAGCAGCACTGACCCTGAAAAGTAATTCTAAGCGTATTTACTAATAACTTGTATTTCCTTCCATAGGAATCCATTGTGTGGTTTTCACCAGAAAATTTTCCAAGTGTCCATTTTTGAAGCGTACAAATATTCCTCTAAAATCAGCCGAACTACGAATTCTGATTTACTCACCTGTTATCAGGAGAAAACCCAGTGCTGCATCTTTTAGCCCAGCACTGACCCTGAAAAGTAATTCTAAGCGTACTTACCAGTAACTTGTATTTCCTTCCATAGGAATCCCTTGTGTGGTTTTCACCAGAAAAGTTTCTAAGTGCCCATTTTTGAAATGTTCAAATATTCCTCTAAAATCAGCCGAACTATGAATTTTGATTTACTCACCTGTTATCAGGAATAAACTCAAGGCTGCATCTTTTAGCCCATCACTAACCCTGAAAAGTAATCCTAATCATACTTACCAGTAACTTGTATTTCCTTCCATAGGAATCCATTGTGTGGTTTTCACCAGAAAAGTTTCTAAGTGTCCATTTATGAAATGTACAAATATTCCTCTAAAATCAGCCGAACTACGAATTCCGATTTACTCACCTGTTATCAGGAGAGAACCCAGTGCTGCATCTTTTAGAGCAGCACTGACCCTGAAAAGTAATTCTAAGCGTATTTACCAGTAACTTGTATTTCCTTCCATAGGAATCCATTGTGTGGTTTTCACCAGAAAAGTTTCCAAATGTCCATTTTTTAGACTTACAAATATTCCTCTAAAATCAGTTGAACTACGAATTCCGATTTACTCACCTGATATCAGGAGAAAACACAGTGCTGCATCTTTTAGACCAGCACTGACCATGAAAAGTAATTCTAAGCGTACTTACCAGTAACTTGTACTTCCTTCCATAGGAATCCATTGTGTGGTTTTCACCAGAAAAGTTTCTAAGTGTCCATTTTTGAAACATACAAATATTCCTCTAAAATCAGCCGAAATACGACTTCCGATTTACTCACCTGTTATCAGGAGAGAACCCAGGGCTGCATCTTTTAGCCCAGCACTGACCATGAAAAGTAATTCTAAGCATACTTACCAGTAACTTGTACTTCCTTCCATAGGAATCCATTGTGTGGTTTTCACCAGAAAAGTTTCTAAGTGTCCATTTTTGAAACGTACAAATATTCCTCTAAAATCAGCCGAAATATGACTTCCGATTTACTCACCTGTTATCAGGAGAGAACACAGGGCTGCATCTTTTAGCCCAGCACTGACCCTGAAAAGTAATTCTAAGCGTACTTACCAGTAACTTGTATTTACTTCTTAGGAATCCATTGTGTGTTTTTCACCAGAAAAGTTTCTAAGTGTCCATTTTTGAAACGTACAAATATTCCTCTAAAATCAGCCGAACTACGAATTCCGATTTACTCACCTGTTATCAGGGGAGAACCCAGTGCCGCATCTTTTAGAGCAGCACTGACCCTGAAAAGTAATTCTAAGCGTATTTACCAGTAACTTGTATTTCCTTCCATATGAATCCATTGTGTGGTTTTCACCAGAAAAGTTTCCAAGTGTCCATTTTTGAAGCGTACAAATATTGCTCTAAAATCAGCCGAACTACGAATTCTGATTTACTCACCTGTTATCAGGAGAAAACCCAGTGCTGCATCTTTTAGACCAGCACTGACTATGAAAAGTAATTCTAAGCGTACTTACCAGTAACTTGTATTTCCTTCCTTAGGAATCCATTGTGTGGTTTTCACCAGAAAAGTTTCCAAGTGTCCATTTTTTAGACTTACAAATATTCCTCTAAAATCAGCCGAACTACGAATTCCGATTTACTCACCTGTTATCAGGAGAAAACCCAGTGCTGCATCTTTTAGACCAGCACTGACTATGAAAAGTAATTCTAAGCGTACTTACCAGTAACTTGTATTTCCTTCCTTAGGAATCCATTGTGTGGTTTTCACCAGAAAAGTTTCCAAGTGTCCATTTTTTAGACTTACAAATATTCCTCTAAAATCAGCCGAACTACGAATTCCGATTTACTCACCTGTTATCAGGAGAGAACCCAGTGCTGCATCTTTTAGAGCAGCACTGACTCTGAAAAGTAATTATAAGCGTACTTACCAGTAACTTGTATTTCCTTCCATAGGAATCCATTGTGTGGTTTTCACCAGAAAAGTTTCCAAGTGTCCATTTTTGAAACGTACAAATATTCCTCTACAATCAGCCGAACTACGAATTCTGATTTACTCACCTGTTATCAGGAGAGAACCCAGTGCTGCATCTTTTAGAGCAGCACTGACCCTGAAAAGTAATTCTAAGCGAATTTACCAGTAACTTGTATTTCCTTCCATAGGAATCCATTGTGTGGTTTTCACCAGAAAAGTTTCTAAGTGTCCATTTTTGAAACGTACAAATATTCCTCTAAAATCAGCCGAAATACGAATTCCGATTTACTCACCTGTTATCAGGAGAGAACCCAGGGCTGCATCTTTTAGCCCAGCACTGACCCTGAAAAGTAATTCTAAGCGTACTTACCAGTAACTTGTATTTCCTTCCATAGGAATCCATTGTGTGGTTTTCACCAGAAAAGTTTCTAAGTGCCCATTTTTGAAATGTACAAATATTCCTCTAAAATCAGCCGAACTATGAATTTTGATTTACTCACCTGTTATCAGGAATAAACTCAAGGCTGCATCTTTTAGCCCATCACTGACCCTGAAAAGTAATCCTAATCATACTTACCAGTAACTTGTATTTCCTTCCATAGGAATCCATTGTGTGGTTTTCACCAGAAAAGTTTCCAAGTGTCCATTTATGAAACGTACAAATATTCCTCTAAAATCAGCCGAACTACGAATTCCGATTTACTCACCTGTTATCAGGAGAGAACCCAGTGCCGCATCTTTTAGAGCAGCACTGACCCTGAAAAGTAATTCTAAGCGTATTTACCAATAACTTGTATTTCCTTCCATAGGAATCCATTGTGTGGTTTTCACCAGAAAATTTTCCAAGTGTCCATTTTTGAAGCGTACAAATATTCCTCTAAAATCAGCCGAACTACGAATTCTGATTTACTCACCTGTTATCAGGAGAAAACCCAGTGCTGCATCTTTTAGACCAGCACTGACTATGAAAAGTAATTCTAAGAGTATTTACCAGTAACTTGTACTTCCTTCCATAGGAATCCATTGTGTGTTTTTCACCAGAAAAGTTTCTAAGTGTCCATTTTTGAAACGTACAAATATTCCTCTAAAATCAGCCGAACTACGAATTCCGATTTACTCACCTGTTATCAGGAGAGAACCCAGTGCTGTATCTTTTAGAGCAGCACTGACCCTGAAAAGTAATTCTAAGCGTATTTACCAGTAACTTTATTTCCTTCCATAGGAATCCATTGTGTGGTTTTCACCAGAAAAGTTTCTAAGTGTCCATTTTTGAAACGTACAGATATTCCTCTAAAATCAGCCGAACTACGAATTCCGATTTACTCACCTGTTATCAGGAGAGAACCCAGTGCTGCATCTTTTAGAGCAGCACTGACCCTGAAAAGTAATTCTAAGCGTACTTACCAGTAACTTGTATTTCCTTTCTTAGGAATCCATTGTGTGGTTTTCACCAGAAAAGTATCCAAGTGTCCATTTATGAAACATACAAATATTCATCTAAAATCAGCTGAACTACGAATTCCGATTTACTCACCTGTTATCAGGAGAGAACCCAGTGCTGCATCTTTTAGAGTAGCACTGACCCTGAAAAGTAATTCTAAGCGTACTTACCAGTAACTTGTATTTCCTTCCTTAGGAATCCATTGTGTGGTTTTCACCAGAAAAGTTTCCAAGTGTCCATTTATGAAACGTACAAATATTCCTCTAAAATCAGCCGATCTACGAATTCCGATTTACTCACCTGTTATCAGGATAGAACCCAGTGCTGCATCTTTTAGAGCAGCACTGACCCTGAAAAGTAATTCTAAGCGTATTTACCAGTAACTTGTATTTCCTTCTATAGGAATCCATTGTGTGGTTTTCACCAGAAAAGTTTCCAAGTGTCCATTTTTTAGACTTACAAATATTCCTCTAAAATCATCCGAACTACGAATTCCGATTTACTCAACTGTTATCAGGAGAGAACCCAGTGCTGCATCTTTTAGAGCAGCACTGACCCTGAAAAGTAATTCTAAGCGTACTTACCAGTAACTTGTATTTCCTTCCATAGGAATCCATTGTGTGGTTTTCACCAGAAAAGTTTCCAAGTGTCTATTTTTGAAATGTACAAATATTCCTTTCCAATCAGCCGAACTACGAATTCTGATTTACTCATCTGTTATCAGGAGAGAACCCAGTGCTGCATCTTTTAGAGCAGCACTGACCCTGAAAAGTAAATCTAAGCGTATTTACCAGTAACTTGTATTTCCTTCCATATGAATCCATTGTGTGGTTTTCACCAGAAAAGTTTCCAAGTGTCCATTTTTGAAGCGTACAAATATTCCTCTAAAATCAGCCGAACTACGAATTCCGATTTACTCACCTGTTATCAGGAGAGAACCCAGTGCTGTATCTTTTAGAGCAGCACTGACCCTGAAAAGTAATTCTAAGCGTATTTACCAGTAACTTTATTTCCTTCCATAGGAATCCATTGTGTGGTTTTCACCAGAAAAGTTTCTAAGTGTCCATTTTTGAAACGTACAGATATTCCTCTAAAATCAGCCGAACTACGAATTCCGATTTACTCACCTGTTATCAGGAGAGAACCCAGTGCTGCATCTTTTAGAGCAGCACTGACCCTGAAAAGTAATTCTAAGCGTACTTACCAGTAACTTGTATTTCCTTCCATAGGAATCCATTGTGTGGTTTTCACCAGAAAAGTTTCCAAGTGTCTATTTTTGAAATGTACAAATATTCCTTTCCAATCAGCCGAACTACGAATTCTGATTTACTCATCTGTTATCAGGAGAGAACCCAGTGCTGCATCTTTTAGAGCAGCACTGACCCTGAAAAGTAATTCTAAGCGTATTTATCAGTAACTTGTATTTCCTTCCATATGAATCCATTGTGTGGTTTTCACCAGAAAAGTTTCCAAGTGTCCATTTTTGAAACGTACAAATATTCCTCTAAAATCAGCCAAAATACGACTTCTGATTTACTCACCTGTTATCAGGAGAGAACCCAGGGCTGCATCTTTTAGCCCAGCACTGACCCTGAAAAGTAATTCTAAGCGTACTTACCAGTAACTTGTATTTACTTCCATAGGAATCCATTGTGTGTTTTTCACCAGAAAAGTTTCTAAGTGTCCATTTTTGAAACGTACAAATATTCCTCTAAAATCAGCCAACTACGAATTCCGATTTACTCACCTGTTATCAGGAGAGAACCCAGTGCTGTATCTTTTAGAGCAGCACTGACCCTGAAAAGTAATTCTAAGCGTACTTACCAGTAACTTGTATTTATTCCATAGGAATCCATTGTGTGTTTTTCACCAGAAAAGTTTCTAAGTGTCCATTTTTGAAACGTACAAATATTCCTCTAAAATCAGCCGAACTATGAATTTTGATTTACTCACCTGTTATCAGGAATAAACTCAAGGCTGCATCTTTTAGCCCAGCACTGACCCTGAAAAGTAATCCTAATCATACTTACCAGTAACTTGTATTTCCTTCCATAGGAATCCATTGTGTGGATTTCACCAGAAAAGTTTCCAAGTGTCCATTTATGAAACGTACAAATATTCCTCTATAATCAGCCGAACTACGAATTCTGATTTACTCACCTGTTATCAGGAGAGAACCCAGTGCTGCATCTTTTAGAGCAGCACTGACCCTGAAAAGTAATTCTAAGCGTATTTACCAGTAACTTGTATTTCCTTCCATAGGAATCCATTGTGTGGTTTTCACCAGAAAAGTTTCCAAATGTCCATTTTTTAGACTTACAAATATTCCTCTAAAATCAGTTGAACTACGAATTCCGATTTACTCACCTGATATTAGGAGAAAACCCAGTGCTGCATCTTTTAGACCAGCACTGACCATGAAAAGTAATTCTAAGCGTACTTACCCGTAACTTGTATTTCCTTCCATAGGAATCCATTGTGTGGTTTTCACCAGAAAAGTTTCTAAGTGTCCATTTTTGAAACGTACAAATATTCCTCTAAAATCAGCCGAACTATGAATTTTGATTTACTCACCTGTTATCAGGAGAGAACCCAGTGCTGCATCTTTTAGAGCAGCACTGACCCTGAAAAGTAATTCTAAGCGTATTTACCAGTAACTTGTATTTCCTTCCATAGGAATCCATTGTGGGGTTTTCAACAGAAAAGTTTCCAAATGTCCATTTTTTAGACTTACAAATATTCCTCTAAAATCAGTTGAACTACGAATTCCGATTTACTCACCTGATATCAGGAGAAAACCCAGTGCTGCATCTTTTAGACCAGCACTGACCATGAAAAGATATTCTAAGCGTACTTACCAGTAACTTGTACTTCCTTCCATAGGAATCCATTGTGTGGTTTTCACCAGAAAAGTTTCTAAGTGTCCATTTTTGAAACGTACAAATATTCCTCTAAAATCAGCCAAAATACGACTTCCGATTTACTCACCTGTCATCAGGAGAGAACCCAGGGCTGCATCTTTTAGCCCAGCACTGACCCTGAAAAGTAATTCTAAGCGTGCTTACCAGTAACTTGTATTTACTTCCATAGGAATCCATTGTGTGTTTTTCACCAGAAAAGTTTCTAAGTGTCCATTTTTGAAACGTACAAATATTCCTCTAAAATCAGCCAACTACGAATTCCGATTTACTCACCTGTTATCAGGAGAGAACCCAGTGCTGTATCTTTTAGAGCAGCACTGACCCTGAAAAGTAATTCTAAGCGTATTTACCAGTAACTTGTATTTCCTTCCATAGGAATCCATTGTGTGGTTTTCACCAGAAAAGTTTCCAAATGTCCATTTTTTAGACTTACAAATATTCCTCTAAAATCAGTTGAACTACGAATTCCGATTTACTCACCTGATATCAGGAGAAAACACAGTGCTGCATCTTTTAGACCAGCACTGACCATGAAAAGTAATTCTAAGCGTACTTACCAGTAACTTGTACTTCCTTCCATAGGAATCCATTGTGTGGTTTTCACCAGAAAAGTTTCTAAGTGTCCATTTTTGAAACGTACAAATATTCCTCTAAAATCAGCTGAAATACGACTTCCGATTTACTCACCTGTTATCAGGAGAGAACCCAGGGCTGCATCTTTTAGCCCAGCACTGACCCTGAAAAGTAATTCTAAGCGTACTTACCAGTAACTTGTATTTACTTCCATAGGAATCCATTGTGTGTTTTTCACCAGAAAAGTTTCTAAGTGTCCATTTTTGAAACGTACAAATATTCCTCTAAAATCAGCCGAACTACGAATTCCGATTTACTCACCTGTTATCAGGGGAGAACCCAGTGCCGCATCTTTTAGAGCAGCACTGACCCTGAAAAGTAATTCTAAGCGTATTTACCAATAACTTGTATTTCCTTCCATAGGAATCCATTGTGTGGTTTTCACCAGAAAATTTTCCAAGTGTCCATTTTTGAAGCGTACAAATATTCCTCTAAAATCAGCCGAACTACGAATTCTGATTTACTCACCTGTTATCAGGAGAAAACCCAGTGCTGCATCTTTTAGACCAGCACTGACTATGAAAAGTAATTCTAAGAGTACTTACCAGTAACTTGTATTTCCTTCCATAGGAATCCATTGTGTGGTTTTCACCAGAAAAGTTTCTAAGTGCCCATTTTTGAAATGTACAAATATTCCTCTAAAATCAGCCGAACTATGAATTTTGATTTACTCACCTGTTATCAGGAATAAACTCAAGGCTGCATCTTTTAGCCCATCACTAACCCTGAAAAGTAATCCTAATCATACTTACCAGTAACTTGTATTTCCTTCCATAGGAATCCATTGTGTGGTTTTCACCAGAAAAGTTTCCAAGTGTCCATTTATGAAACGTACAAATATTCCTCTAAAATCAGCCGAACTACGAATTCCGATTTACTCACCTGTTATCAGGAGAGAACCCAGTGCCGCATCTTTTAGAGCAGCACTGACCCTGAAAAGTAATTCTAAGCGTATTTACCAATAACTTGTATTTCCTTCCATAGGAATCCATTGTGTGGTTTTCACCAGAAAATTTTCCAAGTGTCCATTTTTGAAGCGTACAAATATTCCTCTAAAATCAGCCGAACTACGAATTCTGATTTACTCACCTGTTATCAGGAGAAAACCCAGTGCAGCATCTTTTAGACCAGCACTGACTATGAAAAGTAATTCTAAGAGTATTTACCAGTAACTTGTACTACCTTCCATAGGAATCCATTGTGTGTTTTTCACCTGAAAAGTTTCTAAGTGTCCATTTTTGAAACGTACAAATATTCCTCTAAAATCAGCCGAACTACGAATTCCGATTTACTCACCTGTTATCAGGAGAGAACCCAGTGCTGTATCTTTTAGAGCAGCACTGACCCTGAAAAGTAATTCTAAGCGTATTTACCAGTAACTTTATTTCCTTCCATAGGAACCCATTGTGTGGTTTTCACCAGAAAAGTTACTAAGTGTCCATTTTTGAAACGTACAGATATTCCTCTAAAATCAGCCGAACTACGAATTCCGATTTACTCACCTGTTATCAGGAGAGAACCCAGTGCTGCATCTTTTAGAGCAGCACTGACCCTGAAAAGTAATTCTAAGCGTACTTACCAGTAACTTGTATTTCCTTTCTTAGGAATCCATTGTGTGGTTTTCACCAGAAAAGTATCCAAGTGTCCATTTATGAAACATACAAATATTCATCTAAAATCAGCCGAACTACGAATTCCGATTTACTCACCTGTTATCAGGAGAGAACCCAGTGCTGCATCTTTTAGAGTAGCACTGACCCTGAAAAGTAATTCTAAGCGTACTTACCAGTAACTTGTACTTCCTTCCATAGGAATCCATTGTGTGATTTTCACCAGAAAAGTTTCTAAGTGTCCATTTTTGAAACGTACAAATATTCCTCTAAAATCAGCCGAAATACGAATTCCGATTTACTCACCTGTTATCAGGAGAGAACCCAGGGCTGCATCTTTTAGCCCAGCACTGACCCTGAAAAATAATTCTAAGCATACTTACCAGTAACTTGTATTTCCTTCCATAGGAATCCATTGTGTGGTTTTCACCAGAAAAGTTTCTAAGTGTCTATTTTTGAAACGTACAAATATTCCTCTAAAATCAGCCGAACTATGAATTTTGATTTACTCACCTGTTATCAGGAATAAACTCAAGGCTGCATCTTTTAGCCCAGCACTGACCCTGAAAAGTAATCCTAATCATACTTACCAGTAACTTGTATTTCCTTCCATAGGAATCCATTGTGTGGTTTTCACCAGAAAAGTTTCCAAATGTCCATTTTTTAGACTTACAAATATTCCTCTAAAATCAGTTGAACTACGAATTCCGATTTACTCACCTGATATCAGGAGAAAACCCAGTGCTGCATCTTTTACACCAGCACTGACCATGAAAAGCAATTCTAAGCTTACTTACCAGTAACTTGTACTTCCTTCCATAGGAATCCATTGTGTGGTTTTCACCAGAAAAGTTTCTAAGTGTCCATTTTTGAAACGTACAGATATTCCTCTAAAATCAGCCAAACTACGAATTCCGATTTACTCACCTGTTATCAGGAGAGAACCCAGTGCTGCATCTTTTAGAGCTGCACTGACCCTGAAAAGTAATTCTGAGCGTACTTACCAGTAACTTGTATTTCCTTTCTTAGGAATCCATTGTGTGGTTTTTCACCAGAAAAGTTTCCAAGTGTCCATTTATAAAACGTACAAATATTCCTCTAAAATCAGCCGAACTACGAATTCCGATTTACTCACCTGTTATCAGGAGAGAACCCAGTGCTGCATCTTTTAGAGCAGCACTGACCCTGAAAAGTAATTCTAAGCGTATTTACCAGTAACTTGTATTTCCTTCCATAGGAATCCATTGTGTGGTTTTCACCAGAAAAGTTTCCAAATGTCCATTTTTTAGACTTACAAATATTCCTCTAAAATCAGTTGAACTACGAATTCCGATTTACTCACCTGATATCAGGAGAAAACACAGTGCTGCATCTTTTAGACCAGCACTGACCATGAAAAGTAATTCTAAGCGTACTTACCAGTAACTTGTACTTCCTTCCATAGGAATCCATTGTGTGGTTTTCATCAGAAAAGTTTCTAAGTGTCCATTTTTGAAACGTACAAATATTCCTCTAAAATCAGCCGAAATATTACTTCTGATTTACTCACCTGTTATCAGGAGAGAACCCAGGGCTGCATCTTTTAGCCCAGCACTGACCCTGAAAAGTAATTCTAAGCGTACTTACCAGTAACTTGTATTTACTTCCATAGGAATCCATTGTGTGTTTTTCACCAGAAAAGTTTCTAAGTGTCCATTTTTGAAACGTACAAATATTCCTCTAAAATCAGCCGAACTACGAATTCCGATTTACTCACCTGTTATCAGGGGAGAACCCAGTGCCGCATCTTTTAGAGCAGCACTGACCCTGAAAAGTAATTCTAAGCGTATTTACTAATAACTTGTATTTCCTTCCATAGGAATCCATTGTGTGGTTTTCACCAGAAAATTTTCCAAGTGTCCATTTTTGAAGCGTACAAATATTCCTCTAAAATCAGCCGAACTACGAATTCTGATTTACTCACCTGTTATCAGGAGAAAACCCAGTGCTGCATCTTTTAGCCCAGCACTGACCCTGAAAAGTAATTCTAAGCGTACTTACCAGTAACTTGTATTTCCTTCCATAGGAATCCCTTGTGTGGTTTTCACCAGAAAAGTTTCTAAGTGCCCATTTTTGAAATGTTCAAATATTCCTCTAAAATCAGCCGAACTATGAATTTTGATTTACTCACCTGTTATCAGGAATAAACTCAAGGCTGCATCTTTTAGCCCATCACTAACCCTGAAAAGTAATCCTAATCATACTTACCAGTAACTTGTATTTCCTTCCATAGGAATCCATTGTGTGGTTTTCACCAGAAAAGTTTCTAAGTGTCCATTTATGAAATGTACAAATATTCCTCTAAAATCAGCCGAACTACGAATTCCGATTTACTCACCTGTTATCAGGAGAGAACCCAGTGCTGCATCTTTTAGAGCAGCACTGACCCTGAAAAGTAATTCTAAGCGTATTTACCAGTAACTTGTATTTCCTTCCATAGGAATCCATTGTGTGGTTTTCACCAGAAAAGTTTCCAAATGTCCATTTTTTAGACTTACAAATATTCCTCTAAAATCAGTTGAACTACGAATTCCGATTTACTCACCTGATATCAGGAGAAAACACAGTGCTGCATCTTTTAGACCAGCACTGACCATGAAAAGTAATTCTAAGCGTACTTACCAGTAACTTGTACTTCCTTCCATAGGAATCCATTGTGTGGTTTTCACCAGAAAAGTTTCTAAGTGTCCATTTTTGAAACATACAAATATTCCTCTAAAATCAGCCGAAATACGACTTCCGATTTACTCACCTGTTATCAGGAGAGAACCCAGGGCTGCATCTTTTAGCCCAGCACTGACCATGAAAAGTAATTCTAAGCATACTTACCAGTAACTTGTACTTCCTTCCATAGGAATCCATTGTGTGGTTTTCACCAGAAAAGTTTCTAAGTGTCCATTTTTGAAACGTACAAATATTCCTCTAAAATCAGCCGAAATATGACTTCCGATTTACTCACCTGTTATCAGGAGAGTACACAGGGCTGCATCTTTTAGCCCAGCACTGACCCTGAAAAGTAATTCTAAGCGTACTTACCAGTAACTTGTATTTACTTCCATAGGAATCCATTGTGTGTTTTTCACCAGAAAAGTTTCTAAGTGTCCATTTTTGAAACGTACAAATATTCCTCTAAAATCAGCCGAACTACGAATTCCGATTTACTCACCTGTTATCAGGGGAGAACCCAGTGCCGCATCTTTTAGAGCAGCACTGACCCTGAAAAGTAATTCTAAGCGTATTTACCAGTAACTTGTATTTCCTTCCATATGAATCCATTGTGTGGTTTTCACCAGAAAAGTTTCCAAGTGTCCATTTTTGAAGCGTACAAATATTGCTCTAAAATCAGCCGAACTACGAATTCTGATTTACTCACCTGTTATCAGGAGAAAACCCAGTGCTGCATCTTTTAGACCAGCACTGACTATGAAAAGTAATTCTAAGCGTACTTACCAGTAACTTGTATTTCCTTCCTTAGGAATCCATTGTGTGGTTTTCACCAGAAAAGTTTCCAAGTGTCCATTTTTTAGACTTACAAATATTCCTCTAAAATCAGCCGAACTACGAATTCCGATTTACTCACCTGTTATCAGGAGAAAACCCAGTGCTGCATCTTTTAGACCAGCACTGACTATGAAAAGTAATTCTAAGCGTACTTACCAGTAACTTGTATTTCCTTCCTTAGGAATCCATTGTGTGGTTTTCACCAGAAAAGTTTCCAAGTGTCCATTTTTTAGACTTACAAATATTCCTCTAAAATCAGCCGAACTACGAATTCCGATTTACTCACCTGTTATCAGGAGAGAACCCAGTGCTGCATCTTTTAGAGCAGCACTGACTCTGAAAAGTAATTATAAGCGTACTTACCAGTAACTTGTATTTCCTTCCATAGGAATCCATTGTGTGGTTTTCACCAGAAAAGTTTCCAAGTGTCCATTTTTGAAACATACAAATATTCCTCTACAATCAGCCGAACTACGAATTCTGATTTACTCACCTGTTATCAGGAGAGAACCCAGTGCTGCATCTTTTAGAGCAGCACTGACCCTGAAAAGTAATTCTAAGCGAATTTACCAGTAACTTGTATTTCCTTCCATAGGAATCCATTGTGTGGTTTTCACCAGAAAAGTTTCTAAGTGTCCATTTTTGAAACGTACAAATATTCCTCTAAAATCAGCCGAAATACGAATTCCGATTTACTCACCTGTTATCAGGAGAGAACCCAGGGCTGCATCTTTTAGCCCAGCACTGACCCTGAAAAGTAATTCTAAGCGTACTTACCAGTAACTTGTATTTCCTTCCATAGGAATCCATTGTGTGGTTTTCACCAGAAAAGTTTCTAAGTGCCCATTTTTGAAATGTACAAATATTCCTCTAAAATCAGCCGAACTATGAATTTTGATTTACTCACCTGTTATCAGGAATAAACTCAAGGCTGCATCTTTTAGCCCATCACTGACCCTGAAAAGTAATCCTAATCATACTTACCAGTAACTTGTATTTCCTTCCATAGGAATCCATTGTGTGGTTTTCACCAGAAAAGTTTCCAAGTGTCCATTTATGAAACGTACAAATATTCCTCTAAAATCAGCCGAACTACGAATTCCGATTTACTCACCTGTTATCAGGAGAGAACCCAGTGCCGCATCTTTTAGAGCAGCACTGACCCTGAAAAGTAATTCTAAGCGTATTTACCAATAACTTGTATTTCCTTCCATAGGAATCCATTGTGTGGTTTTCACCAGAAAATTTTCCAAGTGTCCATTTTTGAAGCGTACAAATATTCCTCTAAAATCAGCCGAACTACGAATTCTGATTTACTCACCTGTTATCAGGAGAAAACCCAGTGCTGCATCTTTTAGAACAGCACTGACTATGAAAAGTAATTCTAAGAGTATTTACCAGTAACTTGTACTTCCTTCCATAGGAATCCATTGTGTGTTTTTCACCAGAAAAGTTTCTAAGTGTCCATTTTTGAAACGTACAAATATTCCTCTAAAATCAGCCGAACTACGAATTCCGATTTACTCACCTGTTATCAGGAGAGAACCCAGTGCTGTATCTTTTAGAGCAGCACTGACCCTGAAAAGTAATTCTAAGCGTATTTACCAGTAACTTTATTTCCTTCCATAGGAATCCATTGTGTGGTTTTCACCAGAAAAGTTTCTAAGTGTCCATTTTTGAAACGTACAGATATTCCTCTAAAATCAGCCGAACTACGAATTCCGATTTACTCACCTGTTATCAGGAGAGAACCCAGTGCTGCATCTTTTAGAGCAGCACTGACCCTGAAAAGTAATTCTAAGCGTACTTACCAGTAACTTGTATTTCCTTTCTTAGGAATCCATTGTGTGGTTTTCACCAGAAAAGTATCCAAGTGTCCATTTATGAAACATACAAATATTCATCTAAAATCAGCTGAACTACGAATTCCGATTTACTCACCTGTTATCAGGAGAGAACCCAGTGCTGCATCTTTTAGAGTAGCACTGACCCTGAAAAGTAATTCTAAGCGTACTTACCAGTAAGTTGTATTTCCTTCCTTAGGAATCCATTGTGTGGTTTTCACCAGAAAAGTTTCCAAGTGTCCATTTATGAAACGTACAAATATTCCTCTAAAATCAGCCGATCTACGAATTCCGATTTACTCACCTGTTATCAGGATAGAACCCAGTGCTGCATCTTTTAGAGCAGCACTGACCCTGAAAAGTAATTCTAAGCGTATTTACCAGTAACTTGTATTTCCTTCTATAGGAATCCATTGTGTGGTTTTCACCAGAAAAGTTTCCAAGTGTCCATTTTTTAGACTTACAAATATTCCTCTAAAATCATCCGAACTACGAATTCCGATTTACTCAACTGTTATCAGGAGAGAACCCAGTGCTGCATCTTTTAGAGCAGCACTGACCCTGAAAAGTAATTCTAAGCGTACTTACCAGTAACTTGTATTTCCTTCCATAGGAATCCATTGTGTGGTTTTCACCAGAAAAGTTTCCAAGTGTCTATTTTTGAAATGTACAAATATTCCTTTCCAATCAGCCGAACTACGAATTCTGATTTACTCATCTGTTATCAGGAGAGAACCCAGTGCTGCATCTTTTAGAGCAGCACTGACCCTGAAAAGTAATTCTAAGCGTATTTACCAATAACTTGTATTTCCTTCCATAGGAATCCATTGTGTGGTTTTCACCAGAAAATTTTCCAAGTGTCCATTTTTGAAGCGTACAAATATTCCTCTAAAATCAGCCGAACTACGAATTCTGATTTACTCACCTGTTATCAGGAGAAAACCCAGTGCTGCATCTTTTAGACCAGCACTGACTATGAAAAGTAATTCTAAGAGTATTTACCAGTAACTTGTACTTCCTTCCATAGGAATCCATTGTGTGTTTTTCACCAGAAAAGTTTCTAAGTGTCCATTTTTGAAACGTACAAATATTCCTCTAAAATCAGCCGAACTACGAATTCCGATTTACTCACCTGTTATCAGGAGAGAACCCAGTGCTGTATCTTTTAGAGCAGCACTGACCCTGAAAAGTAATTCTAAGCGTATTTACCAGTAACTTTATTTCCTTCCATAGGAATCCATTGTGTGGTTTTCACCAGAAAAGTTTCTAAGTGTCCATTTTTGAAACGTACAGATATTCCTCTAAAATCAGCCGAACTACGAATTCCGATTTACTCACCTGTTATCAGGAGAGAACCCAGTGCTGCATCTTTTAGAGCAGCACTGACCCTGAAAAGTAATTCTAAGCGTACTTACCAGTAACTTGTATTTCCTTTCTTAGGAATCCATTGTGTGGTTTTCACCAGAAAAGTATCCAAGTGTCCATTTATGAAACATACAAATATTCATCTAAAATCAGCTGAACTACGAATTCCGATTTACTCACCTGTTATCAGGAGAGAACCCAGTGCTGCATCTTTTAGAGTAGCACTGACCCTGAAAAGTAATTCTAAGCGTACTTACCAGTAACTTGTATTTCCTTCCTTAGGAATCCATTGTGTGGTTTTCACCAGAAAAGTTTCCAAGTGTCCATTTATGAAACGTACAAATATTCCTCTAAAATCAGCTGATCTACGAATTCCGATTTACTCACCTGTTATCAGGATAGAACCCAGTGCTGCATCTTTTAGAGCAGCACTGACCCTGAAAAGTAATTCTAAGCGTATTTACCAGTAACTTGTATTTCCTTCTATAGGAATCCATTGTGTGGTTTTCACCAGAAAAGTTTCCAAGTGTCCATTTTTTAGACTTACAAATATTCCTCTAAAATCATCCGAACTACGAATTCCGATTTACTCAACTGTTATCAGTAGAGAACCCAGTGCTGCATCTTTTAGAGCAGCACTGACCCTGAAAAGTAATTCTAAGCGTACTTACCAGTAACTTGTATTTCCTTCCATAGGAATCCATTGTGTGGTTTTCACCAGAAAAGTTTCCAAGTGTCTATTTTTGAAATGTACAAATATTCCTTTCCAATCAGCCGAACTACGAATTCTGATTTACTCATCTGTTATCAGGAGAGAACCCAGTGCTGCATCTTTTAGAGCAGCACTGACCCTGAAAAGTAAATCTAAGCGTATTTACCAGTAACTTGTATTTCCTTCCATATGAATCCATTGTGTGGTTTTCACCAGAAAAGTTTCCAAGTGTCCATTTTTGAAGCGTACAAATATTCCTCTAAAATCAGCCGAACTACGAATTCCGATTTACTCACCTGTTATCAGGAGAGAACCCAGTGCTGTATCTTTTAGAGCAGCACTGACCCTGAAAAGTAATTCTAAGCGTATTTACCAGTAACTTTATTTCCTTCCATAGGAATCCATTGTGTGGTTTTCACCAGAAAAGTTTCTAAGTGTCCATTTTTGAAACGTACAGATATTCCTCTAAAATCAGCCGAACTACGAATTCCGATTTACTCACCTGTTATCAGGAGAGAACCCAGTGCTGCATCTTTTAGAGCAGCACTGACCCTGAAAAGTAATTCTAAGCGTACTTACCAGTAACTTGTATTTCCTTCCATAGGAATCCATTGTGTGGTTTTCACCAGAAAAGTTTCCAAGTGTCTATTTTTGAAATGTACAAATATTCCTTTCCAATCAGCCGAACTACGAATTCTGATTTACTCATCTGTTATCAGGAGAGAACCCAGTGCTGCATCTTTTAGAGCAGCACTGACCCTGAAAAGTAATTCTAAGCGTATTTATCAGTAACTTGTATTTCCTTCCATATGAATCCATTGTGTGGTTTTCACCAGAAAAGTTTCCAAGTGTCCATTTTTGAAGCGTACAAATATTGCTCTAAAATCAGCCGAACTACGAATTCTGATTTACTCACCTGTTATCAGGAGAAAACCCAGTGCTGCATCTTTTAGACCAGCACTGACTATGAAAAGTAATTCTAAGCGTACTTACCAGTAACTTGTATTTCCTTCCTTAGGAATCCATTGTGTGGTTTTCACCAGAAAAGTTTCCAAGTGTCCATTTTTTAGACTTACAAATATTCCTCTAAAATCAGCCGAACTACGAATTCCAATTTACTCACCTGTTATCAGGAGAGAACCCAGTGCTGCATCTTTTAGAGCAGCACTGACTCTGAAAAGTAATTATAAGCGTACTTACCAGTAACTTGTATTTCCTTCCATAGGAATCCATTGTGTGGTTTTCACCAGAAAAGTTTCCAAGTGTCCATTTTTGAAACGTACAAATATTCCTCTAAAATCAGCCGAACTACAAATTCCAATTTACTCACCTGTTATCAGGAGAGAACCCAGTGCTGCATCTTTTAGAGCAGCACTGACCCTGAAAAGTAATTCTAAGCGTACTTACCAGTAACCTGCATTTCCTTCCTTAGGAATCCATTGTGTGGTTTTCACCAGAAAAGTTTCCAAGTGTCCATTTATGAAACGTACAAATATTCCTCTAAAATCAGCCGAACTATGAATTCCGATTTACTCACCTGTTATCAGGAGAGAACCCAGTTCTGCATCTTTTTGAGCAGCACTGACCCTGAAAAGTAATTCTAAGCGTATTTACCAGTAACTTGTATTTCCTTTCATAGGAATCCATTGTGTGGTTTTCACCAGAAAAGTTTCCAAGTGTCCATTTTTTAGACTTACAAATATTCCTCTAAAATCAGTTGAACTACGAATTCCGATTTACTCACCTGATATCAGGAGAAAACCCAGTGCTGCATCTTTTAGACCAGCACTGACCATGAAAAGTAATTCTAAGCGTACTTACCAGTAACTTGTACTTCCTTCCATAGGAATCCATTGTGTGGTTTTCACCAGAAAAGTTTCTAAGTGTCCATTTTTGAAACGTACAAATATTCCTCTAAAATCAGCCGAAATACGACTTCCGATTTACTCACCTGTTATCAGGAGAGAACCCAGGGCTGCATCTTTTAGCCCAGCACTGACCCTGAAAAGTAATTCTAAGCGTGCTTACCAGTAACTTGTATTTACTTCCATAGGAATCCATTGTGTGTTTTTCACCAGAAAAGTTTCTAAGTGTCCATTTTTGAAACGTACAAATATTCCTCTAAAATCAGCCAACTACGAATTCCGATTTACTCACCTGTTATCAGGAGAGAACCCAGTGCTGTATCTTTTAGAGCAGCACTGACCCTGAAAAGTAATTCTAAGCGTACTTACCAGTAACTTGTATTTATTCCATAGGAATCCATTGTGTGTTTTTCACCAGAAAAGTTTCTAAGTGTCCATTTTTGAAACGTACAAATATTCCTCTAAAATCAGCCGAACTATGAATTTTGATTTACTCACCTGTTATCAGGAATAAACTCAAGGCTGCATCTTTTAGCCCAGCACTGACCCTGAAAAGTAATCCTAATCATACTTACCAGTAACTTGTATTTCCTTCCATAGGAATCCATTGTGTGGATTTCACCAGAAAAGTTTCCAAGTGTCCATTTATGAAACGTACAAATATTCCTCTATAATCAGCCGAACTACGAATTCCGATTTACTCACCTGTTATCAGGAGAGAACCCAGTGCTGCATCTTTTAGAGCAGCACTGACCCTGAAAAGTAATTCTAAGCGTATTTACCAGTAACTTGTATTTCCTTCCATAGGAATCCATTGTGTGGTTTTCACCAGAAAAGTTTCCAAATGTCCATTTTTTAGACTTACAAATATTCCTCTAAAATCAGTTGAACTACGAATTCCGATTTACTCACCTGATATTAGGAGAAAACCCAGTGCTGCATCTTTTAGACCAGCACTGACCATGAAAAGTAATTCTAAGCGTACTTACCCGTAACTTGTATTTCCTTCCATAGGAATCCATTGTGTGGTTTTCACCAGAAAAGTTTCTAAGTGTCCATTTTTGAAACGTACAAATATTCCTCTAAAATCAGCCGAACTATGAATTTTGATTTACTCACCTGTTATCAGGAGAGAACCCAGTGCTGCATCTTTTAGAGCAGCACTGACCCTGAAAAGTAATTCTAAGCGTATTTACCAGTAACTTGTATTTCCTTCCATAGGAATCCATTGTGGGGTTTTCAACAGAAAAGTTTCCAAATGTCCATTTTTTAGACTTACAAATATTCCTCTAAAATCAGTTGAACTACGAATTCCGATTTACTCACCTGATATCAGGAGAAAACCCAGTGCTGCATCTTTTAGACCAGCACTGACCATGAAAAGATATTCTAAGCGTACTTACCAGTAACTTGTACTTCCTTCCATAGGAATCCATTGTGTGGTTTTCACCAGAAAAGTTTCTAAGTGTCCATTTTTGAAACGTACAAATATTCCTCTAAAATCAGCCAAAATACGACTTCCGATTTACTCACCTGTCATCAGGAGAGAACCCAGGGCTGCATCTTTTAGCCCAGCACTGACCCTGAAAAGTAATTCTAAGCGTGCTTACCAGTAACTTGTATTTACTTCCATAGGAATCCATTGTGTGTTTTTCACCAGAAAAGTTTCTAAGTGTCCATTTTTGAAACGTACAAATATTCCTCTAAAATCAGCCAACTACGAATTCCGATTTACTCACCTGTTATCAGGAGAGAACCCAGTGCTGTATCTTTTAGAGCAGCACTGACCCTGAAAAGTAATTCTAAGCGTACTTACCAGTAACTTGTATTTACTTCCATAGGAATCCATTGTGTGTTTTTCACCAGAAAAGTTTCTAAGTGTCCATTTTTGAAACGTACAAATATTCCTCTAAAATCAGCCGAACTATGAATTTTGATTTACTCACCTGTTATCAGGAATAAACTCAAGGCTGCATCTTTTAGCCCAGCACTGACCCTGAAAAGTAATCCTAATCATACTTACCAGTAACTTGTATTTCCTTCCATAGGAATCCATTGTGTGGATTTCACCAGAGAAGTTTCCAAGTGTCCATTTATGAAACGTACAAATATTCCTCTATAATCAGCCGAACTACGAATTCCGATTTACTCACCTGTTATCAGGAGAGAACCCAGTGCTGCATCTTTTAGAGCAGCACTGACCCTGAAAAGTAATTCTAAGCGTATTTACCAGTAACTTGTATTTCCTTCCATAGGAATCCATTGTGTGGTTTTCACCAGAAAAGTTTCCAAATGTCCATTTTTTAGACTTACAAATATTCCTCTAAAATCAGTTGAACTACGAATTCCGATTTACTCACCTGATATCAGGAGAAAACCCAGTGCTGCATCTTTTAGACCAGCACTGACCATGAAAAGTAATTCTAAGCGTACTTACCCGTAACTTGTATTTCCTTCCATAGGAATCCATTGTGTGGTTTTCACCAGAAAAGTTTCTAAGTGTCCATTTTTGAAACGTACAAATATTCCTCTAAAATCAGCCGAACTATGAATTTTGATTTACTCACCTGTTATCAGGAGAGAACCCAGTGCTGCATCTTTTAGAGCAGCACTGACCCTGAAAAGTAATTCTAAGCGTATTTACCAGTAACTTGTATTTCCTTCCATAGGAATCCATTGTGTGGTTTTCAACAGAAAAGTTTCCAAATGTCCATTTTTTAGACTTACAAATATTCCTCTAAAATCAGTTGAACTACGAATTCCGATTTACTCACCTGATATCAGGAGAAAACCCAGTGCTGCATCTTTTAGACCAGCACTGACCATGAAAAGATATTCTAAGCGTACTTACCAGTAACTTGTACTTCCTTCCATAGGAATCCATTGTGTGGTTTTCACCAGAAAAGTTTCTAAGTGTCCATTTTTGAAACGTACAAATATTCCTCTAAAATCAGCCAAAATACGACTTCTGATTTACTCACCTGTTATCAGGAGAGAACCCAGGGCTGCATCTTTTAGCCCAGCACTGACCCTGAAAAGTAATTCTAAGCGTACTTACCAGTAACTTGTATTTACTTCCATAGGAATCCATTGTGTGTTTTTCACCAGAAAAGTTTCTAAGTGTCCATTTTTGAAACGTACAAATATTCCTCTAAAATCAGCCAACTACGAATTCCGATTTACTCACCTGTTATCAGGAGAGAACCCAGTGCTGCATCTTTTAGAGCAGCACTGACCCTGAAAAGTAATTCTAAGCGTACTTACCAGTAACTTGTATTTCCTTCCATAGGAATCCATTGTGTGGTTTTCACCAGAAAAGTTTCCAAGTGTCTATTTTTGAAATGTACAAATATTCCTTTCCAATCAGCCGAACTACGAATTCTGATTTACTCATCTGTTATCAGGAGAGAACCCAGTGCTGCATCTTTTAGAGCAGCACTGACCCTGAAAAGTAAATCTAAGCGTATTTACCAGTAACTTGTATTTCCTTCCATATGAATCCATTGTGTGGTTTTCACCAGAAAAGTTTCCAAGTGTCCATTTTTGAAGCGTACAAATATTCCTCTAAAATCAGCCGAACTACGAATTCCGATTTACTCACCTGTTATCAGGAGAGAACCCAGTGCTGTATCTTTTAGAGCAGCACTGACCCTGAAAAGTAATTCTAAGCGTATTTACCAGTAACTTTATTTCCTTCCATAGGAATCCATTGTGTGGTTTTCACCAGAAAAGTTTCTAAGTGTCCATTTTTGAAACGTACAGATATTCCTCTAAAATCAGCCGAACTACGAATTCCGATTTACTCACCTGTTATCAGGAGAGAACCCAGTGCTGCATCTTTTAGAGCAGCACTGACCCTGAAAAGTAATTCTAAGCGTACTTACCAGTAACTTGTATTTCCTTCCATAGGAATCCATTGTGTGGTTTTCACCAGAAAAGTTTCCAAGTGTCTATTTTTGAAATGTACAAATATTCCTTTCCAATCAGCCGAACTACGAATTCTGATTTACTCATCTGTTATCAGGAGAGAACCCAGTGCTGCATCTTTTAGAGCAGCACTGACCCTGAAAAGTAATTCTAAGCGTATTTATCAGTAACTTGTATTTCCTTCCATATGAATCCATTGTGTGGTTTTCACCAGAAAAGTTTCCAAGTGTCCATTTTTGAAGCGTACAAATATTGCTCTAAAATCAGCCGAACTACGAATTCTGATTTACTCACCTGTTATCAGGAGAAAACCCAGTGCTGCATCTTTTAGACCAGCACTGACTATGAAAAGTAATTCTAAGCGTACTTACCAGTAACTTGTATTTCCTTCCTTAGGAATCCATTGTGTGGTTTTCACCAGAAAAGTTTCCAAGTGTCCATTTTTTAGACTTACAAATATTCCTCTAAAATCAGCCGAACTACGAATTCCAATTTACTCACCTGTTATCAGGAGAGAACCCAGTGCTGCATCTTTTAGAGCAGCACTGACTCTGAAAAGTAATTATAAGCGTACTTACCAGTAACTTGTATTTCCTTCCATAGGAATCCATTGTGTGGTTTTCACCAGAAAAGTTTCCAAGTGTCCATTTTTGAAACGTACAAATATTCCTCTAAAATCAGCCGAACTACAAATTCCAATTTACTCACCTGTTATCAGGAGAGAACCCAGTGCTGCATCTTTTAGAGCAGCACTGACCCTGAAAAGTAATTCTAAGCGTACTTACCAGTAACCTGCATTTCCTTCCTTAGGAATCCATTGTGTGGTTTTCACCAGAAAAGTTTCCAAGTGTCCATTTATGAAACGTACAAATATTCCTCTAAAATCAGCCGAACTATGAATTCCGATTTACTCACCTGTTATCAGGAGAGAACCCAGTTCTGCATCTTTTTGAGCAGCACTGACCCTGAAAAGTAATTCTAAGCGTATTTACCAGTAACTTGTATTTCCTTTCATAGGAATCCATTGTGTGGTTTTCACCAGAAAAGTTTCCAAGTGTCCATTTTTTAGACTTACAAATATTCCTCTAAAATCAGTTGAACTACGAATTCCGATTTACTCACCTGATATCAGGAGAAAACCCAGTGCTGCATCTTTTAGACCAGCACTGACCATGAAAAGTAATTCTAAGCGTACTTACCAGTAACTTGTACTTCCTTCCATAGGAATCCATTGTGTGGTTTTCACCAGAAAAGTTTCTAAGTGTCCATTTTTGAAACGTACAAATATTCCTCTAAAATCAGCCGAAATACGACTTCCGATTTACTCACCTGTTATCAGGAGAGAACCCAGGGCTGCATCTTTTAGCCCAGCACTGACCCTGAAAAGTAATTCTAAGCGTGCTTACCAGTAACTTGTATTTACTTCCATAGGAATCCATTGTGTGTTTTTCACCAGAAAAGTTTCTAAGTGTCCATTTTTGAAACGTACAAATATTCCTCTAAAATCAGCCAACTACGAATTCCGATTTACTCACCTGTTATCAGGAGAGAACCCAGTGCTGTATCTTTTAGAGCAGCACTGACCCTGAAAAGTAATTCTAAGCGTACTTACCAGTAACTTGTATTTACTTCCATAGGAATCCATTGTGTGTTTTTCACCAGAAAAGTTTCTAAGTGTCCATTTTTGAAACGTACAAATATTCCTCTAAAATCAGCCGAACTATGAATTTTGATTTACTCACCTGTTATCAGGAATAAACTCAAGGCTGCATCTTTTAGCCCAGCACTGACCCTGAAAAGTAATCCTAATCATACTTACCAGTAACTTGTATTTCCTTCCATAGGAATCCATTGTGTGGATTTCACCAGAGAAGTTTCCAAGTGTCCATTTATGAAACGTACAAATATTCCTCTATAATCAGCCGAACTACGAATTCCGATTTACTCACCTGTTATCAGGAGAGAACCCAGTGCTGCATCTTTTAGAGCAGCACTGACCCTGAAAAGTAATTCTAAGCGTATTTACCAGTAACTTGTATTTCCTTCCATAGGAATCCATTGTGTGGTTTTCACCAGAAAAGTTTCCAAATGTCCATTTTTTAGACTTACAAATATTCCTCTAAAATCAGTTGAACTACGAATTCCGATTTACTCACCTGATATCAGGAGAAAACCCAGTGCTGCATCTTTTAGACCAGCACTGACCATGAAAAGTAATTCTAAGCGTACTTACCCGTAACTTGTATTTCCTTCCATAGGAATCCATTGTGTGGTTTTCACCAGAAAAGTTTCTAAGTGTCCATTTTTGAAACGTACAAATATTCCTCTAAAATCAGCCGAACTATGAATTTTGATTTACTCACCTGTTATCAGGAGAGAACCCAGTGCTGCATCTTTTAGAGCAGCACTGACCCTGAAAAGTAATTCTAAGCGTATTTACCAGTAACTTGTATTTCCTTCCATAGGAATCCATTGTGTGGTTTTCAACAGAAAAGTTTCCAAATGTCCATTTTTTAGACTTACAAATATTCCTCTAAAATCAGTTGAACTACGAATTCCGATTTACTCACCTGATATCAGGAGAAAACCCAGTGCTGCATCTTTTAGACCAGCACTGACCATGAAAAGATATTCTAAGCGTACTTACCAGTAACTTGTACTTCCTTCCATAGGAATCCATTGTGTGGTTTTCACCAGAAAAGTTTCTAAGTGTCCATTTTTGAAACGTACAAATATTCCTCTAAAATCAGCCAAAATACGACTTCTGATTTACTCACCTGTTATCAGGAGAGAACCCAGGGCTGCATCTTTTAGCCCAGCACTGACCCTGAAAAGTAATTCTAAGCGTACTTACCAGTAACTTGTATTTACTTCCATAGGAATCCATTGTGTGTTTTTCACCAGAAAAGTTTCTAAGTGTCCATTTTTGAAACGTACAAATATTCCTCTAAAATCAGCCAACTACGAATTCCGATTTACTCACCTGTTATCAGGAGAGAACCCAGTGCTGTATCTTTTAGAGCAGCACTGACCCTGAAAAGTAATTCTAAGCGTACTTACCAGTAACTTGTATTTATTCCATAGGAATCCATTGTGTGTTTTTCACCAGAAAAGTTTCTAAGTGTCCATTTTTGAAACGTACAAATATTCCTCTAAAATCAGCCGAACTATGAATTTTGATTTACTCACCTGTTATCAGGAATAAACTCAAGGCTGCATCTTTTAGCCCAGCACTGACCCTGAAAAGTAATCCTAATCATACTTACCAGTAACTTGTATTTCCTTCCATAGGAATCCATTGTGTGGATTTAACCAGAAAAGTTTCCAAGTGTCCATTTATGAAACGTACAAATATTCCTCTATAATCAGCCGAACTACGAATTCCGATTTACTCACCTGTTATCAGGAGAGAACCCAGTGCTGCATCTTTTAGAGCAGCACTGACCCTGAAAAGTAATTCTAAGCGTATTTACCAGTAACTTGTATTTCCTTCCATAGGAATCCATTGTGTGGTTTTCACCAGAAAAGTTTCCAAATGTCCATTTTTTAGACTTACAAATATTCCTCTAAAATCAGTTGAACTACGAATTCCGATTTACTCACCTGATATTAGGAGAAAACCCAGTGCTGCATCTTTTAGACCAGCACTGACCATGAAAAGTAATTCTAAGCGTACTTACCCGTAACTTGTATTTCCTTCCATAGGAATCCATTGTGTGGTTTTCACCAGAAAAGTTTCTAAGTGTCCATTTTTGAAACGTACAAATATTCCTCTAAAATCAGCCGAACTATGAATTTTGATTTACTCACCTGTTATCAGGAGAGAACCCAGTGCTGCATCTTTTAGAGCAGCACTGACCCTGAAAAGTAATTCTAAGCGTATTTACCAGTAACTTGTATTTCCTTCCATAGGAATCCATTGTGGGGTTTTTAACAGAAAAGTTTCCAAATGTCCATTTTTTAGACTTACAAATATTCCTCTAAAATCAGTTGAACTACGAATTCCGATTTACTCACCTGATATCAGGAGAAAACCCAGTGCTGCATCTTTTAGACCAGCACTGACCATGAAAAGATATTCTAAGCGTACTTACCAGTAACTTGTACTTCCTTCCATAGGAATCCATTGTGTGGTTTTCACCAGAAAAGTTTCTAAGTGTCCATTTTTGAAACGTACAAATATTCCTCTAAAATCAGCCAAAATACGACTTCCGATTTACTCACCTGTCATCAGGAGAGAACCCAGGGCTGCATCTTTTAGCCCAGCACTGACCCTGAAAAGTAATTCTAAGCGTGCTTACCAGTAACTTGTATTTACTTCCATAGGAATCCATTGTGTGTTTTTCACCAGAAAAGTTTCTAAGTGTCCATTTTTGAAACGTACAAATATTCCTCTAAAATCAGCCAACTACGAATTCCGATTTACTCACCTGTTATCAGGAGAGAACCCAGTGCTGTATCTTTTAGAGCAGCACTGACCCTGAAAAGTAATTCTAAGCGTACTTACCAGTAACTTGTATTTACTTCCATAGGAATCCATTGTGTGTTTTTCACCAGAAAAGTTTCTAAGTGTCCATTTTTGAAACGTACAAATATTCCTCTAAAATCAGCCGAACTATGAATTTTGATTTACTCACCTGTTATCAGGAATAAACTCAAGGCTGCATCTTTTAGCCCAGCACTGACCCTGAAAAGTAATCCTAATCATACTTACCAGTAACTTGTATTTCCTTCCATAGGAATCCATTGTGTGGATTTCACCAGAGAAGTTTCCAAGTGTCCATTTATGAAACGTACAAATATTCCTCTATAATCAGCCGAACTACGAATTCCGATTTACTCACCTGTTATCAGGAGAGAACCCAGTGCTGCATCTTTTAGAGCAGCACTGACCCTGAAAAGTAATTCTAAGCGTATTTACCAGTAACTTGTATTTCCTTCCATAGGAATCCATTGTGTGGTTTTCACCAGAAAAGTTTCCAAATGTCCATTTTTTAGACTTACAAATATTCCTCTAAAATCAGTTGAACTACGAATTCCGATTTACTCACCTGATATCAGGAGAAAACCCAGTGCTGCATCTTTTAGACCAGCACTGACCATGAAAAGTAATTCTAAGCGTACTTACCCGTAACTTGTATTTCCTTCCATAGGAATCCATTGTGTGGTTTTCACCAGAAAAGTTTCTAAGTGTCCATTTTTGAAACGTACAAATATTCCTCTAAAATCAGCCGAACTATGAATTTTGATTTACTCACCTGTTATCAGGAGAGAACCCAGTGCTGCATCTTTTAGAGCAGCACTGACCCTGAAAAGTAATTCTAAGCGTATTTACCAGTAACTTGTATTTCCTTCCATAGGAATCCATTGTGTGGTTTTCAACAGAAAAGTTTCCAAATGTCCATTTTTTAGACTTACAAATATTCCTCTAAAATCAGTTGAACTACGAATTCCGATTTACTCACCTGATATCAGGAGAAAACCCAGTGCTGCATCTTTTAGACCAGCACTGACCATGAAAAGATATTCTAAGCGTACTTACCAGTAACTTGTACTTCCTTCCATAGGAATCCATTGTGTGGTTTTCACCAGAAAAGTTTCTAAGTGTCCATTTTTGAAACGTACAAATATTCCTCTAAAATCAGCCAAAATACGACTTCTGATTTACTCACCTGTTATCAGGAGAGAACCCAGGGCTGCATCTTTTAGCCCAGCACTGACCCTGAAAAGTAATTCTAAGCGTACTTACCAGTAACTTGTATTTACTTCCATAGGAATCCATTGTGTGTTTTTCACCAGAAAAGTTTCTAAGTGTCCATTTTTGAAACGTACAAATATTCCTCTAAAATCAGCCAACTACGAATTCCGATTTACTCACCTGTTATCAGGAGAGAACCCAGTGCTGTATCTTTTAGAGCAGCACTGACCCTGAAAAGTAATTCTAAGCGTACTTACCAGTAACTTGTATTTATTCCATAGGAATCCATTGTGTGTTTTTCACCAGAAAAGTTTCTAAGTGTCCATTTTTGAAACGTACAAATATTCCTCTAAAATCAGCCGAACTATGAATTTTGATTTACTCACCTGTTATCAGGAATAAACTCAAGGCTGCATCTTTTAGCCCAGCACTGACCCTGAAAAGTAATCCTAATCATACTTACCAGTAACTTGTATTTCCTTCCATAGGAATCCATTGTGTGGATTTCACCAGAAAAGTTTCCAAGTGTCCATTTATGAAACGTACAAATATTCCTCTATAATCAGCCGAACTACGAATTCCGATTTACTCACCTGTTATCAGGAGAGAACCCAGTGCTGCATCTTTTAGAGCAGCACTGACCCTGAAAAGTAATTCTAAGCGTATTTACCAGTAACTTGTATTTCCTTCCATAGGAATCCATTGTGTGGTTTTCACCAGAAAAGTTTCCAAATGTCCATTTTTTAGACTTACAAATATTCCTCTAAAATCAGTTGAACTACGAATTCCGATTTACTCACCTGATATCAGGAGAAAACCCAGTGCTGCATCTTTTAGACCAGCACTGACCATGAAAAGTAATTCTAAGCGTACTTACCCGTAACTTGTATTTCCTTCCATAGGAATCCATTGTGTGGTTTTCACCAGAAAAGTTTCTAAGTGTCCATTTTTGAAACGTACAAATATTCCTCTAAAATCAGCCGAACTATGAATTTTGATTTACTCACCTGTTATCAGGAGAGAACCCAGTGCTGCATCTTTTAGAGCAGCACTGACCCTGAAAAGTAATTCTAAGCGTATTTACCAGTAACTTGTATTTCCTTCCATAGGAATCCATTGTGGGGTTTTCAACAGAAAAGTTTCCAAATGTCCATTTTTTAGACTTACAAATATTCCTCTAAAATCAGTTGAACTACGAATTCCGATTTACTCACCTGATATCAGGAGAAAACCCAGTGCTGCATCTTTTAGACCAGCACTGACCATGAAAAGATATTCTAAGCGTACTTACCAGTAACTTGTACTTCCTTCCATAGGAATCCATTGTGTGGTTTTCACCAGAAAAGTTTCTAAGTGTCCATTTTTGAAACGTACAAATATTCCTCTAAAATCAGCCAAAATACGACTTCCGATTTACTCACCTGTCATCAGGAGAGAACCCAGGGCTGCATCTTTTAGCCCAGCACTGACCCTGAAAAGTAATTCTAAGCGTACTTACCAGTAACTTGTATTTACTTCCATAGGAATCCATTGTGTGTTTTTCACCAGAAAAGTTTCTAAGTGTCCATTTTTGAAACGTACAAATATTCCTCTAAAATCAGCCAAATACGAATTCCGATTTACTCACCTGTTATCAGGAGAGAACCCAGTGCTGTATCTTTTAGAGCAGCACTGACCCTGAAAAGTAATTCTAAGCGTACTTACCAGTAACTTGTATTTACTTCCATAGGAATCCATTGTGTGTTTTTCACCAGAAAAGTTTCTAAGTGTCCATTTTTGAAACGTACAAATATTCCTCTAAAATCAGCCGAACTATGAATTTTGATTTACTCACCTGTTATCAGGAATAAACTCAAGGCTACATCTTTTAGCCCAGCACTGACCCTGAAAAGTAATCCTAATCATACTTACCAGTAACTTGTATTTCCTTCCATAGGAATCCATTGTGTGGATTTCACCAGAAAAGTTTCCAAGTGTCCATTTATGAAACGTACAAATATTCCTCTATAATCAGCCGAACTACGAATTCCGATTTACTCACCTGTTATCAGGAGAGAACCCAGTGCTGCATCTTTTAGAGCAGCACTGACCCTGAAAAGTAATTCTAAGCGTATTTACCAGTAACTTGTATTTCCTTCCATAGGAATCCATTGTGTGGTTTTCACCAGAAAAGTTTCCAAATGTCCATTTTTTAGACTTACAAATATTCCTCTAAAATCAGTTGAACTACGAATTCCGATTTACTCACCTGATATCAGGAGAAAACCCAGTGCTGCATCTTTTAGACCAGCACTGACCATGAAAAGTAATTCTAAGCGTACTTACCCGTAACTTGTATTTCCTTCCATAGGAATCCATTGTGTGGTTTTCACCAGAAAAGTTTCTAAGTGTCCATTTTTGAAACGTACAAATATTCCTCTAAAATCAGCCGAACTATGAATTTTGATTTACTCACCTGTTATCAGGAGAGAACCCAGTGCTGCATCTTTTAGAGCAGCACTGACCCTGAAAAGTAATTCTAAGCGTATTTACCAGTAACTTGTATTTCCTTCCATAGGAATCCATTGTGTGGTTTTCAACAGAAAAGTTTCCAAATGTCCATTTTTTAGACTTACAAATATTCCTCTAAAATCAGTTGAACTACGAATTCCGATTTACTCACCTGATATCAGGAGAAAACCCAGTGCTGCATCTTTTAGACCAGCACTGACCATGAAAAGATATTCTAAGCGTACTTACCAGTAACTTGTACTTCCTTCCATAGGAATCCATTGTGTGGTTTTCACCAGAAAAGTTTCTAAGTGTCCATTTTTGAAACGTACAAATATTCCTCTAAAATCAGCCAAAATACGACTTCCGATTTACTCACCTGTTATCAGGAGAGAACCCAGGGCTGCATCTTTTAGCCCAGCACTGACCCTGAAAAGTAATTCTAAGCGTACTTACCAATAACTTGTATTTTCTTCCATAGGAATCCATTGTGTGGTTTTCACCAGAAAATTTTCCAAGTCTCCATTTTTGAAGCGTACAAATATTCCTCTAAAATCAGCCGAACTACGAATTCTAATTTACTCACCTGTTATCAGGAGAAAACCCAGTGCTGCATCTTTTAGACCAGCACTGGCCATGAAAAGATATTCTAAGAGTACTTACCAGTAACTTGTACTTCCTTCCATAGGAATCCATTGTGTGATTTTCACCAGAAAAGTTTCTAAGTGTCCATTTTTGAAACGTACAAATATTCCTCTAAAATCAGCCAAAATACGACTTCCGATTTACTCACCTGTTATCAGGAGAGAACCCAGGGCTGCATCTTTTAGCCCAGCACTGGCCCTGAAAAGTAATTCTAAGCGTACTTACCAGTAACTTGTATTTACTTCCATAGGAATCCATTGTGTGTTTTTCACCAGAAAAGTTTCTAAGTGTCCATTTTTGAAACGTACAAATATTCCTCTAAAATCAGCCGAACTACGAATTCCGATTTACTCACCTGTTATCAGGAGAGAACCCAGTGCTGCATCTTTTAGAGCAGCACTGACCCTGAAAAGTAATTCTAAGCGTATTTACCAGTAACTTGTATTTCCTTCCATAGGAATCCATTGTGTGGTTTTCACCAGGAAAAGTTTCCAAATGTCCATTCTTTAGACTTACAAATATTCCTCTAAAACAGTTGAACTACGAATTCCGATTTACTCACCTGATATCAGGAGAAAACCCAGTGCTGCATCTTTTAGACCAGCACTGACCATGAAAAGATATTCTAAGCGTACTTACCAGTAACTTGTACTTCCTTCCATAGGAATCCATTGTGTGGTTTTCACCAGAAAAGTTTCTAAGTGTCCATTTTTGAAACGTACAAATATTCCTCTAAAATCAGCCAAAATACGACTTCCGATTTACTCACCTGTTATCAGGAGAGAACCCAGTGCTGCATCTTTTAGAGCAGCACTGGCCCTGAAAAGTAATTCTAAGCGTACTTACCAGTAACTTGTATTTACTTCCATAGGAATCCATTGTGTGTTTTTCACCAGAAAAGTTTCTAAGTGTCCATTTTTGAAATGTACAAATATTCCTCTAAAATCAGCCGAACTACGAATTCCGATTTACTCACCTGTTATCAGGAGAGAACCCAGTGCTGCATCTTTTAGAGCAGCACTGACCCTGAAAAGTAATTCTAAGCGTATTTACCAGTAACTTGTATTTCCTTCCATAGGAATCCATTGTGTGGTTTTCACCAGAAAAGTTTCCAAATGTCCATTTTTTAGACTTACAAATATTGCTTTAAAATCAGTTGAACTACGAATTCCGATTTACTCACCTGATATCAGGAGAAAACCCAGTGCTGCATCTTTTAGACCAGCACTGAACATGAAAAGATATTCTAAGCGTACTTACCAGTAACTTGTACTTCCTTCCATAGGAATCCATTGTGTGGTTTTCACCAGAAAAGTTTCTAAGTGTCTATTTTTGAAACGTACAAATATTCCTCTAAAATCAGCCAAAATACGACTTCCGATTTACACACCTGTTATCAGGAGAGAACCCAGGGCTGCATCTTTTAGCCCAGCACTGGCCCTGAAAAGTAATTCTAAGCGTACTTACCAGTAACTTGTATTTACTTCCATAGGAATCCATTGTGTGTTTTTCACCAGAAAAGTTTCTAAGTGTCCATTTTTGAAACGTACAAATATTCCTCTAAAATCAGCCGAACTATGAATTTTGATTTACTCACCTGTTATCGGGAATAAACTCAAGGCTGCATCTTTTAGCCCAGCACTGACCCTGAAAAGTAATCCTAATCATACTTACCAGTAACTTGTATTTCCTTCCATAGGAATCCATTGTGTGGATTTCACCAGAAAAGTTTCCAAGTGTCCATTTTTTAAATGTACAAATATTCCTCTATAATCAGCCGAACTACGAATTCTGATTTACTCACCTGTTATCAGGAGAGAACCCAGTGCTGCATCTTTTAGAGCAGCACTGACCCTGAAAAGTAATTCTAAGCGTATTTACCAGTAACTTGTATTTCCTTCCATAGGAATCCATTGTGTGGTTTTCACCAGAAAAGTTTCCAAATGTCCATTTTTGAAATGTACAAATATTCCTCTAAAATCAGCCGAAATACAACTTCCGATTTACTCACCTGTTATCAGGAGAGAACCCAGGGCTGCATCTTTTAGCCCAGCACTGGCCCTGAAAAGTAATTCTAAGCGTACTTACCAGTAACTTGTATTTACTTCCATAGGAATCCATTGTGTGTTTTTCACCAGAAAAGTTTCTAAGTGTCCATTTTTGAAACGTACAAATATTCCTCTAAAATCAGCCGAACTACGAATTCCGATTTACTCACCTGTTATCAGGAGAGAACCCAGTGCTGCATCTTTTAGAGCAGCACTGACCCTGAAAAGTAATTCTAAGCGTATTTACCAGTAACTTGTATTTCCTTCCATAGGAATCCATTGTGTGGTTTTCACCAGAAAAGTTTCCAAATGTCCATTTTTTAGACTTACAAATATTCCTCTAAAATCAGTTGAACTACGAATTCCGATTTACTCACCTGATATCAGGAGAAAACCCAGTGCTGCATCTTTTAGACCAGCACTGACCATGAAAAGATATTCTAAGCGTACTTACCAGTAACTTGTACTTCCTTCCATAGGAATCCATTGTGTGGTTTTCACCAGAAAAGTTTCTAAGTGTCCATTTTTGAAACGTACAAATATTCCTCTAAAATCAGCCAAAATACGACTTCCGATTTACTCACCTGTTATCAGGAGAGAACCCAGGGCTGCATCTTTTAGCCCAGCACTGACCCTGAAAAGTAATTCTAAGCGTACTTACCAGTAACTTGTATTTACTTCCATAGGAATCCATTGTGTGTTTTTCACCAGAAAAGTTTCTAAGTGTCCATTTTTGAAACGTACAAATATTCCTCTAAAATCAGCCGAACTACGAATTCCGATTTACTCACCTGTTATCAGGAGAGAACCCAGTGCCGCATCTTTTAGAGCAGCACTGACCCTGAAAAGTAATTCTAAGCGTATTTACCAATAACTTGTATTTCCTTCCATAGGAATCCATTGTGTGGTTTTCACCAGAAACTTTTCCAAGTGTCCATTTTTGAAGCGTACAAATATTCCTCTAAAATCAGCCGAACTACGAATTCTGATTTACTCACCTGTTATCAGGAGAAAACCGAGTGCTGCATCTTTTAGACCAGCACTGACTATGAAAAGTAATTCTAAGAGTACTTACCAGTAACTTGTACTTCCTTCCATAGGAATCCATTGTGTGGATTTCACCAGAAAAGTTTCCAAGTGTCCATTTTTTAAATGTACAAATATTCCTCTATAATCAGCCGAACTACGAATTCCGATTTACTCACCTGTTATCAGGAGAGAACCCAGTGCTGCATCTTTTAGAGCAGCACTGACCCTGAAAAGTAATTCTAAGCGTATTTACCAGTAACTTGTATTTCCTTCCATAGGAATCCATTGTGTGGTTTTCACCAGAAAAGTTTCCAAATGTCCATTTTTTAGACTTACAAATATTCCTCTAAAATCAGTTGAACTACGAATTCCGATTTACTCACCTGATATCAGGAGAAAACCCAGTGCTGCATCTTTTAGACCAGCACTGACCATGAAAAGTAATTCTAAGCGTACTTACCAGTAACTTGTACTTCCTTCCATAGGAAACCATTGTGTGGTTTTCACCAGAAAAGTTTCTAAGTGTCCATTTTTGAAACGTACAAATATTCCTCTAAAATCAGCCAAAATACGACTTCCGATTTACTCACCTGTTATCAGGAGAGAACCCAGGGCTGCATCTTTTAGCCCAGCACTGACCCTGAAAAGTAATTCTAAGCGTACTTACCAGTAACTTGTATTTACTTCCATAGGAATCCATTGTGTGTTTTTCACCAGAAAAGTTTCTAAGTGTCCATTTTTGAAACGTACAAATATTCCTCTAAAATCAGCCGAACTACGAATTCCGATTTACTCACCTGTTATCAGGAGAGAACCCAGTGCCGCATCTTTTAGAGCAGCACTGACCCTGAAAAGTAATTCTAAGCGTATTTACCAATAACTTGTATTTCCTTCCATAGGAATCCATTGTGTGGTTTTCACCAGAAAATTTTCCAAGTGTCCATTTTTGAAGCGTACAAATATTCCTCTAAAATCAGCCGAACTACGAATTCTGATTTACTCACCTGTTATCAGGAGAAAACCGAGTGCTGCATCTTTTAGACCAGCACTGACTATGAAAAGTAATTCTAAGAGTACTTACCAGTAACTTGTACTTCCTTCCATAGGAATCCATTGTGTGATTTTCACCAGAAAAGTTTCTAAGTGTCCATTTTTGAAACGTACAAATATTCCTCTAAAATCAGCCGAAATACGAATTCCGTTTTACTCACCTGTTATCAGGAGAGAACCCAGGGCTGCATCTTTTAGCACAGCACTGACCCTGAAAAGTAATTCTAAGCGTACTTACCAGTAACTTGTATTTCCTTCCATAGGAATCCATTGTGTGTTTTTCACCAGAAAAGTTTCTAAGTGTCCATTTTTGAAACGTACAAATATTCCTCTAAAATCAGCCGAACTACGAATTCCGATTTACTCACCTGTTATCAGGAGAGAACCCAGTGCTGCATCTTTTAGAGCAGCACTGACCCTGAAAAGTAATTCTAAGCGTATTTACCAGTAACTTGTATTTCCTTCCATAGGAATCCATTGTGTGGTTTTCACCAGAAAAGTTTCCAAATGTCCATTTTTTAGACTTACAAATATTCCTCTAAAATCAGTTGAACTACGAATTCCGATTTACTCACCTGATATCAGGAGAAAACCCAGTGCTGCATCTTTTAGACCAGCACTGAACATGAAAAGATATTCTAAGCGTACTTACCAGTAACTTGTACTTCCTTCCATAGGAATCCATTGTGTGGTTTTCACCAGAAAAGTTTCTAAGTGTCCATTTTTGAAACGTACAAATATTCCTCTAAAATCAGCCAAAATACGACTTCCGATTTACTCACCTGTTATCAGGAGAGAACCCAGGGCTGCATCTTTTAGCCCAGCACTGGCCCTGAAAAGTAATTCTAAGCGTACTTACCAGTAACTTGTATTTACTTCCATAGGAATCCATTGTGTGTTTTTCACCAGAAAAGTTTCTAAGTGTCCATTTTTGAAACGTACAAATATTCCTCTAAAATCAGCCGAACTATGAATTTTGATTTACTCACCTGTTATCGGGAATAAACTCAAGGCTGCATCTTTTAGCCCAGCACTGACCCTGAAAAGTAATCCTAATCATACTTACCAGTAACTTGTATTTCCTTCCATAGGAATCCATTGTGTGGATTTCACCAGAAAAGTTTCCAAGTGTCCATTTTTTAAATGTACAAATATTCCTCTATAATCAGCCGAACTACGAATTCCGATTTACTCACCTGTTATCAGGAGAGAACCCAGTGCTGCATCTTTTAGAGCAGCACTGACCCTGAAAAGTAATTCTAAGCGTATTTACCAGTAACTTGTATTTCCTTCCATAGGAATCCATTGTGTGGTTTTCACCAGAAAAGTTTCCAAATGTCCATTTTTGAAACGTACAAATATTCCTCTAAAATCAGCCGAAATACAACTTCCGATTTACTCACCTGTTATCAGGAGAGAACCCAGGGCTGCATCTTTTAGCCCAGCACTGGCCCTGAAAAGTAATTCTAAGCATACTTACCAGTAACTTGTATTTACTTCCATAGGAATCCATTGTGTGTTTTTCACCAGAAAAGTTTCTAAGTGTCCATTTTTGAAACGTACAAATATTCCTCTAAAATCAGCCGAACTACGAATTCCGATTTACTCACCTGTTATCAGGAGAGAACCCAGTGCTCCATCTTTTAGAGCAGCACTGACCCTGAAAAGTAATTCTAAGCGTATTTACCAGTAACTTGTATTTCCTTCCATAGGAATCCATTGTGTGGTTTTCACCAGAAAAGTTTCCAAATGTCCATTTTTTAGACTTACAAATATTCCTCTAAAATCAGTTGAACTACGAATTCTGATTTACTCACCTGATATCAGGAGAAAACCCAGTGCTGCATCTTTTAGACCAGCACTGACCATGAAAAGATATTCTAAGCGTACTTACCAGTAACTTGTACTTCCTTCCATAGGAATCCATTGTGTGGTTTTCACCAGAAAAGTTTCTAAGTGTCCATTTTTGAAACGTACAAATATTCCTCTAAAATCAGCCAAAATACGACTTCCGATTTACTCACCTGTTATCAGGAGAGAACCCAGGGCTGCATCTTTTAGCCCAGCACTGACCCTGAAAAGTAATTCTAAGCGTACTTACCAGTAACTTGTATTTACTTCCATAGGAATCCATTGTGTGTTTTTCACCAGAAAAGTTTCTAAGTGTCCATTTTTGAAACGTACAAATATTCCTCTAAAATCAGCCGAACTACGAATTCCGATTTACTCACCTGTTATCAGGAGAGAACCCAGTGCCGCATCTTTTAGAGCAGCACTGACCCTGAAAAGTAATTCTAAGCGTATTTACCAATAACTTGTATTTCCTTCCATAGGAATCCATTGTGTGGTTTTCACCAGAAACTTTTCCAAGTGTCCATTTTTGAAGCGTACAAATATTCCTCTAAAATCAGCCGAACTACGAATTCTGATTTACTCACCTGTTATCAGGAGAAAACCGAGTGCTGCATCTTTTAGACCAGCACTGACTATGAAAAGTAATTCTAAGAGTACTTACCAGTAACTTGTACTTCCTTCCATAGGAATCCATTGTGTGATTTTCACCAGAAAAGTTTCTAAGTGTCCATTTTTGAAACGTACAAATATTCCTCTAAAATCAGCCGAAATACGAATTCCGATTTACTCACCTGTTATCAGGAGAGAACCCATGGCTGCATCTTTTAGCACAGCACTGACCCTGAAGAGTAATTCTAAGCGTACTTACCAGTAACTTGTATTTCCTTCCATAGGAATCCATTGTGTGGTTTTCACCAGAAAAGTTTCTAAGTGTCCATTTTTGAAACGTACAAATATTCCTCTAAAATCAGCCGAACTATGAATTTTGATTTACTCACCTGTTATCAGGAATAAACTCAAGGCTGCATCTTTTAGCCCAGCACTGACCCTGAAAAGTAATCCTAATCATACTTACCAGTAACTTGTATTTCCTTCCATAGGAATCCACTGTGTGGATTTCACCAGAAAAGTTTCCAAGTGTCCATTTATGAAACGTACAAATATTCCTCTATAATCAGCCGAACTACGAATTCCGATTTACTCACCTGTTATCAGGAGAGAACCCAGTGCTGCATCTTTTAGAGCAGCACTGACCCTGAAAAGTAATTCTAAGCGTATTTACCAGTAACTTGTATTTCCTTCCATAGGAATCCATTGTGTGGTTTTCACCAGAAAAGTTTCCAAATGTCCATTTTTTAGACTTACAAATATTCCTCCAAAATCAGTTGAACTACGAATTCCGATTTACTCACCTGATATCAGGAGAAAACCCAGTGCTGCATCTTTTAGACCAGCACTGACCATGAAAAGTAATTCTAAGCGTACTTACCCGTAACTTGTATTTCCTTCCATAGGAATCCATTGTGTGGTTTTCACCAGAAAAGATTCTAAGTGTCCATTTTTGAAACGTACAAATATTCCTCTAAAATCAGCCAAAATACGACTTCCGATTTACTCACCTGTTATCAGGAGAGAACCCAGGGCTGCATCTTTTAGCCCAGCACTGACCCTGAAAAGTAATTCTAAGCGTACTTACCAGTAACTTGTATTTACTTCCATAGGAATCCATTGTGTGTTTTTCACCAGAAAAGTTTCTAAGTGTCCATTTTTGAAACGTACAAATATTCCTCTAAAATCAGCCGAACTACGAATTCCGATTTACTCACCTGTTATCAGGAGAGAACCCAGTGCTGCATCTTTTAGAGCAGCACTGACCCTGAAAAGTAATTCTAAGCGTATTTACCAATAACTTGTATTTCCTTCCATAGGAATCCATTGTGTGGTTTTCACCAGAAAATTTTCCAAGTGTCCATTTTTGAAGCGTACAAATATTCCTCTAAAATCAGCCGAACTACGAATTCTGATTTACTCACCTGTTATCAGGAGAAAACCGAGTGCTGCATCTTTTAGACCAGCACTGACTATGAAAAGTAATTCTAAGAGTACTTACCAGTAACTTGTACTTCCTTCCATAGGAATCCATTGTGTGATTTTCACCAGAAAAGTTTCTAAGTGTCCATTTTTGAAACGTACAAATATTCGTCTAAAATCAGCCGAAATACGAATTCCGATTTACTCACCTGTTATCAGGAGAGAACCCAGGGCTGCATCTTTTAGCACAGCACTGACCCTGAAAAGTAATTCTAAGCGTACTTACCAGTAACTTGTATTTCCTTCCATAGGAATCCATTGTGTGGTTTTCACCAGAAAAGTTTCTAAGTGTCCATTTTTGAAACGTACAAATATTCCTCTAAAATCAGCCGAACTATGAATTTTGATTTACTCACCTGTTATCAGGAATAAACTCAAGGCTGCATCTTTTAGCCCAGCACTGACCCTGAAAAGTAATCCTAATCATACTTACCAGTAACTTGTATTTCCTTCCATAGAAATCCATTGTGTGGATTTCACCAGAAAAGTTTCCAAGTGTCCATTTATGAAACGTACAAATATTCCTCTATAATCAGCCGAACTACGAATTCCGATTTACTCACCTGTTATCAGGAGAGAACCCAGTGCTGCATCTTTTAGAGCAGCACTGACCCTGAAAAGTAATTCTAAGCGTATTTACCAGTAACTTGTATTTCCTTCCATAGGAATCCATTGTGTGGTTTTCACCAGAAAAGTTTCCAAATGTCCATTTTTTAGACTTACAAATATTCCTCCAAAATCAGTTGAACTACGAATTCCGATTTACTCACCTGATATCAAGAGAAAACCCAGTGCTGCATCTTTTAGACCAGCACTGACCATGAAAAGTAATTCTAAGCGTACTTACCCGTAACTTGTATTTCCTTCCATAGGAATCCATTGTGTGGTTTTCACCAGAAAAGATTCTAAGTGTCCATTTTTGAAACGTACAAATATTCCTCTATAATCAGCCGAACTACGAATTCCGATTTACTCACCTGTTATCAGGAGAGAACCCAGTGCTGCATCTTTTAGAGCAGCACTGACCCTGAAAAGTAATTCTAAGCGTATTTACCAGTAACTTGTATTTCCTTCCATAGGAATCCATTGTGTGGTTTTCACCAGAAAAGTTTCCAAATGTCCATTTTTTAGACTTACAAATATTCCTCTAAAATCAGTTGAACTACGAATTCCGATTTACTCACCTCATATCAGGAGAAAACCCAGTGCTGCATCTTTTAGACCAGCACTGACCCTGAAAAGTAATCCTAATCATACTTACCAGTAACTTGTATTTCCTTCCATAGGAATCCATTGTGTGGATTTCACCAGAAAAGTTTCCAAGTGTCCATTTTTGAAACGTACAAATATTCCTCTAAAATCAGCCGAACTACGAATTCCGATTTACTCACCTGTTATCAGGAGAGAACCCAGTGCTGCATCTTTTAGAGCAGCACTGACCCTGAAAAGTAATTCTAAGCGTATTTACCAATAACTTGTATTTCCTTCCATAGGAATCCATTGTTTGGGTTTCACCAGAAAATTTTCTAAGTGTCCATTTTTTAAATGTACAAATATTCCTCTATAATAAGCCGAACTACGAATTCCGATTTACTCACCTGTTATCAGGAGAGAACCCAGTGCTGCATCTTTTAGAGCAGCACAGACCCTGAAAAGTAATTCTAAGCGTATTTACCAGTAACTTGTATTTCCTTCCATAGGAATCCATTGTGTGGGTTTCACCAGAAAAGTTTCCAAGTGTCCATTTTTGAAACGTACAAATATTCCTCTAAAATCAGCCGAACTACGAATTCCGATTTACTCACCTGTTATCAGGAGAAAACCCAGTGCTGCATCTTTTAGAGCAGCACTGACCCTGAAAAGTAATTCTAAGCGTACTTACCAGTAACCTGCATTTCCTTCCTTAGGAATCCATTGTGTGGTTTTCACCAGAAAAGTTTCCAAGTGTCCATTTATGAAACGTACAAATATCCCTCTAAAATCAGCCGAACTATGAATTCCGATTTACTCACCTGTTATCAGGAGAGAACCCAGTGCTGCATCTTTTTGAGCAGCACTGACCCTGAAAAGTAATTCTAAGCGTATTTACCAGTAACTTGTATTTCCTTCCATAGGAATCCATTGTGTGGTTTTCACCAGAAAAGTTTCCAAGTGTCCATTTTTTAAATGTACAAATATTCCTCTATAATCAGCCGAACTACGAATTCCGATTTACTCACCTGTTATCAGGAGAGAACCCAGTGCTGCATCTTTTAGAGCAGCACTGACCCTGAAAAGTAATTCTAAGCGTATTTACCAGTAACTTGTATTTCCTTCCATAGGAATCCATTGTGTGGTTTTCACCAGAAAAGTTTCCAAATGTCCATTTTTTAGACTTACAAATATTCCTCTAAAATCAGATGAACTACGAATTCCGATTTACTCACCTGATATCAGGAGAAAACCCAGTGCTGTATCTTTTAGACCAGCACTGACCATGAAAAGTAATTCTAAGCGTACTTACCAGTAACTTGTACTTCCTTCCATAGGAATCCATTGTGTGGTTTTCACCAGAAAAGTTTCTAAGTGTCCATTTTTGAAACGTACAAATATTCCCCTAAAATCAGCCGAAATACGACTTCCGATTTACTCACCTGTTATCAGGAGAGAACCCAGGGCTGCATCTTTTAGCCCAGCACTGACCCTAAAAAGTAATTCTAAGCGTACTTACCAGTAACTTGTATTTACTTCCATAGGAATCCATTGTGTGTTTTTCACCAGAAAAGTTTCTAAGTGTCCATTTTTGAAACGTACAAATATTCCTCTAAAATCAGCCGAACTACGAATTCCGATTTACTCACCTGTTATCAGGAGAGAACCCAGGGCTGCATCTTTTAGCCCAGCACTGGCCCTGAAAAGTAATTCTAAGCGTACTTACCAGTAACTTGTATTTACTTCCATAGGAATCCATTGTGTGTTTTTCACCAGAAAAGTTTCTAAGTGTCCATTTTTGAAACGTATAAATATTCCTCTAAAATCAGCCGAACTACGAATTCCGATTTACTCACCTGTTATCAGGAGAGAACCCAGTGCTGCATCTTTTAGAGCAGCACTGACCCTGAAAAGTAATTCTAAGCGTATTTACCAGTAACTTGTATTTCCTTCCATAAAAATCCATTGAGTGGTTTTCACCAGAAAAGTTTCCAAGTGTCCATTTTTGAAACGTACAAATATTCCTCTAAAATCAGCCGAAATACGACTTCCGATTTACTCACCTGTTATCAGGAGAGAACCCAGGGCTGCATCTTTTAGCCCAGCACTGACCCTGAAAAGTAATTCTAAGCGTACTTACCAGTAACTTGTATTTACTTCCATAGGAATCCATTGTGTGTTTTTCACCAGAAAAGTTTCTAAGTGTCCATTTTTGAAACGTACAAATATTCCTCTAAAATCAGCCGAACTACGAATTCCGATTTACTCACCTGTTATCAGGAGAGAACCCAGTGCCGCATCTTTTAGAGCAGCACTGACCCTGAAAAGTAATTCTAAGCGTATTTACCAATAACTTGTATTTCCTTCCATAGGAATCCATTGTGTGGTTTTCACCAGAAAATTTTCCAAGTGTCCATTTTTGAAGCGTACAAATATTCCTCTAAAATCAGCCGAACTACGAATTCTGATTTACTCACCTGTTATCAGGAGAAAACCCAGTGCTGCATCTTTTAGACCAGCACTGACTATGAAAAGTAATTCTAAGAGTACTTACCAGTAACTTGTACTTCCTTCCATAGGAATCCATTGTGTGATTTTCACCAGAAAAGTTTCTAAGTGTCCATTTTTGAAACGTACAAATATTCCTCTAAAATCAGCCGAAGTACGAATTCCGATTTACTCACCTGTTATCAGGAGAGAACCCAGGGCTGCATCTTTTAGCCCAGCACTGACCCTGAAAAGTAATCCTAATCATACTTACCAGTAACTTGTATTTCCTTCCTTAGGAATCCATTGTGTGGTTTTCACCAGAAGTTTCCAAGTGTCCATTTATGAAACGTACAAATATTCCTCTAAAATCAGCCGAACTACGAATTCCGATTTACTCACCTGTTATCAGGAGAGAACCCAGTGCTGCATCTTTTTGAGCAGCACTGACCCTGAAAAGTAATTCTAAGCGTATTTACCAGTAACTTGTATTTCCTTCCATAGGAATCCATTGTGTGGTTTTCACCAGAAAAGTTTCCAAGTGTCCATTTTTTAAATGTACAAATATTCCTCTATAATCAGCCGAACTATGAATTCCGATTTACTCACCTGTTATCAGGAGAGAACCCAGTGCTGCAGCTTTTAGAGCAGCACTGACCCTGAAAAGTAATTCTAAGCATATTTACCAGTAACTTGTATTTCCTTCCATAAAAATCCATTGAGTGGTTTTCACCAGAAAAGTTTCCAAGTGTCCATTTTTGAAACGTACAAATATTCCTCTAAAATCAGCCGAAATACGACTTCCGATTTACTCACCTGTTATCAGGAGAGAACCCAGGGCTGCATCTTTTAGCCCAGCACTGACCCTGAAAAGTAATTCTAAGCGTACTTACCAGTAACTTGTATTTACTTCCATAGGAATCCATTGTGTGTTTTTCACCAGAAAAGTTTCTAAGTGTCCATTTTTGAAACGTACAAATATTCCTCTAAAATCAGCCGAACTACGAATTCCGATTTGCTCACCTGTTATCAGGAGAGAACCCAGTGCTGCATCTTTTAGAGCAGCACTGACCCTGAAAAGTAATTCTAAGCGTATTTACCAATAACTTGTATTTCCTTCCATAGGAATCCATTGTGTGGTTTTCACCAGAAAATTTTCTAAGTGTCCATTTTTGAAACGTACAAATATTCCTCTAAAATCAGCCGAACTATGAATTCCGATTTACTCACCTGTTATCAGGAGAGAACCCAGTGCTGCATCTTTTAGAGCAGCACTGACTCTGAAAAGTAATTATAAGCATACTTACCAGTAACTTGTATTTCCTTTCATAGGAATCCATTGTGTGGTTTTCACCAGAAAAGTTTCCAAGTGTCCATTTTTGAAATGTACAAATATTCCTCTACAATCAGCCGAACTACGAATTCTGATTTACTCACCTGTTATCAGGAGAGAACCCAGTGCTGCATCTTTTAGAGAAGCACTGACCATGAAAAGTAATTCTAAGCGAATTTACCAGTAACTTGTATTTCCTTCCATAGGAATCCATTGTGTGGTTTTCACCAGAAAAGTTAACAAGTGTCCATTTTTGAAGCGTACACATTTTCCTCTAAAATCAGCCGAACTACGAATTCTGATTTACTCACCTGTTATCAGGAGAAGACCCAGTGCTGCAACTTTTAGACCAGCACTGACCCTGAAAAGTAATTCTAAGCGTACTTACCAGTAACTAGTATTTCCTTCCATAGGAATCCATTGTGTGGTTTTCACCAGAAAAGTTTCTAAGTGTCCATTTTTGAAACGTACAGATATTCCTCTAAAATCAGCCGAACTACGAATTCCGATTTACTCACCTGTTATCAGGAGAGAACCCAGTGCTGTATCTTTTTGAGCAGCACTGACCCTGAAAAGTAATTCTAAGCGTATTTACCAGTAACTTGTATTTCCTTCCATAGGAATCCATTGTGTGGTTTTCACCAGAAAAGTTTCCAAGTGTCCATTTTTTAAATGTACAAATATTCCTCTATAATCAGCCGAACTATGAATTCCGATTTACTCACCTGTTATCAGGAGAGAACCCAGTGCTGCATCTTTTAGAGCAGCACTGACCCTGAAAAGTAATTCTAAGCGTATTTACCAGTAACTTGTATTTCCTTCCATAGAAATCCATTGAGTGGTTTTCACCAGAAAAGTTTCCAAGTGTCCATTTTTGAAACGTACAAATATTCCTCTAAAATTAGCCGAAATACGACTTCCGATTTACTCACCTGTTATCAGGAGAGATCCCAGGGCTGCATCTTTTAGCCCAGCACTGACTCTGAAAAGTAATTCTAAGCGTACTTACCAGTAACTTGTATTTACTTCCATAGGAATCCATTGTGTGTTTTTCACCAGAAAAGTTTCTAAGTGTCCATTTTTGAAACGTACAAATATTCCTCTAAAATTAGCCGAACTACGAATTCCGATTTACTCACCTGTTATCGGGAGAGAACCCAGTGCTGCATCTTTTAGAGCAGCACTGACCCTGAAAAGTAATTCTAAGCGTATTTACCAATAACTTGTATTGCCTTCCATAGGAATCCATTGTGTGGTTTTCACCAGAAAATTTTCTAAGTGTCCATTTTTGAAACGTACAAATATTCCTCTAAAATCAGCCGAACTATGAATTCCGATTTACTCACCTGTTATCAGGAGAGAACCCAGTGCTGCATCTTTTAGAGCAGCACTGACTCTGAAAAGTAATTATAAGCGTACTTACCAGTAACTTGTATTTCCTTCCATAGGAATCCATTGTGTGGTTTTCACCAGAAAAGTTTCCAAGTGTCCATTTTTGAAACGTACAAATATTCCTCTACAATCAGCCGAACTACGAATTCTGATTTACTCACCTGTTATCAGGAAAGAACCCAGTGCTGCATCTTTTAGAGCAGCACTGACCCTGAAAAGTAATTCTAAGCGAATTTACCAGTAACTTGTATTTCCTTCCATAGGAATCCATTGTGTGGTTTTCACCAGAAAAGTTAACAAGTGTCCATTTTTGAAGCGTACACATTTTCCTCTAAAATCAGCCGAACTACGAATTCTGATTTACTCACCTGTTATCAGGAGAAGACCCAGTGCTGCAACTTTTAGACCAGCACTGACCCTGAAAAGTAATTCTAAGCGTACTTACCAGTAACTAGTATTTCCTTCCATAGGAATCCATTGTGTGGTTTTCACCAGAAAAGTTTCTAAGTGTCCATTTTTGAAACGTACAGATATTCCTCTAAAATCAGCCGAACTACGAATTCCGATTTACTCACCTGTTATCAGGAGATAACCCAGTGCTGCATGTTTTAGAGCAGCACTGACCCTGAAAAGTAATTCTAAGCGTATTTACCAGTAACTTGTATTTCCTTCCATAGGAATCCATTGTGTGGGTTTCACCAGAAAAGTTTCCAAGTGTCCATTTTGAAACGTACAACTATTCCTCTAAAATCAGCCGAACTATGAATTTTGATTTACTCACCTGTTATCAGGAATGAACTGAAGGCTGCATCTTTTAGCCCAGCACTGACCCTCAAAAGTAATCCTAATCGTACTTACCAGTAACTTGTATTTCCTTCCATAGGAATCCATTGTGTTGTTTTCACCAGAAATGTTTCTAAGTGTCCATTTTTGAAACGTACAAATATTCCTCTAAAATCAGCCGAACTACAAATTCCAATTTACTCACCTGTTATCAGGAGAGAACCCAGTGCTGCATCTTTTAGAGCAGCACTGACCCTGAAAAGTAATTCTAAGCATACTTACCAGTAACCTGCATTTCCTTCCTTAGGAATCCATTGTGTGGTTTTCACCAGAAAAGTTTCCAAGTGTCCATTTATGAAACGTACAAATATTCCTCTAAAATCAGCCGAACTATGAATTCCGATTTACTCACCTGTTATCAGGAGAGAACCCAGTGCTGCATCTTTTTGAGCAGCACTGACCCTGAAAAGTAATTCTAAGCGTATTTACCAGTAACTTGTATTTCCTTCCATAGGAATCCATTGTGTGGTTTTGACCAGAAAAGTTTCCAAGTGTCCATTTTTTAAATGTACAAATATTCCTCTATAATAAGCCGAACTACGAATTCAGATTTACTCACCTGTTATCAGGAGAGAACCCAGTGCTGCATCTTTTAGAGCAGCACTGACCCTGAAAAGTAATTCTAAGCGTATTTACCAGTAACTTGAATTTCCTTCCATAGGAATCCATTGTGTGGTTTTCACCAGAAAAGTTTCCAAATGTCCATTTTTTAGACTTACAAATATTCCTCTAAAATCAGTTGAACTACGAATTCTGATTTACTCACCTGATATCAGGAGAAAACCCAGTGCTGCATCTTTTAGACCAGCACTGACCATGAAAAGTAATTCTAAGCATACTTACCAGTAACTTGTACTTCCTTCCATAGGAATCCATTGTGTGGTTTTCACCAGAAAAGTTTCTAAGTGTCCATTTTTGAAACGTACAAATATTCCTCTAAAATCAGCCGAAATACGACTTCCGATTTACTCACCTGTTATCAGGAGAGAACCCAGGGCTGCATCTTTTAGCCCAGCACTGACCCTGAAAAGTAATTCTAAGCGTACTTACCAGTAACTTGTATTTACTTCCATAGGAATCCATTGTGTGTTTTTCACCAGAAAAGTTTCCAAGTGTCCATTTTTTAAATGTACAAATATTCCTCTATAATAAGCCGAACTACGAATTCCGATTTACTCACCTGTTATCAGGAGAGAACCCAGTGCTGCATCTTTTAGAGCAGCACTGACCCTGAAAAGTAATTCTAAGCGTATTTACCAGTAACTTGTATTTCCTTCCATAGGAATCCATTGTGTGGTTTTCACCAGAAAAGTTTCCAAATGTCAATTTTTTAGACTTACAAATATTCCTCTAAAATCAGTTGAACTACGAATTCTGATTTACTCACCTGATATCAGGAGAAAACCCAGTGCTGCATCTTTCAGACCAGCACTGACCATGAAAAGTAATTCTAAGCGTACTTACCAATAACTTGTATTTCCTTCCATAGGAATCCATTGTGTGGTTTTCACCAGAAACTTTTCCAAGTTTCCATTTTTGAAGCGTACAAATATTCCTCTAAAATCAGCCGAACTACGAATTCTGATTTACTCACCTGTTATCAGGAGAAAACCCAGTGCTGCATCTTTTAGACCAGCACTGACTATGAAAAGTAATTCTAAGAGTACTTACCAGTAACTTGTACTTCCTTCCATAGGAATCCATTGTGTGATTTTCACCAGAAAAGTTTCTAAGTGTCCATTTTTGAAACGTACAAATATTCCTCTAAAATCAGCCGAAATACGAATTCCGATTTACTCACCTGTTATCAGGAGAGAACCCAGGGCTGCATCTTTTAGCCCAGCACTGACCCTGAAAAGTAATCCTAATCATACTTACCAGTAACTTGTATTTTCTTCCATAGGAATCCATTGTGTGGATTTCACCAGAAAAGTTTCTGTGTCCATTTTTGAAATGTACAAATATTCCTCTAAAATCAGCCGAACTACGAATTCCAATTTACTCACCTGTTATCAGGAGAGAACCCAGTGCTGCAACTTTTAGAGCAGCACTGACCCTGAAAAGTAATTCTAAGCGTACTTACCAGTAACTTGTATTTCCTTCCTTAGGAATCCATTGTGTGGTTTTCACCAGAAAAGTTTCCAAGTGTCCATTTATGAAACGTACAAATATTCCTCTAAAATCAGCCGAACTACGAATTCCGATTTACTCACCTGTTATCAGGAGAGAACCCAGTGCTGCATCTTTTTGAGCAGCACTGACCCTGAAAAGTAATTCTAAGCGCATTTACCAGTAACTTGTATTTCCTTCCATAGGAATCCATTGTGTGGTTTTCACCAGAAAAGTTTCCAAGTTTCCATTTTTTAAATGTACAAATATTCCTCTATAATCAGCCGAACTACGAATTCCGATTTACTCACCTGTTATCAGGAGAGAACCCAGTGCTGCATCTTTTAGAGCAGCACTGACCCTGAAAAGTAATTCTAAGCGTATTTACCAGTAACTTGTATTTCCTTCCATAGGAATCCATTTAGTGGTTTTCACCAGAAAAGTTTCCAAGTGTCCATTTTTGAAACGTACAAATATTCCTCTAAAATCAGCCGAAATACGACTTCCGATTTACTCACCTGTTATCAGGAGAGAACCCAGGGCTGCATCTTTTAGCCCAGCACTGACCCTGAAAAGTAATTCTAAGCGTACTTACCAGTAACTTGTATTTACTTCCATAGGAATCCATTGTCTGTTTTTCACCAGAAAAGTTTCTAAGTGTCCATTTTTGAAACGTACAAATATTCCTCTAAAATCAGCCGAACTACGAATTCCGATTTACTCACCTGTTATCAGGAGAGAACCCAGTGCTGCATCTTTTAGAGCAGCACTGACCCTGAAAAGGAATTCTAAGCGTATTTACCAATAACTTGTATTTCCTTCCATAGGAATCCATTGTGTGGTTTTCACCAGAAAATTTTCTAAGTGTCCATTTTTGAAACGTACAAATATTCCTCTAAAATCAGCCGAACTACGAATTCCGATTTACTCACCTGTTATCAGGAGAGAACCCAGTGCTGCATCTTTTAGAGCAGCACTGACTCTGAAAAGTAATTATAAGCGTACTTACCAGTAACTTGTATTTCCTTCCTTAGGAATCCATTGTGTGGTTTTCACCAGAAATTTTTCCAAGTGTCCATTTTTGAAACGTACAAATATTCCTCTACAATCAGCCGAACTACGAATTCTGATTTACTCACCTGTTATCAGGAGAGAACCCAGTGCTGCATCTTTTATTGCAGCACTGACCCTGAAAAGTAATTCTAAGCGAATTTACCAGTAACTTGTATTTCCTTCCATAGGAATCCATTGTGTGGTTTTCACCAGAAAAGTTAACAAGTGTCCATTTTTGAAGCGTACACATTTTCCTCTAAAATCAGCCGAACTACGAATTCTGATTTACTCACCTGTTATCAGGAGAAGACCCAGTGCTGCAACTTTTAGACCAGCACTGACCCTGAAAAGTAATTCTAAGCGTACTTACCAGTAACTAGTATTTCCTTCCATAGGAATCCATTGTGTGGTTTTCACCAGAAAAGTTTCTAAGTGTCCATTTTTGAAACGTACAGATATTCCTCTAAAATCAGCCGAACTACGAATTCCGATTTACTCACCTGTTATCAGGAGAGAACCCAGTGCTGCATGTTTTAGAGCAGCACTGACCCTGAAAAGTAATTCTAAGCGTATTTACCAGTAACTTGTATTTCCTTCCATAGGAATCCATTGTGTGGGTTTTACCAGAAAAGTTTCCAAGTGTCCATTTTGAAACGTACAACTATTCCTCTAAAATCAGCCGAACTATGAATTTTGATTTACTCACCTGTTATCAGGAATGAACTGAAGGCTGCATCTTTTAGCCCAGCACTGACCCTCAAAAGTAATCCTAATCGTACTTACCAGTAACTTGTATTTCCTTCCATAGGAATCCATTGTGTTGTTTTCACCAGAAAAGTTTCTAAGTGTCCATTTTTGAAACGTACAAATATTCCTCTAAAATCAGCCGAACTACAAATTCCAATTTACTCACCTGTTATCAGGAGAGAACCCAGTGCTGCATCTTTTAGAGCAGCACTGACCCTGAAAAGTAATTCTAAGCGTACTTACCAGTAACCTGCATTTCCTTCCTTAGGAATCCATTGTGTGGTTTTCACCAGAAAAGTTTCCAAGTGTCCATTTATGAAACGTACAAATATTCCTCTAAAATCAGCCGAACTATGAATTCCGATTTACTCACCTGTTATCAGGAGAGAACCCAGTGCTGCATCTTTTTGAGCAGCACTGACCCTGAAAAGTAATTCTAAGCATATTTACCAGTAACTTGTATTTCCTTCCATAGGAATCCATTGTGTGGTTTTCACCAGAAAAGTTTCCAAATGTCAAGTTTTTTAGACTTACAAATATTCTTCTAAAATCAGTTGAACTACGAATTCCGATTTACTCACCTGATATCAGGAGAAAACCCAGTGCTGCATCTTTTAGACCAGCACTGACCATGAAAAGTAATTCTAAGCGTACTTACCAGTAACTTGTACTTCCTTCCATAGGAATCCATTGTGTGGTTTTCACCAGAAAAGTTTCTAAGTGTCCATTTTTGAAACGTACAAATATTCCTCTAAAGTCAGCCAAAATACGACTTCCGATTTACTCACCTGTTATCAGGAGAGAACCCAGGGCTGCATCTTTTAGCCCAGCACTGACCATGAAAAGTAATTCTAAGCGTACTTACCAGTAACTAGTACTTCCTTCCATAGGAATCCATTGTGTGGTTTTCACCAGAAAAGTTTCTAAGTGTCCATTTTTGAAACGTACAAATATTCCTCTAAAGTCAGCCAAAATACGACTTCCGATTTACTCACCTGTTATCAGGAGAGAACCCAGGGCTGCATCTTTTAGCCCAGCACTGACCCTGAAAAGTAATTCTAAGCGTACTTACCAGTAACTTGTATTTACTTCCATAGGAAACCATTGTGTGGTTTTCACCAGAAAAGTTTCTAAGTGTCCATTTTTGAAACGTACAAATATTCCTCTAAAGTCAGCCAAAATACGACTTCCGATTTACTCACCTGTTATCAGGAGAGAACCCAGGGCTGCATCTTTTAGCCCAGCACTGACCCTGAAAAGTAATTCTAAGCGTACTTACCAGTAACTTGTATTTACTTCCATAGGAATCCATTGTGTGGTTTTCACCATAAAAGTTTCTAAGTGTCCATTTTTGAAACGTACAAATATTCCTCTAAAATCAGACGAGCTACGAATTCCGATTTACTCACCTGTTATCAGGAGAGAACCCAGTGCTGCATCTTTTTGAGCAGAGCTGACCCTGAAAAGTAATTCTAAGCGTATTTACCAGTAACTTGTATTTCCTTCCATATGAATCCATTGTGTGGTTTTCACCAGAAAAGTTTCCAAGTGTCCATTTTTGAAGCGTACAAATATTCCTCTAAAATCAGCCGAACTACGAATTCTGATTTACTCACCTGTTATCAGGAGAAAACCCAGTGCTGCATCTTTTAGACCAGCACTGACTATGAAAAGTAATTCTAAGCGTACTTACCAGTAACTTGTACTTCCTTCCATGGGAATCCATTGTGTGGTTTTCACCAGAAAAGTTTCTAAGTGTCCATTTTTTAAACATACAAATATTCCTCTAAAATCAGCCGAACTACGAATTCCGATTTACTCACCTGTTATCAGGAGAGAACCCAGTGCTGCATCTTTTAGAGCAGCACAGACCCTGAAAAGTTATTCTAAGCGTATTTACCAGTAACTTGTATTTCCTTCCATAGGAATCCATTGTGTGGGTTTCACCAGAAAAGTTTCCAAGTGTCCATTTTTGAAACATACTACTATTCCTCTAAAATCAGCCGAACTATGAATTTTGATTTACTCACCTGTTATCAGGAACGAACTCAAGGCTACATCTTTTAGCCCAGCACTGAC